>NC_138992.1:10093809-10693809 GCF_964341445.2 Mesoplodon mirus
GTTGGGAGGACTTCAGAGGTGCTCTTCAGCAAGTCCACTGCACTGTGAGCTCCTTGAGGACAGGAATGCATCTTCCCTCTCCCGTCTCCTGAGCACCAGCCTGGTGCCTAGCATACATGGGGGCCATTTGTAATGTTTATTTATTTTATTTTTTAAATGTTTCTTTTTTTGCCTTTTATTTATTATTTTTTTTAATTTTAATTTTTTTTTTTTTTGCATTACACGGGCCTCTCACTGTTGTGGCCTCTCCCGTTGTGGAGCTCCGGACACGCAGGCTCAGCGGCCATGGCTCACAGGCTCAGCAGCCATGGGTCACGGGCCCAGCCGCTCCGCAGCATGTGGGATCTTCCCGGACCGGGGCACGAACCAATGTCCCCTGCATCGGCAGGTGGACTCTCAACCACTGCATCACCAGGGAAGCCCTTTTTTAGCCTTTTATACTTCTCAGTATACTTCTCATTTTAAATCTACTAACTTGTGAGTAATGTTCAGGTTACCTGTATCATTTGCAGTCTGTGGCAGTGTCAGGCAGGAATACTGGTTTTTCACTCCTGGTATAGCTTTTTTTTTTTTTTTTTTTTTTTTTTTGCTTTATAACAAAATTTAATCAGTTATACATATACATATGTTCCCATATCCCCTCCCTTTTGCGTCTCCCTCCCACCCTCCCTATCCCACCCCTCCAGGCTGGTATAACTTTACATTGGGAGAAACAGTTTATTACAGCAGTATCCCTGGCCTTTCTCTGCTCCTTTGCTGAGGATGGTGACTCATCGGTTGGTGAATCTGGGAAAAGAGATTTGCCCGTCTTTTTTTTTTTTTTTCTTTTTCTTTTTGGCCATGCTGCAAGGCTTGTGGAATCTTAGTTCCCCAACCAAGGATTGAACCTGTGCCCTAGGCAGTGAAAGTGCCGAGTCCTAACCACTGGACCGCCGGGGAATTCCCTGTAATGTTTATTATGTAGGCAATGAGCCTGTCATTCCCTGGCCCCTAAGGTAGGATGTGGAGCCACCTTGGGTGCTCCCAGTGTCCCCCCGTGCTTACCCTTATCAGATGTGTCACACTGATCCATCATTGTCGCTTCCCCATGCTGGTCTCTGAGCTCCTAAGGCCGACACCGTTTTGTCCAGTGTCATGAGCACAGTACAAAGCCCAGTGGTTGCCGGGTGCTCAGGAGGTGCTCCCTGTGAGGGAGTGAAGGCCCCTGGTCCCTTTCATCCCCTGTTCAGGGAGGGTGTGACAGCCAGCGTCAGTTTCCATCCCAGGAGAATGAAACTGCTGAAAGGCTCCCAGCCTACGTGGTGGCCCTCGGGCCTTCTGAAGGGAAAAGCAGACACACAGAGGTGGAGAGGCCTGCTGTTGGAGTCGTCAGCACCCTGAGGGGCCCTTGGGCCATGGAGTGGTCTCCAGGGCTTGTCTACACGGCACAGCGCGTGGACAGCTATGTCAGGAGGCTGGGGCACTTGTTGACGGGCCAGCGTCCTCCTGGGCTGGGAGACCCAGGCCGATTGGGATGGTGTAGCAAGAAGTTCTGGTTGGCTGGGTTTTGCCTGGATAGACCAGAGAATTGGACAGTCCCGTGTGAGATCACTATGTATCTCCCATTTCCCAGCTCCCTCACATTGATTCGTTTTGTTTTTAACCTCAAGGCCTTTCACCATTTCCTTTCTATTAATTTTAAAAAATTATACTTTTGTAACAGCTTTATTGAGGTATAGTTCACAATTCACCCGTTTAAAGGGCAGAATTCAGTGGTTTTTAGTGTATTCACAGAGTTGTGCAACCCTGATTACAATCAATTTTAGAACATTTTCATCACCCTGGAAAGAACCCCATCCATACCTGTTAGCAATCACTTCCCACTTCCCCCCCAGTCCATACTGAAGCCACTTTCTTTCTGTTTAGTTTATGACATACTGATATTTATTTATTAATTTATTTATTTTTGGCTGCGTTGGGTCTTCGTTGCTGTACATAGGCTTTCTCTAGTTGTGGCGAGCGGGGGCTACTCTTCATTGCGGTGCGTGGTCTTGCCATTGCGGTGGCTTCTCTTGTAGTGGAGCACGGGCTCTAGGCACATGGGCTTCAGTAGTTGTGGCATGTGGGCTCGGTAGTTGTGGCTCATGGGCTTAGTTGCTCCATGGCATGTGGGAGCTTCCCGGACCAGGGCTCGAACCCGTGTCCCCCTGCATTGGCAGGCAGATTCTGAACCACCGTGCCACCAGGAACGCCCTGGCCAGCAACATTTCGACCCTCATTCCTTGGCTGGAGCTCTGCCATGCAGCCGTGCCCAGCCACGAGGGAGCCTGGGAAATGTAGTCCAGCTGTGTGGCCAGGAGGAGGAGGAAGCTGAGTTCTGAACACCCAGCAGTCTCTGCTGCACGTGGCAAGTGGACCTCAAAACCCTGTCCTGTGAAGCTCTGCGGAAGGAATGGGCACTGTTTGGCCTAGAGAAGCAAGACTCCGGTAACGTGGTATTTGTGACCGCAGACCATAGTTTGCTAGCCCTTGGTCTAGAGAGATCTGGAGTCCTTCCCATCTCGAGATGCTGTGATTCTGTTCATTATGCACTCAGTGTATACAGCAAGGGGCGCAGCCTGGGTTTGGTTCTGGCAAGCTGGTGCCACAGCCTGCCTGCACGGCCGCTATGCTGTGTGTTCCTCCTTTGAGCCTGGTACCAGTTCTAACATTATTCTTGCCACGGAGGGAGATAATTTGGTGTTAAGAGGAATGAAAGAAATCACCCTTTGAGCTCCACCTGATGTTCTAGATACATTTTATGCATTTTCCTGAATAAGTGCGGCAGTAATCCTAAACCAACCCAGTGAAGTTGGTATTAGTGACTCTATTTTATTTTTTATTTTTTTGCGGTACACGGGCCTCTCACTGTCGTGGCCTCTCCTATTGCGGAGCACAGGCTCCGGACGCGCAGGCTCAGCGGCCATGGCTCACGGGCCCAGCTGCTCCGCGGCATGTGGGATCTTCCTGGACCAGGGCACGAACCCGTGTCCCCTGCATCGGCAGGCGGACACACAACCACTGCGCCACCAGGGAAGCCCTTAGTGACTCTATTTGACAGATGAGGAAACTGAAACTCACAGACGCTTAGACACTGGCCGGATGTCACTGGCTGGGAAGTGGTTGAGTGGGTATGTCAATTAGGAAACTTCCTGCGACATAGACCAAAACGGGCTTAAATGAAGCCACGAGGAAGCACACTCACTCACATAACTGCACGGGGTGGGGATGGTGTGAGCAGGGGTGCTGTGTCACTGTCCCCACAGGATCTTCAGAGCATCCTTGAATTAAGATAATTCAAGAATTGTATAAAGGAATTTTTGTAATTGAGGTAAAATTGACATAAACCTAACCATTAATCATTTTAAAGCATACAACGCAGTGGCATTTGGTACAGTCACAGTGTTGTTTGACCACTAGCTCATCACCCCAAAAGGAGACGCTGTACCCACTAAACAGTCACTCCTCATCAACCCCCTTTCCTTATCTCTGAGCCCCTGGTGACATCTCGTGTGCTCTGTGTCTCGAAGGATTTAGCTATTTTGGATGGTTCATGTAAGTGGATTCATACAATATACGACCCTTTGTGTCTGGCTTTTCCCCCTTAGCATAATGATTTTGAAGTTCATCCGTGTCAAGGCACGCATCAGTGCTTCATTCCTTTTTATGGCTGAACAATATTCCAGTGTGTGGCTAGACCACGTGTTGTTTATCTGTTCATCTGTTGATAGACATTTGGGTTGTCTCCACCTTCTGACTATTGTGAGTAGTGCCTTTGTGAACATTCACATACAAGTGTTTGTTTGAAACCCTGTTTTCAACTCTTTGGGATATATACCCAGGGATGGTATTGATGAGTCATCTGCTAACTCTGTGTTTAATTTTTTGAGGACCTGCCAACTTTTCCAAAGTGGCTGGACCATTTTCCATCTCCCCCAGCAACGTATGAGGGTTCCAGTTCTCCACGCCCTCGCCAAGACTTATTTTGTTTTTTGGTATTACGGCTGATCTGGCGGGTATGACGTGGCATGTCATGGTGGCTTTGATTTGCATTTTTCTAATGACTGATGCCTTTGAGCATCTTTCCCGTGCTTGTGGGCCACATAAAGGGACCTTTAAGAAGGTGTGGCAGGTGCAGGGAGGCTCCAGGGACAGTGTGGGGGCCCCGGGCACATGGCCCTGGGGCTCCTGTGTCAGTGCACAGTTTGAGGGGCGGGGAGGGAACAGTGGCTAGAACTTGGAGACAGCAAGGGCACGAGGAGGGGCCCTGACCAGAGCTGAGGCTTGGGTTGAGGGTGACGGCCAGTTCTCAGTGACCCCCCAGACAGGGAGCAGGTGTGGGGGCCGGAGGGGGGCAGCAGGGAGGATGATACCTCACGCTCCCCTTCCTCCTGTCTCCTGCTAGGGCTCCCTGTTGGCCAAAACCATCCTGCAGCCAGAGGGTAGGGGGCCCTTGCGTTACTAGTCCCTGGCGGCCAATTTGGGGCACAGAGAAGGGGATAGTGGAGCATGAGGGACACGTAGCACAGAATTAGTGTCTGTTCCAGGAGTCCCTGCTCCATCTTCCTGTAGTTCTTCAGGTCTGTCCTTCTTCATGTGTAGGCCTCTCCCTGAGACTGGTCGTGAGACAGGCCGCACCCACTTTGAGCACCTTTATTGTAACGTCCAGAGGAAGAGAGAAAACACCATTTCTTTTTTTTTTTTTTTTTTTTTCGGTACGCAGGCCTCTCACTGTTGTGGCCTCTCCCGTTGCGGACCACAGGCTCCGGACGCACAGGCTCAGCGGCCATGGCTCACGGGCCCAGCCGCTCCGCGGCATGTGGGATCTTCCCGGACCGGGGCACGAACCCATGTCCCCTGCATCGGCAGGCGGACTCTCAACCACTGCGCCACCAGGGAAGCCCAGAAAACACCATTTCTTAAACCTCTTCTAGGAGATTGAGAAAGAGCTTTCCCAGAAACCTCCAATTTCAGGTCTCCTTGACCCAAGTTGGGTTACGTGTCCTTTAGACTGATTACTGGCAAATTACTGGCCCACACCCTGGAGCTGTAGGAACACATGCTTCCTGGGAGAAGGGCTAACCCGAATGAAGTCAGGAATGAGCAGAGGTGCTGGGTAGAACCCCACGGTGCCTTCCCTGGGGATTCCTTGGAACATCTGCTAGACTGAAGCCCATGCTTTTTCCACGCCGCCATGTACCATGACAGGGGTGAGACCGGAAGCCTGGACCAGGCCTCCTGGAGGGTTTACGCCCTCACTGCTGAGTCACGCTGGGCAGCGTGCCATCTCCAGCTGGTACCAGCCGTCTCAGGCCTCCTCAGGGTCTCCCAGCCCCTGTCAGCCCTCCTCCGGTCCACATCCTTAATAACAATTCCAGCGAGTGAGGCCCGACTCGACTCCATCAGAGCCAGAGGCCCTGAGTTCAACCAGGAGTTCAGGAAATGGTTTTTTTTTTTTTTTGTAGATTTTGCCACAAAAAACAAAATTGTTAAAACCCACCTGTTGTATGATTCCGTGTATATGAAATCTCCAGAATAGGCAAATCTGTAGAAACAGAAAGTTAGACTGTTCTTTTTCCAGGAGTGGGTGGAGGTGGAATTGGGGGGGAATAACTGCGGATAGGTACGGGGTTTCTTTTTGGGGCAAAATGAAAATGTTCTAAAATCGATTGTGGTGATGGTTGCACAGCTCCGTGAATTATATTGAAACCACTGAGCTGTCTCCTTTAAATCGGTAAATTGTATGGTATGTGAATCTCATCAAAGCTGTTACAGAAAAAAAAGACACAAAAACTCGTTCTGCTGCTGTTCTTTTTGTTTTATTTAAAGTCAAAAATGACTGCTATTTTATTCCTTAAAATAAAAGTTATCTGTGGCTTATACCATGTTTTCTTTTTCCTCTCTCCCTCTCCCTTCCTCCTTTTCTTTCTCCTTCTCTCTCTCTTTTCTCTACTTTCCTTTAGATAAGTACCCAGCTCCCCTTAGTCTTCGTAGGTCCTGTGGACTTGGCCCAGCCCGTATACTCATATGGACCCATGAGCGATACCCAGCCAGTGGAATGTTCCAGCCCCTGGCCACAGAGTTGAGTTCAAGGATGCACACACAGTCAGAGTCAACCCTGAGACTTTTATTGGAACTGTGGGGGAAGAGAGGCTTTCCTTCCTCAGGGATTGCTGAGCTGTGACTGCACATAAACCTGAAGGCCAGTGGCCCCCTGGGGGCAGACCTGCCTGAAATACCCCTATCACCCCTCCAGGAAGGCAGAACCAGCAGACGGAGACTAGGTCCTCTCTGACCATATCCCTTGAGTGAACCTAGCCGTGCCCGAAGTTACATCCATCCCTGGATTTCTCAGTTTGGTCAGCCCATAATCTCCACCCTCCTCTTTTTTTTTTTTTAAAGCCAGTAGTTGGGTTTTCTGCCTCGGGAAATTGGCTTCTGCAAATGTGGGCCCTCCATGCTTAAATGATTCAGAGGCCCCCTTTCCACAATAATCCCAGTGCCGTGAGAGGGAACTGGTCTTTCCGCCCTATCTCTTGTATCAGAGCAAGCCCGGAGAACTGCTTCCACAGAGGAAGCAGCCTGACGCTGGAACGTCCTGACCCAGCACATGGAGTCCTTTGTGAGGGCCCCGGATGGTATCTGGGGACCGCCCAGCAGCCTGTCGTGCCCACAAGAATTGGCCTGCGTTCCCCTGTTGCAGGCCTGCCTGTCTGTGTGTGTGCGTGCAGCTGGACATGGATGTGTACTGGAGCATGGCCTTTGTACGTGGCATGGGGTCTCCTCTTTTCTTCTTTCCTCTTTTGCTTATATATTGTAAACCACGTGAGTCACACTCATTCAAGGTTTTATGTGTTTATAACAAGGGAGAAGGGTACCCACGTCAGCTCAGGCTGCCATGTTGCCAGAGCGAGAAGTGTCTGATGTTCTTTCTGCTTTGTCTCCCTGGTTCCCAGCAAACACAGCAGTTGTGAGACCCGGGCGTTATCCTCATTTTTCCCCTGTGGCACCTGAGGCTCTGAGGATCCAATGGACTTTCCATCAGATGGTTTGTCTCCAAAGCAGATAGAAGAGGCCAAATCTCCTGCTGCTTTGGGGCACGAACATTCCCACCTCAGACTCAGTTCCTTGTGGTTCTTTGTCATTTAAGGGAAATAGAGTTGGGGAAGGTGAGAAGGCTTGATTCTAAGAGAAGTTTGGTTCATACCAGGCTCCAGAAGATGATGCTTAGGGTGACCTACATTTGAGACAGTTACAAAGCAAGAGGCTTGCAGGAATCCACGGCACTGTTGAGCTGGTGTTGACCGGTTGGCAACTGGACTCTGACGGGAAATGAAAGTGTGCCCGAAAGTCCTGGTATGAGGGTGTTTGTTTAGGTGGTCATTCGTTCATTCATTCAACGAATGTTTACTGAGCCAGGCACTGTGCTAGCCACAGGGTCCTCTGGTTCCCCCAAAGGCTTCTCCGGAAGAGCGGGGATGGGGTGTGGGGTTGCTTTGTTAACAACTCTGTTGTGCCTGCCTCGGTGATATTCCCAGGGCGTTCCAATCTGGTGAGCATCCTGGATTCGGTGACTCCAGTGGTGGTGACATGAGTGGTGCAGGGAGTGGACTCAAGCCAGCAGTGAGTCAGCTGCATCTAGGCGTAGCATCCTGCCTGTGTCACCTGTCACCTTGGAGACAAACAGCTGTGAAATAGAGAAGATTTAAATCCTCAGTAGAAGGAAGAAGTCTTGACTCTGGAGAAATTTCATTTTGAAAAGAAGTCTTGTAGACATGGGTTGATTCTTCTGGGTTTACAGGCAGTAAAATTCCTAAGAAGCAGAGATGAATTTTCTGAAAGAAGTTTGAGGATTGGGGTTGCCCCAACAGTGGTGTCATGAGGCTTCCTCAGGGTAGGGCTGGAAGGTAGTTTCTTCTCGGGCTTCCTGTTCTGGAGGTAGTGAACTGGGAAAGCTGGTTTAGGTCATGTGAATATTGCCCTGTAGCTTAAAAGGAACCCCCAATTTCTCATTCTGACAACTCATACAGAAGTCTTTCTGATGTTTCCCTTGTTTGTTTTACTCTCATTCTGATCATGTATTTGGTCAACTGGTGTTAACTGAGCACCTGTGAAGCATGTTGCATCGTCATGTCACATGACTTTATTATAGTGTTGCGTCTTAAACACAGATCGCCTCTGCTTTCAGGAATGAGATGAAACCAATGAGTCAGGCCCCTCTCTACAGCCACACCTGCTCTTCCTTTTCTCTGCCAGTCTGTCTTTCTCTTGCAAAGCCATCTTCTTCCAGGAAGCCTTCCTTGATTGAACCTGCCCCTCTGTCACCATTCAGCAAATATTGCTTTGTGCCCACTGCATGTCAGCCTCCTGGCCAGGGGTTTGGGGGTCAAGATCAGAGATTTAGAGGAGAGTAAGTCATGGTTCTTATCCTGGAGGAACTTCTAATACCGAGCATGGTCATGGGAGCAATGTTAGTCTTTGTTTGGGGAGGGTTCCAGTATGTTCCTGCAGTTGTATCAGTGTGGCATTTTGCCCTTATTTCCTATTCTTGGGTGTACTTAATGAGATTGTAAGTTAGCTGAGGGAAAGTGTCAGCCCATCAAAAAGTACTGTGTTATTATGCTATGTCTATTATTCATTCAACAGATATATCATTCATTTACTCTTCAACTATGTATCCAGTCCTAGAAATTGGAACCCTTGTGCACTACTGGTGGGATTGTAAGATGGTGCAGCCTCTGTGGAAAACAGTGTGGTGGTTCTTCAAAAATTAAAAATAGAATTACCATATGATCCAGCAAATCCACCTCTGGGTATATATCCAAAAGAATTGGGGTTTCAAAGAGATACTCAAACATCCGTGTTCATGGCAGCCTTATTGACGGTAGGCAAGAGGTGGGAGCGACCCAAATGTCAATCAGTGGATGAATGGATAAGCAAAATGTCATATGTACATATCATGGAACAGTATCCAGCCTTAAAAAGGAAGGAGGGACTTCCTTGGTGGCGCAGTGGTTAAGAATCCGCCTGCCAGTGCAGGGGACACGGGTTCAAGGCCTGGTCCAGGAAGATCCCACATGCCACGGAGCAACTAAACCTGTGCTCCACAACGACTGAGCCTGCGCTCTAGAGCCCGCAAGCCACAACTGCTGAGCCCACAAGCCACTACTACTGAAGTCTGCGTGCCTAGAGCCCGTGCTCCACAGCAAGAGAAGGCACCGCAATGAGAAGCCCGCGCACTGCAACCAAGAGTAGCCCCCGCTCGCTGCAACTAGAGAAAGCCCACGTGCAGCAATGAAGACCCAATGCAGCCAAAAGTAAATTTATTTAAAAAAAAAAAAAAAAGGAAGGAAGTTCTGACACGTCCTACAACATGGATAAACCTTGAGGACATCATGCTAAGTGAAATAAGCCAGTCGCAAAAAGACAAATACTGTATGATTCCATTTATGTGCAGTACCTAAAGTAGTCAAATTCATAGAAGTAAAAAGTAGAATGGTGGTTGCCCAGGGCTGGGGGGAGGAGGTATGGGGAGTTGTTGTTTAATGGGTGTAGAGTTTCAGTTTTATAAGATGAAATAGTTCTGGAGATCTCCTGTTACAACAATGTGAATATACTTAACACTACTGGACTGTACACTTTAAAATGGTTAAGGTGGTAAATTCTGTGTTATGTGTTTTCTTTTAACCACACAAAACCTTAAAAAAATATATGTATCTGGTCCTTTAGAACAGACATGTTCAAAGTACTGAGAATTTTCTGGTTTACAAACCAGACGGGGTCCCTCACCTCATGGACTTACCTCTGCCATGAGCACCGACTACGTGCCAGGAATTATACAACCACCCCCAGAGTTAGCTACTAACCATCCCACTCCCGCAGATGGGGAAGTGGAAACAGAGGTGAAACAACTTGGCCAGATCCCCAGAACAAAAAGCATATCCAGGGGTGGGAGGCCCGAGAATCTGGAGCGGGAGGCCAGCCTGGCCGAGGTTGCCGGAATTCAGACACACTGGGCAGAGCCTGGCGCAGCGTGCTGGCACAGGGCGCCTGGGAGCACGGCTTAGCAGGCTGGACATTGTGACAGAAGTATCAGCGCTGGGTCTCAGACATGGCAGAGGGGTCAGCAAACATTTTTCCAGGGAAAGCTCTTTCTTAGCCTGTGGCTTAGGACTTGCCGCTCTGTGTTCTCTGAAGACCGTCTTCCTGTCTTTTCTGTCTGGTATCCCCTGTTCCTCCCTCAAAACCTGAAGCTGCTTCCACCTCCCTCATGAAGCCACTCTATGTTCCATATTCTGTACTGATTCTAAACTTTGTGCCAAGGTTCATGTTTGCACTATTGATTTCCCTTTCTGCCTTACATCGGAGGAAGGTGCCCAACTTAAATATGGCATCTGTTGAACTGTTGTAGGAATGGATGGATGGATGGATGAATCTGTCAAAGAGAGGATAGAGGCATATATTTATTTCATAGTTGTATCATATAATGGGCAGCATAATTAGATCTTGTTACCTGTGAACTAACAAGTGGGGAATTCCCTCCCTTTATTTATCAGCAGTGCAAATATGCACGGATTCCAAGCCTAAGTTTTCTGAGCCACAGATAGATGGGAAATTGTGGGGTGAACCCTCATGCAGGGACAGGTGTGCTTTGATGGATTCTTCGAGTGCTCTGAACGAGATGGTTTAGACTTCTCATTTCTCAAATTTACAGCCTTCTAAGGACAGCTCTGGGCTTTTAGTAGAAGAGACTTGAACATTCCTTAGATATACTTTATTTCCTTTGATTCTGAGATGGCTTTGATTGCAACATGCATTCCTGACATCATCACAGCGTTGGAGGAGAAAACAGAAGCTCTGCCACATTACATTTCATTGATGGGAAGACACACTATGTTCCAGAAACAGTAAAATGTGAAAATAGGGCTGTCCACAAAATGGAAGGAATAATGTGATTCCAAAGGGTGTTGCCATATTGGGTTGCCTGGGTGGGTTCATGCTGATTGGACCTACTCCAGGGAGTTAGGAGTGAGCTTGAATGGCAAGGCTGGTCTTGCTGGCTTGTCGTAGGTCTTTTTTTAGTTCTAGCACTAGGAGAAAAATCCATACAGCAGAGACCTCTCTCTCCCGAGGCTGCCCCTGCTTTGAAAGGTTGGTGGGATTTGAAGGAAAGAAGTCTTTTGGAGCTAGACGGATCCAGGTTCCACTTCCTAGCTGTGAAAACCCTAGCGAGATGCTCATTCTATCTTAGCCTCAGTTTCCTTCTCTGTAGAATGGAACAATAACGATACCTGTCTCTTAGAGTTGTTTTGAAGATTAAAGAAGTTATTGCTTGTTTAGTGCCTGATACACATAGGAAGCATGCAATGTACGCTAGCTGTACAATTATTTTTTCAATTATTATTTAACCTATCAGAGCTGTTGTCTCCTCTGTAAGGTGGGAATCATAATAACAGCTGTGCTCTCGCTACGAGGGTCTGGGTGAAGAGTTAGCGCAATCCAAGGTGGCAAAGTGCCTAGTGCCCACACAGGCTCTGCGTGGTGCCTAGTGGGCACTTGGCAGTAGGGGCTTCCTTCTAGCGGGGTGAACACCTTTCCACGCAAAACCCTTTCTATCCTGATTCCCTTTTCCTTGGGGCAGGGGGGAGGCCAGGCCATGGTCGTAGCCTCCCTGACTGTCCCTGGGGCAGTGGCCCGTGGACAACAGGATGACCAGCTACAGGAACCATGTATATGGTGCTGGCCTTGCTGAGAAGCCACCAAGTCGGGACCCTGGGCTGCTGACGTCCTTTCTAGTTGTGGGTTGTCACTGGTGGGGCACTTGTCCATCACACATCTGCTGTGTGTTAGCACTTCTCTCGTCCTTGTATGACGGCCGCATCTGGGAGTATTCGTTCTCTGGCGCTTCTAACCCGCCCCTTAGTGGCTGAGAGCAAGCTCGCTCTCAGGCACGAAGTCTCAGCGGTTGCTTGCAGTAGGATGCACTTGGACTGTAATGGACTTGTCAGCATCCAGGCAATGTGCGGGGGCACCATCATTGTCTGCTGCCATCTGAATATTCCAGAAGAAGACACAGACTCACAGAAGTGAAGCTCACGGCCCAGAGCCACACAGCAATTAGGGGGGAGAACCAGTGCTGGAACCGAAGTCTTCCCGCTCCAGTGTCCTCTTTCCAGTGCTTGGGAAATTCCCCCAACACCGGGCTGCCTGATGCTCCTTCTCTTACGCGGGGAGCACGGGGGCTCTGGCTCACTGAGCTCGCTGACGGTAAACACGCGATTGTTTGCAAGGACCTGGATCGTGCTGTTAAAACAGTTGGTAGCACAACAAACCCTAGGTACCACACTTGCAGTTCTTCTCAGGGGACCCCAAAGGAAATGTGTAAGTTCTGAGGTGCCGCCGACTGAGTTGATCCTGCTTCCATGGGCTTGAGGGGCAGGGAGTGTGGCCAGTGAGCGAGCCTAGCTGGCCGCCCAGCACAGCAGCTCTCAGGGTTACTTGCTTGTTCTCTCCTTGGCTCACTGAGACTGTTTTGCTGGCACTCACTTACTTTAAGATTCACACAATTCTCAGGATGCAACTTTTTAAGATGCTGAGGATTTATTATTCACCTTCAGTACGTAGGTTCGTATGGCACCTGGCAGTTTTTCTCGTTATCCGTGAGGTTATTTGGTTAAGGTCTGATTCTCTTAAACACGGGCTCTAAGCAGAGACCAGGTCCATTTTGCTAACCATTATTATAGCCTTGACATTTAGCTCAAGAAACATTTTTTCAATAAATGAATGAATGAATGGATGCATTTTTCCAACAGATGATTCTCATTTATGGAAGCTGTAGCCAATGGGACATAGCATGCAGTAGGCACTTACTAGATGTTTGTGAGGCAGGTCCAATCATGTGTTCACACCCAGATGAGATCACTTATGAGAGTTCATTCTGTCGTTTCTGTACCTGTCCCCCTACCCCCACCAGACTACGGTCTCAAGCTACCCAGCTTTGCCTCTGCATTGTGACCCAGTGTGCAGTCCACCCAGGAAACAGGATGTAAGACATGGTTACGGTCATCATGAGTTTATAATCCAGCCAGACAGTGGTTCTGGTCTTTTGGATCGTGGGTCCTTTGCTCTGACCTCTTTGGAGAGGAGAGACCCAAACCATCTTTGACTGTTATTTTATCCAGCGCGTGAGGCAGGGGACGGTCCAGGCGCAAGTTCAGCAGTGACGTCATTGTTAGATAGAGCACCTCAGCCGTCCTTGGCTTTCTTGGGGCAGAGGCTTCTGCAGAGTCTCGTCTGCTTCCGTCTGTAGCATAACCTTGATTATCACCCTGGGCCGATGGGGGCAGTAGGAACAGCCCATCCCAAGCACTTGCTGGTGGGCAGGGGGACACGGCCAGAGTCCAGAGTTACCTGGTCAGAGGCCACAGGTGAATAACTTGGGGCTTCTCGGGGCAGGTAGGGAGGCATGGCTTGTGGCTTGCTAGTGGATATAGAAACTAAGAGACCTAGTGATGGGTACGAAATCCCCACGACCAACTCAGGTGGACTCTGCGTTCACCATTCAGGAATTGCCGCAGGAGAGGAGGTTTCACTTACCTATCTGAAACAATCAGAAGATAATATATCAACAGAGGAATTGATAAAGAAGAGGTGGTACACATAAACCATGGAATATTACTCAGCCATAAAAAAGTACAAAATAGGGACTTCCCTGGTAGCGCAGTGGTTAAGAATCTGACTGCCAATGCAGGGGACAAGGGTTTGATCCCTGGTCCGGGAAGATCCCACAAGCTGTGGAGCAGCTAAGCCTGTGGGCCACAACTACTGAAGCCCACGCGCCTAGAGCCTGTGCTCCGCAACAAGAGAAGCCACCGCAGTGAGAAGCCTGCACACCGCAATGAAGAGTAGCCCCTGCTCGCTGCAAATAGAGAAAGCCCGTGTGCAGCAACGAAGACCCAGTGCAGCCAAAAATAAATAAATTTTTAAAAAGAACAAAATAATGCCATTTGCAGCGACATGGATGGACCTAGAGATCATCATACTGAGTGAAGTAAGTCAGAAAGAGAAAGACAAATATCATATGATATCACTTATATGTGGAATCTAAAAAAAGGGTACAAATGAACTTATCTACAAAGTAGAAATAGAGTCACAGATGTAGAAAACAAACTTATGGTTACCGGGAGTAAGGTGGGAGGGAGGGACAAACTGGGAGATTGGGATTGACATATCCACACAACTATATATGAAATAGATAACTAATAAGGACCTACTGTATAGCACAGGGAACACTACTCAATACCCTGTAATGGCCTATATGGGAAAAGAATCTAAAAAAGAGTGGATATATGTATAACTGATTCACTTTGCCATACACCTGGAACTAATACAACATAGTAAATCAACTATACTCCAATAAAAATTTAAAAACATAGAAAATAATACAAAGTGGGATGTATTCAGTCAGAATTCATACTGCCTTACCTCGCATAGTAAGTAAAGCTCTGAGCTTTGAAGCCAAGCTGTCCCAAGTTTGAATCCAGAATCTGCCTCCACCAAGTAGCCGTGTGACCAAATGGTACATCATTTTTGTGGGCCTCGGTTTTCTTATCTGTAAAATGCAGACAATCTCAGTTCCTTGCAGGGTTGTGGTGAGGATTGAATGCCATAGTGAATGGATTATATGTCGGATGAGTCTGGTACCTAGAAAGTGATCAATAGGGGGCACTATTATTATTATTGTTATTGTTATTTGTGCTGGAGGAGTTCAGAAACAGACAGATTGTTGGGCTGGGAAAGTTGGAGAAAGCTTTAAAAAAAAATTTTTTTTGGAATATAGTTGATTTACAATGTTACGTTAGTTTCAGGTGTACAGCATAGTGAATCAGTTATACATATACATATATCCACTCTTTTTAAGATTCTTTTCCCATATAACCATTACAGAGTACTGAGTAGAGTTCCCTGTGCTATACAGTAGGTCCTTATTAGTTATCTATTTTATATATAGTAGTGTGTATATGTCAGTCCCAATCTCCCAATTTATCCCTCCCCGGCCCTTACCCCTTGGAAACCATAAGTTTGTTTTTTACATCTGTGACTCTATTTCTATTTTGTAGGTAAGTTCATTTGTACCCTTTTTTAAGATTTTGCATATAAGTGATATAGTATGATATTTGTCTTCCTCTGTCTGACTTACTTCACTCAGCATGACAGTCTCTAGGTCCATTCATGTTGCTGCAAATTGCATTATTTCTTTTTTTTCTTTTTTATGGCTGAGTAATATTCCATTGTATATGTACCACATCTTCTTTATCCATTCCTCTGTTGATGGACATTTAGGTTGCTTCCATGTCCTGGCTATTGTAAATAGTGCTGCAATGAACATTGGGTGCATGTATCTTTTTGAATTATGGTTTTCTCTGGATATATGCCCAGAAGTGGGATTGCTAGGTCAGATTGTAGCTCTTTTTTTAGTTTTTTAAGGGACCTCCATACTGTTCTCCATAGTGGTTGTACCAATTTACATTCCCACCACCTGTGTAAGAGGGTTCCCTTTTCTGGAGAAAGCTTCTTGAAAGAGAAGGCACTTCGAGTGGGGCTAGACAAGCTAAGCTTCTAGTAGACAAGAGGAAGCTTTGCCAAAATATGTATTCAGGCTTTTTTCTTTAGGTCTCTGGTTTTCTAACTACAGCTTCTACAGAACAGGAAAGAATCACATCAGTAAATAGGAAAAGTGTTCGCTGTGATGTTATGGGAACAAAGAAAACTGTCCAAGCTGTAGCCAGCTGCTGGTGACTCAAGAGTTCATAACATCCTCTATAAAAGGATACGAATCCCAGCATCCGTGAAGTCACTTCTGTTGAATAAAACTCAACACCTATTTGGTGACTGGCAATAAAGAAGGGCTGATGTACTAAATGATTTATGTCCCTATTCTTGCATGGCACACAGGAATTGCTTTCTGGAATGACATACCGTAAGTCACAGAATAGAATTTCAATGGAAAAAGCAGAAGCAGGGGTGGATAAAAGTTGTGATGCTTGATGATAATGAGTTCTGGTTCACTCTAGCAGGTACTTGCTTTAAATCATCCATTCACTCTAGCAGGTACTTGCTTTAAATCATCCATCACTGGTGGCAGGGGGAAATGAGAGGTTATAGAGAAGAGCAAGGGGGTTGGTAGCACACGTTCACTCCTCTGATGTGTATTTATTGAACATCTAGTCGTAAATGATGTGTGTTCCCTGCCCGTATCTTTGAGCCCACCCTGGAAGGCACTGCAGGTGGTTCCTGTCCCCAGGGAGGGCTTCCTGCATCTCTGTCTGAGGCCATACCCTGGCTGTGCGTGGCCAGTGAGGCATGGGAGTGGGTGCATAAATGCCCCAGCTTCCTTACCCCAGGGTGGCAATTCTAAGGTGTGTTCCCATCCCTCAGAGGGTCCCCACTGGGCTTGTGCCCCAGGTGCCTAAGTGGTAACCTGCATGACCTCATGACAAGGCCCCTAACCTCTGAGTTTCAGATTCTTGTAGGATGTTTGTGTGGATTAAACAAGACGATAGTGTTACTACCACCATAACTAGTTCCTGTTTTGCTCAGTGCTTGAGCTACATTATCTAACTAATTCTCAGTGACTGTATGAGGTAGGTACTTTAATTATCCCAATTTTAAAGATGACGAAACTGAAGTATGAAAGGATAAAGAACTCACCAAAGAGCCATAATCTGAGTTCTAACCCAGATGCATTTGTTCTAAGGAGACAGCTTTTAATTATAAGCCAAACTGTTAGAGTACAAGGTCTAGCAGGGAAGCTGCTATTATTATTATTAGCAAGTGCCCAGCATATAGTTGGTGCTCCTTTTATTTGTGCAGTTAAAAAAATAATGAATGTCAATAAAAAAAGAAAAGAAAGAAAAAAAAAAAACCCAAAAAAGTAAGCACCAGGCCTTGAATGGAGGCAGAATTCTAGATCAATAAATATTTGTGATTAAATGAAAAAACAAAACAAACAAATGGGAATTCCCTGGCGGTCCAGTGGTTAGGACTCAGCGCTTTCACTGCCGTGGCCTCAGGTTCAATTCCTGGTCGGGGAACTAAGATTCCATAAGCTGTGAGGTGCCGCCCCCAAAATAAATAAATAAATAAAAGGAATGCATGAATGAATGAATGTTAGTTCCTCGAGATTATAAACGTTTTTTGTTCTTGGCTCTGTCTTCCCTGCATATGATAAGCCCAAGACAAATATTCCTTGAATGAAAGATTGAATGAATGAATGCAAAGTGGAATTTTTTTTTTTTAAGTTACTGGTAGTTCCCTGGTTCTAAGAAAATCATGTTAATTGAAATGCATTATTTATTTGACTTTTACAAGAACCGGTTCCAGAAAGGAAATAGCTTTAAAATCCTAACAGTATTTATCTGTAGGGGATGGGATACTAAAATATTTTGTTTTCATGCCTTACTGTTTTTCGTGATGGGCCTGGATTACTTTCATAACTGGAAAGAAAGAATCTCTGTTTGAAAAACAAAAATCAGTTTCAAAGCATAAACGGGTTCAAAGCAGTGTGGGTGCAGCACTGACATATACATGGATGCTATCCTAATTCGCGTGAGTTCAGAGTCGAGGAAGCAGGGTGTGAACTGACTTTGGTGTCACACCTCACACAGCAGTTGCACACACTGTCTCTCTGGGGGTTCACGCCAGTCTAGTGACATAGGTCAGGCTAAGATAGTGATCTCATTTCACAAACAAGGGACCCAACAGCCGAAGAGGCTCACTGAACAGGATACCCTGTCCCTCCAGCCCCTTGTGAAGACCCATTAAAGGAAGTGGGACAAGGGTGGAGGTGGACTGGGGTACCAGGGGCTCATGTGATAGCTGTCTCTGAGCATCTTCGAGTTATTTTAAGGAGAGGAAGCCTGTCTGCCTGAGTCAGACAACCTGGGTTGGAATCCCAGTTCTGCTACACACTGTCCTGGACACACTATGTCATATCTCTGAGCATCGATGTTCTCATCTGTAAAGCTGGCCCAGTGTCTTCTTGTGAGGGTCAAGTTAGCACCAGGTAGGTGTGTCTTCTGCAAGAGGTGGCTTTGCTGATTGTCATCACATCTGTTCTGTCTGTGTGCAAGGCTTTCATTTTTCCCAATTGTGTTGATACTCATTGGTGTCCATAAATTAGCGTTCCCATGTGTATTCGTCAGGTTTTGCCAAGTAACAAAAACCGCAGAATTGCAGTGGCCTGCTTGATGGCAGGTGTTTATTTTCATGCTCATGGGTCAGTTGTGGTTTGGCTGATCTAGGTTGGGCTTGGCTGGCTCAGGCTGAACTTCAGGTTTGGTTCAAATCTGCTCCATGTGTCTTTATTGCAGGGTCCAGGCTGAAAGGCAGCAGCTGAAAGGGGCTAGGGAGACATACTCCTCTCATGACACATCACAGGAGGGCAAGGGATAGATTGGGACCAGCACAGTGTCATTTTCATCCGAATTCCATTGTAAACAAGTCAGTGGTCCAGTCCAGAATCCAATGCTGCATGGAAAGACCTACCACCCACTATAGTAAGAAGGACTACAAAGACACATGACCAAGGGCAGGGATGTATAATTCAAATTCAGGGTGAGAGTGAAGAATAGGAGCAGTGATCCAGTCTATACACTGTCTTAGCTGTGTGCTTGGGTGAAGCAAGGAAAGCAAAGGAAAGGCAAGGGGAGGTGTGGGCTGGGAGAGGCATTGCTTATTTATGCCAGTAACGGGGTCTTGTTTTTCATGTACATATAGTGTGTAAAGTTGTGATCAGGAAGGTGAATGTTACGGGGAAATCATGGTCTGTGATTCTGGAGGAGAGCATGTGTTTTTGCTCACGCTGGTACCACCCTGTCTTGATTATTCCAGCTTTGTAGTAGGTTTTGAAATTGGGAAATGTGAGTCCTCCACATCATTTTGGCTATCTGAGTTCATTGCATTTCCATATCAATTTTAGGATAAGACTGTCAATTCCCCATCTAACTTAAATGTGTGATTCAAAGTTCGGGAAGATTCAGTCAATCACTGTTGGCATCTAAGGTTGAAGAAGGTGGTTTGATCATTTATCCAACAAACGTTTATTAATATTGTGCTGGACACCACTGTGTGGTTGGTGCTGGGGATATGAGAAAATCTAAACAGTCTTTGTATCACATGGCTTATTATCAAATCAAATCAACATATGTTTATCAGTCTTCACATGAATGAATGCATAGTTAAAAACAGATCAATTCTGTAATCTAATCTAGAGGAGTAGGAAGAGTTTCCCTGAGGAAGTAAGATTTAAAGAAGTATAGGAGTTAACTAGCCAAAGTGAGAGAGGAAGCCTTACAGGCAGAGGGAACAGCATGAGGAAAGGACCTGGGGCAGAAGGACCGTGGAAAGTTGCAGGATCTGAAAGAAGGTCATGTGGTTGCGACAGTGAGCTGGGGTGGACAAGATGAGGTCAGAGGGGAGGAGGGGGGCAAGAGTCAGACTGTGTTCAATCATTTTTATCTGGAAGCACTGAGAAACCATTAAAGAATGTTAAGCTAGAGGTGGAGGGATGACACAGATTTGAGTTTTAAAAGTTTTATTCTGCATATTAACCAGCCGTATTTGGATCTGGATTTTTTAAAACAAAAAAACTTAAAAAGCATTTTTAACATTTATGAGGCTATTAGAAATTTGAACGTTGGATATTTGGTGATATCAAAGAATTATCATCTTTTTAGGTGTGGTAATGGTGTTGCTGTTATATTTTTGTAAAAGACCTTATATAGCGATACGTGCTGCACTATTTTTTAAAATAAATTTATTTTATATATTTTATTTTTGGCTGCGTTGGGTCTTCGTTGCTGCACGTGGGCTTTCTCGAGTTGCGGCGAGTGGGGGCTACTCTTTGTTGCGGTGCGCGGGCTTCTCACTGCTGTGGCTTCTCTTGTTGAGGAGCACGGGCTCTAGGCGCGCGGGCTTCAGTAGTTGTGGCTCGCGGGCTCTAGAGCACAGGCTCAGTAGTTGTGGCCCACGGGCTTAGTTGCTCCGTGGCATGTGGGATCTTCCCGGACCAGGGCACGAACCTGTGTCCCCTGCATTGGCAGGTGGATTCTTAACCACTGCGCCACCAGGGAAGCCCCTGTGCTGTGCTATTAATGACTGAAATAAGACGTCTGGAATTTGCTTCTAAAAACTAACATGGGGAGGGGGAGTGATTAGGGAGTGGATGGGGTAGGACTGATTATGAGTTGGTGGTGATTGGGGCTGGGTAGTGGGAATCTCTGTGTTTGTGTCTGTACAGAATTCTGCATAATAAAACATAAAAAAAGAAAAAGATTGTTCTGGCTTCAGTGTAGGGGAGCAGATTTCAGAGGGAGAAATGGTGATGAGGGGAGACCAATTAGGTGATAGTTGTAGTAGCCCAGGTGAGAATGGTGGAGGCTTGATCCAGGGCTGTGTCAGTGGAGATGGAGAGAGAGACAGGTTGAGAGATATTTAGGTTCGAGACACGTGACTTAGGGATGTGGAGACGGTGTGTCAAGTGTGTCCCTAGGTTTCTGGCCGCAGATGGAGGTACCACTCTGAACTTGGGGAAGGACCCAGCAGGTCCCATGGCTTCTCTTGTTTTCACACCCCCACTTCTGTTTCCCCTCCATCCAAAAATATTGAAGCTGTTCCCTTATGTAAAACCTTTAATCCCAGACTTCCTGTGCTCTGTGCACTCAGCAATTAATTAAGCTTTGGTATGCATGAATTAATTAAAATCCTCTCTCTGGTTCAGAGGGGCTGTCCTGAAATATGGAGATTCCTATATATCTACCTTCTTCCTGGGGCTGATTCCCTTGGCTGGGGGAACTCCTCTCCTTCCCCATGGGCACACAGCTGTGGCTGTCTGTCTGTCCTACCTGTCAGCACAATTTAATTTCATGTTTAGGAGCTCAGGTTTAGAGATGTTAATGACTTGTAAACTGCTCTCCAACATAGAGCTAGAAATAGAAAGGCAAGAAGGATTCCTGAGCACTTGCACAGATTTACTGATGGAGATGTCAACCCCAAAGTGGATTGCTGAAATAGTGGTTTCCCCACTGTTTTCCTTCCCATTCCTGGACAGCCACTGTGGTGTAAGAACATTCCCAACAAGGGTGCTGGATTCCACATGAAATCATGTGTTGGTCTGAGACAATGTCTTCTGCCCAGTCCTGCTGGATGACTCTTGTCACCTTTTTTCCTACCTCCCCATCCAGGTAATTTTCTGATGTGACGGCTGAGACATGAGATCTTCAGCCTCCAGGCTCTCCAGTTTTTCATCAAGAGATTCACTATGGAATCGGTGAGTGGTCTTAGCCCATCCTGTCCAGAGAGCCCAGCCTGGGAAATGTCGAGGGATTCTTTTGGGGAGGTTGAAATGCAAAAGTTGATCAGACTCAAGCACTAGAATCTGACAGAGACACCATGGGTGTGGATATTAGTGATGAACAGATCTTTGGCATTTTTAGAGCTGCAGACTTTTTGAAGTGTTTCCTGTCTCATTACCTATCATCTGTGTGCAGAGGGAAAGGTGGTGGGGTGGTGGTATGAGAATGAAGTAAGGAATGATAACAAAAACAATACTGCCAACAAGAATAGATGCTATTTTAGCTGAGTGACTCTTTAAAGACATTACTTCATTCAATCTGCCCAACAATCCTACCAGGAAGGGCTTACCACATTCATTTTACAGATAGAGAACTTGCCTGGCTGGATTTGAAACCAATTTTTCCTGATTCCAGGTCTGCTGCCTTTTTTGTCTTGCAGTGTTGCTTCTTGGTAGAGGTGTGATTTGTCCCATTTTGCAGCTGGGAATACTGGGGCCTGGCATAGGCGCACATGATAGAGTCTAAGGCATCTGACCTCAGTGGGTGGAGCTTTGTGTTAGTGGATGATAAAAAACTGGACTGGACAGGAAGCGCCACGAAAACTAGGCAGAGAAAACTCCAGGAGTCCAAGGATCTTAAAGTTGCCAGGGTGACTTGACATAGGGTCCACCTGCTATGCCTGGTGTTTCCCAGAAGTCAGCTTAGTGGTAGAAAGATTGTGGGTGCTGGAGGGGTGGTTGAATTCTTGCTCTGCCAGCAACTTTCTGTGTGACCTCAGGCAAGTCATTAACCTTCTCTGTTCTGTTTTCTTATCTATGGAATTGGAGTAATAATAGTTATGTTTCAGGTTTTCATGCAGATTAGAAAAAAAGGTGTACAATAAAGTGTCTTGCATAAAGTAGGGACATAAAACATTATAATTATTCCAGTTTTTAAAATGAAAGTAATTTTTCGGATAATTAGATAAGGAAGAGTGTCCTGAATGGGTAGGAGAGGTGAGAGGCTAGAGGCAGGGAGGCCAACCTGCGAGGCTTTGATGTGACCCAGACATGAGTTGATAGGGGACTGTTACCATCTTCCAGGATAAATGAGACTCTGCCTGCTTATCTTCATAGTTTGATGATTACAGGGTTACCGAAGTCATGTTTTATTTTGTTTTGTTTTATAAATCAAGAATCCAACACGAAAGTGACATTAGTTTTGCAGGTATCTTTTTAGGTGATACTGTTACTAAACCAAACTTGGGTCTGCTCGCCTGACAGGCATCAAGGTCCATCTACTGACACCAGGTTGTAGTGAAGGAAAGTACAGCGTTTATTATTACAGGGTGCCAAGCAAGAAGAACAGGCAGCTCATGCTCAAGAGATCTGAATTCTCCAGTGGTTTCCAGGGAAGGGTTTTTAAAGACAGTGTGAGGGAGAGGGTCACAGGGTGAGCGATCAGCTTGTGCACAATTCTCTGGTTGTGGTGAGGTAACAGGGTGATGTTTCAGGAATCTCAAATCACCAACCTTTCGGTTCCCACCAGTCTGGGGTCTGTGTGTTGGTGATCAGCATGCAGTTAACTTCCTCCACATGGTGGGGGTTTTAGAATCTGCAAAACAGCTCAAGGGTATGACTCAAGATATTACCTATAGCCCCAAGAAGGAACTAAAGGTCCTTGATGTTGTTTTATGTCTAAATTGTTATTATTTTGTCTTGCTTCGCTGCTTTCTTTTCTTTTTGCATTTTCTCACTTCTCTGGTTCAATTTGCTCTTTGGAACTTGGGGAAAGCCTAGGGGGCTAAAGCTTTTCTAGAAACAGGAGGTGGGGAACACGGGGGTGGGGGTGTCTGTCCCTGGGAAGGTCCTTCAGGGTCCTCCTCAGTTTCAATATTAATTACAACTGCAGCCGCAGTGCATTATTTAGGATTATGTTTTGCTATGAATGATGTAAAATCTAAAAGAACGTTGGCTTAAACAGAAGATAGAAGTCTATTTCTCTCTTGCTTTGAACCCAAGGTGGTACAGGGCTGCTGCAGCAACTGTGAGAGACCCAGACTTTTCCCCTCTTGTTTTTCTGCCACGTGGACCTCCTTTCCCCCAAGGTCACCTCATGGTCCATTCTGGCTGCTTCTGCACCGGCCATCACATCTACCGGCAGGAGGAAGGGAAGAAGAAAGGCAGGCCCCTTCTTTTAAGGGTATCTGCTTCTGGGTGTCACACTTGCTGCTTCTACTTACGTTCTGTTGGCCAGAATTGAGTCCTCTGCCTACATTTAACTGCAAGGGAGGCTGGGAAATGTGAACTTTCTTCTGTAAGACCACGTGCTTACCAAAATTGAGGATTATTGTGATGGAAAAAGAAGAGAACAAAAAAACAACAGGAAAAGAAGAGAACCGATATTGGAGGACAAATCTTTCTTTGCCATGCAAATAGTTATTGAAAGGTTGCTATTAAGAGGAGAGGCTCAGTGGCCAGACTGCTGGTACTGTATTAGAACCCTGAATTCAGGACTCTAGAGCCACATGACCTTGGGAAATCTACTTAACTTCTGTGCTCAGTTTCTTTACGTGTACAGTCGTCTTTTATACATTCTCGTGCGGGTTGCTTTGAACATTAGATGAGTTGCGGTGAAGCACTTGGACCAGCAGCTGGAACGTCGTACGTGCCGTGTCAGTGTCAGCTGTTACTATAACCACTGCCTCTACTATTGGTGACACTGCGTCTGTTACCACTGTTACGACTTCTGCTGTTGCCATTACTGCTGCTTCTACTGTTACAGCTGCTGCTTCTGCTGTCGCTTTCATGCTTCTCCTTCTCCTGTTACTTCTGCTACGACGTCTACTGCTAACACTAGTACTACTCTATGACCGTCGTTGCCAGGTACCGCATATACATGTATACGATGTGATACTCATAGCAAGGTAAGTATTATTTTCCCAATATGAAGATACGAGTTAGCATAGTAACTTGCCAGATGGCATGCAGCTGTCAGGACAGTGGCTCACCTTTGGGTGGGTCAGGGGAGAGTGACCAGAAGGGAGCATGAAGCAGCTTCTGAGGTTCTGCAAATGTTCCGGCTGCTGGTTGCATGGGTGTCAAAATTCCTTGAATGGTACATTTATGACATAGGCAATTTTATGTGTTCATATTGTATTTCAATTAAAACAGATCGGGTAGTAGAACATGAGTGAAACTACACCCGATTCTGAAGCCCGCACTCTCTTAACTATAACGTAAGGCCCAACACCTTTATCTCTTTTCACTTATTTGTTTGTTTGTTGGCTCTTTCATAGCATGCATTGATCAGTTGCTTATGTTACTTATGTGCCAAGAACTGGGCCAGGTTGCTTGGGATACAAAGGTACAAGCAGCACACACACAGCCCTATCCTCATGGGGCTTTCTGTCTAGAGGAAAAGGAAAGATAAATATCACACAGATTGCCAGCTACTGGGTCAGGCTCAGCGTGGGATGCCCTGGGGCCACAGGAGGGACACATAAACTGATCCAGCCACGCAGGTCTGATAAAATAATGTCCATCTCACTGATGCCCGTCTCAACCAACTCCTCTGATAGGGCGGAAGGTCCCCACATCCATGGGTAAGCTGACCACATCAGGGCTACATCAAAACACATAAAGCAGTTCTTTGCCTTCCCTGCTGACAGGCCCTGAGAAGCGGTCAGCTTTTCTTTTCCTTGTTTGTCACTATGACAGTTGTGACCTCCACCTGGTGTCCCGTGGAGCAGACAAGCGCCGAGCTTTGGAGTTCAGTAGACGAGAGAGAAAACACACGGGAGCTGAGCCTTTCTAAATGTCTCGGGACATGAGTCCAGGGACCTCTTACTTTGTTCAACTATATATTACGTATCTTCGTTCACAATAAAAATGAAGGAATGAAGGAATAAAATCATACCCCACAACGGTGCAGTTGCCATCCCTGGAAAAGTTCAAGTCCAGAGGAATAAAGAACAAGATGTTCCCTTTTTTTCACCTCAAATACCACCAGGATGGCAGGGGCAGCAAATGGCAGTGCGGTTGAATTCTGAGCCAGCAATGGAAATCAGTTGCCCTTATTTTCAGGGGTTTTCTCCATCCGTAGAAATGAACTGACCGTAACTTTAGACCCTCCTAAGCCACGCCCGGAGAAACCCCTTTGACTCCCTCTCCCTGCCTTTGCCTTTGCAAAGGTCACTGCAGACTCCCTGTCCTTCTTATGCTGTGGGCTGTCAGCCCAAATTGAGTTTCCCTGAGCCCAGCTGATGTCCCTTTTTGGCCGCAGGGCAGGTGTCAGAGGCTGAATGCAGCACAGGGACAGGAAATGTGTCCCCCGAGCTGAACACAGAAGCGTTGACCTCTGAACTCGGAGCTGCATTTCTGACATTGTTGGAAGGGTTGGAAAGCCTTATGATTTCTGGATGTGAAAGAAAAGGAAATGTGTTTTAGAAAAACAATGTTCAAGTTCAAGTGTATGTAGAAGAAAAAGAAATGTGTTTTAGAACAATATTCAATTGTTTAGAACAACAGTATTCGGGGGGGAGGTGAATTTTACTCAAAGGGCTGTGAAAGCCCTTTCAATGTAATTGAGGCTGTTTGAAACTCAACTGCTTATTCCATGGCCTCAGTTAGATGCATAAAGGAAAGAAATTACCTACCTAGACCGAGAATTGGGAAATTATGATCCTGGTCTTCTTTCCTTCCCTCCCACCTTCCCTTCATTTTTTTCCTTCCCTCCTTCCAAATTTACTAAGAAGCTGCTGTGTGCCACACCCTATGCTGAGTCCTGAGGAAATAGATGAATAGGACTCATTGCAAAGCCTTCCTGAGCTTATCATTTATTCATTTAAAAACATTTATTCATTCTGCAAACATTTACTGAGTACCTAATTTGCTCTGGTCTGTTAGTAGAGATAAAAGACATAGTTCCTTCTCATCCTGAGTTTGTACTTTATTAATTTTTTCACTTGCTCACTCAGCAAACACTCTGTGAGCATCTACTGTGAGCCAGGGACTGCACCAGTGGCTGGGATTCCAAGATGAGCAAAATATAGCTTCTGTCTTGATGGAGCTAAAAGACCATACAACATTGTATTCATCTCCTAGGGCTTCCGTAACAGAGTATCACAAACCTGGTGGCTCAAAACAGTAGAAATGTGTTGTCTCACAATTCTGGAGGCTGGAAGTCCAAACCCAGGGTATCGGCAGGGTACCGAAGCCTGTAGGGGAAGATCCTTCCTTGCCTCTTCCTAGCTTCTGGGGTTTGCTGGCAATCTTTGATGTTTGTTGCCTAGCAGCTGCGTTGCTCCGGCCTCTGCCTGTGTTGTCCCGTGTCCTTCTCCCTCTGTGTCTCTCTTCCTCTCCCTTACAAGGACACCAGTCTTGTTGGAATAAGGGCCCACCCTACTCCAGTATGATCTCATCTTTAATTTACATCTTAATTACATCTACAAAGATCCTATTTCCAGATAAACTCACATTCATGGGTACACTGGACCAGGACATCAACATTTTGGGGGGGACACAATTCAACCCATAACAAATGTATATTACCATGTAAAGCACCTGCAAGGGCACTGGGTGTGGGTGGATCCTGGGTAAGGATAACTGACCTCCTTCTTCCACTTTCTCTCTGCATCTAAGGGGACTAGGCCTTTAGGGCAGGAACCCTGTGTTGCTCCGAGTGAGTGTTCCTGGATCTTTTTGCCTGGGAGGTGAGACATCGTGCACTTACAGGGAGAGTCTTGTGCGGTGCAAGTTGATGGGCAGGGCTCATGCCCACTACTCGTGCTAGTTCTTGTTTCACGGGGTGGCCGTTGAGTCTGGGCGAACACCTGCCTTGATCAGGAGGCCCGGACTGGTGGTTAGAGCTGTGGGTTCCTATCCTGCCTCTGCTCTTGCGGGTCCTGTGAGCCTGGGTCCACTTCTTCCCCATTCTCTGCCTCAGGCGTCTCACTGTACCTCCCCCAGAGGTCTTGCGTGGACCAGGTGGGATCAGATCTATAAAGCGTTCGCGAGAGCTCCAGGCCCTCGCTAAGTGTTCGGTGTGAGTTGGTGGCGGTTAGGCCAGGGCACGTAAAACGTCCCCGGGAGAGGGGCTTACCCAGCTCATTCAGCACAGTCCCCTCAATAAAGACTGTTGTTCAGTGTTTAATGCCATTCACCATCAGAACATTTTTTCCATAATCTTTCCTAAGGACAGTTTTCTGACATATAGAAAACACCCTTAGCACAAAGACATCCACTGCAGCATTGTTTAAAATGCTAAACAGTGACAAACAAGACAGAAAGCTGCCTTACAATGAGGAATGAGTTAACAAATTAGGGCAGAATGATTAAAAAAAATAGGGTAAAACAATGAAAAACAATGATGTAGCCATTAATAAGAAAATGATGGTCACTTTTTAAAGGTTATGAGAATGCTCATGATATAAGTGTCATGCAAAAAAAAGAAAGTTTTGGACTTCCCTGGTGGCGCAGTGGTTGAGAATCTGCCTGCCAATGCAGGGGACACGGGTTCGAGCCCTGGTCTGGGAAGATCCCCCATGCCACAGAGCAACTAAGCCCGTGCGCCACAGCTACTGAACCTGCGCTCTAGAGCCCGCGAGCCACAACTACTGAGCCTGCGAGCGACAGCTACTGAGACCCGCGTGCCTAGAGCCCGTGCTCTGCAACAAAGAGAGGCCACCACAGTGAGAGGCCTGCGCACTGCAGTGAAGAGTAGCCCCTGCTCTCGCAACTAGAGAAAGCCCGTGAGCAGTGACAAAGACCCAATGCAGCCACAAATAAATAAATAAATAAATAAATTTTAAAAAAGAGAAAGTTTTATTTTTGAGGAAGTGACTGCATTTCCCTGTGCCTCAGTTTCCTCATCTTTAAAATGGAGACAATAACAGTACCTTCTTTAGAAACAGGATTGAGAATTAAATGAGATGATACATGGGAAGCACGTGATCAGCACCTGGCACATACGAGGTGCTCACTAAATGCTAATTGTTGTTATTATTTATCATTTGGTCTAAATTACGTACAAAATAGTCACAGAAAAATATTTAGAATAAACAACACAGATGAAACACACATTTTCCATTTTGAATGTATTATTCAAAGGACTTCATTCTGTGAGTCACTCAGCAAACATTGAGCCTCTCTGTCAAGCACTGTTAGCCCACAGAGCAGGAGGTTTCAGTGTAAGAGAGGGCATCAGAATCCCATTTGAGGGCTTTTAAAAAAACACAAGATGCCTGGAGACGCTGATTTAATCGATGTGTGGTGGGTTCCAGGCATCTGCAGTCTTAAAAAAAAAAATTCCACAAGTGACTTAGATTCTCAGGGTAGATATAAGGCACAGTCACTCCCCTGAAGAAGCTTGCAAACCAGATGAGAAGACGGGAACCGCAGCGTAATATAAAGAGAATATAAGTGCTCTAGACTGGGGCTCTTGACTCTGGGTCCCATGCAGAACTCTGTAATATTAAAGATCCCCTTGACTCCACCCCCAGGTGAAAGGAATCAGACTCTCCAGGAGGTTCTTTTTTTTTTTTGGCTGTACCACGGGGTGTGCAGGATGCAGGACCAGGGATCGAACCCTTGCCCCCCTGCACTGGAAGGGTGGAGTCTTAACCGCTGGACCACCAGGGAAGTCCCCCTCCAGGAGGTTCTGATGATCAGCTAGGTGGAGTGTATGCAGCTCCCTCCTCCTGTCCCCGGCCCCTTCCTACCCAAGATGCAACAGCATAGACTGAGAACCACAGTTTTCTCAAAGCCATGAGGCTGCTATATTTCCTCTGGTTGGTACCGGTGAATGCTTTTTAGAAAATTATTTGATTATGTATTTTAAAATTAAAACATTTTAAAATGTTTTAATTGTGCTAAAATACACATAAACATAAAATGTACTATCTTAACGATTATTAAGTGTATAGTTCATTGGTATTAAGTACATTCCCATTGTTGTGCAGTCATCACCACCGTCCATCTCCAGAACTCTTTTCATCTTGCAAAACTAAAACTCTGTACCCACTAAATAACAGCCCTCCCTTTTCCTCCCTTCCTCCAGCCCCTGGCAACCACCATTCTACTTGCTGTTTCTATGAATTTGACTACTCTAGGTATCTCAGATAAGTGAATCATACAGTATTTGTCATTTTGTGACTAGCTTCTTTCACTTAGCATAATATCCTCAGGATTCATCCATGTTGTAGCATGTGTCAGAATTTCCTTCCCTTTTAAGGCTGGATAATATTCCACTGTATGTATATTTACCACATTTTGCTTATCCATTCATCCATTGGTGGATACTTAGGTTGCTTCCATCTGTTGACAATGCTGCTGTGAACATGGGTGTACAGATATGTCAAGACCCTGCTTGGTGTCTTTTGGGTGATGGAATTCTACCCAGAGGTGGAATTGCTGGATCATAATGGTAATTCTATATTTAATTTTTTGAGGAACCACCATACTGTTGCCCACAGCGACTGTACCATTTTGCATTCCCATCAACAGTGCACAAGGGTTTCTATTTCTTCACATCTTTGCCAACACTTGTGATTTTCTATTTTTGTAATAGTAGCCATCCTAATGGATGTGCTAGTGAAGGCTTTTAGCTGGGACACATCACTGTCAGCTTCATATTTCATTTATGTTGTGTGGGCCAATTAAGCAATTCCCAAGTATTTATTTAAGCTCTAGGCACTGAGAATAACAGACCTAAATAATACATGCATGGTTCCTGCCTTCAAGCTCTAGGAGTGGGTCAGGGGAAATAGATACATGACAAGTAATTTTTGTCCAATAAGATACATCCTTAGGGAGCATACTGTACGTGGAATACAGTTTAAAATGGTAGGAGATGTTGACTGAGTTTAGTGCCTCAGTGTCAACACACGAGATACATCATTTGAGCAGACCTAGAGGTCCAAGTTTGGGCTGTCCAATAGAACTTTCAGGATTGCCCAGCAGAACTTTCTGTAATGGTGGAAATGCTCTGTCTGGTGTCTGCTAGCTGTTGTGGCTGTTGAGCACTTACAGTGTGCCTGGTACAACTGAGAAATTGAAGCTTTAAAGTTTATTTAATCTTAATGAATTTTCATTTAAATTGAAATTAGCCAGAAGTGGCCATTGGCTAGTGGGTTGGGCAGTAGAATTAATGGAGAGCGTCTGACATGGTTCTCAAACTTGAACACTCACGTATTCAAGGGATCTTGAATGGGGATCTAGTTCTAAAGCAGATTCTCAGGGGACTTCCCTGGTGGTTCAGTGGGTAAGACTCTGGGCTCCCAATGCAGGGGGCGCAAGTTCGATTCCTGGTCAGGGAACTGGATCCCACACGCATGCTGCAACTAAGAGACTGCATGCCACAGGGAAGATCCCGCGTGCTGCAACTAAGACCCGGAGCAGTCTAAAAAAATAAATAAATAAAAATTTAAAAATAAAATAAAAAAGCAGATTCTTAGGCCCTCCCCCTTGTGTTTGTGGTCCCTAAAGTGTGTAGTGGGGCAAGGAGTCTGCGTTTTAATAGCCACTGCAGGTGATTCCGATGCAGGTGCAGTTTGTGGTTTTCAAACTTTTGTATCCTCAGAATATTTTCTTCAAATGAAAGCTTAAGAGAGCTCAGAGTAGAAAACAGACAAGAGCAGAGTTCTTTCTGGTTGAAGTAGGCCTGGGACCCAGGGCTCCATACATACAGGGGGGACATGCTCTATCCTCCCTGGGGGAAGTTTCTTGTAGCACAATTCATACACCCCGGATCTAGCCCAACCTCGTCATTGTATTAATCTGAAACCCTGTGAAATGCAGAGTAAGATTTGGTTTCTAATAACTGTAAGCATGCCAGAACCAATTTAAAACCAATAATTACCTCTGGAAATGCAAGTTGAAGCAGAAGTACAATGTCTCAGCTTGGGCTGCTACAACAAAAGTACCGTGGACTGTGTGGTTTAAACAACAGACACTTATTTTCTCACCATTCTGGAGGCTGGGAAGTCTAGGATCAGGACGCTGGCAGATGCCATGTCCAGTGAGGGCCTGCTTCTTGGTCCATTGATGGCTGTCTTCCTCATGTCCTCACATAGTGGAAGGGGCAAGGGATCTCTCTGGGTTCTCTTTTATAAGGCACTAATACCATTCATGAGGGCACCACCATCATGACCTAATCACCTCCCAAAGGCCCCACCTCCCGATACCATCATATTATGCGTTAGGATTTCAACACATGAATTTTGGGGAGACACAAACATTCAGTCCATAACACACAATTAGTGCGTTAGTAGCCATTTTCCCCCTTGCATTGGACATCAACCACCCACCTGGCTATCACATGAGGGATTGCAGAGCAGTGATTAAGAGGACAGCCCGAGTCTGACCTGGATGTGAATGCCAGCTCCACCCACCCCTGGAACTTAGTGATACTAGGCAGGTTTCTCCATCTGTAAAATGGGTATAACAATATCTACGCCATAGATAACACATGTAAATCCCAGCACTTGGCACTTAGCGTTAATTATTATAACAACAACAACTAACATTTCCTGAGCATTTAACATGAGCCAGGCATTTTACTCTTCTAAGAATTTGTTATTTATCACCTCATTTGGCCCTTACAACAGCCTGTGAGGCAGGTACTATTGTTATTTCTGTGGTAAAGGCAAGCTCAAGCTCGTGGAGGTTTGGAAGGTTGAGGCCATGATGCTGGTAAATGGCAGAAGTGGGATTCAATTGCAGGGAGTCTGGCCCTGGACCCTGGAATTTTCACTTTTCCACAGTGCGTTATTATCCCTAGGTTCTAAGGAAAGCCTTTTTTTTCTTTTTTTGCGGCATGCGGGATCTTAGTTCCCCGACCAGGGATAGAACCTGCACCCCCTGAGTTGGAAACGTGGAGTCTTAGCCACTGGACCACCAGGGAAGTCCCAGGAAAGCCTTTTAAGATGAACCCTCCCCCACTCCACTTCCACGTCTCAAAGGTTCAGAATTATTCTCCAAGTCAACTCAGCTTCCAGGAGCTGCATTTGACCCAGCTGACCACTCCCTCCCTCCCAAAACACTGTTTTCTTTTGGCTCCCAGGGCGCCAAGCTGGTTGGATTTGTTCTTGTGCTTTTGCCCTCTTCCTCTGTCTCTCAGTGGTGCATCCCTCACTCCAGCCAGTCTCGGAGCATTTTCAAAGACCATCTGTATGTTGACTACTTCCAAATGATATCTCCAGCTGAGTCTGTCCTCTGAGTTCCAGACTTGAGTATCCCAAATGCCATACTCATGTTTCCGTCTGGAAGTCTAGCAGGCACCTCGAACTTGGGATATCCAACTTGGATTATTCTCCACATGCCTCCTGCATGAGAACTTGCTATGCCCCTGCTTAAAATGTATCTGTGGCCCCAATGCCCCCCTGCCCATTTTACTTCGAATGAAATCCAGATTCCTTACCATGGCCTGCAAAGGCCAGCACGATCTAGCCTCTGCCTGCCCTGCACTGTCTACCCTCACCCCATTCCCTCAACAGACTTCAGCCACTGACCTCTTTCTGTTCTCACACTCAGCAAGTGCTGTCCGGTCTCAGGACTCAGACACATGCTGTTTTTCTGCCTGCAGGACCCCTCTCCCTGCACCTCCATCCCCCAAGCCCCTGCTCTTCACAGGGGTGACAACTTCTTGTCCTGTAGCCTCAGCTAGCATGCTATATCCTCAGACAGATCTTTCCTCATCACCCTACAGTCTCTGGCTGCACCCTGTAGGTTTTCTTCCCAGCACTTGTAACAACCTGGAATAATTTGTTCACAAATAGAGCCCGGCACATAGTAGATGCTCAATAAATACGTATTATTGTTGAATTCAAATCAGTGGCCCCTGTAAAGCGGATCATGAACATAAAATGCCAGTGCTAGCCCTGTAATTTGTAGAATCCTTTCACAGGCGAGGTGGTACTCATATGTGTATGCAAGTGATTGAAAATTGGATGGGACCTGGGCTTTTTTATGGATCTTGGTCTCTGTTTTCACATCTCTTCATGCTGGGCCATCCAAACTGTTAGGACTTACAAAGATAATCTTGAGGGAAACAGCAGCCTCGGATACCCAATGCATATTAAAGTTGATTTGATTTTGGTTTAAAATGGAAACTATGAGCTAATGCGTTTTACAGATTTGAGTAGAGAACAATTTTCTCTGTTTAAAAAAAAAAAGTCTGAGATGTGGAACACTTCATGTGGGTTACTGTAGTGCCAAAAGCTCCTGAAAGGGGTTCTCTGCAAATATTTGGGGTTTGATGCTCATAAACAACTACACAGGTTTTCCTGAGAATCGATAACCACGGCAACAACAGCATGGCTTCCAAAGTGAAAATGTGCTTTGCCAAGCTGGAGCGTAGAGCGACTGCTTTTGGCTGAGCCGCGAAACCGAAGATAGAGGTTTACAAAGTGACCGCAGACAGGTCATTAGCAGGACTGGCTGCAGGGAACTCGCCCCGTCCTCCCTTGCCGCCGCCTCTTGAGCAGCAGCAAGATAATTGACTGTTAGATTCCCGAGCCACAGACCAGGCTCTCCATGTTGCAGCTTCCAGAAACACCTGTCCTACAACTGCCCGTCTGTCCACCCAGTAGGCACAGAGCTTGTCTTCCCAGAAATGCTAGCAAAATCCCTGACTTGATTGCCACTGGTTCAGCTTGGGTCACTTGTCCCAATCACTGTGGACCACGTGATGGGATATTCAGACTGAACAGGCCTATGTCACGTGACCACCCCCAGAGCTGGGGAGAGGTCAGCACCATGGAAACCAAAGGACTGAGAGGTGGCCGCCGGCAGGCCAAAATGCCAAGGCTGCTCCACTAAGCAAGTCACTGGAGGTAGGCGGAGCCAGTAGCCTAAGTTCAAACCACTCCTTTAGCGGGTCTTCTAGAGTCTTTGTTCTGCTTTGGCTGTCTTAATTTTCTTTTTTTAAATTTAATTAATTTAATTTATTTATTTTTGGCTGAGCTAGGTCTTCATTGCTGCACAGGGGCTTTCTCTAGTGGCAGCGAGTGGGGATTCTTAACCACTGCGCCACCAGGGAAGCCGTGCTTTGGCTCTTCTAAATGAACCTCAAGCACACGCTGCATCCCGACTTGCTTCTGGGATGGCTCCAGGCCATATTTGTCAGTCGGCCTCCTGTTTCTCGTCTCTACTCTTAGCAACTTTGTTCAGCTCATCCCACTGGATCAAAGACAGAGCTTGACTCCCAAGCCCCTGCCTTTGACTGCCAGCTTCCTCTGAAATGTGGGTCCAGGCCTCTGCCCTACCCCCAGATCCCACACCCTTTCCATGAGAGCAGCCTTCGCCTGGCAGGCGGGAGTGGGATGGGTTGTGAGGCAGATCCAGGCGCAGACAGTGAGGGCTTCCAGGGCCGGCACCGTGACACAGCGGAGGCCCCTGCCCGCAGCTTCCTTGTCCTCGGGGTAAGTGTACGGTCTCCCCAACGCCCCGGTCGGCCTGGCCCTGCTCCACGGCGTCTCTACCACTAACCTCTCCTTGTCTGTGCTCCAGCCAGACCTGAGTTCTGTTGGTTCCCTGAGGAAGTCTATCCCTGGGGCACTGGTCCCTTCTTCTCCTTTTTCCTTCTTAACTCCCACTCATCCAAGCCTCGGCCCAAAGGGCATTTCCCCAGGGAAGCCTTCCCTGACACCTCCTTGCAACTCAGCTAGCCCCTGTCTGTAACCTGTGTGTTCTGTGTGTGTATGTAGGTATGTGTGCGCGCGTGTGTGTGTGACCGTCTTGCTTTTACTCATGTCAGCCTCTGTCCTTCTCACTAGATTATCATTTCCAGGAGGGTGGGGACCATCCCAGTCTTGCTCACAACTATCCATAGCTTCCAGGACAGTGCAGAGCACATAATAGGCACTCAGTAAATGTTTGCTGAGTGAATGAATGACCGGGCAATGGGGAGCTATTGAAGGATGTGATGTGAGAGGATGACTTGCCCAGGTTCTCCAGATGGAAACAGGCACCACCCTCTCTGAAGTCCACGCCTTCTGACTCCCTCCTCTGTCCAGCAGTGGGGTTCTCTGAGTAGCAGGAGAGGGAAAATGACAATTGGAACACAAAATGGCCAGGTCCTAAACAACTAGTGAGCTGACAGCTTTGATGTTACACCTAAAATGTTGTCATCATCCCTTCCTTGGAGCAGTTCTGTCTCATGTACAGAGGAGAAGGTGGTTTGCATGTGTATTTTAATTAGAGAAGACCGTCCCTGCTGGTAACTTGAGGTCATTCCACCTCACCTTGGAGTGGCCCATCTGGTTTGAGTCTTCCATCACTCTCCGACCCCATTATTTGGTGATAAATTGACTGATGGGGACCTGGAGGTGGCACACATGGGATGCTGACTTTCCAAGTCATTAGCACATTTAATCTTAGAGGACTCTGGCACCCCCTTCACATGAGTTCAAAATAGAGTTCAGAGTGTGACCTGTATCACAAAGGGCAGTCTTCACCAGCAGGCAGCCAGGCCTGGCGAGGAGCCAGGAGAGCGGGGTCTCTGGGAGAAAGACTGTTCTGTATCAGTTGGGCATCCTTCAGTGGCACGCAGGGGAAAAGAAAAGTCCAAGGCTAGTGCTAGTTTTAGATGCTCCTGGATCCAGGGATGCCCCTGGGGTCGTTAGGACGCAGTCCCTTCGTCTGTTACAGTGTAACATATATAAACATTGAGACTCTACCTTCTGACACTTCCTTGCTGTGTGACTTTGGGCAAACCACTAACCCCTCTGAGCCTCGGTTTCCTCCTGCACTGAGGATTAAAGGAGCCAGTTAATGAAAGCACTTAGCACAGTGCCTGGCTCTGCTCTCCTAATGGTTCGGGGCTCATAGCCTCCTGGCTTCTCGTCCATTTAAAGAGAGTTTCTCTTTCCCTAAAGCAGTCAGGGATACGGACCTGGGTCTCAGGCTCCATGCTGCAGGCACATGCTTCCCGTGGCTGGAGCTTGGGAAGCCCCTCGGGGAAGAGGTCTGAGAAGTAGTGAGCAGCCTGCCTGCCAGACTGGGCAAGGATGGAGTGGAGTGGACACCAGACTGAGGGTGTTATTTTCCAGGTGGAAGATTGAATAAAGAGCCTTGCAGGCCCTTCTGTTGTGAAGGGGATACTAGTAGAAAGAGTGGCAATGAATGTGTGTCGGCCACATACGACAGGTCCACCGGCCCTTCCATGCCCTTGTGCCTTCGCACGTGCTCTTCCCCCTGCCGGGGGTGCCCTACCTACCCTCCACACTCCCTATTCATCTGCAAGACCCAGCTCTTCTGTGGAGCCCTCCCCAGCCCTTTCCCCTACCATTAATTGCTTCTCCATTTTGGAACAAGCATCTTTGGGGTGATGGCCCTGTGTGCTGGAAACACAGAAGAGAATAAATCACAGGGTCTGTGTCCGAATTTAGTTTGATCCTTCGACTCCACTTGGTTTCTCCTCTATCCGAGCAGTTTGTTCATTTATTCAACAAGTATTTATGAAGCACCTTCTCTTTTGCCAGGCATTGCTCTGGGAGCTGTGGATTCAGCAGAGAGAGGAAGAGACAATAAAATCAATAAATACTATTAGCAAACAAGATAATTTCTGATGGTGTATAGTTTAAGAAAATAAATAAGAGATCGGGAGCAGGGTGAGAGGAAGGACCCTGTGGAATGTGACATGAAGGATGACAAAGACCAGTGCAGGGCATTCCAGGCGAGGGGGAATAGCATGTGAAAAGGCCCTGTGGTGGCATGTTCCAAAAATGACAATAGGAAGCAAGGTGAGGTGTGGGGAAGGGGGGGCGGTTTGGAAAGTGGGGTCAGGGAGATGGGCAGGGGCCGGGAGGGGTAAGACCTTGAGACCGTGTAAGGGGCTTAGATTTTATTCTCAATGCCTTGGGAAGCCATCGTTGCGATTCCTTGTCCAGCCTGGAGCTGGTGCTTTTCATTTTCGCTCGAACACTGATGTGCAGTGTGGTGGCCACTAGTCACGTGCGGCTACCAAGCACTGGAAATGTGGCTGGTCTGAACTGAGATGCCCCAGAAGTATGAAATATACCAGTTTTCAAAGACTTTGTAGGGAAAAAAAGGATGCCAACTGCATCATTAATAATATTTCTGTTGATTACATGTTGCATTGATAATATTTTGGATATATTGAGTTAAGTAATATTTATTATTAAAATGAATTTCACCTGTTTCTTTTTACTTCAGTGACCTAAAATTTAAAACTTTTTTTTTTTTTTTGGCTGTGCCACGTAGCTTGCAGGATCTTAGATACTTGACCAGGGATCGAACCTGGGCCCCCTGCAGTGGAAGCGAGGAGTCCTAACCACAGGACCACCAGGAAATGCCCTAAAATTTAAAACTACATGCAGTCCTATTGTATTAGATTATATTTCTCTTGGACAGCACTGCCCTAGAAGTGCCTTCAGCCCTTGCTTTTACCTGCCTGGGTTATGATTACCTCTTGCCTTGTCCGTGTCCCTCCTTGAGGACTGACTGCCTCTGGTTGGTGGTCTTTTCCCCAGGCGCCATCTACAGGAGCAGTGTTGGTGCCCACCCCCAGGCCCCAGGCCCCTTGGCCCATACTGGTTCCCAGGTGCTGAGCGCCCAGGACTGCTTCTGGACCCGAGGTTTCTCTGCCTACTCAGGCTGCATGTAGGTCAGGCCAGAAGTGCTGGGGATTAACTCCCCAGGAGCAGCCCACAGCCAGTGAAGGAAAAGAGTTGGAGAATAAATGCCCCAGCTCCCTGCCTGCAGGTGCACAATCTGAGGTGTGTCCCAGCCTCTCCCAGACATCCCCACTAGGGCTGGAGTCCGGTTGTCCCTGGCAGTAACCTCCTCTTTCATGCACCCTTATTGGCTTCCTTCCTGTCTCTGTCTTAGTTCCCCGTTCATCCCCCTGGGTTCGTTTCCTTAAATCCTTATCTCAGACTCTGCTTCTGAGGGATCCCAGCCTGAGACCTGGGGTACCCAGCGCATAGGTGCTCAGTAGAAGGAAGAGGGGGGTCATCTGTCGGGCACCCCACTGGGTGCAGCTGTTGGGGGTGGGATGCAGGTGGCAGGGGCACAGGCTTCCTGGCTAGTCTTCTCCAGCCCCTGGACTTCTGAGCCAGAGCGCTAAGAGCAAGGACATGGGCCAGGCGTGGGGCGTGGTGTCTGGCTGGTCCGAGTGCCTCTAGCGGCCACACCTAGAGGGACAGTTGAGTCAGCAGCTGAGTCAGTGAGGACGGAGCTGCCCAGGTGTGTGCTGACCTCCTATGTCAGTCTGGCAGTGGCGCCCTGGCGTGGCTCGCAGCTGGAAGGGTGGTGGGAGTGTCCAGCACACGCCATGAAGCAGAGAGTTGATGGGCGTGATGTCTTTTTTTTCTAACACCACTTCTGACCCCAGGCGGCTTTCCAATTCTCTGGCAGAAACTGGGTGTCCAACAACTCAATCTTGACACTATGTACCTGGAGTTAGCGCAGACCTCACAGGTTAAGGGCTCAGTCCCATAGGACTGTCCCCACTACAGATGCCAGTTACAAGTCCCAGGGGCTACTTCTGATTGATCGGCTATAAATTCGGAAGTTTCCAGAACCTCCTCCTCAAGTTTTCTAATTCCCTAGAATGACTCACTGAACTCAGGAAAGCACTTTACTCACTGTTACCAGTTTATTATAAAGGATGCAACTCAGGAAGAGCTAAATGGAAGAGACGCATAGGGCAAGGTGTGGAGGGGCGGAGGGTGGGTGGGCAGGGTGCGGTGCACAAGCTTCCTTGCCCTCCCAAGGCTCACCTGGCACACGGATGTGTTCACTAACCCGGAAGCCCCCAGTCCCGAAGTTCAGGGGTTTTTATGGAGGGTTCATTGCACAGGCAAGATTGATCAACTCTGGCCATTGGTGATTGAACCCTGTCCCCAGCCCCCAGCCCCTCCCTGGAGATCTTTCTGGGGACTGCCCTGACGCTTTTTAGCCCCTTACCTGTGAGTCATCTCATTAGCACACAAAAGACACTCTGAGTACTCTGGATATCCCAAGGGCGTTAGGAGCTCTGTGCCGGGAACCGGGGCAAAGACCAAACATACTTTTTGTGATACCACTGTGGGGATTAACTTGTGAGATCCCTTGGAAGACCGGTGACTGGTGAGTTGCCTGGATCACGCTGTGTTCCATGTATTAAATGTGTATTGGAAGGAGGAAGGGAGGGAGGTGACAGACCTTGCTGTGTAGAACTGCTGCTGTGCATCCATTCTTCAACAAGCCTGCAAAGCACCTACTGTATGCTCGTGCCCTGTTCATTCAGGGCCAACATTGTAGCCAGATTGAACCTTCTCCGTTTCCAACCTGTTCGTGGCCACTGCCAGCTTAGAAGCTCTGACTTGCTTTTAGGACAAAGACCAATTCCTTGGCATGACATCCAAGACGTTCTCCAGTGGCCCCTGCCTATCCGCTCTTATCCTGCCAGTCACACGTCCTTCACTCTCATTGCACTGAGCTGTTTGCACTGCCCCGCATCTGATGTGCGTGTCAGGCCTCCACGCACTTGTACCTGCTGTTCCGTCTGCCTGGAACATCCTTTGCCAGCCATCCTACCAGCTAACTTCTTTGGGAGGCAGCTCAGTATCACCTCCTCCAGGCAGTCCTTCCAGATTCCCTCCTTACCACCGATTGCCCTGTTGCTTCTCTACAACCCCCGTATCTATTTATCCTAGAACTTCGGCCATTCAGCAGATACATATTAGGCACTCATCTTGAAGGGACTGTACAGTTAACTAAGAATCCCTGCTAGTGTCTGTCAGCACTGACAAGAGCCAGACAATGAGCTAATCACCCTACTTGTACTGTCTTGTGTAATCCTCACTGCTGCCCTATGAAGTAGACACTAGTATTAACCCCATTTTTCAGAGGTGGAAACTGAGGATTAAAGAGATTAACAGAGACAGTAAGTGGTGGAACCAGAACGCACAGCCCATCAGACCCCAGAGCTCTTGTACTTCCCTGGAAGACAGTATTGTCTTTCCTTGTTCTGCAGTTGTCTGTTTCCTCTGCCTCCCTGGATCAGTCCGGGTCCCAGCAGGAAGCAGATGGCACGCTCAAAATAGGATAATCCGAGCAGAGTTTAATAAAAGACTCATTTGAGAAGTGTGGGCAAGGGGTAGGGAAACCGCAAGGGATGGCGGGGCCCTTCAGGCTCCGCTGAAGGTCTGAAGGGGCGAGGGAGGGGGTGTCTCTGGGAAGCAGAGCCGGAGAGGCTGTGCGCAGAGGACCCTCATTAAGACAGCAGCTGGAGGGGCCGGAGCCTGGAGCGGAGGGGAACTCCCGCTTCCTCCATCCCACTGGACTCCATCCCACTGGCCGAACCCAGCTGGAAGCCGGAGGGCCAAGGGGCCTTGAGATGTGTTCAGGACAGATCAGGCCCCTGGGGTCCAGCGCAGGACAGGAAGGGCATTGAGTGGGCCTGGTGGGCCACCTGCATCTCCGGATTAACTGTAGGCTTCTTGAGGGCTCTGTCCTGCGCGGCTCCTACTTAAACCTGTGGGGTCTCACGTCGAAGCCAGCAGGCTGGAGGTGCTCCACGTGTGTGTCCAATGAATGAATAATAAGTGACCGATCTTTAGTAAAAAGGCTCCTTCCGCAGTGTCTGCTTGTCAATCACTTGTGGCCTCAAGAGTCTGAGGGTGTATGTGTGTGTGTGTCTGTCTGTGTTATCTCTGAAGTTTGCAGTGAGGAAGAGGATGGTCAAGTCCTTCCAATTCTGAAACATCTGATTCTTTTTTTTTAATTCTTTTTTTAATTGAAGTATAGTTGATTTACACTACTGTGTTAGTTTCAGGTGTACAGCAAAGTGATTCATATATATATATATGATTCTTTTTCATTATAAGTTATTACAAGATACTGAATATAGTTTTCTGTGCTACACAGTAAATCCTTGTTGTTTATCTATTTTATATATAGCGGTGTGTATCTGTTAATCCTGTGCTCCTAATTTAGCCCTCCCCCACCCCTTTTCCTCTTTGGTAACCAAGAGTTTGTTCTCTGTGTCTCTGAGCCTGTTTCTGTTTTGTAAATAAGTTCATTTGTATCGTATTTTAGGTTCTACGTATAAGTGATATCGTATGATATTTGTTTTTCTCTGTCTGACTGACTTTACTTAGTATGATCATCTCCAGGTCCATCCATGTTGCTGCAAGTGGCAGTATTTCATTCTTTTTTTATGGCTGAGTAATGTTCCATTATATATAATATATATAAAATGGAATATTATATATATTTATATATATATATAATGGAATATTTTATATATATACACACACTGCATCTTCTTTATCCATTCATCTGTTGATAGACACTTAGGTTGCTTCCATGTCTTGGCTATTGTAAATAGTGCTGCTGTGAACACTGGGGAACATGTATCTTTTTTAATTAGAATTTTTGTCTTTTCCGGATATATGCCCAGGAGTGGGATTGCTGGATCATATGGTAGTTCCATTTTTAGTTTTTTGAGGAACCTCCATACGGTTCTCCATAGCGACAGCACCAGTTTACATTCCCATCAACAGTGTGGGAGGGTTCTCTTTTCTCCACACCCTCTCCAGCATGTATTATCTGTAGACTTTTAGACGATGGCCATCCTGATCAGTGTGAGGTGACACCTCATTGTAGTTTTGATTTGCATCCTGATTTGATTCTTTTCAGTGCTTCTCAGAAAACTTTTCATACCCCTTGCCCCATTTGAACTTGGATGTGAAGGTGGAAAACAAAAGCAAGTAAATGCCACGTTAATCTCACACTGGCTTCCGGCAGCCACAGTTACCGGGATAATTGGGCCTTGTCTGTCAGCCTTTGCCTGAATTCCTGAGATGAGGGAAGGAAAAGCAGCCCCAATGTGGAGTCCACCAAGGTGAGGCTTGGACCCATGGGAGGTGCTAGCAGCCAGGGCAGAGTGACCAGCCCAGGCTGTGGCCATGTTTCCATGCCTTGTGGTGGGGAGGTCCTCTCTGTGCTTCCCAGTTGAAATTATCTGAAGAAGAGCAGCCAGCCAGAGAGACAGAGAGAAACAACCTGAATTACTGTAGGATGTGCATTTGGGAACCCATATTTGCTGGGTTAAAGGACTCAAAAGCAAAAACATAATTCCAAATTGGTTATAATTCTTTTTTTTTTTTCCAATTTGTGTGTGGTGTGGCAATGTGTGTGTGCCTCTGAAGAGGTAGGGATGGGGGTAGATTATCTCCCCCCTCCCAGAACATCAGATGAAGTGGAACTTTCTATCTTCCCTTTTTGTTTATTTGTTTCTCAGCTACATCTGCAGGGGTGAAGCTGTAGGCCGCTGATGTTAAAAAGCGGCACTGGCTTTGAGATACACAGACCTGTTTGTTAGGACGTGGGCCACGTATTTAACTTCTCTGTGCCTCAGTTTCCTCATCTGAGAAATGGGGATCGTCTTACCTCACAGGGTCGTGTAAGAATTAAAGGAGATATAACAGAGGCAAAGCTCTAGGAATGGTAGGTGGACAGTAATGGGCATTCCCTTCCTTGTCTCTCTGTTTTTTGCTGGTGGAACTCCACTTGCCTGCTCTTTCTGTTACACCTTTCAGAATCTTCTCTAGTGAGACCAGAAGGAGGAGACCTCATTTCTTTCTTTCTCTCTCTCTCCCTCCCTTCTTTTCTTTCTTTTTTTGCTTGCATTGCTTGTCTTCCTTCGCCTCTGCTACCCCATTCCCACATCCAGCCATAGCCAGCACCTACTGGGGCCTTTCTTCCCAGCCAGTTCTCCAGGGCCTCCCTGTCCATGGTCCTAACTACAGTGGGCAACAGCATATTGACAAGGAAAGGTACAGTATAGCCTAAGGACCATAGAATCCAAGGGTTGAGAGCCTGAGACTAAACACTAGTCAATAACCGTAAAGCATCCCTAGGTCCTTCCCACCTGTCGATCCCTTAGTGCCCACCAGGGAAGGTCTGTGGCTGAGACCAGCAATTTGGAGCAGTTAGGAAACAGGGGCAGTAAAGATGCAAGTCCGGGAGGCAGCCGACCAGTGAGGCTAGGATCCCAAAGCTGACTCTGCTTGAAGGGGGGCTTTGGATGATTCTTTATAGTGGAAGCCTCTTCTGCGTTTTGCCTTGAAGGTAGTCCCAGGTGCTGTGCAGACGGGGGCTCTGTGAACAGTTATGCCACTGTCTTTAAGGGATAAATCACTGTAGCTCTGTTGTCCTCTTTTTATGAAAAGAAGCCAAGATGCATTCAGCTCCTGCCATTTTCCAGGGCTGGGGAGTTGGGTACCTCCCACAGAAGCCAGACCCCACGGCCCAGGGTAGGATTCAAACTCGGGTCAGGTTGCCTTTAACGTCTGTGCTGCTTCCCCAGCAGGAACCAGGTAACAATGAAGCCAATTCTTTGAGTGGGACAAAACCTGCAATTTATTGAAGTCAACAGGTGTATATGCTTGTTAAAAAGCAATTATGCTGAAATAATGTAGACCAGAAGCTTGACCCTAACTTAATGCCCTTTGCATTCTGAGGAGGAGACTGCATTACGTGGGAACGTGATTTCAAACCTTTGCAGTCTCGAGGTTGGTAATAGGACGATCCAAGGTTTAAACACTAGAACATAAACTACTGCCCAGATCAGATCCATCCCAGATCCATGGTGGATCGATGTCTCGTCTCTCTGGAGGCCTTCAGCTGTGGTGTGGTCGAAAGAGAAGTGAACCCGGAGCCAGAAGAACTGGAGTCAAGTGCAGATGCGAACACTTCGGAGCTGCCGGGTGGGAGGAAGGTTTCGTATCCTCCCCGCAGTTATGCCCTCTCTCCAGGGTTGTGTTGAGGATGAAACGAGAAATATTTGAAAGCAACAAATATTTTGAAAGTCCCTTGCCTGCTACGTGATAAGTGCTAACCATATTAATTTCCTTCCTGCTTTAACTTGTTTAGCTTCTCCCTACTTAAGATTGGTTGACATTAGTTCGCCTCTGTTCACGAATATATGTGTTGGGATCAACCTTGGCAAAAGTTGTCTCAAGGGACAGAGGCACCATAGGGTTCCTGAATGTGGGACCATTTTCTGGCTAGAAGAGTTGGTCCCTTTTTAGAATCAAAGAATGTGAAAGATGGCCTGGGCCAAATCTTCCGTGTGTGTGTGTAAATGAGTATTTTTGTATGTGTTTATACTCCACTGTATTCCTCAGAGAATAGGGCAAATTACATGATAGAATAGATGACCCAATGGAAAGATATATGCATAAAATGCGTAAAATTCAGGACACAGATACGCTGGAATAGCAAGACTAAGTGTGGTGGTATGGCTGTGTATACCACAGGACCTGCAGATTTGAGACTGCAGATTTCTCCCTGAGCTTTTATACATATATTATTATACATGCAGTTCTTCTGTGAACATTATTATATTTGTCTTTTGGTGAACATATGTATGCATTTCTGTTGGGTTTATACCTAGGAGTGGAATTGCTGGCTCATAGTATTCTTTGATTTTAATTGACATCATCAGAGCAAATAATAATTATAAAAATAGTTTCATGGAAAACAAGGAAGATTCGCATTTCAGTTCTTTGGATTGAATGAACATTTATGGAACACTGATGTCTTCTCGCATATATTAGCTTATTTAAATTCACAACAACCTTGGATGTTGCTGTCTTTAGCCAATTGCAGAGATGAGGAAATTTGAGTCTTTTGCCTAATGTTCATACAGCTTGTATATAGTAGTGTCAGGATTTGATCCCAGGTCTTTTGTTTGTTTGGGGTTTTTTAAAAAAAATATTTATTTATTTATTTGACTGTGCCAGGTCTTAGTTGTGGCACATGGGATCTTTAGTTGCGGCATGTGGGATCTAGTTCCCAGGGATTGAACCTGGGCCCCCTGTACTGGGAGTGCGGAGTCTTAACCGCTGGACCACCAGGGAAGTCCCCAATCCCAGGTCTTTTGAATCCTAGTCTGTGTTCAGGTTGGCCATGCTGCTTTCCTTGAGAAGTTGGCATCTTTGGGCACCAATACTTTCTGTCTTATGTTATTTTTACTGGTCTGATTGAAAACCCTTCCAAAAGACCTGCACCTGGCATGGTGCCTAGACTATAGCATCGTGTCTCAAACCTCTTGATTACAAAGGTTCATCATTTTGCATATCACTTCATATTGAGACTGGAGTCAGCTGAGCAGAATGGTTTGCCCTCACTAGCAGACACAGGTGTTTGGAATTTCTTTCTTGTGGGGGATGTGCGTTAGCAAATTTCTGCAGGTTTTTGTTGGTTTTTTTTTTTTCTTCTTCTTCTTTGGAAAGAAGTAGCCCCTTCACACTGTTTCTGGCATAACTGCTCCCTTCAGATTGCTGAGGGCTTAAATACCAGCTCACCAAACCTGTTAGAACTGAGTGTAAAGTAAGAGAAACAAGGTCGAAGTGAGAGCTGAGGGGGCTCCTGTGATTAAAGGCGTGAATTCTGGTGCATGGACTTTGTAGAAATGAATTTGGCTCCCTGGGGATCTGTGTGCTTTACTTCCTGATTCCTAGGTTCTAGAAGAGATGAGATGGTGTGTGTGTGTGTGTGTGTGTGTGTGTGTGTCCACATGCATACATGTATACTCTTTTGTTTTTTTGGCTGCGCCCTGCATCTTGCAGTATCTTACTTACCCCACCAGGGATCGGAACCTGGGACCCTGGCAGTGGATCGCGGAGTCCTAACCACTGCACCTCCAGGGAATTCCCACATGTATACTCTTTTTTTTTTAGTTTATTATTTATTTTATTTTATTTATTTTTGGCTGCATTGGGTCTTCGTTGCTGCATGCGCACTTTCTCTAGTTGCAGCGAGTGGGGGCTGCTCTTCGTTGCGGTGCGCGGGCTTCTCATTGCGGTGACTTCTCTTGTGGAGCACGGGCTCTAGGCGCACGGGCTTCAGTCGTTGTGGCACGTGGGCTCAGTAGTTGTGGCGCACAACTTAGCTGCTCCGCGGCATGTGGGATCTTCCAGGACCCAGGCTCAAACTCGTGTCCCCTGCATTGGCAAGGCGGATTCTTAACCACTGCGACACCAGGGAAGTCCCACATGTATACTCTTAGAAAAGGAAAAAGTAGGGTAAAAATTCCACCCAAGTCCCACATGTATACTCTTAGAAAAGGAAAAAGTAGGGTAAAAATTCCACCCACGTCTGGAGGAAGGATAGTAATAAATTTTAATAAATTTTAATCTGAATTAATCTAAATTAATCTGAATTCTCTCTCTTCTCACTTACTTGCACACATACACAGACACAGCCTATAACACAAGATAACAAAATAAAATTAAAACCCTTTACCCTCATAAAGAGTATTTGGGTTACCAGCTCTAGCCTTCCATAGTGTGTAGAATATCAGATATATTAAGCTACAGAAAAAAAAACTGTGGAAAAATCTTTCCTTCCTCCAAACGTTTTATCCTCACTTATGTCATTGTGGCTTGAATTCTTAAGAACCCTAATAAGAAGGAAGGATAATCAAAGAAAACCCATTCTTGACCCCAAAATACTGTACCAACCTGCTGTTGCGTTATAAATAATATAATCGACTAGTAAGTTTCACATCTATCTCTTGTAAACAGACAACGAAACTGCAATTCTTTGTCAAGTGTGGAAAGACCACTAGCATTTGTCTTTCTGGCAGGAAAAATAATGCTGGAATTTTAAATGATTGCTCTGGAAAGACTGGGCAGAGCATTGATTTTAAAACAGAGACGTCTTTGATCTTTATCATCTTATTTCCTGTTTAGAATCTGTTCTGTCTCTTCTCTCTTAACCAAATTGTGCAAAGGTTGTGTAAATAAATTTGCTCCTTCAGAAATCCAGTCTGTGGAAGCCTAATGGCTCTTCTGTGGCTGTATTTATGCAGCAATTCCTGAGATGAAATTTAAGTTCTTATAATATGTAATGCCTGTACTTGGTAAATTGAAACCAGTCTCTTCACTGATTCTGTAACTCTGCAAAATAGGCCTTGGTGACTGTCTCCAGAATAATTCAGTAGAACCTCTAAGCCTCTGAATATAGAGTCTAAAACACAGAGGACAAAATGACTCTGGTGGAATCCTTAGAATTTGACTACTTCAGAGATTAGCTGTTTTTATACATTCTTAGTTAGTTAAGTATGTCCATAGGTCCAGTGTATAAACTAGGATTATATTTCAACTGCATATAAAGAAAAATCCAAATAAAATTAGCAATTAGGGTTTTTTCCCCTCTTTCTCCCAGACCAAAGAAGTCTGGAGATAGTCCAAAGACAGATGGTGCCTCCATGGTTATCAGGCACCCAAGCTGTTTCTGTCTCTCTGGTTGAGCCATCCTTGTCATATTATCTCAGGATCCAAAATGGTTGCTGAGTGTCAGCCATCACATTCACATTACAAGCAGCAGGATGGAAGAAGAGGCGGAGGATAACAGGGGTCCTCCTCTAGCAGAAGTAGTTCCTTTCAAAACATTTCCTCAAAGGCCTACACAGTACTTCAGCTTACATCTCACTGGCTAGACTTAGGCACACAGCTATACCATCTTATAGTGGAGGCTGGAAGATGAGTCTTTTGGCTGAATACATTGCTGCCCTGAATCAGATGGGGCTCTGAAGAAAGGGAGACTGGATAGAGGGGACGTAACCAGTAGTCCCTGACACATCCAGCAAGGTACTATTTGTACAAAGAGTGTAGTATAGTGGAGAGGGCTTGAACTTTGAATTCGGACAGTCTTGTGTTTGAACCTTAGTTCCTCCACTTACTAGGTGCAGGACCACTTCTTTCAGCCTCAGTTTCCTACCCATAAAACACCAGGAGAGTAATATCTACTTTGTAGAGTTGTTGTAAGGTTTAAACAAAACCATGTGCGTAAGTTGCCTTGTACATGATAGGTACTAAATGGTGGCCATTATAGTTGTTATTATAAATGGGTAGGTTGGGCTTCCCTGGTGGCGCAGTGATTGAGAGTCCGTCTGCCGATGCAGGGGACACGTGTTTGTGCCCCGGTCCGGGAGGATCCCACATGCCGCGGAGCGGCTGGGCCCGTGAGCCATGGCTGCTGAGCCTGCGCCTCCGGAGCCTGTGCTCTGCAATGGGAGAGGCCACAACAGTGAGAGGCCCACGTACCGCAAAAAAAAAAAAAAAAAAAAAAAGGGTAAGTTGTGCCTTCTACCTGCATCAGCATAGTGAGTATTTTTAAAATTGAGATATAATTCACACAGCATAAAATTTACCCTTTCAAGGTGTCCAATTCAGTGAATTTTAGTGTATTCACAAAGTTGTGTAACCATCACAATGATCTAATTCCAGAACATTTTCACCACTCCCCCAAATCCCATATCCACAGTCATTCCTTCTTCCCTTCCCCCAGCCCCTGTCAACCACTAGTCAGCTTTCAGTCTCTATGGATTTGCCTTTTCTGGACATTTTGTGTAAATGGAATCCTATAATTTGTGACCTTTTGTGTCTTTCACTTAGCACAATGTGTTTTCAATTTTAATCCATGTTGTAGCATGTATCAGTACTTTATTCCTTTTTTTGTAGCTGAATAACATTCCATTGCATGAATACACCACAATTTGTTTATCCATTTGTCTGTTGGACATTTGGGGTGTTTCCACTATTTGACTATTATGAGTAATGCTGCTGTGAACATTTGTGTACAAGTTTTTGCGTGAATGTGTGTTTTCATTTCTCCTGGGTGTATACCTAAGAGTGGAATTGCTGGGTCATATGGTAACACTATGCTTAACCTTTTGAGGAACTGCCTGATTGTTTTCCAAAGCTGCTGCACTATTTTACTTCCCAACTAACAATGTATGAGGGTTCCAATTTCTCCACATCCTCTCCAACTCTTGTTACCTTCCAACTTTTTTATTATAGCCATACCTAGTGGCTGTGAAGTGGTGTCTCGTGGTATTGATTTGCATTTCCCTGATGACTAATGATATTGAGCACATTTCATGTGCTTATTATCCCGCTTTATATCTTTTTTGGAGAAATGTCCATTTGAGTCCTTTGTCCATTTAAAAATTAGTTATTTGTCTTCTCATTGTTGAATTTTAAGAGTTTATGGGACTTCTCTGGTGGCGCAATGGTTAAGAATCCGCCTGCCAGTGCAGGGGACACGGGTTTGAGTCCTGCTCTGGGAAGATCCCACATGCCGCGGAGCAACTAAGCCCGTGCACCCCAACTACTGAGCCTGTGCTCTAGAGCCCGCGAGCTACAACTGCTGAGCCCACGTGCTGCAACTACTGAAGTCTGTGCGCCTAGAGCCTGTGCTCTGCAACAAGAGAAGCCACCGCAATGAGAAGCCCGCGCAATGCAACAAAGAGTAGCTCCCGTTTGCCACAACTAGAGAAAGCCCATGCGCAGCAACAAAGACCCAATGCAGGCCCCAAAATAAAAACAAAACAAAACAAAAAAAGTTTATATATTTGAATACTAGACTCTTATCAGATATATGATTTGCAAATATTTTCTCCCATTCTGTTATGTGTATTACCTAATTTGCTCTTTTTTAACAATCCTTTGAAGTGGATATTAGCATCCCCATTTTACAGATGAGGAAGCTGAGGCTCTGAGGCAGTGAATAACTTGTCCAGGGTAGCACATCTACTAACTGTGAAGATGGCACTGGAACCCAGGAAAAGATTAGCCAGGGCTCTTTTTGTTTTATTGATAGAAACCCATCTCAGGCCAGCTTACGCTAAAAAAGAAGTATAACTGCTCATATACCTGGGACGTCCAGGACTGGCAGCAGGCATGGGAGAGATTCTGTAGTCCACTGATGCAAGTGACGTCACCAGGACTCTTCCTGTCTCCCCCTCCCTCCGTCTCTTGCTGTCTTTTGGTTATAGCATGATTCTCAGGCAAGCTCTCTCATGTGTGGAAAAGGTGCATCAGCAACTAAAGGCTTCCTAAGTCCTTTGAGCCAGACCTAGAGAAGAGACACGTTGCTCTTTACCCTAGCTTCCATATCAGACCCCCATAAAGCTCCCTGATTGACCTTGCTTGAGTTTAACGCCTATGGGAATACCCATCAATACTGCTTTCAGGAGTCTGGGATACTCTAGACAGCTTGGTCCAGCCCTTTGGTTGGGAACGAAGCAACATATGATTGAGTCTCTGGAGAATCATGTGGAGTTAAGGAGAGGGTCATTCCTAAAAGAAGGGGATTTGTAAGGCAGACAGAAAATGTAGTCAGTGTCCTACAAGGTCTGTCTTGAACTACTAAGTTCAAGATGCTGAAATTTGTTGCGGGTAAATGAAAGTTAATTCCCAAAACCAAATAGTAGGGGAAAAGTCAATTTATTCACAAAAGTAAAACAAAAGATAATTGAAAATAATCATCTCCACATCCAATCAACAGTGAGTTCTCTGCTTTCCACTTAAACATAGCAATTTTATAAATTGGTTTGTATAATACCTCTAAACCTCTAAGACCACAGCAAAAAGACTAATTTTTCAAAAACAATAAACAAAATAAAGAACAGGGAACAGAAGCTAAACGCTTCTGTCAGAAGCTTAACTAGCAATTGTAGAGTTTTTTGTTTTTTTTAATTAGAGCCCCTCGTGTGATTTGGAATGTTCACATTTGAGAAAGATGTTAACCCCTAGCATATGCTAGGAAGAAAACTCTGCCGTGGGCGGGCAATTTTCTTTTTTCAAATAGAGCAATGCCCTACATGTGACCTAATTACAGGAAAATTCTATTATAATACAGCTCATTGTTATGTGGGTTCAAATACATTGCAGGTGAAATCATATTTTTGAAAAGCGACAGCTGGGTACTGTGATAGATTCCTATAATACAGGGTGCCTATAACAGCGGCCCCCAACCCAGAACTAATGACCTCCAGACCGTTCTTGGCTTTTACAAGGAGATCTTGAGGTAGAGCTGGTGTTTGGGGTTGGCTGCAACACTGATATAAAAAAAGAATTCATCCAATTATAGGATATTATTGCCCTAGGACCTCAGAGAGCTTCTGCCCCAGGCTCCTGGGAAATGAGGCCAAAGGAGGTGAGATGATTTGGCCGAGGAAAAGGAGCTGACCTCCCTGGCCATGCCATGTTCCTTCTCAGTGCTAAAGCCACAAAGCTGTCCTTTATCAAATTTTTCTTCTTGAGTAATGTTTCAGATGATAGGCAGCTTTGAAAAGTACTCATACAATAGGTCTAACTGGGCTTTGGGTAAATCAGAGAGAGAGTCATATGAAAGGACCTTTTTTTGGACTTCACATTCATAGGTCACATAGTTGAAAGACACATTTATTTTCTGTCTGAATTCTTTGAGCATTTTGGCAGTTGTGCTGCAGACTTGTATCTCTGTCTACATGTGAGGACAGGGGCTGTATCTTAGGTGTCTTTTTGGCTCCTGAAGAGTCTAGCATAGGACGTGTTTCGAAGACAAATGATGGCATTAGTAGCTAACATTTATTGATCATTTACTATATACTGGCACTGTGCTATAGCACCTTGCATGGATTATCTCCTTTATACCTCACAGCAACCTTAGGAGAGAGAGAGATCTCCTCACCATCCTCCTTTTAAAGGACGACCTCCTTTGAAACTGACATTAAGTAACTCGCTAAGGTTAGCCATCCCTGTCAAGTGGCAGGGCTGGGATTTGAACCCAGGTAATCTGAATCCAGATCACACATTCTTAACCTCTGGAAGGACTATAGTGCTGCTCAGTAACTGTGAATGGGACTGAACTGATGGGTTCCAACCTAATACCTCTGCACCCACTGAGGAATGTCCTCAGGGACTCGGGAGACAGTGGTCTTATCTCTGAAAAGGTCCAAACAAGGAAAGGGAGAGTAAAGTGGGTGTGGCAGAAGGAGAAATCTCATCTATGCTCTGTGCTGTAGGGCTGCCCTGGGTTGGGGGAGGGGAGGGTCGTTTACAAAAACATCACGACTGACTCCCAATGTTCAGGTTACAAAACGTCTCCCTCCTTATTTCTTGTGACTTCTAACCTTTTATAAAGGGGCTCTTAAGGAAGGGCAAAAGGTGGGAGGGGAGGACTTAGAAGGTCCATCCACCGACACTGATTGCCCTCAAGCTCCCTGGCTTAGCTGGTTTTTGGAGAACAGGAAAGAAGAGAAAGAGGCAAGACAGTGATAACGGGGGTGGGTGTGACTCCGGTCTCATGCTGTACTCACAGTCTTCTTGCTCAGAGTTAGGGGAATCAGTTAAGTGGTCCTATGCCAAATTTTATGTAGTTACAGTTTTTTTAAAAATAAATTTATTTATTTATTATTTATTTTTGGCTGCGTTGGGTCTTCGTTGCTGCGCGCGGGCTTTCTCTAGCTGCGGCAAGCGGGGGCTACTGTTCGTTGCGGTGCGCATGCTTCTCATTGCGGTGGCTTCTCTTGTTACACAGCATGGACTCTAGGCGCGCGGGCTTCAGGAGTTGCAGCACGAGGGCTCAGTAGTTGTGGCTCGCGGGCTCTAGAGCGCAGGCTCAGCAGTTGTGGCGCACGGGCTTAGTTGCTCCGCGGCATGTGGGATCTTCCCGGACCAGGGCTCGAACCCGTGTCCCCTGCGTGGACAGGTGGATTCTCAACCACTGCGCCACCAGGGAAGCCCTGTAGTTACAGTTTTAAATGGTAGGCAAATGTCTACAGGCATTCCTTGATACCGTGATGCAAAGACCAACATAATCCGTTCTTAAATGGGAGTTTCAGATACTTTTCTTACGGCAAGGTCTTTAATCCCTTCCTTGAAATGTAACTGGTTAGGGTGTAGGAGTGGGGCAACACTTGGGAACCGGCACACCTGGGGTCTGGCCCTGATTTCCCACAATTTGACCGGGGAATGCTGGGCAAGTCATTTAACCACTGGAGAATCTGTTTCCTTGTCCGAAAAGTGAAGGGGTTGGTAACCATATTATTCTTGAAATTCTTTCCAACTCTGGTAGTTTATGATGATGTCAGATGATTGAAGAGACTCTAAGAACCAGGATTCCTCTTTCTAGTTCTCCTCTCCCTCTTACACCCCTCCCCCAATGTAAATGCTCATTCCTCTTTCTAGTTCTCTCTCTCTTTCTCTTACACTCCTCCTCCAATGTAAATGCTCATTCACTCATCCATTCATTCTTCCCTCCATCTGTTCAATAAATATCTCTTAAGGGCTCTGGGACTGTAACAGCAAATGGAAAACCCCCTGGTCTCAAGGACCTCACAGTCTAGTTGGAGAAATATAAATATTTGGAAAATAGTGCCTTGGAAAATGGTGCCATGGAAAAGGGTCATAAAAGAGGCATGTTCTCAGTCCTGACTTGCACAGACGTGGGCCTGAGTAAGTGTGAGCCACTAAACTGAAACTAAGACAAATTCATCAAAAAAGAAAAAAGAAAAGAAACCTGGATGTTCTCTAAGTGTTTCTCATTTTTCAGAATCCTGTATAACACCACAATTTTTCTTTACTGGATGTTGTTTTACTTATATTAGAAAAGATGTAGCTCATAAAAAAGAGCTGGCTCAATCCAAAACACATTTATTGGGTATCCACAGGGAACCTGTACTAGGCAGGTGCCTTCCGTGGGGAAGGAAAAGCCTGCAGGGTTTGGTTTCAGACCGGCTGTGAATTGAGGAGATTGGGCACGTCCCTGAGTTCTCAGCAGACAGGGTGGTCCCTCACGAGGCTCTTGGGGGAGATTTCAGGAGATGGTGCTTGTAAAATGCCAAGCCTGGGGCCCTAGGAATCTCTTGTCCCTCCCTTAGTTCTGCAGGGATGTAGGTGATACAGATAAGGATACAATTTAGTCTCCCTGTGCCCTCAAGGATTGACAGTTGGGGAATCCTGTAGTGCAGGAAACTCAGTAGGAAGATGGAGTTCTGAGCCAAGCCCCACCACTGACAGAGTTATTTGTCTCTGGGCGGGGGGGCGGGGCGGCGGGGGGTGGTTCTCATCTCTCCCTGTGTAGGGAGTCTGAAGTCCCCCCCAGTGATGCCAGTAACCTTCACACAAAGTAAGAGAGGCTACATTGCAAGCATCCCTGTGAAGATTAATCCCAACTGGAGGAAAGGGGCAATAGGAGTGCTCTCCAGACCAGCCAAGCCTGCATTTGAGTTGGGCTTGTAATGAGTTCCCCAGTAGGAAAGGAGATAACATTGGCTCCAACAGAAAATCATCCTAGGGCTGTGGACCCATTGTCCGGAGGCTGATCACATGGCTGTGAAATCGGACCAGTCAGTCTGGCTCCACCACTTCCCAAGGGGACCTCTAAGCTCCAGGTTTCCCCTAGGTATAAAATGGGGATAATACCAGCGCCTGCTTTATGTGGTTGCTGTGCGTATGAAGTGCGGGCAGGCCTGCTGCCCTGCAGAATCGTGCAGGGCATATAGTAAGCACGGCAATTGTTAGTTGATATTATTTTCTTACAGGATAGAGCAGAAATATATTCCTGAGTTTTTTCAGTTGGTATTTACACCAGGATTCTGAGTCTTCTGGGTCCCTAGCACTCTGCCTGACTTTTCTTCCTTATCTCCCTTAGAAGGAACAGTCAGGGAAGAGAGTTAGTTTTTGGTCTCCAAACAAACCATATTCTCCTCTTTACTTACTGAGAACACTCCAGTGGTTTTACTTGGAATATTTAAATAAAGTACATTGGAGACTAGAATAGGCTCTTTTTTTTTTTTTTTTTTGCGGTACGCGGGCCTCTCACTGTTGTGGCCTCTCCCGTTGTGGAGCACAGGCTCCGGACGCGCAGGCTCAGCGGCCATGGCTCACGGGCCCAGCTGCTCCGCGGCATGTGGGATCCTCCCGGACCGGGGCACGAACCCGTGTCCCCTGCATCGGCAGGCGGACTCTCTACCACTGCGCCACCAGGGAAGCCCCTAGGCTCTTCTTTTATTACATGAAATAGTATAAGCGTACTTGGGATGCACTCATATAAGGCACATGAGCGAAGCAGTCTGCAGTGTAGGTCGAATATGGCAACGTGAGCCTGACAGTAAAACACGTGGAATCCAATGCATCCCTCCCTCCTCCTGCCCCCCGCAGCGCTTTGTTAAGATGATAGAAAACAAATTAATAAGGTATCAGGTGAAATAAGGAACTACCAGTACTTTCTCTGGTTGTCTGAGTTGGGAAAGACATCTAACGGAGTAGCACTATGAGAGGTATCATCAAGAGCCTGATTTTTGCAGGCAGTAGCAAAAAGCCCTGGATTTCATCTGCTGGGCTCTGGGACGTTAACTTGCAGTGAGGTCACCTTGTGTCTTGGTTTCCATTATTGTAAGGCTCCCACTTCATGACTGTTATGTGGATGAATTCAGACACTGCCTGTATAACAACCAGGGCAGTGCCTGGCCCAGGACGGGAGCTCAGAAAGTATGGGGTTGGCTAAAATGTTCGATCGTAACATCTTATGGAAGCACCCGAACAAATTTTTTGGCCAACCCAATACTATCCTACACCTCAGTATCCTCGGGTTTCTCTCCGGTAAGTTTAGGATAATCATACTTACCTTATAAAGTTGTCATGAAGTTTAAAGAAGGATATGTGTGTCCAAAATGCTATACTTAGCAAAGCATCAGGTATATTGCAGTTCTCTTTTTTTGGGGGGGGGGGGGAGGAATATCAGAATTTTTATCTCCAGATAAGGCTTTCAATATTCCCATAATACCTGAAAAGTATTGTCCACTTATGATGTCTCAGACCCTGTTAAGCACTTTATGGGCTTTAGCTCATAGACGCCTGAGAGCACTAAGAGATAGTTACTAACATTGCCCCCATTTTGCAGATGTGAAAACCAAGACTCAGAGACATGAATTACTTTAACGAGGTCTAATAGCTGCCATGTGGTAGAGATGTGAGGCCAAGTCTTCCTCATGAGAATCAACCTATAACTCATGCTATTATGAAACAAATGCCCTGTTCTGTCCTCTAGAAGTTGCCTTGGTCAGAATATCCTTCTTTACAGGAACTGTGTTCCATGAAAATGAGGCTATAATTTTATGGCCACCATTCAGTTCTGATCCTGATTAGTATTCATCCTATTTGATTCTAGATACTGTTTATTTACTTCCAAAATCCATCACTCATGGATCTGACCTCACAAGGGATACTTACAAGAATAAGCAGGGTCTCTAAAGACGGTTCCCAAATCTGAGATCCCAGACTTTGGGAATTACTGTGCAATCTCCCCTTGCCCCTCTTCTTTCCTCCTCCAGGTGACTAACTTAGGGAGATATCTGAGTCTTGGAATGAAAAAAGAGGTATTTATAGTCATACTTCACATAAAAAGGGAGTTCAAAGGGAACTAACATTGGCTGATTATTCAAACTGCTTTATCCCTATCTTCTCACTTTATTCCACATAACACAACCTGTAGTGTATTTTATTTTTATTATTACACTAATTTTGCAGATGAGAAAACAAGGCTAATAAGTGATAGAGTAGAGATTCAAACCCAGGTCCCAGTTAACACAAAGCGTATTCTCTTCCCACACCACCCGTTGTCCCTGTCCCATGAAGGCACTGGGAGCCTTGGAGGAATGCTGTAATTCCATCCCATCAGCTTGGGCCGCTGCCTAGCACAGTGGATCAGAGCGCCAGTAGCTCCTCTTGGTTTCTCGTGCCCAGAGAGCACCTCACACCCCCTCCCCACTCTGCCACCCCCCCCCCCGGTGCATTGTCAGCTATCTTGTAAATGCACCTCCTGGGTCCTTAGGCAGATGGATGAGTGGAGCCTGCACTTGGAAACCTAACTCAGACAATCCCTGATGACTGTGGGGTCAGTAGTGCCATTGCTGACCAGGGAAATAAACCATCACTATTCTTACCGCCGCTTTTCAAGGAGAAGAAAAGTATTCTGTAAGGACCATTCTCACCTTGGTCAGCAGTGCTCAGAGTAAACAGGCATGATGAGTCCAAGGGTGTTGAACGGTGTCTGATGGGGATGATGATGATGACAATAACAAAGAGAATGCGTGCTTTAGCCCAGAGCTGGGTGTGCACAAGTATGCGTACACGTGTGTACGAGTATGTGTGTGTATTTCTCCTGGCTCCAGAAGGGATGCTGTGTATTTCTGAGCAGCTCTGCACAAAGGAATCCAGCATTTAAGTTTTGCCTGCATCAGATTCTGTTCGCAAAAGATAGCCAGGAATGGTTTTCGGGGCATGGTTTCAAATTTTAAAAGGATTATGGCCCATGAACCCTAGAAATGGTGGGTGGAGGTGTGAACCTTTGAAATTCTAATTGCAGCCCAGTCTAAGGAGGTATATATTTACCGGGGCACAATATCTCATTGTTCACATACTCCTTTCTTGGCCGGAGGAGGAGCAGATACATAACATAATCTTCAAATGAAACTGAAACAACAGTTGGTGGCAGCGGTTTGGACTCTGGTGAGTTCCGTCAAGAAGGAAAGCCCGGCTGTTGACCATCGCAGTTAGCGTAGCCTATCCTAACCATCTTTATTCCTTGCGTCTGTAGAGCTGAGGGGATACACAGGCTCAGCTCCAGCTGGGAGGGATCTGTGTGGTCATTTTGACACGTGCACCCCTTTATTTTACAAGTGATGGCACCAAGGCCCAAGGTGACAGCGTCAGTTATTAGGAGAGAAAGCTCTGGAATCCAGGCCTCCTGGAATGAGGCAATTATTCACCGACTCTAGGCTTTTCATAATGACTCATATTCATCGAGTGTTTACTCTAAGCCATACATATGGGATGGAAGCAGCTACCAGCCCAGCGGAGGTGACAGGCATTCGATGACAACTTGGAATAGAGGGACGAGTAGAAATAATGCAAAATCAAAGTCTAAATTGATTTCCAGCCTAGAGGAAGGCCTTCCTGGAATGGATGAAAGTCTAAGTGCTGGGTGTCGGGCTCTCAACTGCTGCATGGGGTAGCATGCGGTTACTGAGGCTCATAGAGCTTAATCAGCCCAAGCTAGTAGCGGCCATATTTGCTCCAGTCACAGAACCTTCTAGATGCAGGATGACCCAGTTAGTATATGGAAAAAGAGGTAGGATTTTCTTTTGGTGGCTCATATGCCAGTCTGTCAAAAACAGCACATGAGCAAGTGACCTCCAGGTGCAGGTCTTTTCTTTTTTTTTTAATATTTACTTATTTATTTTTGGCTGCGTCGGGTCTTAGTTGCGACGCGCGGGCTCTTTGCTGTGGTGCGCGGGCTTCTCTTTAGTTGTGGCGCATGGGCTCCAGAGCACCTGGGCTCAGTAATTGCTGAGCGCATGCTTAGTTGCCTACGTGGTCCCTTCCCCGACCAGGGATCGAACCTGTGTCCCCTGCATTGGAAGGCGGATTCTCAACCCCTGGACCAGCAGGGAAGCCCCCGGGTGCAGGTCTTAAATGGCCTGCAATGGCCATTTGGCTGTCTCCCCAGAACCTCAGCCTTGGTGTGTCCCATACCAAACTTTTAAAGTGCGAATGAGGAGAAGGAAGGTGCCTGTTTGCTTCTTTACTTATTTTTTAGAATGCCTCTCAAAACTGATGTCTCAACACCTCACTTTGGCAGGGAAGAGTCTTTATTGGTGTATGCTGCCTTACCAAGGCCTTCGTTTTTTTTTTTTTTTTTTTTTTTTTTTGCGGTAGGCGGGCCTCTCGCTGTTGTGGCCTCTCCCCTAGCGGAGCACAGGCTCCGGACGCGCAGGCTCAGTGGCCATGGCTCACGGGCCTAGCCGCTCTGCGGCATGTGGGATCTTCCCAGACCGGGGCACGAACCCGTGTCCTCTGCATCGGCGGGCGGACTCTCAACCACTGCGCCACCAGGGAAGCCCCAAGGCCTTCCTTTCATTAGCTGAAATGCTTGCCCTCCTAACATAAATGAGCAGTTCCCTGCAGGCACAGTGCAGGTTCAGGACAGCCAGCACAGGTAGACAAAACAGCTGGAACTCTCACAAAGGCTTTCCTGTGCACAAAGCACTTTCTCATCCGTTATCATTTAACAGCCTCATGGGGTTGGTGCCCTCATCTTTCCTCTTCTTGGGAGGCAACTGAAGGCCAAGATCGCAGAGTCAACAGCACGAGGCAGCCCCTCATTCTCTGTTCTGCTCAGGATGTCACCTTGGCAGAGAGGCCTTCTCTGAACACTCCTTATACCATAGCACCTGCATCACTTTGTTACTCTATGTGTGCTCCACTTTATACTACCTAAGTATTGCTTGTCTGTTTCCCTACTAGAAGGTAAGGTCAGGAGAGCAGCTCATTGTCATTGCGGAATCTCCAGGGCATATAGCAGGGCCTTAGTAAATAGTTATTGACGGTGAGCGAGGAGATGCGTTTTCATTCGACAATCCCTCCCAGGCCCAATGCTAAGACCGGTCCACAAGGTCCCTCCCTGCCCTGAGGCACCCCGCTGTGGTTTGCAGAAGGTTGTCAGACAGCAAGACAACCAACCATACAAGATGGCAGGAACTCAATCCCAGGGGAGGCCACGGGGCCAGCCTTCTGCCCAGGGCGGGGAGCATTTGGGAGCTGAGTTTACCAGGCGGCTCCCATTGGCTCCAATTACAGGAGCCAATCCTGAGGCGCTTCCTAAGGGTCTAGCTTTTTTTTTTTTTCCAAAACCAATTTCATCCGCAATCAATGGTGAGAAATTAAATGGATTCTTTGGACTAAGTAGATTGAGCAAAACAGCCATCTGCCAGGGCCGAGGCATGAGCAATCTCTTGGTAATTTTTCCGCTGAAATTTGGCATATGCTTGGCGATGTACACCATTTGCACCTTGGGAAATGCCTTTTACACCCCTGACCCTCGTCTGGCCTTCAGGTTTAAAAAAATATGCAAATGAAAGATTAGAAAATTATAAAAAAGAAAGAACCCTTCATGTGTCTTCACTTAGCATTTTAGCGACTTAAGCAAACTGCACAAAACTAGCCTTCCAAAGGCGGTAAGCGCCCTGAAAGGGAGTGAGGGCCGGGGTCGGCGAGCGGGCAGCTGCAAGCCCGGGCGCCGGGCCGGCTCCTCGCTGCGGCCGCGGGGGCCACCCAGTGCCCCTGTCGCCGGGCCCGCGGCCCTCGCAGCAGGAGGAGGTTCTCCGGGCCTCGCTTCCTGCACCCACACGGGGCTAAAAAAGAACGCGCACAACTTTTTTTGGTCCCCCTTCTTGCGAAACGCTCGCGTAACGAGCTCGCCGGAGTAACCGCTCCGGGGGCGGCCCGGGGACGCGGGCTTCCGCCGCCCCGCGCGGCCCCCGCCCGGAGCGGGCGTCGGAACGCGGCCCGGGCGGCGGCGCGCGCGCGGGCGGGGACGCGACGGGGGCGGGGCTGGGGGCGGCGGGGCGGGGCGGGGCGGGGCGGGGGGCCCGGTGGCGCGTGCGCAGAGCACTTCCTTGTTTGTCCCCGTGACTGTAGCGGGAGCGCAGCCCGCCTCCCGCCAGCCCGCCAGCGGGAGTGTGTGCTCAGTCAGTCGGTGTCCGCGCCGCCGCCTGTCAGAGCGTGTGAGGAGGCAGCGCCTGCCGCCCCGACCTGCCCAGCCCGGGCCCCCGCGCAGCGCCGCGCAGCGCCTCGTCCCCTCCCCCGCCGCCGCCGGCATGAGCAGAGGGAGGCGGGTCCCCGAGAGCCCCCTGCCTCGCGCGCCGCTCAGAGTTTGAAGGGCCCCGCGCCGAGCGCCGCCGCCGCGGCCGCCGCCGCCTGCTTCGGCCGCCAACCCTTTCTCCTGCCGTCGCCGCCGCCGCCGGGATCTCGAGCCGCTCCAGGCCGGGCGGCGGGTGGCGCGCTGCGCGCGGGGCGTTCATGAGCCGCCGGCCGGCCCGCGGCCCCGAGAGCCTGCGCCGTGACTCACCCCCCGCCCCCGCTTGTGTCTCGCCCTCCCCGGCAGGATGCCGGACCAGATCTCCGTCTCCGAGTTTATCGCCGAGACCACCGAGGACTACAACTCGCCCACCACATCCAGCTTCACCACGCGGCTGCACAACTGCAGGAACACCGTGACGCTGCTGGAGGAGGTAGGTCGGGGCCGGTGCCCTCCGCGCACCACCCCCCCCGCCCCGCCCCGCCCCCGGCGCCCGCCCCCCAGCCGGGGACCCCGGCCCGTTCGCTGGGATGCCTCGCTGTCTCCCCTCGCGGCCGCCGCCTCGCAGTTGGATTGTTTCGATTTCCGAGCCGGGGAGGATGGGGATGTTGGGGGCTGGGGAGCCACACCCCCTCCGGGACCCCCTCTGCCCACCGCGCTCCCAGGTGATCGAGGGACTTCGGATGTGCAGCCCCCGCCCCATTTCCCCCCGGAGCTGTAGGTGGGGAGAGAACTGAGCGGGCTCTCGGGCTCGGACAGCCCGAGGCAGAAGAAGAGGGAAGTCCTCTCCCTCTCTTGCGCCCTTCCTGGGTGCCAAGCAGGCTTCTAGGCGCCTTCCACATCCTTGTGACCCTCTCGTAACCCGCGAAGTAGGTGGTGTCAGGCCACCGAGGGCAGAGGGAGGCGAAGCCCTGTGGCCAAGGTCACTAGTAAGGGACTGGGAGATGGTCAGTGAATGCAGCTCTCCAAGGCCCGGCTTGGCCAGGCAGGCTTCGCTGCATAGGCGAGGGCCGGTGGAAAAATCCCAAAGGAATGAGAGGGGGCTCAGGCCGGGGCTGCCTCCACCCCAGGATTCCTCCCTTCTAGTCCTAAAGCCCTGGGTGGAAAGAGATATCTGTGCAGCCTGGTCCTCACCCTCCTCCCCTGGCTGGATGGTTTGGTAGGGTTTGAGGCTGCTGCGCCAGCAGGATCTGCCCACAGGGAACTCCTGAGCTGTGAATGCAGACCCGAGGCTGATGCTGCCTGGAAAAGCTGGCTAGACGGGAAGAAGGGAGGCCTGAGACGGCAGAAAGAACAGCTCCTCTTATCTGGGTCCTCCGGGGAAAGGTTGTGGGTGCCCAGGGCGGAGCCAAGGGTGTAGCAGTTTCCTTTAAAATTTTAAGTGAATTAGTGATCGAGCAGAGTGGGTAGGTAAGGAGGAACCCACAAGCCCAGGAGCTGCAGAAGCCTCCGAACCTCCATAAAAATAGACATTTGCCCTGGAACTCTGCACCATCTGTAAGTGCTGTAAAGCACCACTACCCTCCAAAGAAGCCAAACCTATTTCAACTGAAAAAAGACAGCATTGGGGGAAGTTAGGAAGGCAGATCGTTTTCCCTGCGTAGATTATTATTGTGTGGTTTGGGAAGCTCTTTCTGATTTAAGCTCACCATGGCTCCCCCTCTGTAACATTAAGAAGCTTGGGCTTCTGTGGGCAAACTGCTCTTGATGCAGGCTTTGATACTCGCTCTGGGTCAGGTTACAAGCAGAACTGGTGTTCAGAAGCCCAGGGGCCCTAAATTTTAGGAGGGGAGACGTTCCTGCTAGCGCTGGGTCCTGTTTTGCTGGCCTGATGCTGCATATTAGTCTGAATGTTTTATGCCAGTTGAGGTTGCTTCTGGAGTCTCTCTGAAGTTAATGTTGGGTTATTGAACTGAATTTTGAAATTCAGCTGGAGAAATACCATCTAACTAGATTTGTTGGAAAGCCAGAGGTAAATGGCTCTCTTCTTTGTTTTGGTTTTGTTTTTGTCAATTGCCTGTCTGTTGCACCAGCCTGATGTTTGGTGTCTGGGATTAAACGGACTTGCCAGGCATTCAACCCTATGACAAGTCTGTCCTTCACTTGATTGTGATAAATTGAAACATGCTGATATGGGAGCATTTTTCATCCTTCTTCTGTACTAGTTGTATATGCTTCTAAAGGCTGTGACATCGGTTAGACTGAGCGGTTATTTTCCTTCTAGAGAAGTTCTTCAGTGCCTGCTAATAGAGCTGTCAATTATTTTAACTTTCCCTTTCTGCACATTCAGATAGTGTCACTGTATGCTGTTTGTGTGGGGTGTGATAAGGGTAGGGTAAGTATATAGTTGGTGATGCTGTTTGTAGGGGTATGTGCCCACATTTTGCGGCCACACCAGAGGATAGGGTTAATGTTTTAAAATTACATGCAGCTGCTCTTGATCTTCGTTTGAGGTTACTAAATTTAACAGCAAATACAGCAGATACATTATTTTGGCGAGGAATATTGTTTTGCAAGGTTAGATAGAAAAACAGACCTGGGGATGATAGAAACGTGGTCACCTCTGAACTTGAGAAGGACTTGGAACCAGGCTGGAAGTTCACAAGTGTCATGTTAGAGTACGTTGATATGTTCTCAGAAATATCACAATGAATGTTTCATAGAGAGTGGCACAGTACTCTTGTAACTGTTTTTCTGAACTCAAGTGCAGTCCTGGTCAAGAAGTCATTGTCTCCAGTCTGCATCTTTTAACTATTGAACTGTATTCCATGACGTTGGACTCGTGAGTGATTGCCTTTAGCATAAATGTGAAATATGCCGTTTAGTTTCTTAATTGATAGATAATCACCACAGTTGAATTTTTAATCCCCCCAACCCGAGCTTACATATGTGGAAGAGGTACATTAGTATAAATGTCTTGAGTGGATCAGAATTCAGTTCTTAAAAATTATGGGGCTTAGGACTTCCCTGGTGGCGCAGTGGTTAAGAATCCACCTGCCAGTGCAGGGGCACAGGTTCGAGCCCTGGTCCGGGAAGATCCCGCATGCCGTGGAGCAACTAAGCCCGTGCGCCACAACTACTGAGCCTGAGCTCTAGAGTCCACGAGCCACAACTACTGAAGCCTGCGCACCTAGAGCCCGTTGCTTCGCAAGAAAAGCCACTGCAATGAGAAGCCCGCGCACCACAACAAAGAGTAGACCCCGCTCACTGCAACCAGAGAAAAGCCCGCACGCAGCAATGAAGACCCAACACAGCCAAAAAATTAATTAATTAATCAAAAACAATTATGGGGCTTAAGGTTGTTATCCTCAAAATATAAGGAAAAGTTTTGGGCCAGACCACGAAATCTTGGCCGAGGCTTCATGAGTGAGATATACGGAAACTTTAAGAGTGCTGTTTGTGTTATCTTGTGGTTTTTCTTAGGAATAGAACTTTTGGGTACTTTTTTGGTGATGTGGAAACTCAGGAATAGGAATTAATTTGGGCAGCTTAGAATTTTTTTAAAAATCTTTTTCTAGTTCTACTAATTGTCTTCCTATTTATTTATGAACTTTTTTGCTCTTTGGATTCCTAAGTCTCACCTAAAAGATTGTATTAGATCTCCTAGCTTGGAACCCCAAATTAGCCCACACTCCCCCTTCTGCTGTGTCCTGTCAGCAAAGATGTTCTGTGCTTTGCAGGCGCTTTTATTTTCATCTCTCTGTGATGTGCACTCGAGGAGCTGGGTCAGAAATATGTGGTAAAAAAGGAAAAGAGTTTACTTCTGGGCTTCACCTTTGGGGGCAGAGGGTCCCACATGACTCTGGAAGTCATGGCATGGCTGGCACACAATGAGTGGCTGCTTTTGAGAGGCAAGAGCGGATGGGCTGCCAAGGTTTCATGCTGGTGTGTGAGTGTTTGCCAAGCAAAAAGCCAGTGTTTTGCTTATTCAGCAACCAGAGCACACTGATGTGTACCATTTGACTTGTGACCGTTTGGAAATTATGAGTAAATGACTAGGAGAAGGCAGAGCTTTCCCGAGAAGGTAGCAAGCAGGCACATTCCAGGACCACTGTCCGGGGAGAGAGTAGGATAGACTCTCCATTTAAAGGCTTAGATCGGTCCATACTGAGTGCTTGGTGACGGGGAGAATCCAATATGGTACACGAAGGTCGGCTTGGTTATTTAGTATTGGCCCAGCACTTTTATCTTTGGTGACGGTGGAGGAGGCATGTTCTGCCCATTTATTGAGCAGCTGCTCTGTACCAGGCGCATTGAAGACACACGGCACGCGTGATCACACTTAACTCTCATACAGGCTTTATGAAGGAGGGACAGTTGTTACCTCCATTTTACAGAGAAGAAAACTGAGATGAAGTGATGAAGTGATTTGTCTCCAAGGTCAAATGGCTAGTAAGTAAATGAGTTAGGAAATCCTAAACAGTTAAGACATAAAGTAGACGTTCTAAATGTCTACAAAGACATATTCCAGGGGTTTTGTAGAGAACGTAGGAGGCTTCACTTTTTTTTTTTTTAATAAATTTATTTATTTTAGGCTGTGTTGGGTCTTCGTTGCTGCGCACGGGCTTTCCCTAGTTGTGGCTCACGGGCTCTAGAGCGCAGGCTCAGTAGTTGTGGCGCACAGGCTTAGCTGCTCCGTGGCATGTGGGGTCCTCCCGGACCGGGGCACAAACCCGTGTCCCCTGCATCGGCAGGCGGACTCTCAACCACTGCGCCACCAGGGAAGCCCCAGTCCTTTCTGAAGTCATAGAAATGTTTGGCTAAATGAAGAAATGAATGAAAGTGTGGAATGGAGGTTCCATATCAAGGCCTGTTCCAAAATAACAGTAGTTACCAGCTGTTAGTGCTCTTACTGTGTGCCAGCCCCATGCACTATTATTTCACGCTGACGTTTACCCTACTATTATCATTGACCTCATCTTATGATAGTTAAGTCTTTTGCCCAGCATCACACTAACGGTAAGTAGTGGATTTGGGAATTAATCCCATACCTATAGTGTTTCCATGCATGCCAGTCAGACTTCATCTGTATGTGTTTCCTCCCACCCCATGTAAGTTTTCATTTTTATCCATGTTCTTTGGGGCATCTTCTTCCATGCTGATGACTAGAGGTCATCAATCTTTGATAAATGCTTTTAAGTCCTCAAGTGTTGTTCTAGGGAATCTCACGTGTAGGACCTGTATGGCCAGAGCTTGGAGTCTGACCTTGTTCATCAGCTCCCAGTGTTTTAGAATACAGTTGCATTACTTCTCTTAAATTTTAAAAGCTGGTAAACTTAATAGGAAGTGCTCCTTTATATAGTGGCTGCTAAACTTGGTTGTAGTCTTAAAAAAAACAAGTCTCAGGAAGGGTTTAGATAAAATCAGAGTTGGTCCTTTGCATTGCTTAAGGTTAAGAATATGTGCTTACTTTGTCCCTGAGCTCTTGAAGATAAAACAACAAAAGGTGAACAGGTCTTCCCCGATGCCACTGTCCCATGCAAAATTCTGGGCTCTGTGGCTCAGCCCTCAGTCCCGAGGTATTTAGGGTGAGTTTCCTCTGGACATAACCAGAAAAGGCCAGTGAGTGAAGGATACATTTGCCTATAGAAGCAAGGAGAGAAGGACACTTCCTTTATGTACCAGAACTCATCCTCTTTCTAAAACGAGGCTCAAACCTGTTAGCCGGCTAGTCCAAGCTAATGCTGTTTGCCTTTTATGTACATCTTTAGGGTTTAAAGAACATTGTCTACTTCTACCATCTAATAAAATCCCTGTCTGATAGCATTCTTATCATTCTTTTACATATGAATAAACCAAGGCTCAGAGAGGTAAAATGTGTTCCCCAAGGTCACACAGTAGTGAATGCTCTGAATGCAGGATCTCTGGATCTGAAAGCCTTTCTGTTTCATCTCTAGTTCACTATTTTGTGCTTCCTGTCTGCTAGTTTTTTGTTTGTATGTTTGTTTGTTTGTCTTTTGTCTTGCAGATGTCTACTGATTATTTTTCTTATCTCCACTTGATTTCTAGTGCCAGAGACAGAGAGAGAGAGAGACAAAGATAGTTTGGGGTAGAGAAGAAAAAGGGAAAGTTGTTTTTCTCTCTTCTTAAGAGACCTCTTGTTGGACCTCTCTTGAAATCTCTGTCTTTTGTAGTCAGAGACAGCGCTGCCAGCGGTCCTCCCTGGGTTCGGCAGAAGTGGAAAAGGCCCTGTGGCTTCCAGCTCCACCCTGGCATACTTGGTCTGGGACTGTTGACTAACCTGTCTTTGCCTGTGAGCTGCCTGCAGCCCTGGCTGAAGAACCATGACTCTGGGTTGGAGTGCTGCAGGGCTCTCCAGCTGGCTGCCTTCGGGCTTCCTGCCCATCACAGCCCTGCCTTTGGGCTGGGTGCTGGGAACTCTGGACATCAGAGCTGAAGGGGCCTCGGAGAAAATCCAGTCTGGTGCTTGCCAGCCTAGGAGCCTGGTCTCTGAGGGGCCCATGGAAGTTGCCATGTGGGTCCAACAGCCACTGGCAGTAGCCCAGGAAAATTAATAGACGCCTCTCATAGTGTGGTTCAGCATATTTCTCATGCCAGTTGTCTTGGATTTTGGCTGAAATACATCCGCTTGGTGGTGGAGCACTGATTATCTCCTGCTGGTCAGATACTTGGATTGCCAGTTATAGATTCCTAAAATTGGGAAGCAGAATGTTCTCTCGTTCTTGTTTTTGGTTTGCTAGAAGAAGCTTCGAGTTTTGTATTCCGGTGGGAGAAAGCTCATGAAGGAGAAGGACACACACGGATCTAGTTTAGTAATGTTGCTTTCAGAGGTGGAAACGGAGACCTAAAGCTGGGAAGGAAATCAGGCAGGGATTTGAATTCCAGTCTCCTGACTCCTAGCCCAGGCTCTTTGCGCTCCGCTCTCCCAAAGGGCTATGGAGGCTGGTTGTACACGGGGTGGGGCGGATCGGGGGGACCCTGTGGCTCTTGCGATGATGCCTTTTCCAGTGTCCTTCCCTAGAACTTGCTTCCAGGTAGAAGGAGTGGAGAATGAACCCGAACTTGGGAACCTGATCTTGCCAGCCGCTCTGCTGGTAAGTCCTGCCCTCACATGACCTGCTGTGCGAAGCCGCAGCAGCCGTCCCTGATGTGGGGCTGGGAGGCTTTCATTAGAAGCGTTTGTGGTGTTGGATGTTCAGACGTTACTCAGACCTTTGTCTTTACGTCTGGGAGTCAAGGGAGCCTCAGAGAGGTGGTTTCCATTTATGTAACCTAGTCATTTGGGGACTAGAGGCAGACCTTGGCCTCAGCCATTCCCACATGTATTATTTAAACGCGAGTAAGTGATGGGCTGGATGGGGATCGCTTTGCAGCTGAGCCTCGGTTTCCTCATTCGATGAATAAATGGCATTGTTTTGAGTATCAAAGGAGATAATGCAAGTGCCGCACTCATCAGGTGACTGCATTACCGGTAAAATGTGGCCCTATGAATGCCAAGGTCTGACCTGTCTCATTAGTCAGGCTTCCTCCCGTGGGGCGGGGAGGAAGGAGGTGAAAGGCCTTCCTTGATGGGGAGCCAGGCAGAGCTCTCTCCACGGTGGACCAGCGGCGACATGTGGGTCGAGGAGGACGAAGTTCCCTTGCCGAGGTTGATTGCAGCCCTGTTATCGTCTAGTGTGTGTCAGGCAAGTCACTGAACCTTCGTGTGTCTTAGTGACCTCATGGAGATAGTACCTGCCTTGTAGTGAGTCGGTGTACGTGAAGTGCACGGAGCCGTGCCCGGCATGGTTGGCGCTCTCTAAACGATTGTTCTTAACGTCACTGTTTTTGCTGTTTATTATTAATGGGGTTGGACCCTTGATCGTGTGACCGAGAGGACGAGCCTCGGTAGAGTCATTTTGGACGGATGCGTGATGAGGTCAGTGACAGAGCCATCTGTGTGCCTGGGAGGAGCCGGAGGGTGGAGGCGCAGATGGGACTAGAGGGGGGACTAGGGTAGCACTCAACACGTTGACCACTGCGGGGGTCACGGTCAAAGCCAACTTGATCTGAAATAGACTGTCAACTCCGTTTTACTCTATACTCAGCCCTTGGCAGTACTGCTGTGAAGGAAGGGAACCAGTGGCCAGTGCTGCCCCCTCGGACCCAGGCCGGTCTGATGGGCTCTGCCGGTGCGGCCTTGCTGTCCGTGCTTCCTGGTGTCACTGCTGATTCTTTGTTTCCTTCCCCCTGACCTCCTTGTGCCATATCCCCTCCATGGGTGCGTCAAAGCTGGGGCAGTGCTGCCCCTTTTGATTTTTGCTGGGGCTCTGGAGTAATGAGCCGCGTTCTCTGTTACATAATAAATGCAGGTATTTGGTTTGGGTCCTTTGTGGGGAGATGCTGGGGGAAGCATTTATGTGTTGGCCCTGACTGGGACAGGGCGTGGCAGCTTGGTTGTTTGCTTTGCTGATTACAGCTTGAAGCACGGAGACCACAAGGAATTCTATTTTGGTTTGGAGGCAGGCGCCTTCAAAGAAAAGCATTTACTCTTGAATTTGCATTTCTGTGAGCCTCATAACTTCTTTTATTATTATTATTATTATTTTAAATTTTTGGCTGCGTTGGGTCTTCATTGCTGTGCGCAGGCTTTCTCTAGTTGCGCGAGCGGGGACTACTCTTCCGGTTGCGGTGCGCGGGCTTCTCATTGCGATGGCTTCTCTAGTTGCGGAGCACAGGGTCTAGGCGCGTGGGCTTCAGTAGTTGTGGCACATGGGCTCAGTAGTTGTGGCGCACGCGCTTAGTTGCTCCACGGCACGTGGGATCTTCCCAGGCCAGGGCTTGAACCTGCGTCCCCTGCATTGGCAGGTGGATTCTTAACCACTGTGCCACCAGGGAAGCCCCATAACTTCTTTTCAGTGTCAGTAAGCTGAATTTTCGTTATTTGTGGGGCAGGAGTTAGGTCAGACCTGGAGGCCCTTGACCCCGCTTGGTCTTAACAGAATCTGGGAGTTCACAGTGGGTTCTTCCCGCCCAGAGGCCTTTCTGAGCAGCCCTGTGTCATGGTGCTGTTTGTGGTCACTTATGTAAGAACTGAATTTTAACACCAAGGCTATGGTATAATTTTCCCAAAAGAACTGGAATATGTGTGCCTTTGATAAGACAGCACCCAATTTAGCCACCCAGAAGCTAGGAAAACAAACTCAGAGCCTCTCGCCCCAGGGAGGTAAAGCCCCAAAGATGATTGCAGTGCACGTAGCAACTATTACAGAAAGCAGAGTCCGTCCAGACCATCCCTTTCCCTGCCAGATGTGATTTGGATGGAGAAAAAGGTAAGTGCTTCCAAGCTCTTTCTGTTCTTAATAGAGCCTGGATACCTTGTATTTCTGTAGCGTTGTGCTCAGGGGCTAGGGCAAGGACGGCCGTGTCCCCAGTGCCCTGTGTTATTATGAGATACACTCGACGGAGCTGGAAAAGGCCTTAGAGACCGTCTCCTGCTTTCTGTGGACGAGGAAGCTGAGACCCAGAAAGCCCAGGTGTGTTAGGCTCTTTTGTTGGAAGTAACAGACTCTGTCTCCCGCCAAGAAAACAAAATACAGCTAGTTCAGGCAAAATGAGGGTTTATTATAAGGGCTCACGGGGAGTATTTTATGGAACGCAAGGAGCAAGCATGGTAGGAAGTGAGGATATTCTCTTGAGCAGCTGGTGGAGATTGGCAGCCCTGGCTCTAGTGCCCCCCACCAGCTTAGTCTCTGTGCCTGGCTGGGACACTCGGGACGGGGGGTCAGGTCAGCCAGCTGGGGTCAGGAGACCACCGCTAGTGCAGGCAGCTTTGGTGGGTTGGTGGGGCTATCGGATGGGAGGTAGTCCCTCTTCAGCAGGAACTAGGTGTGATGGTGGTCCTCAGAGACAGCTAAGGGAGTAGGGAAGCACCCCCTCTACCCCGGATCACACGGGACGATGGGACGAGGATCTGGTCTTCTGGTCCCACCGTCAGCATCCTTCACTGGAGTGAGAGCCACACAGAGACGACAGTGCCTCCCTCGCAGGGTTGTCAGCGGCCCTGGGGGTGTTAGTTTCTCTGCCCCTCCCTCTGCAAGTCTCGCCTCCTCCCGGTGACCCCTCTGCTCTGTATTCATTTGGGACATTTTGAAGGGCTGCGGTCAGGGCACCGCGCCGCCTAACTGTAGCTTTCCTGATGTGGTCAAGAAAGACCAACATTCCACACAGGGTGTGGGTGGAGGAGAAACACCCCCCTGCCGTTTAAACCCATGGTGATGACATGGTGCTCAGAAGTAATCTCCCGTAGATACCCAGGGCGGGTGGAAGATACGGCCGGGCAGCTGGGCTCTGCTGGGGAGATGTGCTGCTTTGATTGGCTGTCCCCCAGTGTCCAATAACAGAAGCTGCTTAAACGTCTGCCGAGGGCCCGCAGCTTTCCTTCCATTTAAGTGACTTCACTGACCAGTTACATACAAGATAAAATTTGAGCGTCTTTGCTGTTTTCAAATGTGGGGAGTCTTCTTTTATGTTTCATTAATCTTCTTTTAAAATGTAGCCCATTTCCTTTTCCTTGTAATGTTTATTCATATTAATAGCACTTACATAAAATTAGGTACTCCTTATTTCCACGAAGTGCAAATCAAAATAAGCGTTCACTGCTGGCCTAGCAGCTGCCGCTGCTTTAATAGTAGTAATATTTTTCATAGCAATGCAAGTGAATGCACTGCCTCCCAGTAAATAAAATGGTGCCATGTCAAAGAACGCTGTCACTGTCCCAAGGCTTCTGCATTTTGAGTAAACGAGTTTGAACAAATTCTGAATCCGCCAGCACTACAATTAAGCACCTTCTCTACGCTGGGCACTGTGCTGGATGCCTTACACACGTCATTCCACTTAATTCAACCCTTCCAGCAGCTCTGTGGGGTGGGCACTGTTGCCCGTTTTACAGATGACAGGCTCAGCTTAGAAAGGATTCAGACCAGTCCATGATCTTTCTACCTCAGACTCGTCCTAAAGAAAAAATGCTTTATATTGTGAATGGAATGTTAATGAAATAGAACAATCAGGAAATAGGCTTCAGCTGAAGCATGAGATATTTCGGTTAGAGTTGAATAAGAACTTCCTGACAAGATATTAAATACCACTGGGTGGTCATGGGAATGACATTTTTTCCCCTCCAGTTGGCTGATTAACTAAATTATATACTTATTCATGGTCATGCATGTATTCACTTTTAGTAGATTGTAAGTACCTTGAGGCCAGGGATACCCTGTCCCGCGCCCCTTTTTCTTTTACCTACTGTCACTCAGAAATATGACTAAACTAATGAAGGGTAGAATGAAATTGCATTTGATTTATAATTGTTGAGGGTAGGTCTGGTAAAAGTTTTCCAGGTGCTGCTATCTACCTCTCTGGACTACCAATTACATAGAGCAAATGGAAAAAACCCTCGATTGCTAAATTTCCTGGAGGTCTTGCCACAGATTCATGGCAGACCTGGATGCCAAGCTGAATTTTTGGTCTGGATTTTTGGTGTCTGCAACCTGCAGTCTTTCAGTGGGCTAGCAATTTCAGGAACAGTGACAGCTCTCACTTTTTGAGTCCCAGCTCTATCCTGAGTACAGAAATAACTGTCTGTGTTATTTTTAACCCTCACATCGCCCAGCTAATAAATAATGGAGCCGGGAATCGCACCCAGGTCTGTGGGGCTCCGCAGCCAAACCCTTCCCACGTCCAACCAGCCTGACTTTGCTGTGATTTAGCTGCAAAGTGCAAGGGAAAGGAAGAGAGTCAGGTTAGTGTTTACTTTCTTAGTGGAAACAAACACACAAACAAGACCTGCATATTCCAGTGGAAGAGAAAGCATTTTCCCCTCTGGATTTGTTTCCTTAAAGTTGAATGGGAGGCATTTAAATTTGGATAATTTATATGCATTGTCTGGGGCAGCCAGGTTGTGATATGGTATCAGAGGGATTACCAAGAGAATTGGTATTTTCAAAAAGAGTTGATCTCTCTGATTTTCCTTTACAAATGGTAAGGAGTGAACCGTGATTTTACGAGCAGTTGTGCTCTGGGTTTACTCTCCAACTTTTCTGAACTCTGTTATAACTGCTTACGAATATGTAGGGTCTCATTTCTTCCACAACACTTTTTAAGGCAACAAAGCTACCGTTTCCTCATTTGACAGATGAGGAAACGGAGGCTCAGAAAGTTGAAATGACTTGTCAAAGGTCACAAGACTGAAGAAGTAGCGCGCTGAAGCTACAGGACAGTTCTGCCGTCCAGTCTCGTGTGTTGTGTCCCACCCCACTGCCCCGCGGAAAAAGCTCACCATCTGAAAGAGGTGGTTCTATGGGATGTTTTGTCAGGTGATTTTTAACTTAAAGAATACCTTCTGACTTAAAAAAAAGAACATGGATTTTATTATTGGACTATTTTGTAATACTTTGCATTCTTGGATTCCCCCCTACACACACAGATAGCTTTTGTAGTCTCTTTTCTCCTTAGTAGCTCAGTTACTTTGGGCATGTTTCTGTTTTAGTTTGTTGGTTTGTTTGTGACTTTCACACATGCAAAAGTAGAGAAACCAGTAGGAACTTCCACCTACCTTGATTTTTGAAGCAATTCCAGAAACTCTTTCATTTCATCCATACATATTTTAGTGTGTATCTCTGAAAGATACGGACTTGAAAAACAACAGCTACGCTGAACCACAATAAATATAATGATCACATCAAAAATGAACATTGTCTCAATATAGCATTAAATATTCAGTCAGTGTTCAAATTTCCCCAGCTATCTTTTTTTTTTTATGATTTGTTAAAACCAGGATCCACATGCAATCCATAGGTTCAACTTGACATGTATGTAAAATGTCTTTAATCTATGGGTACCCCTTCTTTTTTTTTCTTTGTAATTCATTTGTGGACAAAAAGAGTTGTTTGTCCCATAGAATTTCCCATAGTCTGGATAGCGTTGCTTGTGTCTCTGGTGTCATTTAACAGGTGCTACAATCTTCTTTTTTTTCTTAATTTTTATTGGGGTATAGTTGCTTTATAGTGTTGTGTTAGGCTACCACCTATTCTTTTTTTTAAAAAAATTAATTTATTTTATTTTTTATTTATTTTTGGCTGCCTTGGGTCTTTGTTGCTGTGTGCAGGCTTTCTCTAGTTGCGGTGAGCGGGGTCTCCACTTCCTTGCGGTGTGTGGGCTTCTCACTGCAGTGGCTTCTCTTGTTGCGGAACACGGGCTCTAGGTGTGTGGGCTTCAGTAATTGTGGCTCGCGGGCTCTAGAGCTCAGGCTCAGTAATTGTAGCGCATCCACGGCATGTGGGATCTTCCCAGGCCAGGGCTCGAACCCATGTCCCCTGCATTGGCAGGTGGATTCTTAACCACTGCACCACCAGGGAAACCCTGCAATCTATTCTTTTTTTTTTTTTTTTAAGTTTTATTGAAGTATAGTTGATTTACCATGTTGTGTTCCTGAACCACTTTCAAAGTCTCTATTTCAAGCATCCCATTCTCTGGGTGCCTAGCCAACACCTACTGGTCCATCTCACATCCACTAATTTGCAGACCCTGCCAGATCTTTGACCACGTCAGGGCCTCCAGTCCACCGATGCTGCTCTGTGACCCATCCACCGCTCTTCGCCCCCTCATAGCTTCATTCCCCTTTTTACCCCGTGACTGGTCAGTTGTGCAGTCTCCCCGCCATACACTCTCATCCCTCTTGTCCCTCTCCTTGTATTGTATCCACCTTCCAAAGCCACAACACTGACCGGAGGCACCTTTGCCTCTACTTTGAGGCTACACCCAAGTAGTTGAATGTGGCTAGAGAACAACAGCCGGATTTGCCAACGCGTCACATTTTAAATTTATGAAAACCTCAGGTGGGTCCTCGCACCGCAGGGAAAATCTACTCTGTCTTATTTATGTCGTTCTTCCACTCTTCAGGACTATTTCCTACCTCTTCTCTCTATTCAAACCTCCATTACTCTCCCCTTTTCACTGTCAGCGGATGGCATTGTTCTCATTTCACTGAGAAAACAGAAGCAATCAGAAGAGAACTTCCTTCTCCTCCAGCCACTAAATCTACCCACTGACCTGTGTCTGAATCCACATACTAGGATGAAAGTGGCTGAGCCGTCCTCATCCTGTCCTGAGTCCCTTTGTCTTGAGCACTGGATCTCATCCCCTTTCCTTCACCTACTCAAGAGCCTTCCTCCTGCAATGATCCTTCCCTCTCTCTTGCATCATCAGCCCTTCCCTTTCTACTGCATCATTCCCATGAACATATAAACATACCATAGTACCTTTAATCTCTCATCTCTCTGCTCCCTTTCATAGCGAAACTCCTTAGAAGAGGTGTCTCTATTCACTCCCTCCAATTTCTCATTTTCCAGTCTCTTGAATCTACGTCAGCCGACTTTCGTCCTTATTATTTCACTGAAACTGCTCTTGCCAATGGCAGCGATGGTTCCTGTCCTGCAATCTATTCTTTTTTTTTTTTTTAAATGTTGAGCCTTCCTTTATTTATTTTTATTTTTGGCTGTGTTGGGTCTTCGTTTCTGTGCAAGGGCTTTCTCTAGTTGTGGCAAGCGGGGGCCACTCTTCATCGTGGTGCACGGGCCTCTCACTGTCGTGGCCCCTCTTGTTGCGGAGCACAGGCTCCAGACGTGCGGGCTCAGTAGTTGTGGCTCACGGGCCTAGTTGCTCCGCGGCTTCTGGGATCCTCCCAGACCAGGGCTCGAACCCGTGTCCCCTGCATTAGCAGGCAGATTCTCAACCACTGTGCCACCAGGGAAGCCCCTGCAATCTATTCTTAACATACTTTTGTTCCCAATAATTTTTTCATATTGAGAATAAAAGGAATGTATTCCCTTTGTAGAAAACTAGTAGGAAGAGCATAAAAAAGAAAACTGAAAAGTCATCCATAATCCCAGCAGCTAGGGATAACCACTGCTGTCTTTTCAGGCTTTCCTTCCAGATCCATCTACATCCTGCTTACCTTCATTTAAAACGTTGTGAGCATTTCCCCATATCATTCAAAAGTCTACAGTAACATGTTATAAGGCACGTCATTATGTTAATGGCATTTCCCTCCTTCCCTTAAGTTACCCCCGACTGAGGAGTTTGTGTTTTTAAATAGTCAGGCTCAGCAGAAACAGAGCAGTGAATGTGTGAATGCATCTGTCATTATCCGCCCTCGTGTTGCTAGATTCCTAGGAGGGGAATTATTGGGTCAAAAGCCAGGTGTATTCATAAATTTCTGAAATGGTTGTCGTATAGCCACATTCCCCCAGAAGGATGGCTCGTGCGACATTACCTGCCCCCCAAGTCCTGGGCAGCCTGTGAACGAGCTTTTTCCCCACACAGGGACAGCACTGAGTGAGGCCTTGACTTTAAAGTTTCTCCAGAGGGAAAGCTTGGACATCAGGTGTACTGTTGCCCTCTCCCATGTGTTGGTGCACCAGAAGTTACTGTGAGTGTGAAGGGGAAAAGGAGCTAGCGTGGGTGTTTTCGCACTGTTTGCGGAGCAGAGAGGATGGGGGGGCCGAGAGCCCGTGCCATCTCAGTGTCGCGGGGAAGTGGGCAGCTCCGCCCTGTCAGCCCTCCAGTCCTTAGTGGTGACTTCTTTGCCTTCTGTAGCCTCCCTGCCCAAATCCCTGCTTAGCATGGAAATAAGTTTGTGAAGGCCTGAGTCTCGTGGCTTCAGGAATACAGAAATCGCATTCGCTAAGGAAAGGGGGGGATGTGTAGGAAACAGACATGGAGCCCGTTGGGCTCCTTGCCAGGGTGTCACCCGGCCCAGGTAGCTCCTCTCTCTCCTTTGCTGCCTGGACGGTTTCACTTCCCCTGTTAGCTCCACAGGCCATTTCTCCAGCTGAGAAACTGGTTTGGATCAGTGAGTATCTCTTGTAGAGCCAAGTACTGCCACATCCTTGACATGTGGTTGTGAATAAGCTAGTTGGACTGTTTCCAACCTACCACTTGGCTGAGAAGTAGCTGCCGGGGGTGTGTGTTTTGAAGTGAGGGGGCTCCTCTAGAAGTTGGGTGGGCCTGATGGGGCACCAGGGCCAGGGCCTTGGGAGTAACCTGAGGGGAGGAAGGTGCCAAAATCACCTCGTCCTGTCTGAGAGTTGGCACATAATTTTTTTAAGAAGCCAAGTTGTATTTCAGATGTCCTTGAGTTGTCTCTGGCCTGGTGAACCCCATCAGCTTGTTATGTGAATTGTTACGTGGTGGGCTCATAAGGTTTTCCAGGGTTAACCTGGAAACCCCACCACTAATGTTTTCATGGGCTGGTGTTTTCTCAGCTCTGAAGGTTTCAGAGAGGCCCGTAAGTCTGAGATTGCCTCTGAATGTGTTGGGCCTCTCTTTCCCCAGGGAATCCAAGCAGTGGCTTTCTGGAGCATTTTTCTCATGGGATTTTACCAGTAGCTTAGCATAGACTTCTTCAAGTACCGAGGGTTGACTCTCGGTACAACGTTCTGGGTTCCATGCTGAGTACTTTACTTGTGGCATCTTACAGAATCCTCAGAGCATCTGGAAAGTGAGCAGTATTCGCTTCATTTTACAGATGAGAAGATTGAGCACAGAGAAATAGGGTGGCTTGACGAAGGTGTGCGGTCAGTGGGGGAAGCTGGAGTTTGTGTGTCTGAGGCCCACGGTCTTTTCATGACTGGTGTCATCCTCCCCCGTACCCTTCTTGCCCCTTTAAGACTTCTTGTTTTCTCTCAGGGTCCAGAACCTTCTCCTCCTCACCGCGCATCGTGATTGTTGTGGCTCAGGACTGATATCTTCCCTACCAGAGGCTGCTTTCAGCTAACTCTCCTGGAAGACAGTCTCACCGAGGCTATTCCCTTACAGGTGTTAAAGCCTCACGAGGCTTTGCAGCAGCTTGCCTGTCCCACAGCTGTGTGTACCTCCTGCAGTGCATGATGCCCTGACCCAGCAGAATGTGGGCTTTCAGGCACCTTGCGGAGGCGGTTGGGCAGTAGTTGAGGTGTTGAGCGTGGGGATCCGCTTACACCTTACAGTGTAGCTGCCTGTCTCTCCCCTTATATCAGTCCAGTGAACCCTTAGGAAAAATGCCAAGTTCCCCGAGTCTCTTAGTTTGAATCCCTGGTTTCTCACTGCCCCTTTTTCTTTTGTTTGTTAATAAATTATTACATAAACAAATGCTTTCCTCTTTCCCTTTTTGTTTCCAAGAATCTCCTAAAGCCTGTTAGTGAACCCTTGGTGCCTGAACCCTGGTTACCTGGTATATGTCTGGTATTGGGCTGGGCAGTTAACATGTTGCGTAATTTAATCTTGGCATCAACCTTAGGATGTGGATTCTCAGGTCCCCGTGTTGCAGCTTGTGGAAACAGAGACTCAGAGGGGTGCCGGGCTCATGACATGTATTTTATCATTTGATCCTCACAACAGATCTATGATGTAGGTAATACCTGAATTTTCGGATGAGGAGCCTTGGGCTCAGCAGTGGATAGTTTCCAGGCTCACATTGTATTGCTGAAAGGAAAGAGCCAAGGTTCAGACTGAGATCTGTCTAGTCTCCAGGTCTCTGCTCTTAACCCGCTGTGCGTTGCAGCTCTTACCCAAGATCTCACAACTGCTGCTTGGTCACGTCTCCTCCGACGCTGGACACTTGGCGCTTCCTGAGACTTACTCTTGCAAGCATGAGTAATGGGCAGGAGCTTGACATTGTGACCCAGGATCATACATCCATTTGGGGTGGCCCTCCTGTTGCCCTGCGCCTACCCAGGCACGCTGTGGGTGGTGGGTGTGCTTTACTCTGGAGCTGTGGGTTGGGAGTTCAGTGTCGAATTCGCTTCTTGCAGTAACGCGTTGTGTCACTTGACTTAGTGACTTAGTTTGATCTGTTAGCACCCCCAGAACCTTTTGGCCTCACTCAATCATACTAACTCTTGGTTAAAGCAAAGCAAAACACAAACCCGGTGTGGAACAACCCCCTCTAAAAAGAAAAAAAGAAATACAAGCCTGGGATTCTACTAGGTAGCCTTGTGGAAATGTTTTCAGCATCCATTGCCATGCTTGACAGTCTTTAGAAGAGTTCAGGAGCCATTATAATTTTATAATAGCCACAATTTACTAAGCTTTCCTTTGGAGCCTAGTACTGTGCTAAGTTCTTCACAGACTTCTCATTCTTAAGACAGCTTTGCAAGAGTTTCTCCACTTCGTAGGAGAGAATAGATGCACAGAGAAGATCAGTAAATGCTCCAGTTTCACAGCTGGTTTATGGTAGAGCTAAGTTTCAACCCAGATCTGTTCAACTCCTCAGTGTCACACCACTGCCTTAGGCTTTATAACTTGTTAAAGAAAAGTAGACATGGAATGAAAATCTGTAAATTTGTAGTTAAAAAATATATATATATATACACACACATACATTTTCTGCATTGAAGACAAGAATATGAATACCGCAAATATTCTTCATCAGATATTCAATTTCTGCTCGTGCCCTTTCCCCTAGAAAGGTTATAGTAGGAAGGGAGAGGGACTTGTGCCACACCCACCACGAATTGTTACCCAGGGTGAGTTAATTTCTGTTTATTTCTGAAGCAGCAGTGGGTGCTGCCTGAGAGCCTAACCCCGTTTGACTCTCTTGTAGGATAAACTGCTATGTCAGTCCCTCTCCTACTCCTCATTCCCTGGCTTTTCATTCCCTGGGAAGTTCCCCTTTGCCTTGCAGCCACCCGTCCTTCTCACGACTGTGTGGGATGCTTGGAAAACAGGGACTCATTTGGGGTCATTCCCTCCTCCAGCCACTCAGCTGAGCCTGTTCCTTGCGTGGAGACAGTGGTTTTGAGCCTGTCGTGTTACTGTTTTGAGGACAGGACATGGTCTTACTGATGTGTTAACTTCCAAAGCCTGGGAGCCAGTAGGATGAACCCTATTTGTATGAACAAATGAACACATCCACACAGTGAGGGGCCTTGAAGAATTTAGGCAAAGGTGACCCTGGCTCTGTGTGGAACACTGAGGTTAAGGAGAGTGTGGGAGAAGTGTTGTCTGTAGCATCGACCAGACAATGGGGAGGAGGTTTAGGACTTGTGAGAGGTCAAGGCACAAAATGTAATCTTGGCATTTTGGAGGCGGAAGGAGCCTTAGAGATCACGGAGACCAACCACTGCATGTTCCAGACCATTGAGATTTCTCATCAGCCCTAAGTGTGCGGCCACTGCCCACTTCAGAACACAGAACCAGACAAATCCCTTTAAATTAGTGCTTTTATTGATTTCAGCACTTACTGATCATGGCATTGTGTTTTAAGTAATTGATTTTTTTGTGTGTTTGAGCCCTGAGGTGGTTTTGGCAGGAAGGAAAAACAACTCTAAAAATTCTAGAAACTAATCAAATAGCACACTGCCTTCAGGTGGGCGAGAACTGCCCCGGGCTGGACCTTGTGACAGCCCTGCTCACCAGCTCTGCCCTACCTTTCCCCCACTTACCACATTGCCCCGTGGCCCCTTTTGCTCTATTTGTTGCCCTGTGGCCCCTTTTGCTCTATTCTAGATGACTTGTACCTTCACTGACTCTTACAACTTGCTCTCCACCAGGACCTAAATTATCTGTCCCCGTCTTTTCCACGGCACGGTCCTTTAACAGCTGAGAAGGTTCCCAGCATCTTACATTTGTGGAGCACTTTACAGTTTACAAAGAATTTCGGTGTCTTTTTTCTCACTTTGAGAGATATTGATAAAGTAACGACAGCTCAGAAAAATTAACTTGCTTGAAATCTCACAGAGGGTGAGTGTTGATTCCTGGTGAGCTGACTCTTGTCCCGTGGCTTTTTCTACAGCAAAGACCATCCTTTTCTGTTAAAAGTCTCCCTGAGGAAGAGTCGCCCTGTGTTTGTTCAGCTTGTCTCGCATTCCTTGGACTTGAGGACTCATTTCCCACTCTCTCCTCGGGCGCTCCCGACTGCTGCACGGCCTGGGTGGGGGGGTGAGGTGCCCAGTAGTGCTCGGGTGCCCCCTTCCCCCACCCCAGGGAGTTTGATTGTCAGGCCATCCCCCCCCCCCCCCCAGTTCGGGCTCAAGCACTTAGCAGAGCCCAGCAACAGCTGGCCTGGGCCGGGGAGTGGGGGGATTGCCAGGGAGGTCTGTGGCGTGTCGGAGCCACAAGCTGGCCAGAGCAGCCACAGGAGGTCAGCGCTGGCGTGGCAGGGAAGTGGCGATCGCTGTCCTTGGTTTGCAGCTGGGGTAACCCAGCCTCAGAGCTGTCGCGCAGTCAGGAGGTGATGGAACCGGGGCCACTGCCGCCCAGCACGTACATTGTCCACCACACCCCCTTGCAGGCTTCTAATAGCAGGAATGAAGAAGTTCTACAAAACTGTGCATGGCCAGCCAGAGTCCGTGCAGATAGTGCAGGAAGTTGGCCGGGCGGCTGTGGGCACTCCAGCCATCAGGGGTGACATCCTTGGAGGAGTGCCCGCACTTTATTTACCTGACACGCATCTTCGGTCGCTGCTGCCGGCTACCGTGTGGAGCGCTTCCTTTAGGCAGGGTGCTTTCATCGTAGCCTTTAATGTTTCTACGGCACTTGCTGTGTGTTAGATGCCATCGACTGCATCCACTCAAACCCCACAGCCACCATTTATGGTAGGTACTATTCCTTACCTCCTTTCTAACTGTGCTATTCGGGGAAAGTTACTTAGCTTCTCTGTGCCTTAGGCACCTGCTCTCAGCGTCACCAGAGTATTTATACTGTCCTACTGCGTGAGGCTGTTGTGAGGGTGAGTGAGCAGCTGTGAGTGAAGCATCACGAGCACCTTAGGTAGTCTTATCCCCCAGTGCCTCAGTGTGTGATGTAGGGTAAGCCACTCTGCCCCTCTGAGCCTGTTTCTTCATCTGTAAAATGTGCACAACAGGTATTGAAGGGATTTTGTGAGGCTGGAACGAGATGATGGCTCTTAGGCACCTTATGGTCTACGTCAGTACATGGTAAACACTCGATACAAATGGCAGCTGTAAACACCATTCCCATGGGGAACTGGTTGTCACTCTTATGTGTAGAGTAGATTATAGCATCAAGGGGTCCTGTTAGCAAGGCTGACCCCTGGCCACTCTCTGTTCAAACTTTAGAAAAGAGAATGTTTTGGTGAAAGGGAGAGATTTCAGGTTGGTGGAGGAGGAAAGTTCAAAGACTATTATAAAAACCAAAGGAAATGCAAGAAAACGGGTATGATGGAAGCTCCTTGAGAAGTTGTGGGTAAGGTTCTGCCAGCCTGTAGTACTTTAATTTTCGTGTGATGGAAGGAGACCTCCCCACCACCATCTCCATCCCCACCCAGCTTTCATTTCCTGAGAGGATATATCTGTCTTAGTTCAGGCTGCTAAAACAAAATAGACATGGTGCCTTATAAACAACAGAAATTTCTTTCTCACAGTTATGGGGAGGCTAGAAGTCTAAGATCGCTTGCCATCATGGTCGGGTTCTGGTGAGAACCCTCTTTTGAGTCGCAGACAGCTGCCTTTCCTCTGTGTCCTCGTGTGGCGGACGGGGTGAGGGCTCTCTCTGGGTCTCTTTCATAAGGGCACTAATCCCATTCCGGAGGGCTCCACCTCCTGAAGGCTCCACCTCCTAATACTGTCTCATTGGGAGGTTAGGGTTTCATCATATGAATTTTGAGGGCATGTAAATATTCAGTACATTGCAATAACATTTTTTTTTCTGTTAATTTTCATGGACATGTTAGGACTTGACTATTTGGGAAGGACCAGCATGCTTAATTAGTATTCAGAATTTATAATTTTTAACAGGGGTTCTCTTTGGAGTGTATTCATTTTTATTACCCTGTGGAGACTTATTTCTGAAAAAGCAGTATGTTCTGTTAATTATCAGTGAGGAATCAGAGGCAGGTGGTTGCTGGTTCAGGAGATGAACCCACTTGCTGTTAAACATGGGACTTATATCAAGATTGATATTCCTATATCTATTTGAAGCATGCACCATTCATTTGGAGTTAAGATGATAGTTGTAATAAGTAGATGCTAAATCAAACTTTAAAAAGTCATTTAACTTGGAAAACATATGAACATCTTTTTTTTTTTTTTTTTCGGTACGCGGGCCTCTCACTGTTGTGGCCTCTCCCGTTGCGGAGCACAGGCTCCGGATGCGCAGGCTCAGCAGCCATGGCTCACGGGCCCAGCCGCTCCGCGGCATGTGGGATCCTCCCGGACCGGGGCATAAACCCGTGTCCCCTGCATCGGCAGGCGGACTCTCAACCACTGCGCCACCAGGGAAGCCCATGAACATCTTTTAAAATATTTTGGAATCACTCCATCCTTTTACCACCCTGTGCCATTATTTTCTTGCTTTGACTGGCCGAGCCTTCCCTTATTTGTGTTTACAGGTTCTGGAGTGAGGTTGTCTGAGTCTGACTGTTTAGCTGTTTCTCATTGCCCCTATTGTAGAGTTTCTCAAAGTATGGCCTTGGGGACTCTGGGGTTCCCAAGACTCTTGCAGGGGCTCTTTGAGGTCAAAACTATTTTCGTAAAAATACCAGGGCACTAGTTGCCATATTCACTCTTACTCTCTCATACGTATCCAGTGTTGTTTTCCAGCGGCTACGTGATGTGCGATGGTCACGTCTTCTGACAGCTAGTTAAATGTGTGTTCTTGTGTTTGGAAAGTTTCTCAGTTTTAATTTCTCTTGCAGCCAATATCAATAGATATAACCCACTTTAAAATGGTAACAAACCTCTTTGGGATGTTCTGATTTTGTAAGAATGTAAAGAGGTCCTGAGAACCACTGCTCAGTTGGGCAGAATCCTCCACAGAAGGCCACCTCTTGGGTCACTGGCCAGCCAGTGGAGGAGCCTCGGAGGGAGGCATGTGCCCCCGGTCTGAGGGGCCCACCCTGGGTGAAGAGCGTCAGGGTCTTTTCTTCTAGTGAGGGGACACCGGCTGTGTCCTGTACAGACCGCCAAGCCTGTTCCCTTTTCCTTTTTGCCAGGGACCTTATATTTCTGTAAATGCAGTGGTCTCATCTTGTCTCTTCTGAGGCACGGCATCCTTTTTGTGATACAAGTAATTTCAATGAACACATAAAGAATTCAAGAACAAAAGGACAAGGGTGTAGCGGAGTTGGGTCCTTTCTGGCAGCTGCCTTGTAAGGGTGGTTTTCAGAATGGAAATAAATTAGGAATTGTGGAGTTAGTGCTTTTCTTCAGAAATTCAGCGCCACATCCATGAGATGAAACATTGGGCACTGCAGTTTTTCTGGTGATTTTCATCACAGAACTTCAGAATTCCTGTGAAGAGTTCTGTGTGACTCCCTCCTGGTCTGCATGGTGGAATTTTAATGGCACCAACTGCTCTTTCAGAGCCTCTTCCCATTTCTCCTCCTCCCTGTCAGTGGTTTGCCGGGAGAACATTGCTCCACTGCCTTTTTCCCGGCCGGAAACTCTCCTGCCTCTGACAGGTATTAGAGTCGTAGACCACAGGGGAGGGCAGCATTAAGTGTCAGCCTCCGTCTGATAAGAAGAGAAGATGCATCAGGATCTGTCTCTAAAAAGTTCCCAAGCCCATGCCCAAGGCAAACATCAAGGCACCCGGCACTCTCCATTTTTGTTACTGATTCACAGGCTTGTCTTTGTCTAGACTAGAACTAGACTGAAAACCGACATAATGACTATGTCTTGCTGGTTTTTTGTTTGTACTGGGTACTCAGTGCCTATTTAAAGAGCATGTGTGACCCATTAAATATTCATTGAATTACTGTATCAGTCATTCCTCGGCCTCTTTCTCCAAGTGGGAGTCAGCCTGAGATTTAGGTGAGCCTCCTCCGAGTGATACCTTCGTTCAGTAGCAGGGGCCTCAGAGAAAAAGACTGCTGGTAGCAGGACTGCACGTCTCCTCTCCCGCCCCAAGCAGTTCTTCTCTGACCCCAGATACGCATACTTCCGTCAGCCAAACAAGGGCCGTGCAGGTGCTGAGCTCAGCTTTCTTGGAGAGGGCAGTCTAGTGATGTATGTTGTTCATGTGACGTGCCCCATGGAAATCTCACCATGTTATGCTGAGAAATCATCACTGTATTCCTCCCAGCCACATTTAGAACTCCTCTCAGGGAGAATACTAGGATATATCTAGTTACTTGACAAGTGCATTTTAGTGCTTCATTTACATTTGTGCCCTGAGCACTTGTCTGGCTGGCATACCCTTGTTTGGGGTCAGTTCCAAGTGCTTAGAGCAGGGTCCCTGTACACATGGCAGTGTGTGTTCTCCTTTCTGTTCACCTGAGTTCCTTACGGCAGGGACTCCCAGCGTGTCTGCCCCCAGCCCAGCACCAGTCACATGAATGACCGAATCTCAACACAGGTCTATAGAAGGAATGGGTGTGCATATATATGTTGCTTGAGAGCATGGGGTCACATCCAGGCTTTTCTTTTTTTTTTTTTTTTTTTTGCGGTACGCGGGCCTCTCACTGCTGTGGCCTCTCCCGTTGCGGAGCACAGGCTCCGGACACGCAGGCTCAGCGGCCATGGCTCACGGGCCCAGCCGCTCCGCGGCATGTGGGATCTTCCCGGACCGGGGCACGAACCCGCGTCCCCTGCATCGGCAGGCGGACTCTCAACCACTGCGCCACCAGGGAAGCCCCAGGCTTTTCTTATTAGCCCATCAGTGCTAAGAAGTTGATCTGATGAGCTGAGCGGCACCTGGGGGGACCTCGACCCTGAAGAAAAGAGATAGGACATAAGGAGGTCTGTATTGTTTCTCATTTCTGGATGATTCAGGAGGGAGCAGGTCCTAGAGCCTCTGCACAAGGGGCTTGGGCTATAGTAGCTTGAGGGAGAGGAAGGATATTTTTGCATTTCTGTAGTTCTTCCCCATTCATGGGGGGTCAGCTAGGGTCCCTTTCTCTGCCTGTCTCCCTCCTTTCTTTTCTGGTCCTGGTTGCATTGTGTGTAGTCGTTGTCATTGTTGGGCGATGACCTGTGCAGGCAGATAGCTTTAGTGTGAGTGGTGGAGTTGGAACTTAACTCCCTTCTCTTGACCCTCAACTTGGTTCTCCCTCCATTACCTCTGGACTGAAAGGCGGGAGGGAGAGCAGACAGCCATGGTGCCCCCTGACCTCCCAGTGCAAGGGATGCCTGTTGGAGAGGGGCAGTGCTTTGACCGATGAACCGGTTCCCTGGAGCTGGTCTTGTAACTTACGCTTGCTGCTATATGTTTAGTTGCTGGTGGCTTCTACGTGGGTGATTTTTCCAGAAGAATATAACTGTTTTTGTTTGCTTTTAAGAGCCAGTGATTTCTTACGAGAAACATTGTGGACTTTTCCTGTTCCGGTGCCAAATCGTGGACTTTGATAAACAGACAAGCTGTGTATTTTGTGTTTGCGTTGGCTGTTAAAAAGAGGAAAATCATCTTTGATAACGTTTTTCAAGCCACCCAGTGGGCTTTTTTCAAGCCCCTTACAGTAAGAGGGAGGTTCCCCATAATAGCCCATTTATTGCATTATTCATTTTGGTTGAGTGCTATTTAATTATTGATGTTTCATTGAAGGCTGGTTTGGCCAACATAAGTAAGCAGCCTGACTGGGGAGAGATCCTTTTGTCCCTGTTGCTGGGCCAGAATTATCAGTGCTCTGAAACGTGCGAGCTCAGCGGCCGGCTCTGAGTCACTTGTCAGCCCGGGTTTTGCTGAAGTCCTCCAGCTGTTTGCTTACCGTGAGATGGGAGACGTTTGCCTCTAACTGGAACTGTTTGATGGAGAAATAGTTCCTCTCAAATGTTCTTGGGTGATTTCATTTGGGTTTTAACAGTGTTCCAGCTGTTCTCCTGGGTCTGATGTCTGGTTTGGGTGCAGAGTAAATTTGCCCTTTCTGCCTCTCTAGCATTTTTTACTGAGGATGCAAATAGATACTTTTTTTTTTTTTTTTTTTTTTTGGTTTGGTAACTAATCGAAATGAGGACTGTCCAAAAGTGCTGTTTCCCCTTGGTTGCCTTTTCCACGTTCCTCCCAAATCTGCAAAAGAGTTTGCAGCTTTCCTGCATCCTTCTGTTGCATCACATGATGAGTGTGGACACCATTCACGTCGCTTCCCTCTATTATTAGGTACAGAGGAGGCATTCCTTTAGTTTATTGCCTCGTCTTTATACAGCTTGCTTTGAATGTGTTTCCTAGACATAGACCAGTGTTTCTCAAACTTTGATGTGCATACAGATTACCTGGGGAGTTTGTTAAAGTGCTGATTCTGATTTAGTCCGTGTTGGGGAAAGCCCAATATTCTGCATTTCTAACGAGCTCTCAAGTGATGCTGCCGTTGGTGGTCCAGAGGCCACCTACACTGTGAGTAGGAAGGATGAAAACCATTGATCTGCAGCATCACACACACATATGCACACATGTGAAAACTCACATACACGGAAGCACACACACGCACACGCACACACCTTTGTTTATTTAACCTTGCCTCCTTGGCCACTACTGTGATTAAGTGTGAGGCAAGGATCGTTTCCTTGGATTGACGGATTGATCGTTCATTCTTTCAGTAAACATTTCACTTGGGTCATACGAGTGGGAGGCCTGATGGTTTTGAAAGGGCTGTTGCTGAGGCTTCTTTTTGCAGTGTTTTAATCCCAGGTGCCCCGTCGCTGGTGGGCAGTGATCCGACAGCGTTTGGAGTCAAGTAGTCTACAAGGCATTGTAGCTTGCCTGCATCCTGGGCCTCCATTCCGGTATCTCATGTGGAAATCTTGTATCCTAGCGATCAGACTTCAGCACCATTAAGGTGCCTGCAGTTTGCATATTTTTTAAGATCCTGAAAATTTATTGCAAATCATTGGACTGACTCAGCCGTGTTGTGAAAGAAGTAATGGTTTCCATAACAGTTTTACTAATCTCTTGTTTGGCTTACACCCGCGGAATGCTCACTTCTGATGTGCTCACAGGGCTTTCCCAGGAGCTGCATTTCCCGGATGACCTCTGATGTCTCTCTGTGACCGAAGAGCCCCAGGAGCCACCGGTAGGGTGGCTCAGTGGCAGGGCTGCTGTAGCCTTTGCCGTGAGAGGCAAAGTCAGGCCCAGAATCTGACCCCCAACTCTTCATCTCTTTTTCCACTTAGGTGGCTGTATACTCTCCAGACACTATTGATTCCTGGCTTTGGATTACAGTCTCTCCATATCCCAATATACACGAATAGGGGGATTCTTGTGGTTCACTCTGTCAGTTCATAATAGAAGTAAGTGTGACTAACCAGGGTTTGGATATGATGGACGTGGGTTTGGGTCCTGGCTGTATCACTTACTATTTGTCAATTTACTATACCTCTCTCTGCCTCTGTTTCTTTGAGCCTTAATTTCTCCATCTTTTAAATAGGACTCATACACTGACCTTGCTGAGTGATGGTGGGGATGAAATGAATTAACCTATTTAGATGCCTGGTGGAAGGTCTGCTCCATGATAGGTGTCCAGTTAATGGTCATTCTGGTGGTGAAAATGATCAGGGCGATCAAATGAAAAGGAAGGGGATCCAGCCTGAGATAATGCCCACAGTAGAGAAGAAGGAATGGGCAAGAAGCGTACTTTAGTTTACCCTGAAGGGAGGGGAGAATAAATCAGCCATCTTTAGGCTTCTCGTGTCAGTGACGGAGCAGCGCGATCAGAGGATTTGGGGAATGAGAATGAGCACAGAAAGGTGAAGGAAAGGAAAGAAGCTTAATGTGCTGAGAGGTCTGAGGTGTGACGATCTGGTATATATTTGTATCAACTAAAGGGAAGGTTTATTTATGATAAAAGTGCTTTGTTAATGGGGTGACTGTTCTTCATCCCATTGCTATTTTATATTAGTAAATGGAGAGCTGTTGCTATGTGAGAGGATGCCCAGTTTTTCCAGAGTCTGAAAAGGGATCTGTGTTGATGTTGTGGTATAAAAAGTACTCTGTGATAGCGTACAGGGCTGCCAAAAGAGTGAAAGGAACAGGAAGTTGCCACACACAACATAGAAAAAGGTCTTTCATTCATTTTGTGTTTTGTTTCCTCCGAGTTGTTAAATAAAACTTTATTTTGGTCACATTCTACAACTAGAAGTAATTTTTAAGTCATCAGAGTGGTTTTGAGGAACTGTGGAATGATATCAAGATAACTGTCTTTGCTTTATGGCATGAAGTTCTGTTCAAATTTGGTTACGCATCTTCTAGTTTAAGAGTGAGAAACAGACCATATATATGTTGCCTCCTGAAGTCTAGCTGGGTTTGACTGGAGAGAGGAGGTGGAGCTCTTGGGAGGCTGAGGCTTACAGAAGACTTCAGTAGTACATGAATGAAGAGCTGCCGTTTTGTGATAGCATTTCATCACGTGCTTTTCTTTTTCCGTTACCCAAGAAGCGTACTTGATACACCCGATTTTTGTTACCTTGAAATGCAGGTGTAACTCCATATATGTGGGCCTCAGTAGCTCTGCTTGGTTTATGGGACAATGTTCACTCTCCTTTGGCCGCCAGACCTAGAGTCTTGTGCCCCTCTGCCCTCCTTCCCTGCTGCCTGAAGGCGCGGGAGCAACTGGAAAGCATCCTGCTCCTGGCCTCCTCCCCCACTTTCTTCCCCCTGGACCAGATGAGCACCTACTCATCTTTCTGGACTGAGCTCAGATGTCACCACTGGAAAAGACCTTTCCCAGCTGTTGTTCCCTGTGTTTGTGCACACCTGGCCCAGCACCTGTGGGGCTTCTTGGGACTTTGCTGGTGGTGATGGATGCCTTCTGTAGTCTCAGCTTCTGTGGGACAGCACCACGCTCGCCGCGTAACGGGTCCTCCAGAAACAGTGCTGAATGAATAAATACGTCTAATAGTCTGTGATGGAGCTTCATTTTATCAATATGATCTGTGAAAATATTAAACTTTTGATATTGTGACCATTGGATATAAACCTTTCTGCTTCAGGATGGGAAATGCCCTGTCATAACTTGTTTATTATTATTTTTATTATAACCGTGCCTGTTTATTGTAGAAATAGAGGAGAAAATAAAAGTCACCTTTAATTCCATCACCTGAAGATGATCAAAGTTAGTATTTCGGGTTATAATTCTTTGGAAAATACCCTTTTAAGTAATCCAACTGGTTTGGATGGGGGAGAGCATTTAGGAAGTGAGAGGTAGAAAGATAGTCTACAGCAGATGTATCATCGTAATTTCCCCTTGAGGTTTGAGAGCATGACTGGTTTGGCCTCCAAACAAACATTCATCGTGAAAGGTTGAGTGGTTTTATGCTAGAATCTTTGTGAATGTTGTTATTTCTAGTTCTTTCTGTAATGTGAAGACATTTTCCTTAGACCACTCATCACTTTATTTTCCCATTTTAAAAGACATTTCTCTAGCCACTCTGGATTCATTAGATTTTTTTATATAAAAAACATTTTCTAAAGTATTTTTTATAAAAATGAAATGAAAATTGTGCCTTCATGTAATGGACAGCCATTGGCATGTTATGGGCTTCTCCTTCCTGGTGGGGAAATGAATAAAGATCACCCTTTGACTTGAAAGAAGTGATAAGGGAGAAGTAGAATGTAAGTTAGGGTTAGATTTACTAGAGAGGGAGCCTTTTTATTCTATTCTCAGCTGTTTAGGAGAAAGAAAAACATCTTTTTAATATGAAAAAGAAAAGTCCTTTTGCATTCTGGAATACTCCCAAAAGCATTGCTATTGATGTTAAATTCCATTTGGGTTTGGAATTTTAAAATTTTTAAAGTGTTGAAGTAAAATTAGTTCTTTGTATTAATTTTTATTTGATACAAACAACGATAAACTAAGCTATGTTATATAATCACAGAAACTAGTATAAAAGTGGTTATTTAACTTGAAATGGGATTGAATATTCAAAAGTACAGATGGGGTGGTTGGGTTTCTGGGCCAAATGAGGTTTCCTTACTCAGCAGGGCATGAGGGAGCTAGAGTGTTTCCACTGGACCCACTGCCAGTGTTGATGGGCGTGGAGACCTGGGATGGCCCAAGCATTCGGTGTCGTCAGTGACAGCACTGTAAACATGAAGAGCAGAAGCAAGAAGTTTCTCCAGAAGCTCTGACAAATCAGATCGTTTGGTCAAAGTCGAACGAACGATTCCAGATAATGGTCCTGAAATAATACGACCCAATGAAAAATGTGACCCCGAACCAAATAAACAGAGAAGCCTCAAAGAGAGGCTTTTGCTCTTGGATTTGAAATAGTAGCCATAGCAGTATTTTCTGTTCTCTGTGTCATCCTTATAATGTAAGTTATTCCATCACACTGTCTCTGGACATAGTGGTTCTGAGCGAGCAATCCTAGATCTTGGGGCCAAAGAAATATTCAGGGACCCACTCTGTGGTTCTCTGGCTTTGGACCTCCATCTTTCTACTTGTCAGCTTTTGTGGATTCTTTTTTTTTTTAATTGAAGTATAGTTGATTTACAATATCATGTTAGTTTCAGGTGTACAGTACAGTGATTCAGTTTTGTTTTTTTTTTTAACATAAATAATATTCTTTTTTCTTCTTTTTTAAACCCCACATTTGTTTATTTATTTATTTTTGCTGTGTTGGGTCTTCGTTTCTGTGCGAGGGCTTTCTCTAGTTGTGGCAAGCGGGGACCACTCTTCATCGCGGTGAGCAGGCCTCTCACTATCGTGGCCTCTCGTTGCGGAGCACAGGCTCCAGACACGCAGGCTCAGTAGTTGTGGCTTACGGGCCCAGTTGCTCCGCGGCATGTGGGATCTTCCCAGACCAGGGCTCGAACCCATGTCCCCTGCATTGGCAGGCAGATTCTCAACCTCTGCGCCACCAGGGAAGCTCGTGATTCACCTTTATATGTACACCCCTCGTCTCTTCCTTAACTAAGGCATTCCTCCCCTCTTCCTTAACATTGGAACCCACCACACTTAAATTTAAGATTAGCTGCCAGTGGAATGTGTGTCTAGGTTCTAGGTGCTTTATATATTCTGTGTCTCCTTTACATAAATCTGCTGGGAAGTAGTTTTACCTTCATTGTGCACCTCGGGAAAGTTAGCATTGGAAAGGCTTGCCTAGCTCAGGCCACAGCTAAAAAAATGACGGACTCAGGTTTTGAGCCCAGATTTTTCTGATGCCAAAGCCCATTTTTGGCACACTGTACCCGGCTGCTGCTGAGAAGAAAGTGAGAGTAGAAGTGAAATGAGTGTGCACATTCAGAAGTACCCCATAGGGACAGTGAATTGGATTCAACATGGTCTTCATGGCCTTAGGAATAACTTTCAATTTGAGGCACTTTAATAGGCTCAAGAAGGATTGTATATAAAGGTAGGCTAAATTCTCAGATGACAAAAAATAAACCATGGTTTTATTTGATAGAATCCTGTACTCTCTCCCACCCCCCAGACAGACATAAATACGCAGTTAATATGGGAAAGGAAACAGTGATCCATCATAAAGCTTACCCACAGGACAAATTCCCCTTTGGCAATGTAAGTCTTCAAGTGTTCAGGACGGCCTCACATCAGACTAAGTTCAGTTTAATTTGATTCTGGCATTGTTTGAGCACCTGCTGTGTGCCCGTTTGGTGGTGGATGCTGAGGGGGAGGTAACAGAATGAATTAGATGTGATTTCTGCCCAAAGGGTGTTCACAGGTGAATGGGGACTAGGGAGAGGGTACGGAGGTAACTATAACGTGGCAGGGATTGTGAGCAGTGCTGTGAAGATGGCTCACATCGCTCTGGGAGTGCAAGTGAAGCCACAGCTCGTTCCAACTGGGGAGATCTTAGACCGTCCTTTCTGACCTAGACCATGAAGGACAGATGCGTGGAGCATTCCAGGCAGAGGACACCCTTTGAGCAAAGGGCCAAGGTGGGACGGTACAGGGTGGAATGGAGAGTGACTTCCATGTGGGTAGAAAGGGGCAACATCCCCGTGGCGATGGTAGCGGCTTTATTTCATGCCTGTTCAGTTTGATTTGATGAAGCAATCAATCTCTCTCTCTGTCTTTCTCTGTTAAATGCCTTTTATGTTTTATGTTTTGTTGGGGGCGTGTGTGGAAGAGATTCATTTCCAGCTGGGTCCAGCTGCAATGAACATGTCCTGTTTGACAAATTGAGGAATTAGATTACAACCCTCTCTCCTTGAAAGCTAGGGCAGTAGCTGTAACATCAAACATCCCTCACTGTGGAGGCAGGACAGGAGGGGGGCGTTGATTTAGGGCTGCTGGGTGTATTGGCTTAAAAATTATTTGAAACAATAGGGCTGTGTTGCCCCAGTTGATTAATAAATGTGGCTCCTCGCTGAGCCCTGGCGGTTTTCTCCGAGGAGAACTTAGGATGGCGCTATCAGGGGCTGCCCCAGCAGAGAAGTGCAGGATATCGTAGGTGGGCAAACATTTTTTATTGAAAGAATTAGTGCATTTTTATGCCTTTCTATTTAGTTTCTAGTTTAGAGCTCTTTTTTTCTTAAAATGTACAGGATACTCAACTTTAAAATTTGAAAACACCTGGAGTTTTTGGTACCCAACTAATATGAGCCAGTAACATGTTTGCACAGGAGATCTGAAGTTAGGAGACCAGTGTCACCGGTGGAGCTTTGAGCGGGTCGCACAGCCACCCACCCAGGCCCCTTTCTACACCTGTCAGATGATGGACTGAGACCAGCTGACCTCCGAGGGCCTCTCACACAGTAGCCCCTAGGAAGTGGAATGCAGAAATCCCGGGGCCCGGATCCTAGCTCCGCACCTGGCCGTGTGGCCGTTGTGCAAGGAGGCGAGTCGAAGCTGGGGAGCTCGATGCCGTCCCACAGGGGAGGCTCCCAGCCACGTCTGCGCCGCAGCCGGTGCCACATTTGAGAGGAGTGGCCGAGCCCAGCACGGGGACAGAGCTGGAAGTTATTTTGTAGAAGTGACTCAGGGAACGCTTGTTGTGCGGCCCAGAGAAGGGGCAGTGATGGCGGGAGTGGGGACAGTGCCAGCCTTCGGGCAGTTGGAGAGCTCACCCACCCTCGGTACTGAGTTCAGGGTGAGGGAGAGCACCACCCTCAGGTCTGAATTGAAACGAGGGCCCTCAGAGCACCAAGGGCCTCAAGGGGACGGTTTAAGCAGATGCCCTGTTCCAGCAATCAGAAGTCTGGTCAAGGAACCTACTGCCCTGAATTTCCAGCTAGTCTAGCAGGCTTTCTCTCTTCCAACTGTTAACAGTCTATACTGAGCCATAACTAATTAATTGGGTTTTTACAGCTTTTTGCCTTAACGCTGCCCATCTCCCTCTTGGAAATAATTTGGTGCGATGTTACGTGGTCAAGGTGGTGTTTGTGCCCAGAGCCTACCGCAGATGGCAGATGCTTAGAACCTCTTCCTTTTATTTGGCAAAATTACATATATTTCTTTTCTTCCCTTAGTCCAAAATTAATACAGGTTTTTTTGTTTGTTTGTTTTTTGTTTTTTGCGGTACGCGGGACTCTTACTGTTGTGGCCTCTCCCGTTGCGGAGCACAGGCTCCGGACGCGCAGGCTCAGCAGCCATGGCTCACGGGCCCAGCCGCCCCGCGGCACGTGGGATCTTCCCAGACCAGGGCACGAACCCGTGTCCCCTGCGTCGGCAGGCGGACTCTCAACCACTGCGCCACCAGGGAAGCCCAATACAGGTTTTTATAACAAGAATAATGTAAAGGTTAAGTCACCTGTGCTTTCACTACTCTGAACTGTCAGCCAGTGTATAATCATGATTGAGAGCATCTAGGCTTCGGTCTGACAGTCCCAGTTTTGAATCCCCGCTGTACCACCACGTACCAACTGCATGGACTTGGTCAGAGTCTTTTTGTGTCCATGTGCCGTGACCGTTTCCTCATCTATCTCAGTACCAAGTTCACACAGCTGTTGTGATAGTAGATGGTAAATGCATGGAAAATACCACGGTGGCTGGCGCTTGGTTTAATTGCTCGGTAATGGTAGAAGAATTAGTGAAGGTAATAAACCTGTGAATGTGTGTGTGTTGTTCTTTAAATTTTTTACGAAACTGGGATCCTATTAAAACCTGCCATTTCCCCTTAACATTATAATGAGCATTTCTCTATGTCATTAGTCTCCCAAACCATCATTTTTAACAACAGCTTCATTGAGATAGAACTCACATACCGTTCTGCTTCCATTGAAAGCATACAATTCAGTGGGTTTTGGCATATTCACAGAGTTGTACAGACAGTTTTAGAACACCTTTGTCACCTCCACAAAAGCCCTGGACCCATTAGCAGTCAGTCACTCCCCTTTTTCCTCCAGACCCCCCAGTCCCTCAACCAGTCAACTTTCTGTCTTTATGGGTTTGCTTATTTGTGGACATTTCCGAACCACTTAACGGCTGCACAGTTTTCTGTTATGTGGACGTCCCTTAACTTAGCAACCATCCCGCCGCTGTTGGACATTTAAGTTGTTTTCATTATCACGGGCAACACTCACATTGGACCTCTTTAACCATCTCAGTAGAGTCACGTGGGGGTCATATAATTAAGAGGTCACGTGACGCCTTCAGCTGTGTGGGCTACATGCCTGTGCTGTGAGGTGCCCCTGGAGCCGCTGAGGAAGACCCCAGCCCGAGCCCTGCTCCCACACCTCTCAGAGGTCCCCGGGGCTGTTCAGGGTACAGCAGCAGTGGCCTGCGAGGGACAGAGGGAACGAGCGACTTATCTGAGCAAAGCCGTTGGAAGACAGACCAAGCGTGGGGCCATAGTTGTCACCAACTCTTCAAATAGCGCCACAGTCTCAAGCCCAAGGACAGATCTTGGTGGAACCAGCGTGCAGGGAGATTATGTATTACACCTGCACGGAGAGAGCTACTCGGTGCTGGCTTCCGGGAGCACCCACCCACTGCTTCCCAGTGAGTCGTGCTGCCGCGGCGCAGAGACTGACCGCGGTGGCGGCGGCGGCGGAGGAACAGCCACGGTTCGCCTGACGAGCCGCGTCTGAAAGGCGAAGTTCAGGTGACTTGGGAAGGAAAGAGATCTTGTAGAAATAGGCCACTGTGAATCTCTGAATCTCTCCTGTGGGATCATTTCCAAGTCCCAGGGCTCGATAACGTGCTGTGGAGAGATGCATTAAGTTCATGCTTTGCGTTTAAATGTCGGGATCATCATGGGAGAATCTGTTGCTGCACATTTGCCACCTGGCTGTCTGAATGCGTTCAAGTTTAGAACGTTTATATTCGTTTAGTGTTTTCTGTACCCTTTGCCGACCCCCAGATGAAGGCTGTTAGTTCAGCTTGCTGAGGGCAAGTAGGCTGGTCCAGCCTCTTGCAGGGGAGATGGAAGTGGTTTCAACAGGAGCTCAGCAGTGTCGCACTGACCATCATTCAGACACGTCAGTCTGTTCATGCTGTGCATCAAGCCTGTGTTAATTTGGGGTGGAGAATTGCTCCAGGCGTTTCAGCTTTCTTTCTACTTAAATCGGGAATCCTGGTGCAGTGTTGGCTGTTTGATAAAATAAAGGAATGGAAGTAGAGAAGTGTGGCCCTTGCAGGCAGCTGAATTCTCAGGTTTTGCAGGCAGGCCCTGAGTCCTACCGTCATGATAGCAGGCCTGTAAAAGCAAGCTCCTTGCATGTTCCGTCATGCGTTGGCGTGCTGGGGCTTCGCTCGTTCCTCAGTCCCCAGCAGAAAAGGATGTGCCCTGGGAGGTAGGCAGGGAGCCACGGCATCGGTGTCACATGCCACCTCCTCCTCGAGCCTTCTGATAGCCCACAGCGCTCCACCTCACAGACGTGGCGGGTGGTGACGGGTACACCCTACGGAGTCAGAAAGCCCTGGGCCCCTGACCCAGCTCTGCCGAGGCACCTAACTTAGAGTCTGTCTGTTTCCTCATTTGTGAATTGGGGTCAACGATAGTACTTCACTTAGAGGGTTGTTGTGAGGTTGGAATGAGAAAATTCCACTCAAGGTTTGTTAATAAGTTTTTGGCATACTTAGTGCCCCGTAACAGCTGTAGTTACTGTTACTAATTGTATGATTTGGAGTCACTTAAACGTCTCTGAACCTCAGTTGTGTCACCTGCAATAGGAGGATGAAAATATCCATCTCAACAGCAGTTTTGTAAGGAGTGGGTGAGACAGTGCTGGGAAAGCATTGGTGTAGCCCCTAACGTCCTGGGCACTTGGCATATCAGGATGTGGTCGCTAGTGTAGTTTATAACACTTCGATTTGCTTTATGTTTTGTAGTTATTTATGTATTGCCCCCGCCGCCCCCCACGAAACTGTACGCAGAGGCTGTGCTTTCATCTTTGCCCCAGAAATGCTCAACACAGTAGCTGATCAGCAAATGGTCATTCAAACAAGGCAGGTTTGAGCTCAAGGAGCATGTAGATTAAGAACAGGGTCTCTCACTGTGCTCGTAGGGAGAGTACAGTGTGATAAATGGCACCTGTGTCCTTCTCCGAACGAGGTGCCGTGGCATGCTCACCCGGATCCACACGGGGGGACCATCGTGGGCTTCCCTGGTGGTGCAGTGGTTAAGAATCCACCCGCCATTGCAAGGGTACACGTTGAGCCCTCGTTTGAGCCCTAGTCCGGGAAGATCCCACGTGCCGCAGAGCAGCTAAGCCCATGAGCCACAGCTACTGAAGCCCGCGCGCCTAGAGCCCGTGCTCCCCAACGAGAGAAGCCACCGCAATGAGAAGCCCGCGCACCGCAACGAAGAGTAGCCCCTGCTCGCCACAACGAGAGAAAGCTCGTGTGCAGCAATGAAGGCCCAAGGCAGCCAAAAATAAATAAACAAACAAATTTATTTACTTATTTTTTTTAAAAAGAAAAGGGGACCATCGTGCCGCGCCGGCCTTTTCTCGTTGTGTGCTGTTTGAAGTTGGCCTCAGCACTAGAAACCTGTATTCCCTGAGCCAGCGTTTAGACATTCTGTTTGCCTTCAGATACCTTGAAAGAAAAGAGTTCTCTCGTATGTCAAATTCTCCTCCCAGTTAAAAAGAAACCACTAGTTGTGGCCCCAAGAAAGAGCTAGCCGTAAGCTCATCTGAGTTTTTGGAAAAGGAAGGGTTGAAAGCCCACGCGTTCATCACTACGCCGCTGGTCTCCCACCCTCCCTCCCCACTCCCGGTGTGTCGGGGGAATTCTGGTCCCTAGCGTGCTGAGAATGTCCGGGTTAGGAAACGACACCCTCACCTCTGCAGGGCCTGAGAGCAGGGCTGCCAGTGACAGCAGCTGAGCAGCTGAGCTCAGGCTCTCGGAGGTTTGTGGTCTCAGCTGTTAACCTGTGTTTTATAGGTTTTGGTCCCCTTTGCTTGGCCTTTGCAGAGCTCAGGGTTACAGAGCCGCATGTCGGGAGGCCTCTCCTACTTCTTGCTTAGATGCCCACCTGCTGCTGCTACCAGCTAAGGAAGCAAGTAGCCACTAGTCAAGGGCTTTTTGATTTTTCAAAAGGGTGCTTTAAAAACAGCGGTTAAAATGTGGGCTGTGCGAATGTTTGTTACATGAGTCTTAAGCATCTGGGTAAAACAGGCGAAGTTGTAAGTTCCACTGAAATTTCATAGCCCTATTCAGTTATCCATAAAATCAGAAGCTTGTATTTTAAATGATTTTATGAATTATGCTTCCTAAATTGATGTTGAGTTAACTAAGATGTAATTAACTCTCCTTGAGCACATCTGAGTCACCTGGTGCCTGTGCAGTCAACTCTTGATTGCCTGATGTCCGTGCTCCATCCAGGCGATTCCCCAGGTCAGTTCATCTCACTGTGCCTCCATTTCCTCTTCCGCAGAACGAAGGGGTCAGACTTAGATTTAAAGCCTTTTAACTTTTTTAGCTTTTTAAAAAGTCACTTTTCTGCAGATGGAGCCAGCTCTCCAGTTGGGTGTGGGATTCATCCTTTCAGTCCCTGCCTGTATCCAAGACAGCCCGAAGTGCTCTCAGCCATTCTCCCCAGCTCACTGTTCGGTGATCTCTGATGCTTACCTTCTCCTTCCATTCTGGAAAAAGAGAAGCCAGCCTGATATTTCTGGAAGCACAGAAAAAGTTAACAGACAGCCCGAGGTGAAGTGGGGCTGAGTAAAGATCACTGTAGGATTGGGAGGGCCCAGCCCAAACTGGCCAGATCTTCCTGATTAAGAGCTCCCAGCCCTTTACAGAAAGTTGGATTCTGCTGATTTGGTGATTGACCCTGAGGGCTTTGTTAGTTGGCGTCTAACAGAGCTAACAGAGCTGGCGGGGCAGGAGGAGGATGGCCCCTGGAGGCATAGGGGCAGCTCTGGGAGCCCTGGGCAAGAAGGGAGAAGCTCTCCTGCATCGGCTCCTGTGTGTTTCTGGCTCTTTATCCAGGTAAGTAGGTTTTGTGCCTGGAACTTTGTTAGGCTGTGGGATTTAAAGGTGAGAGCGTGCCCTCAAGGGCCTCACAGGCTAGAGGGGAGATACCTACCGTTTATCACATGTTTGCTGAGGGCCCAGCATTTTGCTGGGTGCTTTATGTACGTATGTCCGCGTAATTCTAATACAGTGATGAGCAGTTCACAAGCGGTGCCTGCAAAGGGCTCTGGGCACATCGAGGGGGAGGGAAGCGATCTGGCTGGAGATGGGGAGTAAAGGGCCATGGACAGAGGGAAGGAGGAGGGGTCGAACACGGCTTTTTAAATGAGGCCGGAATCTCAGCTGTGTCTCACATGGCGTTGGAATGTGTTCACTTTCTTATCCAGCGGTACAGGGACTAACAAGTAGGAATCTCTGCCTCGAGAAGACGTATAGTTGTCTGCAAGAGCGAGGACAATTGAGTTCTGCTTTTCCCCATGTCCTTTAGGTTGACTGTAGCTTTTAAAGGCTTAGTTCTTGTGTTCTGGAAAGTGGAACAAGAAAAGTGTGTTCCTCTTGCTTCTCTAGACAGTATTTAAAAACACCAAGAGTTTGCACCCTTCTTTCTCAACCCACATCCTTGACTTGTGTCTGAAGGGTACTATTTACACTCCTGTTTGCTTCGGCCTTGGGAGACCTGCCCTCCAAGCGCACGAGCCAGAAGCACATCCTCGGTCTTACCAGGCCCTCACCAAGGGTAGTTGGCTCCTGGTGTTTCAGGAGACGTCGGCTCTCTTCCGTCTCTGTGCAGTGGTCATCTTTAATGACTTGGGGGCGCTCTCTTCTTTGCAGCAGATGCATTGATATTTTCTCTGCATTGCCCATTCTGGTCTGAGCCTTTCTCTTCCAGTTGGATTCCACAGACGCCCACGGTATCACAGAGTCTGGGTGGAACTTGTCCTATGGACGTGCCCTGACACCTGTGCTGTGTTCGCCTTGAAACCTTCTCAGTCTCCCTGGCTTGGAAATGATCTTTCTCCACTTCTCTACGACCCAGCTCTTTGTATCTCTCTTTTTGCCTTATCACATCTTGCCCTTCATTAGTTATTTATATGTGTATCCGGTCTCTCCTCCCAGGTTGTAAGTCCACCTTGGCAAGGACTGTGTGTTCTGTACGCTCTTCAGAGTCCCTCACATAAGGGTTTGCCATAATAAGCAGTTGATAAGTATTTATTGAACTGACTCCAGATAGCATTATTTATTTTGAGCTGAATCCTCCTCATCAAGCACAAAAGGAATTGTTTTTAGAAAGGTCCGTATTTACTTTCCCCTATCCAGTCCCTTGCCCCCCAGTCTATATTAGTTATTTAAGACAGGTATCCCCTCTGCAGCCTGCAGCATATGGCAGACTAAAGATTAGAATACAAGGTTAAAATGAGGCAGTTTGGGATAAGATTCACTCTCATACTTCCGTGAGACGCAGCAGACGCCTGACTTCAGCAGACTGTAGTAACTCCATAATCCTTTGCGTCTAAGACAAAGAAGGAATCCCGGTTAGTTACAGCATTTTCATTTTCGTACCACAGATGGCATAAAATTCATCTGTAGAGAGACTTCTTCTTGGTGCTAAACTTGAGTAGGAATTTTTCTCTCAAGTCCTTATGGGATTTGTCACTGCACATACCGTCCTAGTGAGTCTTCCCTTATAAGTTGCTTCATTGAATTTTTGTTGTTGTTGTTCTGTTTCACTTGCTGCTTTTCTTGTCTTCTCCACGCCTCGTTTTTCTCAACACGAAACTGTAGAGATGAAGAATTGTGTCGGCAGTAACATCCTCAGTACAATTTGTGACTTAACTCTCCCAGCTCAGGAGGCTCTACTGCAAGTTTTCAAAGCATTTGAACTATTTGATTAAAAAAATCAAATCAATTAGATTCAGATGTAGCTGCTATCTTTTGACCATCTATTGTGAACGAGGCACTTGCCACATACATTATTCCATCTTATCATAGAAAATGATAACAGGAAGAAAATTTTGTGATTACTAAGAACCTTGCATCTCATACTAGGGAATGCGTTCTCTGGGGGTTTATATTGTGGCCTGGGATGAGATAGCGGATGTTACAGGACACCATGATGTAGCTTCTGGGAGCATCAGTTTTACTCAAAGACTGGGTTGGGGGGTGGGGGGGAAGTGCTTGAACTCTGGCCATTTAAATGAGCGACAGTCATTTTATATTTAAACCATCATGTTTAAATTAGAAGTGTATGGAAATATGGAGGAGGTATGGAGGAGAATGCAAAATATACATGAGTCTTGGTGATAAAACAGAGGCTTTATTAGGATTATGTACCTAGAATAAGTGCTTTAGGAGGTGCCCTCTGACTGCTCCGAGGTATTTTGTGGAAGAGCTGGAGAGAGACCCCCATGTACGAGGTTCATCTCTCTTTTTCTTGTAGATGTGGAAACTGGAGTCCCAGAGTTTCCGTCCCTATTGGCCAAGGTGGGACTTGAACTTCCGATTCATTCATTGTCTTTCTGTCACGTTGCCTACTTTTTGCCCTTCAGAAACTTTGGTGCTGGACCATGTATCTGTGTGAAAGCCCAGATGGTCAGATGGAGCTGAACTTGAAGGTCAGTCGTACTCGCAGAGGCCACGTAGTACCATCGTACAATGAGGCTGTAGAGTGGGCTGCCAGTGCCAGGGCTACCTCTTTGGTGTCATGTGTCTCTGCGGTGCCTGAGTCTTCACTACCTTCCACGATAGGATCCATGCATTTTTGTGGGAAATTGACTACCCTTTGGAAGGTTTAATTTGCTGCTCTTTTGGACAAGACGGCTTTGTATGCCGGACACGAAACTTATGCCTTCGAGTCACAGAATTTCAAAATGGAAAGGGTCCTTGAGTCTTCTAGGCTAGCGTCCTTGTGTTCTATGTGTAAGGGATGGGACGAAAAGGTTTCCTCAAATTTCTAGTTTTCTCTCTTTGGAGTTAGATGGCTAACCTGTTCATTGTTTACCTATTTTATTCTGATGCCTTTAACTGAAGATGGAGTGTAATGCTGTCTCTGAAGAAGTAAACTAGGACAATGGTATTGATGTCTGCTGACCTGATCGGTGTCATTGGGTAGATAATTTTACTCTTTTCCATAGATAAATTCTGCCTTCAGAGTGGCCTACTAGAAACCATGAGCTGTGGATTTTCTCCACTGTTTTATCATCCAACCCTGAAAGGAAAGATACCTGTCCCTGGTAGTGTGGAAAGCTAGGACTAAGTTGGTTATAATTTTCTTTTTAATTCTTCCTGCCGCATACAGCCATGGTCTTCTCAATGTCTAAAACTAGGTGTCAGGTCTTATTTCTCTATTTTTTATGATTGCAGATCCTAGAAGCATGTGACATATGCTCACTGATAATGTATCTTGGTAGTAAAATCACAGTGCTTGATAAGCGTGGTAAGTTTGGTTTCTACATTAAAATATGTTGCCTTTTCTGATTACAACAGTAATGTCTCATAAAAATATAGAAAATACAGAAATATAGAAAGAAAATTGCATGCCACAATTTTGAGAATTCTGAAAGTATTAACTGGACAGGAATGTGTTAATGTTTCCTTTTCTGTGCATCATATGGTGATAGTTGAGACGTTACAACACGTATAAATCATCACTGTATGGGTAGTCATTGTGCTGTGTTGTATGTGCAGCCTTTTATTCTACTCTTTTTACTTATAAGGTTCTTTTCCTCATGTCATTAACAAATTTTACCTTCCATCTTAGTGGCTACGTAATATTCCATGATTTGGATATACCTACCTTATTATTCACATTCCTGTTACTGGTGTCGGTTTTTCAACTCTTTTACTATTAGACTGCAGCTCTGCCCATCTTTCTGATGACTCCTCTGGGAAGGGATCTCCGTTTGCTGGGTTTAGGGCTTTTTTGACACACAGCCAAACGCTTCCCAGACATTTTACATCCACTGATGCTCCTACCAGTGGGGTACACGGGCAAGGTAGGTTGTAACCCCCCATGCTTAGGGTGTGCAGATATTTGCTCTGTCCTGGCCTCCCTCAGGGGTCCCACACGGAGGGCAGCACACTGCTCACGAAGGGCCTGGGGGCAAAGCATCATCACCCTCAGAACTGGCTTCTTCCTCCCCATTTGCTTGTTAGTCTCAGTCACTAACAGCGTGATCTGTCCTGGAGTGCCGGGGATTTTTCTCAACGTGCTCTCCTTCCTTTCTTTTTCTTTTCTTTTTTTAAGGACAGAAATGGCTCTCTTAAAATTAGCAGCAGCTGGGGGCTGCTTCTGGCTGCATGATCTCACACGACAGTGACTTAAATGAGGGTGCCGCTGTCTTTCTGGCTGCACGAGCTTCCTTGGCGGCGTCTTAGCAGTCTTCACCAAGGTGCTGGGCTTCTGTGCAGTTTCTTCTCCAAGTAACCACCCTAAGTTGTTACAGAGGAAGTGAAATTGTAAAACCACTTCAGAAGACTGACAGCCATGCTGACTGTGGGAGTGACTGCGCTTAAGTCCTAATAAATGGTATTCATTTTTAAAAATAATTTCCATTCAGACACAGCAGAAGCCTCAGGTTTTTATTCTCCTTTCAGGTTTTAGAGTAGCTTGGTTTATTCCTTTCCCAGTTCCTCTGAAGCCAGCCTGTGTTGCCATGGAGAGACCAGTGAATTCCAATGTCCCACTGCTCTGACCTGCTCATCTTTTTTTCTATTAGCCTTTCTCCCTCCAGTTGGTTTGACTCCGTGTCTTATTTCCAAGATGGAGAAGGAAGGGTTTTTTCCGAGTGTTTGGTCCTTACTTGAAGTTCGACAAACATAGGCTGAACCTCAGCTCTGTCACATACCAGTTTTTTGTTTAATTGAGGTATATTTGACACGTGACATTGTATTAGTCTCAGATATACAACACACTGATTTAAGACTTGTGTACATTGCACAGTGATCACTGCAGTAGGCTGGTTAGCATTGTCACGTTACATAGTTACCAAAAAATTAAAAAAAATTTTTTTTTCCCTGTGACCACATTGCAGTTTTGAGACCTTGGGAAAGGAGCCTGACTTCCACTTGCCGTATCTCTAAGAGGAAGTGACAGCCCCACTCCCTGGGCTGTTGGGAGGATCAACTAGGATGGTGTGTCAAGTGCAGAGTAAACGCTGCGCCTTTTCCTGACTGTCACGTCAGTGGCCCTTAGCCCAGCTGCCATGTTGCCATGAGGATGGCGGGGCGGTGCGGCGCGTGAGATGCCTGCTCCGGTGCCCGGCACACTGCCCCTCCTCGCGTGTCCCTAACCCCACATCACTGAAAGTGCTCCTCCTAAGAAAAACAGCACCTGTTCCATGGATTACCTCACACCCTTAAGCGCTTTCCCCTTTCGTCCTGTCATAGAAACTCTTTAACAGTGGGTGCTTTCTGCACACCCATTTGCAAACCATTTCCTGTTCCTGATTTTAGCTCTTTCTGTAAAAGTAACTAATAACACAGCAACTGTTTCTTCACCAGTCCTTCCTCGGCTCTCACCTCCACCCCCACACCCCCACCCCCCGCTTCCCCCATCCCACGCTCATCTCTTTGCCACTGTGACCCAGGTTGGCAGCCTTCAGTGGGAGACTGAGGGGTGAAGTATGCAGGATGGTGGGCTGAGGTTTCAGGAGTGGACATACAACTCCCTGTCTGGCTCACTGATTTATGTCTACTTTTTTAAAGGATCAATCTTTTTTTTTTTTTTTAATGTATTTATTTATTTATTTGGCTGCATTGGGTCTTCGTTGCTGCACGCGGGGTTTTTCTAGTTGCAGCGAGCGGGGGCTACTCTTCATTGTGGTTCACAGGCCTCTCATTGCAGTAGGTTCTCGCTGCAGAGCACTGGTTCTAGGCACGCGGGTTTCAGCAGTTGTGGCACGCAGGCTCAGTAGTTGTGGCTCGCGGGCTCTAGAGCGCAGGCTCAGTAGTTGTGGCGCACGGGCTTAGCTGCTCCGTGGCATGTGGGATCTTCCCGGACCAGAGCTCGAACCCGTGCCCCCTGCATTGGCAGGCGGATTCTTAACCACTGCGCCACCAGGGAAGCCCGATTTATGTGTACTTTTATCCATTGATTCAGTGACCGTTTGTTGAACTTCTGCCCTGTTCCAGGCACTCTTAGTACCAGCAACACAAACAGGGTGGCAGTCGAGCCCCAGGCCTCAGATGCTCACAGTGAAGTTAACCGGTTTCCAGGTAAAGTGCACTGAACTGTGAAGGTGTTAGGATCGTACCCGTGTGGGTTCTGGTGGAGGCGGGAGTGATGCACTTGCCTTTCCCGTTTGGGGGAGAGGCTATAAAAAGCATCCGTGTAGGATGCAGGCTCGTCCTGGTTCACAGAGTCTCTCCAAGCCCTTCTCTCCTTCCTCTGAATTACTCCACGGTGGAATCCTAGAAACTCAGGGGCAGCTCAGCCCTTTTCCTACAGCAGTTGAAATCCTGAGGGTGCGTTACGGCATTTGGGTTTATCATGGAGATGTTTTTTCCCCTGCAAGGGCCATCCCCTCTTGCCAGGTTTTGGCTGAGAAGGGTGTTACCATGACCACTTGGCTGTCTGGACAAGCATGTGATGATATGGGGGTGAGTGAGTGAAGAATGAAACGAACCCTCCCTTGCTAGTCTTTGAAAGTCATTTTTTTGAGGTGTACTTTTTCTTTTTAACATAGTTGTGGTACTTTCCAAAAGGGTTATATTATAGACAAAAGGAATAAATTCTGAAGTTGTAGTATAATGTACCACATGGTAGTGGGGCCTGGAACCTTCCGTAGGATATCCTGTATTAATAAAAGCTTAGGAAACATTGGCCTTTAATCTCTCTGGACCCCTCTTCATAGATGGCTGTTTTGGAGGCCCTGCACATGGCCATTTCATTGTTTGCCATTATTTGATCACTGGCCTGTAATAGTTAGGAGTAGGTTGAGCTGCATATTACAGGGAAAAAAAACAAAAACAAGTAAAGAGTGGCTTAAATATGGTAATTTATTTCTCTCTCACCTCAAAGGAGTGTGGACGTAGGCTGGGAATGCCACGCCTGTGGTGCCATCAGGGATTCCATCTTCTCTTGATTGTCCCCACCCTCTTTAGCACGTGGTTTCTGTCCTCAGGTTCATCTCCTGGCTCAAGATACACGCTAGAGCTCCAGCTGTCCTTTCTGAGAGGTAGATGCTAAAGAAGAAAGGAAAAATTGAGGTCCTCCCCCGCCCCCCAATGAGTCATTTCTCTCTCAGAACCCACATAACACTACAACTTATTGGCTACAGCTAGCTGCAAGAACGACTGGGAAATGGAGTCTTTTGTTCCCAGTGGCAAAACACCTGCTGAAAACTGGGTTTCTGATACTAAGGAGAAGAGGAGAATGGGTGTTGGAGCAGGCAGTCGACCTTGTCTACCCCAGAGCAGAGCTCAGTGCGGCATCGTGGGGAGGGAGTCGGGCTTGAATGTCACCCACGTGGGTCCTGACGTTGCTGAGAGCGACGTTGGAGTGGGGTAGGTGGCACAGTTACTGAAGTGCTGGCGTCCTGGCGCTCGGGGGCGGAAGATGGTTGGCAGGGACCTCAAGAGAGAAGGTTGTGGGATGACGATGATGGTGTAACAGTGGCCGCAGGTGGACCTGTGGCTGGGAACACACGGTCGTAAAAGGACTAGCCTGCCTTGAGAATAGGTCTTGAGGAAAGGAAGTGAAAAGGCAGAAGTGCCTTCTCTCCAGCCGTGGAAGAGATGGATGACTGATCCTCAGCAAAGAAGAGACCCCAAGGGCACTTGGAAGAGATTGACTAAAGATGGCGGGGAGGTGAGACGAGGCGTTAAACCAGATAAGAAGGAAGAGGAGGGAACAGGCGAGGGGGGTGTATGTCTAGGGCTAGGGCGGTAGCTGTATCGCGAAGAGAAAGGGAGCTGGCGTTTGGAAGTTAGGGAGAGTGAGAATGATGGATAGGCAGAAGGGTGAATGAGTTCGTCTGGGTCTCTGTGTTGCATTTCTTGCATTTCCAAGTGTCCCCAGTGTGCCGTGCGTGGTAATGGGCACTCCCTTGAAAGTTCCAGTTGGGTGGGCCACCTGTTGGCAGGAGGCCTGTCTGTCCCCCTGAACTTGGGAGGCGGGGGCCCTGCCAATGAAGGTGTTCCATTGTGGGCTTCTCACTCATTCATGCACAGGGCAGCCTGTTTCCTTGGCTCGACTTGACCTAGAGTGGCTCCATCTCTGTAGAGAGAGGAAGGAGAGCCTCTTCCCCGTGCTCTATTCACCTTGTAGGATTTTCCCTCCACTTGTTTGCAGCTCTGTCTTCATTAGAAACATGGTTTGTGAGTAGTCCTAGTTTTGAGACTTGCCCCTGCCTTGGACCCCAGTTCCTGGCTCTTACCTCATGGGACCCAGTTTTACCTTTCGGTTTCCAGATCTCAACTCTGATCCCGGACAGAGCACGAGAATTATTTTACATGATCTCTCTTGCTTGTGTGCAAAGGGAGTAGCCGTTTTGTAGAGTGCGCACAGTTTTTGTTTCTCCTTTTTTTTTTAAAGCCTAGCGTGACTGCTCTCTGTCACTCGCATCATTAGGGGCACTTTCCTGATACAACCCTCCACCTGCCCAGCTGATGTGTAATATTCTTTCCATTTATGTACTGCTTTATGGTTTACAGAGTTTCTTCACGCATTTTCTTCTCTGATCCTCGTAATAAAACTGTGATGCAGCAGACATTACTTGTTTACTGTCAGAAACCTAGGCTCCGAGGTCACCCAGTTATAACACTTGTGGAAGACGTGAGGTTGGAACCCAGCTGTCTGTCTCTTTTTTCAAGTGTAGAGGTTCAGAGTAAGCAAATGAATTTAGCTCTTGGCCTGAAGAAAATCTAGTTAGCCCATCTGCTGTGGCTGAAGCAGTTGTCTGCATGTCCCGACTGCATCTGAATGCGTCTTCGATGGGTGATGTTTGGTGTCATCTGCGGCTCAGCTCCTTCCTTGTGCACTAGTTAGGGCAGGTTGACGATCTAGCAACCCCATCCTGGCTGGACTATGCAGATTTAGGCAGGTTCCAGCCTCCCAGGTGCCTCTGGGCATGCAGCTTGCTATCGTGCAGGGAGCTGGCCCAGGCGTCGGGACTGGACAGGCCTGGGTGTGTGGTCCCCAGCGTGGGTACCAGCTCTGTCATCCTGGGCACATCACTTCCTATTTCTGGGCCTCGACCTCCCTATTGTACAGTTAGGGTCGAAACATGTCGTGCTGGGACCGTCTGTTACCTCTGCAAACTTTAGTTCTCTCGTCTGTGAAATGGCGCAGTGTAAAGTCTGGCTACATAAGGAACCCGGCGACAGGCCTGGCAACACAGCTGGCGCCTGGCAACACAGCTGGCGCCTGACACGTGTTCCACCTTCTTCTCCTTCCTCTTCATCTTTTCAGAGTGTCGTGAGAGCCTCATAAAACATGGTATGAAGATTAAAAAATAAAGGCAAGGATGTCTCAGCCTGACTGCTTTGCCCACTCAGGTGGCCTCTTTTTTTAAATTTTATTTTTGGCTGCATTGCGTTGTTGCATGCGGGCTTTCTCCAGTTGTGGTGAGCAGGGGCTACTCTTCGTTGCGGTGCGCGGGCTTCTCATTGCGGTGGCTTCTCTTGGTGCAGAGCACGGGCTCTAGGGGCACAGGCTTCAGTAGTTGTGGTTCGTGGGCTCAGTAGTTGTGGCTCGCGGGCTGTAGAGCACAGGCTCAGTAGTTGTGGTGCACGGGCTTAGTTGCTCCGTGGCATGTGGGATCTTCCCGGACCAGGGCTCGAACCCGTGTCCCCTGCATTGGCAGGCGGATTGTTAACCACTGCGCCACCAGGGAAGTCCTCAGGTAGCCTCTTGAGTGTGGGGAGCAAACTCACCCTTTTGACCCAGAGTGAGAGAGCCTTGCCCAGGACTCCTTTCTAAAAAATGGCCTTTTCTGACCAGCTCGAGGGGGCCATGGAGGGTGACTCATTCCAGCCTTTCATCGATAATGCTCGTTTACATGCAGTGCTTGTATTTTCAAATTGACTTCCTGTCACACTGAGCTGGTGGTTGGTGGGCTGCCTGCTAGCCTAGGGGTGGACCACAGAAAAGTGTGTGCTTGCGGGGCTGTGCTGGTGTTGGGAGACCAGAGGACACCGGTAACGTGGCATTAACTGCAGGCGGGGTGGAGGGTGCCTCCACGTGGGAGGGTTCGTGTCCTTTTCCCTCTGCAAATTCTACAGCTGATAGTATTGAGCCACGAGTGTCTTAGTTTACTCAGAATGCGGACATTAACATAAAAATTCATAAGCTTTGAATATTCTGGGGTTGATAGTTTTAGGTGGTGAAGTTAATTTTTTTATTCTTTTCTTTAACTGAAACCTCTGGTTTTCTGTGAGGAGGTTGATTATGCGATCTGCCACCTAACAAGAGTTTCCCATTTTCAAATTGCACCTGCACAGTCGGGCAGTATAGCTGTAATACGAGAATACCACCAGGGTAGTCTGTAACTCCACAGATAGCCTACAGTCAATACACATGAAGGCAGTACTTTAAAACGGTGTTCTTCTCTGATCCATTATTACAAAGCGGAACTGCAGTTTCCTTTCTAAGGGATGAGATTTCGAAAGAGGTTAAATTTATATGTGATCTCATTGAGACTGAGGGCCCCAAAGGTGAGGAAAGGGGGTGGACCTTTAAATTTTTTTATTTTAAGCTTATTTTTATTTTGTTGAAGGTGGCAGTGGATGGGTACGGAGGCTATATTTTATTTTGGGGACCCACCAAAATTACTTAAAAATGACCTGTAGGCTATAGGGTTTTTTACTCCTTGGTCATCAGCCTGGCACCTACGTGGTCAGTACTCAGCCCTCCTCCTCTCTGCGTTCTTTAATTTGTTAACTTAGTTATTCTCATGCCAGGTGCATCCAGTTTTAACTCAAACTTTACTATGCATCATAATCACCTAGCAGGCTTGTTGGAACACCTTGCTGGTTCTCACCCCCAGAGTTTCTGAGGACCTGAACCAGGAACAGGACCTGAGAACTTGCATTTCTAACAGGTGCACAGGTGATACTGATGCTCCAGGCACCGCACTCTGAGGGCCACTGAAATCAGCAAAGCAAAAGTTGCAGGGAGCTTGAAACACTGGCTGCATAGGACTCACCAGGCCATTTAGAGGGATTGACTCTTAAAGCCTTGAAACAGCAAACAGCTGAATGTTAAGAAAGTGAGGGTGGGAGGCTGTTATTGATGGCTTGTGAATTTCTTTGTTTTCATTCCCTTTGTAATTTTGGCAGAACTCACACAACTGCACCTATGTCTATCATTTTTTCTTAAACCTTTTATTCTGGAAAATGGCAGAATACACAAAAAGGCAGAGGGGATAATGAGCTCCCTTGTATTCAGCATCCAACTTCAACAGGGATCAACTAACAGCCACTCTTGTTTCACTGCTGCCCGCACTGGGTTCTTCCCCGAGTCCTGCATTTCCTTGTTAGTAGTTCAGTATGCATCTCTTAAAGATAAGGGCTCTTTTTAAAAAATCACCCCAATACTGTTATCTCACTTTAAAAATAAACAGTAGTTACTCAATATCATTGAAGAGTCAGTGTTTACATTTCCTCAGTGGTCTCAAATGTTGGTTTGTTTAAATCAACTTTCAAACAAGAGCCAGACAGTCATTTTGGTAGATCTTTTTGCGCCTCCCCACCCACCTTTTTCCCCTTAATTATTTATTTGTTAGAGCAGCAGTTCATTTGTCCTGTAGATTTCACCACATTCTCTGCTGGGGTTTCGCTGAATGCATCCCTGCGGTGTTGAACGTGTTGTACTGACCTAGCAGTTTCATCAAAAATCAAATTCGATTTTTTTTCCTTTTTTTGGTACTGCGTAGTGATGCTGTTTACTTGCATCACGTGGTGTGTAATGCCTGCTGTGTTCTTCTCATAGCCTCTTTCTTTCTCTGATGTTCAGGCTGGCGAGTTGGCTTGGGTATTGTCAGCCAGTTTTTATCTCATGTAGCTTTGGGTTTAGCAAGTTTCAGGAGGAACAAAATACAGGCAAGTGTGTGGTGCATCATCTGATAATTTAACATCAGGTGAGTGTTTGCTAGTCTAACGCACTTCTCTCACCCCAAGGTATTAGCTTTACTGCCTGTGTTGTTTTGTTTAGTCAGCGAAGGCTTTATTCTTTACTTTAGAGTCACAGTAGCATTCCAGCCCTGTGATAGCTGCTTTCTTTGAGTGAAATAAACTCTCTTGGAGTTGATTTCAGGTGCAGTGGTCCAGAACCACCAACTGTTTATTGCCATGATACATATGCCTAAAATAGTGCTTTTGGGGGGCAGCGGGATGTAGCGGAAATCAGGAAGCTACAGATTGAGTTACTGGCTAATGATATACACACGTGCGCACACACACGCACAGTTTAGGCAACATTCAGCCGTGTGGCTGTCTAAGACCAACCAATTTAATATCTTTATTTTCTGAATAAAGGTAAAAACAGACCTATTCAGTCTAGACCAAAAGCAGAAGACCAAGACATGTTTCCATGTAGAATTTGAGTTGGATGTTGATGTACAAATGTCACATCATACTAAAGCGAAAGCCCTTGCTTTCACAATATAATAAAACATTTTTATTTCAGGAAGGAGCTTTAACGATCATCTGATCCAGTCCCTGTGGCCCCGAGAGAGGAAGGGACTTACATCCACAAGATCACACATTGAATTAATGTGCCCTGCTATGCAGTGGCGACTCTGGAATGACCCCAAAGGTGCCTCCAGTAATTAATGCCTGTTTTTTCTTGGCAAGGAAAAGGCCACCCCCTTCTCCACGGGGACCAAAAAGGCCCTGGTACTTACTCAGAGCCCCCGCGATCTAGCAGCAGAGGTTGGCCTCCTTTAGCCATCTGAACTTGACCCCTGCCATTGGAAGGGAGAGCCGTTTGGCAAGTGAGGTCCAGTGGTGTTGGCTTGAACATCTAAAGGCAGAATAACACTTTTTATAGTCCCTGAAAGCGTAGGAAGGTAAATTGGCATATCTTTGTCCTTCATCTCAAGATAGTTGGCGAGATCAGGTGCCATGTCACCAGGTCCCCTTCTCCACCAAGGCTGGAAAGAACTAGAGAGACAGGGTGATGTACTGGAGAGGGCACTGGACTCCACGGTCCACAGCCTGCACTTTTTGCTGCTTTGTCCACTTTGCTGGGCCTTAGTCTCTTCATATGCAAAACAGGTGGATTGGACAGATTATGGTTTGAGCTTTTCTGTTTTGACCGACACTCTGTGACCTCTAGTACATTGTTTAACCTTTCTGAAACAGTTTTCTCGTGTCTGGCGTTGGGGGACTGGACTGGCTGCTTCTGCTCTAACATTCTGGAGCTCCATGTATTACACACACGCACACACACACACGCATGGAGCAAGAAATAAGGTAAAGTGTTTTATAAACCGAGTGTTTGTAGCTCATGCTGCTCCTTTATTAATTCTCCTTTTTTGGCTCCAGGCTTCTTTACAACTGATATTCAGTTTAGAGATAAAAAATGAAAACTGCGAACATGGCTGTCAGCTAGAACATTTGTTTTTATTGTGATTTTTCAGGAAGAGTGTGAGAAATAATCTGCAAACCATGAAGAAAGGCTGACGCATTTGTTGGGACTGGAGGAGGCCCAGTAAGTGGGTTCTCTCCTACATAAGTTTTGGGCTAAATTGTGAAATAAGATGAAGGAATAAGGCAAATGGAAGCCCAATAGAGCAGCTTTATGACTGGTAAAGCCTGTATTGAATGGCTGGGCTTCTCCCTCTGGGTGAGGAGACTTCCTGACACTGAGCTCCAGATTTGAAAGACTCCTCATCCCAGCGTCGTTGGAGGCGCAGAGCAGAAGGTGAGCGGCTCCCTCACTGGGCTCTGCACGTTCAGCTTCACATCCCCTCTTGCCAATTACTTTGCCTCTTCTTGGATCAAGTGAGTGTGGGAGCAGGAGAAAGGCAGGGGTGTCACACCGGGGGATGCCCTCGTGTGGAAGGAGACATCTGGCCGGAGCGGGCAAGAAGCGTTACCCCCGGTGGCATTTGTGTACGAAGATGTGGCAGCAGTCTCTCCCAGTGTCTTCCTTTGTAGCTTGACAGGTGGTAAGATTTCTTTCCTTCTATTAGCGGATCTGTATTTTCCTAGCATGGTGGTTTTAAGTTCCTAGGGAGCAAGGTTAGTTCAGGAAGCTGCCTAGGCTTGAGCAGCATCTACCTTTACTGGGCGCTTTCTTTGTGCCAGCCACTGTGTAGAGCATCTTGGACTTGTGTGTTCTCATTTAGCCCTTGCTCTAAGGTGAGTACATAGGTGCCACTTATCCCCATTTTGCAGATGAGGAAACTGAGGCTTAGTGACATTAAACAGATGCCCAAGGATCACTAGTGTGAATTAAGAAAGTCGTGTCATTGTATTCCATTCTGACTCTGTATCACATGATGATGTTGTTCAACCCTTTAAATCTGATATCGGGTGGCTCCGGGAAGGTAGCTGGAATAGCAGAGTGGTTAAGCGAAAACTTCAGCACCACGGCTGAGAAAAAGCAGTCAGGAGAGGTGGTCTGAGGTGATCACTAGTATCAGCCTCATGTGTGAGCAACTTATATTCACTTTAGAGATAAAAATGTAAACGTCGGGTTAGTCTGTAAGATACAGATTGAGGTACAGATACATCAGTACCTGCTTCTGCTTACTGATGGCATTGCTAGGTGCCAGGACCTGGGCCAGGTGTTCTACATGTACTGGTCTCTTTGAAACATCAACATATGTGAGAGGGACTGGTGAGAGCTCACTGCAGCCTTTTACAAGCCATTTATCTGCCCTAAGCCTCCTAAGTGTGTGTACATAGGACCTCCTGGACTAAAACACTGTTCAGTGTGATCAACCAAGACCACTGTATTTTATCTTGGAAACGTCCCTAATGCAGAGGATGTTCCCGAGCTAAGGGAGGCAACCTGGGAGTTGGTGCAGGTGGCAGTGTTTCTTTCTAAGCCTCAGTCCCAGGTGTGTTGCCTCCCCTTCTAATGATGTCATATTCTGTTCAAGTGTGTGAGATGAAGTTTTGTTCTGGTCTGGGTCCTGTTCAAGCTCCCTTTCAAAGGCATCATCAGTGTCCAAGGTCAGGAACTGAGCTGCAGGGATCAGTAGACGCGTCACTTCCATCTTTACAGTGAGTGGAGGTCATTTAGAATTTAATAAGGTGAATAAACAAGGCTGTACTTGCACATACATGTTCCAGGCTAAGTTAGGACCTCATTTAGAGGGAGGGCGTACAATTAATAGCAATTTTTTATGAGTCATATTTAAATTACCATGGTTTAAAAATTTTGCCATTGTTAGCTGGAGTTTTTGTTTGTTTCTTTGTATGGTTTTAATAGAATTTTAATGATCTAACTTAGTTTATGATCATTTGGCCTAACAACCTTGCTTTTTGTTTTCGTTTTCTTTTTATTGACATATAGTTGATTTGCAGTGTTGTGTTTATTTGCTTTCTGTGTAATTATAAGTAACATATGGTATATATTGCTGATTTTGCCCTCCCTTTAAAATAATGGTTTAACAAATGAAAAAAAAAAAGCATATGCATTGGAAAAAGCCCAGGAGGAGATAGAACACAGAGTCAGTAGAGGTTGTCTTGGGACAACCAAGAATTGGCCATTGGTGTTTTAGTCTTACATTTTCTGTATGTTACAAAATTTGCATCTGTGTGGATATTTTTTCTTAATTTTACAAAATATGGCCATTGGTAAATGAAAATAGAGCAAAATATACGGAAGAGAATTTTAAAGTCACCCCCGCCTCTCCAGTCAGATCACTGCCGCTGGCATTTCGGTGAATCGCACTTGTCACTTGTGGTCTGAACAGCGAAGATGCTTCGTTTCCCAGGCCCCTCGTGCAGTTTCTGACAGTCTGCCCTAGACGGTATTTTCACAGAATAACTCTCCTCCCCACAGTAGGAGCTCCGGCCGAGTCTAAGAAATCCGCCTCCTTCTCGATGGCCCTTAGCAGGAACCTCATCAAGGAAACACTGTCCCCCTCACAGCTGGTCTTAGCCCCAAACTAGTACAATGTGTTCGCCAGGAAAGCGTCATCTGCCCACTATGCTGGCATCATGTGAAACTTGTTTATTTATAGTAAAGCTGAAATGCATAGGGAAACTGGGACAGTTTCTGCATTGGGCCCATTAAGAAAATTTTCTGTTGAGTGTGGGCAGAATTTAAACAGATTATTGCCTCATTTCCTTCAACAGGCATGAGCAACCCTGTTGCCTGTTCAAGAAAGCCAGAGAATTTTTTTTTTTGAGGAATATATGCTTTGGTGATGGAATCTATAAATAAAGTGACCCATTTTTAACTAGATTACCAGTGTGCTTTTCAGTAGGACTTTGTGGTTTAGCTAATGAAATCTTTCAGAGATGCTCCTCTGAACCTTCTGTCTAGTTATATCACTACCACTGCTTTTATGACTTAATTGGCTTTGTGGTTTAATTCACTTCGTGACACATCCATCACCATGAAGCTTACACTGTTCACCCCTGTCTGGCCTAGTATTTTCTTGATGACTCCTGGGGTCAAGCAGAGGTTGAGAGGCGGTTTTGTGCTATTAAAAATAAGTGGTTATTTTGTATGGGCTAATCTGTCTTTTTTAATTAGAACAGTCCTTTTAATTTTAATTAATGCATTGAAGCTACTTCCCCCTTCTGGTAATTTGCTGTTCCATAATACTATCAGCTGAGCCTATAATAAGTTACTTCTTTCATTTGTAGAGATTTTATAAGATTTTATAAGGTCCTTTCATATTTATTCTATCATTTAATCATTCCCACATTCCCCTCCAAAAAACCCGACTATGGCAGATAATATTATCCTCATTTTGCAGATGAGGAAACTGAGGCAAAGAAATTAAAGGATGTGCCGAGTCATCATGGCTGGTAGGTGGTAGGACTGGGACTGTTCTACTGTGAAAACTGGACATTTGAGGTTGGTCACATCTTCCATTTTTGTGGACACAGCCATGCATGCATGGGGCAGCTCAGCTTCAGATTCACTAGTGTTAAAAGTCTACCTTTGAAGGAACTCAAATCTGTTCCTACTTGCTTCCTTTAGAGCCAAAGTCAGTTTGCCTTGAGTTTTCCCACTTTCCCCCCGTCGTGAATGAGGTGTCAGGAATGTCCACAAGCATCCAGTGTCCGTGTTCCTGACTGTGCCACTGTCTACGTAGAGTGGCCCTGTGGGGCTCGCATAGTGAGAGCCGCAGCACTAAGGCCCTCCTGGCTGAGCCCCACCCCTCCCCGGGCCCGACTGCTCCTGTTGCCTCATCCCCTGAAGCAGGTGCACACACACCTGTGCTCCAGCCCGGCTCTCCGCTCGCGCTCCTGTTGGGGTCTCCTCACTGCGAGAGGCCAGGCTGGGCATCATGTCATCTGACGTCTTCCTCATACTTTGCTGGCCACACCACCCATGCTTCTGTCTGACTGTGCTGGGTCAGCACTTCCCTCTCACTTGCTAGCAACTCACCTGTGTATCAGGATGTATTCTGCTGAAATGATTTGTTTCCCTGTCTCTCTCTGCCCACCATTCTACCCTCCAAGACTGAATTTCTTCTAAGTAAGGACTATATCCCAAAGAAGCCCTGTGGGGTTTTTTTTTTTTTAAGATTTTTTTTTTTTTTTTGGATGTGGACCATTTTTAAAGCCTTTATTGAATTTGTTACAATATTGGCTTCTGTTTTATGTTTTGGTTTTTTGGCCCCGAGACATGTGGGATCTTACCAGAGATTGAACCCACACCCCCTGCATTGGAAGGCAAGGTTTTAACCACTGGACCACGAGGGAAGTCCCAGCCCTGTGTTTTTTGAACAGTGAGCACTCCTAGAATGGATAATCCCAGCATTTAGCACACCGTCAAAAACATACTTGTTGAAAAACCTAAATCTGTTGTTGAAAAGACTACAAAAATGACTTCTGAATTATCCAGGTTTGTGATTTCCTTCCCTGATGCTAATGTTAATAAATAAACTTGACTACATAGCATTGTTTTATCAAAAGATCTTGTACTCAATGAATTTTTGCTTAATATCCCACAATAATTTTTAAAAGAATATTTGTATCTTATACTGAAGGGTCAAATTATTTTATGTAGACACACATGCAGCATCATAAATGTACAGCTTGATTTTAATCTGTTTGATTTACATTTTGTTTATTGGATAGTTCATTTCATCCTTTGGGTTTGCCTATATTCACACTTCTCGTTATGATCATGTCATGGACTTGGTTATTTGTGAGTTTGAGTTTGGACAGGAGAATCTATTTTTATAATCCAATTGGAGAACACACTCTAGTATCTTATATTTTGAATTGGGCAACTGAAAATCTTAGCTTGTGGAATATATTTTAGAATTTTGAAGGTATGACTTGTAAAACTTATTAAGATGGGTAGTTATATGTATATAAAATATTTCTGTAATTATTAAAGGAGCTTGTGATAGTGTTATAAATTCTGGAATGTATTGCCAGGAGTAAATTGAGTTATGGATTTAAAATGTGAACATTTCCTAAATTCTGTGTCAGGAGATGGACACAACTTTTGAGAGAGGAAGCTACTCACTGAAGCTGTGCAAATGCTATTTCTCTCAAGTGTATTTTAATTTTGAAGTTAAAAAATGCATTTTATATATTTGGAATGGCAGCTTACTATAGTAGAAGGAGTAAGCATTTTGGAGCCAGAAACACCTGGTTTCAAGTCCAACGTCACCACTTAACTCCTTTGTGACTTTGGGCTAGTGTTTTTACTTCCCTGAGTCTTCTGGTTTCCTCGTCGACAAATTAGAGATGGAAGGATGCTCATCCCTGTTTCTCCTACCTCGCAAGTCTGTTAGAAGATCAAATGAGAGGTAGGGAGACATTTAAATTGTCAAGCACTATACACATGTGTATATATATTTCTTTCTCGTGGAGAAAAGATTGGGTACTGGAAAGGAAAGGAAAACAAGAGAAAAAACAGAGGCAAGTGACGGATAAGATTTTTATGTGTTTGCATAGGACATCTAGACCCCTTTGAACCACTGGAGACAGGAGCAGACATCCCTGGTCTGTTTGGTGTGGCTTAGACCTGAGTCTGCTGGCCCATTGCTGTAGGTTGTACCTGCCATAGGTCAACAGCCCCCATTTTGGGACCCTCTGTTTTTTGCCCCAGGATCAGATAAAAATTTGTGACCTTCAGTTGGTTAAATACTATTTCCTGAGGACACTCACTATATTCATTTATTCAAGGAATATGAAATTAAGCACTTAACTATGCAGTAGTAATTGTTCTAGGTGCTGGGGACTAGAGCATTGGAAAAACACAAAATCCCTGTCTCTTCTCAGAGAGTATATTTCATGGGGAGGCAGATCAAGCAAACAGATGTAAAGATAAGTTCAAGTAGTGATAACGGCCTTGAAGAAAGCAAACCAGGTGACCTTGATAGAGAGCAGGGGTTGGAGGGCTTAGTAGGGTCACCCAGGGATGCCTCTGAGGACATGACCCTTGAGCTGCATCTGAGGTGTGAGAAGGAACAGCATGAGAAGAGCTGGCTGGGCCCCGGAGCTCCAGGCAGTGGGAGCATCTTGTGCACAGGCTCTGAACTAGGGCGACTAGATGTGGTGAACTACGCTTCTTGTTTTGTTTGGCTCGGTGGTCTCTGCCCTGAAAGACTTAAATTTTTAATTGGAGGAGGAAAAGTACCATAGAGGTAAAACGTAGAGATGGAGACGAGAAATAATTGTTAAGCTATATGGTTGGTGCATTATGAAGTGCTAACAGGTTTATGTGGTTCATTGACATTTACTTCAAGGGTGTACCCTAAATATATGTATGAAATAGTCTCCCAGCTCCTTTCCTTTCCTTACTTCTGCTAATTTAATCTTGTGCAAAGAGCTGGGTTTGTTCCTCCTTGTACCTTGAGGTTACTGGCCTCCATCCCCTGGTCTTGAATGTAAAAAGTTTAAGCGGAGTTGAAGGACCAGCTTGGCTCAGACCTTTGACCAATTGATCACGTGACTCCTTGGGGACTTTGTGCTAATGATAATGGATAAGGTTTTCTCTTTGCTTCCAAATTGATTTTGTGGCTCAAAAAAAAAAAGACATTCATCAAAAGCTAAAGGGATTGTCAATGTGGGGAGAGGGGCATCAAAGAAAAACCATTATCCAAATGACTGGTAGAAGGGAGTCACTTAGGATTTATAGTGACTTTGCATTAACGTAAGTCAACAGATCTCTGAGTGAGTGAATGACTTGGCTAAATAATACTTACAATAAAAGCTAATGCATAGGAAGTGCTTGCTCTTTGCTAGATTCCCTGCAGCACTAAGGCTTTTCTGTATCTAATTCTGAGTCCTCCCAAGAACTCCAGAAGGCTGGTATTATTGTTGCTGTTCTGGTGAGAAACCTAAGGCTTAACTAGGTTAACCTTGTTGAAGGTCTCATAGTCATTCGGTGGCTGAATGGGACTTGGAACCAGGTTTTTTTTTACCTCAGGGTCCTGATTAATCATGACAAGTCACGGCTTCCCCTGATGGTGTTAGGACTGTAGGCAAAGGACCTTGCGGGAATGTTGTCTGGGAAGAAGTGATGAATATGATCGAGGAGACCCATGTGAGTATGAGGAACCCAAATAGCTAATCAAGTGCTTTGGAATAGGGCTTCCCTGGTGGCGCAGTGGTTGAGAATCCGCCTGCCGATGCAGGGGACACAGGTTCGTGCCCCGGTACGGGAAGATCCCACATGCCGCGGAGCGGCTGGGACCGTGAGCCATGGCCGCTGAGCCTGTGCGTCCGGGGCCTGTGCTCCGCAACAGGAGAGGCCACAACAGTGAGAGGCCCAAGTACCACAAAAAAAAAAAAAAAAAAAAAAAAGTGCTTTGGAATAGCTACAGGGGGGTGCTGGATGTGAAGTGCTCGGTACTGATCCCCGTGATGCATTTCCTAGGGTGTTGTCGGGGCCAGTGAGGCAGCTGATAGTGAAATCCATTTGCACAGGGAGCCACTCAAGGCTTGGAGTCGCTCAAGGCTTACTTGCTAATTGTGACTTAAAGCTAGTATAATTTGTCTGGTCTTTAGTTTCTCACTTAAAGAATGGGGATACTTAGTTAATTGATTAATTTTAAGAATGAATCCATCGTTATTAAGTAAGTGCCTACAGTGTGGCAGGAGAAGCGCTGTGGATAGAGCAAAAAAACAGACCAAGCAGTGTGCTCATTGAGCTTATCTTCTTTTTGTTTAAAATTTATTTTAGTGAAATATAGTTGATTTACAATGTTCTGTTAGTTTCTGGTGTGCAGTAAAGCAGTTCAGTTACACATGTATATAATAGTTTGCGAGCTTATCTACTAAGGGGGCAGACAGTCAAGAAGGGAGCAGGTGTACAGTTTGTTGGGTGGTGAGAGAGGCTATGAAGAAAAAAGAGGTGGTGCGAGAGAGAGAATGAAAGGAGGTTGAGGAGCAGAGACACAGCGAGCTGTGTAGATGTGGGCGGTGGGTGCAGGCCTGGCCTGTTCAGGAAGCAAGGAGGTCATGTGACCAAGGAAGAAGTGGGAGGAGAGGCTGGAGGAGAGCCAGGTCATGTAGGATCCTGCAGCCCGTGGAAGGACTTGGGCTTTTGCTCTGAATGGATAGGGAGCCTTTGGAGAATTTTGAGGACAGGCGACCTGGATTGACTTAATGGTTAGAAAGGATCCATCTGGCCACTCTGGAAAACAGACTCTTGAGGGTACAGGGTAGGAAGAGGGAGCCCGGTTAGGAGACTGTCGTAGTTTAGGTGAGATTATCATCCACTTAGTGATGTGCCCCCTGCACTGAACTGAAAACGTGCAAACATTTGAACAAGATGGAGATAAAAATAAGACCATCAGGTACAACCACCGGAGTGGGCAGGTGCTAGAAGCCCAGTGGTTGTGTAAATATAAATTGCACATCACACTGCAAGGAGGGCTGAGGTGCGAAGGTTGCTTAGGCCCTGCCCCGTCATTACAGCCTCTGCTACAGGCGATCAGATTGACTGATTCAAATCGTTTTTATTCTTATTCTTCTGTTATACTGGCGTTACTGTTAGTATCAGTCTAAGAGCAGACTTAGAGAAGCAACTGTGGGGCGGGAATAATGTTCCTTTTTAGGGTGAATATGCCACATTTCCTAATAGGACTCTTCCCCTGGAGATTAGATGTTTGTTTCTAGTTAGAACTGGAACAGAGAAATAATAATGCAAGGTTCTCTTCTCTGAACACTGCAAAAGGTTAATGTATATTCAGTTCGATCATAAGATCTAAGAACCATTTTCTTAGTTAAAAAAAAAAAAAAAAGGACTCTATCTTACACCAGTGGTTCTTAATGGGAGTGAGGGTGATCTTGCCCCCCTACCAGGGACATTTAGCAAAGCGTAGAGGCTTTTTTTGGTCCATAAACTTTAAAGAAATATTAGTAGATTTTTTTAAAAAGAGCCGTTTTAGAGTTACAGAAAATTGAGCTCCCACGTACTCCATCACGACCCACCACCCCCAGTTTCCCCTATTGTTAACATCTTGCATTAGTGAGGTACCTTTATTATAGTTAATGAGCCAGCGGTTAAAACATTATTAACTACAGTCCACAGTTTACATTAGAGTTCACTCTTTGTGTTGCACATTCTGTGGATTTTGACAAATGTCTGACATGTATCCCCTGTTACTGAATTACGTAGAATCGTTTCACTGCCCTAAAAATCCCCCGTGCTCCACCTACTCGTCTCTCCCTCCCTCTTCCCGAATCCTTGGCAACCACTGATCTTTTCACTATCCCCACAATTTTGCCTTTTTCAGAATATCACGTATCAGTCGTTGGTATTGCACGATGTGTAACCTTTTTTGATTGGCTTCCTTCACTTAGCAATACGCCTTTAAGGCTCCTCCATGTCTTCATCTGGCTTGATCGCTCATTTCTTTTTGTCAGGGAGTAATAGCCCATTGTCTGGATGCACCACAGTTTGTTTATCCATTCTCCTGATGAAGGACATCTTGGTTGCTTCTCTGGAGAGGTTTTTGATTGTCACCAATTGAGGGGAGAAGCCAGAGGTGCTGCCAGACACCCTACAACACACAGGGCACCCCACAATAGAGAATTATCCAACTCAGATGGCAATAGCGCTGAGGTTGAGAAGCCCTGCTCCGAGTATATCCTAGATCATCTAGAGAGAGGCTGTCAAGCATACACATTTAGTTTTGCTTCAGCGCGTACTTTGAGAACCTCAGCCCTACAGCAATCCCGGGAGCCACGTGTGTTGTAAATTCCATTTTGTGGATGAAGAAACAGGCTCAGAGATGTTAGTGCTTCTGGTCATTCTGCTGGTAAGTGGCTGAAGCCGGGATTCCGACCTGCAGCTTCTCAGTCCGAGTATGACACGGGCACCCCAGTGTATGGGGTATCATTGGAGTCTTCCTTCTATATTATGTGTGGATTCTTCTGTTTTTAACCCAAATGCTCTTCCTTTGTTTCCTTGGTGACTTAAATTCAGTGAAAGTCCTTTGAGTACATACTAGCTCACTCAGTGTTGTAGAAGCAACAAAGATGAAGAAGCCATGGCCTCTGGCCTCTGAGAAGTGTCTATATAGTTGTCTCTAGTCCCTTATTTCTTCATAGTTTTCTCCCCTTTGATGTGGTTGCCCCAGAGATAAAGGCACAGTGATACGTGTCCTCTGGTAGCTCGGTGCTTCCTAGTCCCAGGACCCCAACCCTTTTTTCTCCAGAGAACCATTGCTTAATGAAGGAATGAAACATTAGATCCCCTCCCCCCTCCCTCCCCCCCACCAGCCCTCATGCCCGCCTCCCAGGTGGCGTCTGTCTCCGGGGCTTGGCGTCCATCTCTGCCCTTCTTCCTGTGGCCGTGAGTCTGGTCCCCCCCTCCCCCGGCAGATGGCAGCGGATCTGAATAAAGCAATTGGTTGTTCTTTTCAGTGCCCAGTAGAGGCCTGCCCTCTCCATCTGTTCTTCCTGTTTGCGTGAAGAACAGCTGGCAGTGTTGGTTTAAAAGCCAGCGTTTTTATTTGTTGGGATTTTTGTCTCTTCATTTTTAGCATTTATCTTTCAACCATGCAGATAGCTGTTCTTAGTGGCACATATTCTGTATCTGGGGAAAATGCGCCCCCTTCCCCACGCACCCTACACAGACACACATCCCACCCTACCCCATCTGGCCACTAGCAACCCTGGCTGGTTTCCATTGTGTTTCACCGTTAGAGAATTTTCTTACATAAGGTTGGTGCAGCGGCCTTTACTGGTTAAGGTGAAAAGGTACACGTGGTTTTTCAAATCTTTAGTGCGTGTGTCAGTCTGTGAGTGCGTGCATGTCATACATCATGTTAGACCGCAGCCATGGCCGGGTTATTTATTTACATGCCTTTCTCTCCTTTTGGAATGTCAACTCCTGGAGCATGGAGGTTATTAGTCAGTGTTTGAGTACTTACAAGAAGCAGGCGTATTGGGGTGATCTCTGCCTTCGTGGAGGTCACAGTCTTCTTGCATCTCTGACCCAGACATCCTACTTCGGTGAATTTTATCCTATATGCAGTCTTTGTTTAGAATCGCAAAAACAGAGACTTGCACAGGTCAACTTCGGTGAAATCTACCAGTGGAATATAGTAAACAATACATATGCATATCTCTTGATATGGAAAGATAGTCATGATATATTAAGTGGAAAATAGCAGGTTATAAAACAACACCGGAAGGAGGAATTACCCCATTTTACCTATAAAGAAAAATTTGGAAAGATATACTAAAAGTTGAGCATTAGTCATCTCTGGACGCTGGAGTTTAAAGATGATTAATTTTTTCATAATGAATGTGTAATGCAGATTTAATCAAATAAAGAAACAGAGCAAGAAAAAACACCATTGTGCAGATGCTTGTGCCCTGGAGGGAGGGACTCATGTAAATAGCAATGGCCACTCAGTATAGCAGATGTTTTTGCTTGCATTCAACAACTCTGTATCCAGTGCCAGCTATGTGCTGGGCACTTTTATAGGAGCTCAGGCCGTAGCAGTGAACGCAGTAGACAAAAGGCCTTGCTTTCTTAGAGGATCATTCTAAAACACAATTTATCATTCATTTCTGTTTAATAATGGAAATGTGTATAAGATACTACTGGATAACAGGGAAGGAGCAGCAATGTCTGTGGATTAGAGTCACACTGGAATTTCCATTGTTGGGCAGAACACACTCTTTTGTTTGTGGGTGGAATAAAGGAAGGCGCCATGTTTGGTACACGTATTGAAAGAACGAGGTTTTCTCCAAGAGCATTGGTACCTGTCATTCCATAGTTAGGAGGTGGAGGAAGGTAGCTTCATTAGTTATGCGAGCCACTTATCATTAGGAAAGTCTGGATAAGATGTAAGTGACTATTTCTTGTCATGACGTGTTTATGCTGGTTCCCTGTACACTCATCTGAACTAATGGGCTTTTTGGCATCATCTCCTTAGATGCGTCGTAGGGAATGAATTTCTCCACTTAGAAGCCCCGTTATAGCTTTGTCAGGCAGGGTTTTGATTTAGTGACAGCACTACGTGCGTTCCAGACACAGGATGGCAAGGAGGGAGGGCCCCTGCCAGCCCTTAAGTGCAGGCAGCCGCCTTCTGAGAGATTATTCATCACTCTCTGACAGATGCTTTTCTGCTGAAGCCCCGACCAGACGGGACGTAAAGGATCAGATGGTGTCTCCCCTTCTGTATTTTGGCCAAAGGGCCAGCCGAGTGGTGGACTTTTATTTTAAGAATCCAGTTGTTTAGAAAGGGGAGAGTAAAGCAGGGAAAAGATGTTTTCTTTTTAGGAATTACAGTGAGGCTTTTTGATAGAACAGTCGAGTTTGAGTTCCTTCAGCTTCATTATCTGTTCCAGAAATTGAGAACCTGCCATGCGAATCTGAGAAATGATATGAGTGTGGTTCTCTACCTCGTCTGCACATTAGAATCATGCTGGGAACTATTAAAAATCCCAGGCCACACCCCAGGCCAAATAAATCTGAGACTCCAGGGGAGGGGTCTAGGTGGCAGGAGTTTAAAGCTCCCAGGTGATCCTGAGGTGCTGCTAAAACCGAGAACTTCGGCAGTATGATTATTCCAGCTACACAAGGCAGAGTCTAACCTTCTAAAAATAAGAAAAGATTTAAAAGTTAAAATTAAATTTATTAAGATTAGAAAATAATGTAAGAATTTTATCCTTTCCTTTAAAAGGAGAAAGATACAGTGGGGTGAGTTTACTTAGACGTCCTAACTTGGCTTGATTTTCAACTTCCACATTTAATTAAGGGTGAAGCCACGTCTGTTGTTTGCCTGTTTGCATGGCCTGATCACTGGGAAGTTCTGGGAACTTGTAACCCTTTTGTATTGACTTCAATGTTTGTGTGTGTGAATTTTTCTCTTCTTATTTGGCCAAGACACTGCATGTGTTACAGCTTGTTTGTTTCTCATTCTTTGTTTTGGCTAAATTGTTTTTCAAGGAACTGCCTGACTCCTCCTTCAGTTAACTTCCATCTCCTGTGGATGTGGCCCATTTCACAGTCCACCCTGTCCTTTGGTGGTTTTCTGCCCTGGAGGGAGGGACTCATGTAAATAGCAATGACCACTCAGTATAGCAAATCTTTCAGCAAAGATTTGTATGAAAGCTATTTAGACTGTTTGTTCCTTTGAAGCGCATCCGTTCTGGTCTTGAAATGTAATGGGGTATTTTTGTTTGTTTGTTTGTAAAACTTATTTATTTATTTTTGGCTGCGTTGGGTCTTTGTTGCTATGTGCGGGCTTTCTCTGGTTGCGGCGAGCGGGGGCTACTCTTCATTTCGGTGCATGGGCTTCTCATTGCGGTGGCTTCTCTTGTTGGGGAACATGGGCTCTAGGCGCGCGGGCTTCAGTAGTTGTGGCTTGTGGGCTCAGTACTTGTGGCTCATGGACTCTAGAGCGCAGGCTCAGTAGTTGTGGCGCACGGGCTTAGTTGCTCCGCGGCATGTGGGATCTTCCCGGACCAGGGCACGAGCCCATGTCCCCTGCATTGGCAGGTGGATTCTTAACCACTGTGCCACCAGGGAGGCCCGAAATATAATGTTTTTAAATGTGTTTTTTGATAGGAATTTGTTCTCCTCCTCTGAACTCTGTCGTTGCGGCTGCACTTGTTCCTGCTGATCTTGAACTTCTTCAGCTTTGCCCTGGGAAGTTCCTGCAGTTTCCATCTTCCTGATTACTGTCTCTTTAAATCCTAAGTCGTTTTGCATTTCCCCCCACTCCTGAAGTGCAACATTTAATCTGCCTTTCTATCTTGTCAGAATTTATGGGGAGTGCCAGCAGCGTCTATTTAAATAGTATAGTAACCAAACCCGTACATCATTGTTTTCTAGCAACGTCCTGTCTGGATATGCATCTTTTAAAAAGAAGGAGGGGAGGGCATCATGCCAGATAGTGCTGGCACACAACAGAGAGGGTAGTAGACATGATTTGTTAGTGGTGTCCCGTTAGTGGTGTCCAGTTACTTGCCGAGTTTATTTGTGACCTACTTTTACATCATCAACCCCCTATGCATACGTGCAGTACTAAAACAATGTTCCTACTTCCAGCACGTCCAAACGCTGGAAATACAGCTAACGGTCTTTCAGTGTCCCAGGGCTCCACAGAGTGTAGCGTGGGCGCATCTGCACACGGCACAGCGCACAGTTTGCCCTTGCATGGTTCACGGCCTCTGCCGTTGCCACTGCCCTGGCTCGTATTCTCACCCAGCCTCTGGGCAGACGTGCAGAGGCGCAGACATCCCCTATTGGGCACCCGGCCTGCCCTCCTGCCCCCCCGCCCCCCTTCAGCCTCTCCTCTCCACTTGGCTTGCTCTTTCTCCACCTTCCACAGCCCACCGTTATGAGGCCGTTCATTTCGTCAACAGAGATTTTTGTTTGTTTGTTTCTGAAGTTCATACTAAGTGCCAGGCACTCTGCTAGGTGCTGGGATGCAGCTGATCACAGGACAGCTGGGGTTTCTGCCCCCTTCACACCTGTAGTCTGGTGGGGGAGACGGACGAGTAAACAGGAATTCTCAGGGAAACGATGTGAGTACTGTGATGGTGAGGAGGCGGGTGTTCCCGGAGTCCAGGGCAGGACCCACCTCGTCCACAGGGGCTCACAGGAGGCTTTCCGGAGAAGTGACCCCTCAGCTGGGGCCTGAAGAAGAGGGGTGGGAGGATACCCACCGCTTTTGAGAAACCGTGTTTGTTATACCTGGAGCTTGATGGGAGAGAGGATGGTAGTGGGACTGGGAAGACAGCAGGGCTTTATCCCCAGAGCAACAGAAAGGCTTTAGGTTTGCCGCAGGGGATTGGCGTGCTGTGATTTGCCTTTTAGAAGGGCCACTCCGACTGCAGTGAGTGCAGGGAATGGGTTGGAGGGGACGGGCATAAGTGAAGGGTAACGGGTGTTTGTAGAGTGTTAGCGATGACCCAGTGAGAGCTGTTGGTGGCCTGGCTAGGAAGGGGAAATGGGATGGAAAGGGCTGCAGAGAGAGACTCAAGCAATATTTAATCCATGGCTTCTTTCTGGGCACAAAAATCATGCCTGGCTCCTGAGCATGAGGGCTTGTCCTGCCTGCCTGTTATCTTGGGTTTTCATCTGTGTTCTACTTCATGTTGAAAAGACGCTCATTAGCTTCCTGCTCATCAGGGCATATTCATGGATGCAGCCGCTTTACAGGTTCCCTGTCCTTCTCTTGGTTCCTCGATCCTTGGGCTGAAGCACTGGGTTGCTTGTGCAGTAGCCATACTCATCAACTAGCTCTCTGTCATTTATTTAGAATCCTGGAGTCGAAGAATGTTAGAGTGGAATGAATCCTTGAAGTCCACCCCACCCCTCCGCCCGTCCCCAAACACAAGGTTTAGCAGCAGATACGTGCGTGGTGCTCAGAGAAGAGGAAGGAGTTGCTCAAACTCCCAGAGAGAACTGGGGCCAGAACCCAGATGTCTCGGCTCCCAGTCAGCTGATTCTTCGGGCTAAACAACTGCCCCCGCCCTTCCCCGGCCGGTTTAACTGCAGGAGTGTGTCGCTTGGCCAGTGTCCCTCTCCCCCTCCCTTGGCTCAGTGGGCTGAAATGTGTGACAGGTGAATAAATCAAGGCTGGTCTTGGGTGTGACCTTCTCTTAAGGCCGTGGGCTTTTCCGTAAAGAGCAGTGTGCATGTTGTCCTCTAGCGCTGCCTTTCTTTTCATTTTCACTCCTTGACCTCTTCGTCTCTGACAGCAGTGAACTCAGATCCTGGATTCCCCTTTCTGAAGCCACGTGATGGGTGTCGGGAGCAGCAGGCCTCTGGGCTTCTCCAGGGTTTTACTGTGGTGAGAGGTGGTCCCACTGCATTTCCGTAGCTTGTAGCCTGGGTTTGGGAGTCAGGCCGGTTGGAATCCCAGCTCTGCTACTTGTCCTCTGGGCAAGCTTCTCATCGGTGCAGTAGGGGCAGTCAGAGTTAAGTAGTCAGAATGCAGATTTTAAAAGATAACAGATATGAAGAAATCCAGCACAGTGCCAGGCACATAGTTGATGCTCAGTAAGTGGTAACTGTGTCGGTACTCGGTTATTGCTCTCTTGTCCCTTTATTGCATTTTCCCAAACCGTACTTGAACCAGCACACACCTGTTTACCACCAGTTGCTCTCTATGGATTCCTTGGTGAGATTTCAGGAGGGTGGGGCGCTTTGTTTCCACCCTCCCTGAACCCCATCACTTAACCTTGAAAGCTACCGGACTGTAGAAACTAAGTAAAACCACTGGGCGGGGAGGGGCCTCCAGCCTCAGTTGCAGGGGCCTGAAGCAGAGGGACAGATAGAGCACATGTGGGAACAGATTTTCGCTAGCTTCATTTCTTTTTCTTTTAAACTTTTTATGTAGTCACCCTTCTGCTCTGAAGAGACATGTGAATGATTACAAAGAAAGGGTAAAAAAAAAAAAAAAGAAGAAGAAGATGATGAAATGGTACAGAGCCTTGACTCCTTCCTAGATGTAGGATCCAAGCATGGCGGGTGGTTAATATTTAAGGCCAGCACAAGGAAATGCACTGTAGTACGTGGTCGGCTTCTAGCTTTCTGCTCAGCAGAGTGACAACATGGGCTTCGCAGAAGAGAAAAAAAGAGGGAGGTGAGGTGGAGATACCAATTTCAATAATGCAGAGGATTCGAGCTCGAGTTTTTCCCTGGAGGGAGCACGAGAATGACACAGCTGTTGAGCAAGGTGTTCCTGGAGCTAAGGGTGACTCTGGAGAACAAAGGCACCTGTTTTTCATACAGAGAAGCAGCCCGATGCAAAATCTTCTTTATCCGGTATTCAACCAGATACATTTCCACTTAGGGAGAAGTGTCCTCCTCGAAGCGGGGGCTGTGCTTTGAGAAGGCAGTGCCCTGAGCAAGACCCCTTATAGAAGAGGCCAGCTGTGGACAGGCCTGAGGTCCTTCTGAGAAGAGGGGAGCTGGAGGGGTTCATGTCAGGCCGGCTCCCAGGAAACTCTGCTGGGCTGGGTTTGCGAGGTGAGCAGGTGGTCCCGTTGCTCATAACAGGAGAACCCAGCAGTGCCTTTGATTGGTGGTATTGGTGGTATTTGGGGAGCTAAGAGGAAGGGCTTTGGGAGGCAAACATGGGACAGGAAAAATTTTTTTCTTTTCTTTTTAATATAGCCCAGTTCCTAAACTTAATATATTTAACTTTGAAATGTAGCACAGCTGGGACCTTGTCCAAAAATATTCTTGAAATCTCCATGAAACCTAGTTAAAGCGTTGATTTAAAAAAAAAATTCTTCTTGTGCCACAGCTTCAGGATATTTTTAGGAATCTTCTGAAAACAGTGGCGGCACAAATTATAGCCCAGCGTCAAGCCCACCTCATGCACGTCAGCCAGTTTGCAGTTTATTACGAAAGCTTTTTTGCTCCCAGGTTCAGGCCTTCCAGGGACCAGTCACGGTAATTAACAGCTACATCCATTGTGTGCTTACTTTTTGCCAGTTGTTTTGGGTACATTATCTCATTTTAATCTTGCAGTGACTACAGGGCAAGTATTGTTGTTCCTGTTTTATAGCTGAGGAACGTAAGGCTAAGGAGTTTTGTGTAGTTTGTCCAGGGTCACACCTCTAGTATGTGCCAGAACGTAACAGAATCTAGTTCTGTCTGATACAGGAACCACTGCTCTTTCCACAGTGCTTCTTGGGTAATCATTATGGTACAGTCTTTGCAAAAAAAAAAAAAAGTTACTATCAGGACTTGCCCATCGGGGAGAAAATTTTGGACATTTTAAATATTCCCTTCCCTGTTATATGCTAGGCCCTATCCACATTCCTGTAACTTGGCTGTGATCATCTTTTTGACCTCCAGATATGTTAACTTTAAAAAGAAGGCATCTCATCATCTTTTTAATGGCTTCCATTTTCTTCCAAGTTAAACCAGAGAGTCACTTGTAATTTGTAATTGGACTGTGCCTTTCAGGGGCTGCTGGAGTTGGCCTTTTGCTGACTTGACTTGTGTTCAAGTAATTCTTCTCATTAGCCAAGTAGGACATGGAACTCTTAATGCTCTTCCCGCTGAAGCAGCAAAGCAATAGCCCTGATAGGGGAGAAGAGAGGTTGGATTTGTGGAAGGCCATGGTGTCTTTAAACACATGAAACACACTTTAAATACATTGTCTCATGTCCTCCTTCCAACAGTCAGGAAGCTGCAGTTGCTACCCTCCTGGTGGAGGTGCTGAAAGAGTTAAAGGCACCACACAGCCGACACGTGGTGGGTTTGGGATTCACACCCAGCTCCGTGCAGGTCCTGCAGTTTCTGCTGGGTCACATTTCTCTCTGTGTGAGGTGTGGCCCAGGTGTCTGAAGGAGGCGGGGCTGCATGGGATGCAGGAATCACTGAGGCACCCGGAGAAACGGTGCTACCTTTCTGGGCACCGTGTCTTTACTCTCCCTCAGGACCCATCATCTGATGCTTCGTATCAGAGCTATGAGAATCATAAGAGTAAGAAGAGAACTAGCTCCGGGTCACAGAAGTCTCAGTGTGGGCAAAAGGCAGTTTGTTTTGGTTGTTGGATGGAAACACCCTCTGTGATTAGGAGAGAACCCTTAGAATAGCAGCCAGCGTTTCTTTACGTGGATCGTTGCTCGCCTTGTCCCATTTCCTCATCTGCAACGTGTGGATATTAATACATGCGTCATGTGGTTATCGTGAGGGTCGGGAAGTGAGATAGTGACGTGCAGTGTGATCAGCAGAGTGCCTGGCACTCCCGCAGGGGCGTGAGTCTCGGTGGTGGGTGGGGCGAAGCCGGTGGTGGGCGGGGCGAAGCCGTGTCCTGTGCCTTTCTCAGCCCCTGGGCCACTGCCAGGCACAGACGTGGTGTGCACCCAGTAAATGCTGGTGAGCTGGCGGATGTTCCCCCTTCACTTACTGCACAGGTATTCAGGCACCTAGCCCTCTGCCAGACATGGGGCATTTATGTCTCAGGAGATATATGATTCTTTACCCCCCAAAAAATCCAAGGAAGGTGACCCAGTGGTGAGTGCTGGTCACGTGGGTGACCTCTGAGGCTGTGGAGCACACAGCTGATTTGGAGATCCCTGCCCAGCTCCGTGGCTGACTGTGCTGGGGTGGCGGGCGGGGTCCTTACTACCTCTGGCTCTGCTGTCAGAATTGGAGCTTTTGCTGTCGTCATAAAATGTCTTGTGGGTGGACCTAGAGTCTGTCATACAGAGTGAAGTAAGTCACAAAGAGGAAAACAAATACTGTATGCTAACACATATATGGAATCTAAAGAAAAAATGGTCATGAAGAACCCAGGGGCAAGACGGGAATAAAGACACAGATCTACTGGAGAATGGACTTGAGGACACGGGGAGGGGGAAGGGGAGGCTAGAGTGAGAGAGTGGCATGGACATATATACACTGCCAAACGTAAAATAGATAGCTAGTGGGAAGCAGCCGTAGAAGCACAGGGAGATCTGCTCGGTGCTTTGTGATCACCTAGAGGGGTGGGATAGGGAGGGTGGGAGGGAGGGAGACGCAAGAGGGAAGAGATATGGGGACATATGTATATGTATAGCTGATTCACTTTGTTATAAAGCAAAAACTAACACCATTGTAAAGCATTGTACTCCAATAAAGATGTTTAAAAAAAAAAAGATAATTAAAAAAAAAAGTCTTGTGACCACACTGTGACTCGGGTGATTTAATGTGTCATGAGGTAGTTTGGTTTCAGGAAGTGATGGTTTGCTGGAGCATAGGGATGGATGTTGGAAGTTGGGAAAGAGCCAGAAATTAAAGAGCTGTTTCAGCTGGGTAACTGACTCCACTCTTACCGGGTGAGGCAGCCACTCTTGATTTGAAAACGTTTGGGGACCAGCAGCAGCATCACCTGGGAGCTCCTTAGAAATGCTGAATTCCACGCTAGACCTATTGAGTCAGAGTTTGGATTTTAACAAAGTCTCCAGGTGCTTGTGTGCGATATGGGGAGCAGACTTTGGAAGAGAAAGGGCAATTCTTTAGATGCCGAGCCTGGGAATGCAGAGTGTTGTTCTGGAGTCATTGAGTGTCAGTCCTTGAGCAGGGCTACCAGTCAGGGCCAATTTTCTCACTTTTTAGTACTTGCCAAGTATTTTAAGCAACAGAATTCCAGCCTAAGCTGCTAACTGCATAAATGTGGCATGATTACCGATGAAAACGATAGTATCTTAACGTTAAAAACCAGTTTATAAACATCCGGTCCTCTGATCACACAGCATTCTCATGAGGTAGTCTCATCTCTGCTTTATAGGTAATTAGGTAATACAACTGAAAGCACAGAGAGATTGTGCAACATGCCCAGAGTCACACAGTAAAATCAGTAGCAGTATTTGAACTGCGGGCTTAAAACAATTTCAGAGCTTGCTTTTTTTTTTTTTTTTTTAATCACCCAGTGTTCGCATAGCGAGGTAAAAGAAATCCTCCATCAGGGCCATTGCTTTGTATAAGTTCACTTATGCACACAGGGGGACATGAGACAATTGTAAGTGGAAGAGAATCTGGACCAGGAATGGAATTCTGCAATAATCGACCTTTAGAAAGTTTCGTGGCTGTTCTGATTTAGAGCCTGGAATGGCAAGGCACTTTCCTCCTCCCCTTGGCTTACCATTCACCTCCCACTCTTCTGTAAAGCCCAGCCAAGAGGTGCCCTGCTCTGTAGAGCCTTCCCTCCAGTGGGGGGACAGGTAGTTGGTTGCTCCGTTAGTGTTTTATTCATGCTTCTGTTACAAAACTGATCACTGCATCTTAACTACTTGTCTTATTACCCACCTACTCATATAGCCTGTAAGCTCCTTGGCAACGAAGAAGGAGTCCTGTTCACCGTTGTAGCCCCAGAACCTGGCTTATTTTGGCCTTCCACTCCATACACGTTAAATGTATGAACGCACGAGTGCATGATCTAGATTTGGTTTTTGTCCTCCCCACCCCACCATTGTCTGCTTTTTATGGATTTTTTAATAGCATCCGATGTGGTTGGAGGGCAGGAGGAGGAAGTGTATGGGGGAGAGAGAAAACTCCAATTTTTGGTTTGGCTCATTTTCAGCAGCTTTTGGGAAAGTGTTCTAAGGAAGTGGGGTGGGGGCTGTCTCACTTGGGCTTGAGGATGATCTGGTCCAGTAGTGAGTAAACAGGCATGGACTGCAGCTGCCTGTGAACTGCTTGCCCGTTATCTTCCCAGTGTCCCCTCGTAAGCAGTGGGGCGTAACAGGTGATTCTCGGAAGTCCAGGAGTTATCAGGCTTTTCCGCAATTTGGAGAACCTTGACGTATAGTGGCTTGGGATCTAATGAATTAACTCATGTCTGAAAATGTAAGTCTGAATGAATTTTACCTCCTGGTAAGTAAATGGCGGCTCTGGCTGCTTTTTCATGGAGTGGATGAAACGTATTCATGTGTTCACTCTACTGAGTCACACCATTCATTTATTTATTGCTTCACTCTCTCATTTGTCAAACTTCCCCCTTTCTGCTCCCTCCTCCCCTCTTCTCTCTTCTCCCAGGGAGCCTGAGGGCAACTGGAAGATAATCAGTATTTTTGCTCTGTAGGTTGTTGCCATCTCAACACCTTCCATCTTTGTTTCTCGAGGACATCATAGGGAAGTGGCAGGAGGTGACTCTGTGCAGCCCTTTTCTCTTAATGAGGGCAGTCAGCCCCGGAGTAGGGACGTGCAGAGACAGAGATGAGGGGGCCGATGAAGACGAAACTGTTTGGCCGAGGTCTTAGGAAATGATTTTTTCTGAAAGTAATCCACTTGGAATATATACTCTGGCAATTATTTATTTCTGTCTCCAGGATTCTTCTTTGGGTGTCAGTCCTGGTTTCATCTCTGAGTTTTTTCCGCAGGAGAATTTGACTTCCACATTCTAAGAGTGCACTGTAATGTTTCCATTTACATACCAGTTTGCCTCATTTTTTGGCTAGAAGGGTGTGTGAATATATACAAGAGCCCGAGGTTCATTTTTAGTTGCAGCAGAAGCAAGCCCCAGGGAAAAAGTCAAGATAAGTGGATTCCTGAAATGGTAACTTGGCAACTCGTCTTTTCTGTCCCTCCGCCTGCAGAGCAGCTCTTTGGTTTTAGAAGATAAGTCGCTCCTACTTGTGAAGGTCTTCTTCAGAATGATGCGTTGAATGTGTCAAGAGCCCTTATAATCCTTACCCCTTTACCCCAGGTCACATGTCGTCAGCTTAGAAGCATATCAAAGCAAGGAGGGAAAAGTTTATTTGATAAGGCACTAAAATTGGTCATTTCTGGTACAAGGAGAGGAAGGAGAAGCAACACCCTGTGTGTTCAAATGCAAGGTTTTGTGGTTCAAAGCACCTGCAAGGAAATGGTCCCAAGGCAAAACCGGCAAGGGGCTTGGGATTGATGGGGGTGGGGAGGGGGGTCGACATTTAGAAAGGCCTCATAAACGTGACTGTAGCCTGGGAAGAAGGACCACCATTGGCATGAGGGATGGCTGGAAGGACTTAAGGGGTTCTTTGTTTTTGTTTTTGTTTTTTTTTTTTGCAGTACGCGGGCCTCTCACTGCTGTGGCCTCTCCCGTTGCGGAGCACAGGCTCCGGACGCGCAGGCTCAGCGACCATGGCTCATGGGCCCAGCCGCTCCACGGCATGTGGGATCTTCCCAGACCAGGGCACGAACCCGTGTCCCCTGAGTCGGCAGACGGACCCTCAACCACTGCGCCACCAGGGAAGCCCTTAAGGGGTTCTTTATGAAGTCAGGTACACACCCCCGCGAGGACTAGGCTGCACGAGGGCATCCCATAGCCCGGGCTCGGGTAAGCTCCTGTTTCCAAGAAGGCTTCCCCAGCTGTCCCACAAAATCCTACAAAACCTGGGAAGAAAGAGGAGCCTGGGATCTCTAGGTGAAGGTGGTTAATGCATATTTGTTCAGTTGATGTGCAGACCAGACTTCAGAATTCAGAATGTACTGTTTCCTGATGCGTAAGAGCCGGCTGAGCCCTGTAGCTGCAGGGTTGCAGGTAGGACACTGCAGCTCCAGATAAAACATTGCCTGGTAAGCCTGGGCAGGGAGCTCATACCTGTCAGAGGGGCTCTGTATCCTCTTAAAAAATCTTTTTATGAACAGCTGTTTCACCAGGGGGTGTTTTTCTGCCGTGGCTGTTGTGAAAGAAGGGCATTCCTCTGAGGGGTCAGTTCTGGGGAACTAAGTTGAGGAATGGTGCTCTTGAGGTCAGATACTAGACCCAACAAGGTTAGAAATGGATTAAAAGTCCCAGCTTTAACAGAAGAAAAAGCCACAGACGAAAAGCCTCAAGCAGTTTCCAGCTTGGTTGAGGAGGTAAGCTTCCTGTATTTGCATCAATTAGCAGGACAGCCATCTGGCACCGCTGATGGAGCCCTCTGTATGGCGGGAATTCAGCAGAGAGGAGTTCCATGGAGTGTTGATGGAGGGGGACTGGAGCCGCTTTGAAAGCCGCGCTTAGGGATGCCTCTGTGCTTCTTGGTGCTTGCTAGACTGTGCAGAGCATTCCAGGGAGAGGGACCTGGGCAGGGGGAAAGTCACCGCAGAGACCCGACGGGGCCACCTAGTGCCCGTCTGCGAGTTTAGGGAAACGTCAGATCAATTTATCAGACCTTCTCTGGATCCCTCCTGTATGCTAGACTGAGTGCGAAGGAGTTGGAGTACAAAGTTGATAAAACCAGCTGTGGCCCTAATGGCGTTTACTTTATTAAAGGGCAGAAATAGCTAAGGATGCTCTGTAGACCATGGGACCATGGCCCTCAACGTAGCCTCACTCTGGTAGTTTGCACACCAACCTTGGGAGATATGCCTTATTCCTAGATTGCAAATGAGAAACTCAAGTGCTGAGGGCTTGGGGGATTTGCCCATAGAGCTGGGCTTCGAGTCTCTGGTCCTCAGAGTTTATATCTCCATCGAACTGTTTCCCTTGGGCTGGAAAAATTAGCCTCCCCCCAAAATCAGTTGGCCTCCCTTCTCAAAGATAGATAGATCGATAGATATGTAGGTAGATAGGTAGATAGATAGATAGATAAAGGACACTCAGCAGTATTCATCAGAGGTTGTGACTGAATGAGTGGGTCCATGGCACCCTCTCTGCTGGCACTCATTCTGTGTGTTCATAGTCTTGCTAATCTGAAATGACCTCACCAGCCCCATCTTATCTTTTATTCCCCAGCATCCTTCAGGTGGTCCTTCCATCCCTCTATACTTTCATCCACCTAGCCAGTAGTTTGCTGCAGGGCACTATGCCTCGGGCCGGAACTAGACACAGATAGATGTATGGGGCCCAGTCCCTGGCCTCTAAGTGCTTATGCAATCCAGCTTGGTTCGATCAGAATCAAATAATTCTGCCTAACAGCGTCTGATTTCCCTCATGCCACGCTCATCCGTGTTTCTGTCTGGTTCCTTGGGGCCCCATTACCAGGAATGCACTCCGTGCCCTTCTCCGAGCGGCGCTCTTCAGGGGCTCCCTCTGGTCTGGCCTTCAAGGAAGTCTTCCCTCACATTGTGCTCTCTACCCCTTTGACCTCCCTCAGCCCTGCTTCCTCTGTCACACATTCCTTTGGCACAAAGGTCTGTGCCCTCTTGAGCCGTGTCCTCAACTCCGTCAGTCTGTCTTGTCTTGTTCATACATTGGTGCCAGGATTAACGTTCCCCGAGGGCACAGACTCTTGCTTCCATGTTGTTTCGTAATGATGAGCACGTAGACATTAAGGTTGTTTGCTCATTTGTGCATTTGCTTAGATAGTTGAACAGGTTTTTAAGGTCAGGGAGTATGATGGATGCTCTCGATCTTATCACCCGTCTCAGTCCTGGTGTAAATAGGAACATGAAGGCAAGGGTGGCTGACCTGTCCTGAGCACTTACTGTGTACCAGACAGTGTTCTTAGTGCTCTGTGTGCTTTAACCCACTTAAATTCTTACAGCAACCCTCACTGTACGGAGGAGGGAAGTGTCTTGCTCAAGCAGGATTAAAAATTCAGGAATTCTGGCCTCCAGACACCATCTGTACATGAAAGAGTTACCTGCCGTGACTCGGATTTTGTGAACACTATTTTTTTTTAATATGAAACTAAGTGATGGGCTTAACCTGTGAATGGAAATAGAATCTCACATACATGGTGAGATAAACATCAGCGAAATGAATGCCAGCTTTGTTTTTAGTTAATTGAGAATAACTTTGCCAGTCATTTTGTAGCAGCTTTTGATTACCACCCCATTTTCACTCACCTATACCTCAATTAAAAACAAAAACAACGTTTTCACCTCATGGTGAGTGTCGTATGAGAGAGGTAGCGTGCTGTGCCTCAGGCGTCCTGGTTTCAGGAACCTGCTCTGCCCTATGGTACGTGAGACCTGGGCCAAACTGCTGTGCTTCTCTGAGCCTGTTTTCCTCATCTGGAAAATCGAGATGGTAATCTGCCCGTCAGATTTCTTGTGAATGTTGAGAGAGGTAACACACGTTGTCTCCTAGTTCCATACCTGGCACGTAGTAGGTCCTCAGAAATAAATGGTGGCTAAAAAGAACAGTTTTTTTGGAAACCTGTCGTTAGCAGGCAGTGATTTTCTAGTTTCCAAAAGTTAAGTGAGTTCATTAGTACATCTGTACCTCTAAGGCCTTGGCTGCTTATTTTGTTTTTTGTTTATTTGTAATCAACATTTGGAGCATTGTTGGTACTTTTCTCAGCATGGGTAAAAAACATAAAGTTACAGCAGAAACCAGAGGCAGCAAGCCTTCCACTGTGATTTGCATAAACATTTCATGTTTTTAAAGAAAGTCTGGCTATTGCCTGTGGAACACAAAAACTGGTATCAGCTTTATTCCAGCTAAATTTGAATGCCAGAGTGACACTGATCATGGATGCCTTCCCAGAGCTTTAGAAAAACAAAACCAACCTGTTCTGTTTGTTTTATTTTCCAAGGATGTCAAGGTTGCAGTTGGCTGGGTATTTTAGCTGCTATACACATGATGACTCTCTCTGATTCAGTAATTAGAACAAAAAAAAATTTTAGAAGATGGCACTTGAATAGACAAATATGATTGTAATTACATTTTCCTTCATTTTATTTAGACCACCAAAAACGATTCTAGTGATAAGATCATTTTGTTTGAGCCAGTGTACATAAAATTCTCTTCATTCATGAAATTCTGTGGTCACTAATGCTCACAGGCTGGCACTGAGCCAGTTTTTTAAAAAAAAAAACTTAACGGTTCAAAACTCCTTGAGTAGTCCGTCTCCTTGTGTGCGTTTCTGGAAGTTCTATAAGGAAGGTGGGCTGTTCAGCATCATTAATGGTATGTCCTAGTGTTTATTTTGCTAATCCTTTCCCTTCGTGCTTCCTGTAGGAAAGTAAGTGTGGGTTGCCAAGCCCTCCTTTTCTTTTTGGTCTAGTGTTCCCCGAAGTAACTCCCTCCAAATCTACAGTCAAGGAAGACTCAGCTGTTAAGGCACCACTGGGGCTGTCGTTCTTAGAGACTGGTCTTTACTTTCATGGGTCGTGAGTAGAGCGTGGGGTGGGAGGTTTTCCTGTTCCTCTTTCACAGGCATTAGGGCCAGTCTTTGTGGGCAGCCCCCCACATATGATAAGTGGGTAAAGGGAGTAGAAAGGAATGATCATTTTCAGTACCTCCGAGGGGATCACAGTTGCTTTCTGGGGGGAGGGGATATCAGGGAAGATGCTTTATCCTTTGCAAAGCTGTCACGCGCTGTTGGCGGCGCTGTGATACAACTGCATTGCCCTGTTACCCCTCCCTCCCGGGGGCTGCATCTTACGTCTCAGTCTCTGTGGGGTCACCATGGTTCATTGTCACTGGTTCCCAGACACAACCAAAGGAAGCCATTGGTCTTGTCGGCCGGTGACACTTGTCTTCACAGATCCCAGCTATACCCTGGCTCGTCCCTCCCAGTTTATTGCTCTTCATAAAATACAGCTCATCTTACCCGGCTTCACATCTTTCTTGGGCTCCCCACGACCTTTACGGAAAATGTGGCTCCTGTTTTTGTCTTTCTGGCCTTCAGTTGAGCCTCACACCCTGTGGGCTGAATTACACTGTAATCACTTGAATCTGATTATAGATACAGTTTTGGGGGTCTGGCTATTTTTAGGATGTTTATTTGCCCAGCTTTCATTTTTCTGTTCTCACTGCGCCAGTGTTTTGAGGTCTCGGATTATGATCACTAAATGTCTGAGATTTTTTAAAAGGCGCTCTTTAGGACTCCCACAACTTTCGAGAAACACTGCACGTTTGAGTGGCCACTGCAGTCCCTTTCTGGGGATGGGTCCTTTCCATGAGAACCTCTGCCCTCGGGGTCAGTGAACTGGGAGTTCAGGGATGATCTGGCGGAGGCCAGTCTCACAGAACCTCCCACTCCCGTGTTCAGCCCCACACTCAGTGCCGTCGATACAGTCGGTGAAATAAACGTACATCCCCTCGTGGGCTGTCCAGCTTGGTGCCCTATGGTTTCTGGCGATTTCCTACATCTCATGAGTCTCTGATTGCCTGTTCTGAAGCTCCTGATACTAATGTGCTCTTGAAAACTTTGGCTTTTGTCCAAACGTGGGTTTCTCCTGAGAGCTGCCACCATTTTTTAGGCCTTTTGTCTTTATGGGAGTTTGTCATGGCTTTTCTGTTTATGCAGCTACTGACAGTAATTCTTCTTTGCCCATCAAACCAGGTCTGAATTCCTCTGCCTGTTTTTAAGACCCCTACTGTCTGACTTTTCCTCTTCCTGTACCCAGTCTCACCTACGACTTTCTGTTCTTCTCAGCCTGGTGTCCTCTTTCTGCTCCCAAACACTGTTCCCACACCTCCTTGCCTTCACCTGGTCTCTCTAGTCTTCTCCAGTCACGTGCATCCTGCCGTCCTTTAAAGCTAATTCCAGGTCCCATGTTCTCTGCAAAGTGGTCCCTACGATCCAGCCTGCCTGGACATGGTCGTCCTCTCTTCCACGGTAATTACTGCACAGCTCACACACTAGTGGCCCACTTGCCACGTGCAGCCCACAGATGTTTTGTGTTCCCACCAAATTTGACCTAGTTGCTGTCTTTTAAGTTTCAGGAAATTTCACATAAATACTGGATTTTTGGCTTGTTTTGAAAAATCAGACAGTCTGATAACACTGAACCTCTCACAAATGACAAAAGCCAGCTAAAGCTAATTAATTAGTGGCTGCCTTTCTTAAATGGCAGATATTATTACTTTGCCTTGGTCATGCCCTGTCTCTGTTCAATTGACCAAGCTTGCGTCTCTTACTAACATTGTTGTCTTGGCTCCAGGAAGCATTTGTATTTGTGATCCTTTGGTTTCCAGCCTGTATCATCCTCTACCCCATCCTCTTTATAATTTCAAATTGTCATTTGTGTGATTTTCGTGAGAGTAGGATGTGCAGTCTCTTTTTTTTCCCCAAATATAATTTCCCCAAGAGTGTCTGTACTCTGGGTAACTATTCTACCAAATCAGTAATTGGTTTTGATATTTTAGCTTTAATGCCATGGTTGATGTACACATGGCAGAACATTTTTTTCTTCTTTAATCTACCCTACCTGGCGTTAGCATCTGAAAGCCTTGATACGCGAATACTGTCATAAACAGATTCCATGCAACACATCTGAGCACCTCTGGGGCCAGAGCAAAGAGCCGTGGAGGGTGAGCCCCAGCTGAAAGGGAGAGTGCTGGAGAGAAAGGGAGGGTTGTGTCTTTTTTTTTTGGCTTTAAGCCTTGGTTGCCTCATCAGCTTCCCTAGGAAGTTCTCTGGTCCAATTGAGATGTGTCTCCGTTGGATTTACTGAGTACTTCCTTTTCTCATCTTAAGGGCTTCGCATACTTTATTTCATTTAATCACTGCAACAGCTTGTGAAGTAGCAGCTCGTATCCTGTTTAATAGATGTGGAAACTGAGGCAAGAAGTTAAGTGATAAATTCCCTAATAAGTGGTTTGAACCCAACTTTGTCTTGATTCCAAAATCCGATGCTTTAACTGCTCTTCTAACCTGGCCTTCGTGTAACATATCCCTCTGCCCTGAAGTGATTGAGGCTGTGCTTTTGCTTTTCTATGTATGGACTTCTTGAGGTCAGGGAATGTGTTTAACTTATTTTTGCGTTCTTAGCACCTAAAGCAAGACAGGCACTCAGGAAATGTTTGGTAAAGGGAGTATGTGCAAATGCACTTCGCATATACTCATTTTTCCCCAGCTTACTTGTAGATCTTTTTTGCCTCTCTCTATGAATCCTCATGTGGTCCTTTTGGGGAGTAGGCTTTTTTCTCTTTGGGCAACCATTTGCATTATAGAAAAGGGGAAGACACTTAAAGTGTTTAGCCTTTCAGTTTGCCCAAAGGGGATCTTATTAAGTGTTCATATAATTACATTCACAAGTCACGACTGATAATGGATATCCATGCAGAGTACAGAAGGCACCAGTTTTTTTTTTTTTTTTTTTTTTTTTTTTCTTTTTGCGGTATGCGGGCCTCTCACTGTTGTGGCCTCTCCCGTTGCGGAGCACAGGCTCCAGATGCGCAGGCCCAGCGGCCATGGCTCACGGGCCCAGCCGCTCCGCGGCATATGGGATCCTCCCAGACCGGGGCACGAACCCATATCCCCTGCATCGGCAGGCGGACTCTCAACCACTGCGCCACCAGGGAGGCCCAAGGCACCAGTTTTATTGCAATGGATAGACCTTAAGCAGTTTCTGATGAGATTTTTTTTTTAAATTTATTTATTTTATTTATTTATTTTTGGCTGCATTAGGTCTTTGTTGCTGTGCACGGGCTTTCTCTAGTTGTGGTGAGCGGGGGCTACTCTTCGTGGCGGTGCGCGGGCTTCTCATTGCAGTGGCTTCTCTTGTTGCGGAGCACAGGCTCTAGGTGAGTGGGCTTCAGTAGTTGTAGCACGTGGGCTCAGTAGTTACGGCTCGCGGGCTCTAGAGCGCAGGCTCAGTAGGTGTGATGCATGGGCTTAGTTGCTACACGGCATGTGGGATCTTCCTGGACCAGGGTTCGAACCTGTGTCGCCTGCATTGGCAGGCGGATTCTTAACCACTGTGCCACCAGGGAAGTCCCCTGATGAGATTTTTTTAATGTTTTGATTCCGTTGTTTTTTAAATAGACTGATAATAAATAAGCCATTTTTTCAAAAAGGAAGGATTAATATACAAATATAAATGAATTTATACTTTTGACTAAGATATCTAAAAATTATGGAATTCCCTGGTGGTCCAGTGGTAAAGAATCCATCTTACAATGCAGGGGATGTGGGTTCAAACCCTGGTCAGGGAGCTAAGATCCCACATGCCGCGGGGCAACTAAACCCGCGTGCCACAACTGCCGAGCTCGCGCGCCTCAACTAGAGCCCACGTGCTGCAAACTAGAGCCCACGCGCTCTGGACCCCGCACACGACAACCACAGAGCCCACGCACCCTGGAGCCTGTGCGCCACAACTGGAGAGAAGCCTGCACGCCTCGACAAAAGATCCTGCATGCCTCAACGAAGATCCCGCGTGCCACAACTAAGGCCCGATGCAGCCAAAAAAATAAAATTAATTAATTAATTAGTAACAAATAAATCTTTAAAAAAATAAAAATTATGGAACCACAATATCTTATTGTTTCTGTTTCTCCTTTTTCCCTATTTGGTAAATTAAGTAAACAAATGATTATTTGCCAGATGTATATATTATTGAATCTCTAGAAGACTCTGTAATTGTGGAGTCTTAGATACTTACTTTGAGGGTGTGATCAAATCATATTGAATTATAGTTAAGCAATATTGCAAAGTGTAGAACATACGTAAGATGCAGAGTCTCTTAGATGAGGATGAGCCGACATGTGCCATGATTGTGTGTCTTGATTCCTGGGTTCCCTGTGTATCATCATATAGATGTCTCAGAACAGAATAAATTAAGTTGCTTTTTTAAAAACACACTATATTTTTAAACTTCTGATACATCTTCCAGTCTGAAAAACTGAACCAGTACATTGGTTGTAGATTCATGGTCCCCACCCTGAGATAGAAGCCCCTGTTCTCAGAAAGATCTGGCATAATTAAGAAATCAGGGCTCCCCTGGTGGCACAGTGGTTAAGAATCGCCTGCTAATGCAGGGGACACAGGTTTGAGCCCTGGCCCAGGAAGATCCCACATGCTGCGGAGCAGCTAAGCCCATGCACCACAACTACTGAGCCTACGCTCTAGAGCCCGTGAGCCACAACTGCAGAGCCTGCATGCCACAACTACTGAAGCCCATGTGCCTAGAGCCCATGCTCTGCAACAAGAGAAGCCACTGCAATGAGAAGCCCGCGCACCGCAACAAGGAGTAGCCCCCGCTCGCCGCAACTAGAGAAAGCCCTCGCGCAGCAACGGAGTCCCAACACAGCCAAAAACAAATAATTTTTTTAAAATAAATAAATAAATAAATCCACTTCTTACCTTAAAAAAAAGAAAGAAAATTAAATACACTTTTGGTACTCTTCTCAGCTCTGAATAATTGTTCTGAATTTTAAGTAACTGAATAATTTTTATTATTTTATTACAAATTTTCATTCTTAAGCAGAATCTCTGATGAGTATTTATGTGCCTCTCTCTCGCTCTTCTGTTGCCTCTTATTGGCTTGGATAAATAACTCTGTGGCTCAAAGCTGGAAGAGTTTATTAGCAGGACAGAATTATATTGTATGAATCATGCTCTAAGAAGAGTCCCAGTCCAGATACTGAAAACGCTGGCGTGATGGACTCGCATCTGTCTTGGGAGACTAGACGTTGAGATCTCCTTCCAGGAGTAGTGCTGACTTGCGAAGACTTAGTTGTCAAAAGAAGCCATTACCATTATCACAATTAGACTCTGTGCACAAAACACCCAGAGTTTGTGGGAAATATAATCACAATTGAATACACAGCACACCCCTTTTCTAAACTTGTGTTTTAGGCCAGAGGTCAGTTACTAGTTTTATGCTGGATTCTTCTGACATCCGTAGATGAGGAGTAAAGAAGGCAGGAAAGGGACAGCAAGGAATATTAGAAGGGGCACTGGTGAGATCATCTTTTTTCAAGTCTGTCTGCACTACTCACTGGCTTGGTGACTTTTTTTTTTTTTTTTTAAGGTCCCTTGATCCTTCTGAATCATGGTTTCCTCGTCAGCAAAACTAAGGCAAGAAAACCAGCTCTGCATATCTCTTTTTAATGACCAAGTAAAATAAGGAACACACAAGTGCCAGTATAAGAGATTCTGTAACGGTAGAAAGTTTCTGAACTGAGACACAGACTCAGGTTTGTAATCTGGTACATAGTTGACGTTCACTGAACGTTAGTTCCCATCACCTCTTTTTAGCCTTAAGTTTTATATTGGTTATTGGGTTAAGAGGGCAGTGGGTTCCACACAGAGTAGGGTCACTCCTAGGTAAGGATGCCCCAGACTGCTCAGTGGACCAGCTCCCCACTCCCGCCCCATGCTCCTCCTTCCCTGCTCTCACCTCTCTTCTTTTCTTTCTCTCTCCCCTACTTTATTTCTTCCTCTATCTGATCTCTCTTACAGAAATTATAGAACATTTTTAGAGTTGAGAGAGATCTAGAAATCATCCAGTCAAATCTGTTTGTTTTACAGATGAGGGAGCTAAAGCTGAGAGGTTAGTTTCTTGCTTGAGAGCCCACAGTAGCCAGGCTGGTGTAGCCAATATGCTCAGTTGCAAAAGCAGATCTGTTTTCCCCACACCATGCTGCTTTTAAAATTTTGTTTGCGTGGTAGGGGCTCCACAACCCCCATTTTAAAATATGGTTAAATGTCTCTGCAGAAGTGGATTTCTGACACCTGCCATTAACGTTCAATGTGGTGTCAGCCAGGTCCTCACATCCCCTGGTTGTCATGTCCAAGGCTCCGAGAAGCAGATTGTGGCAGACTGTGGGTAACTTCAGATTCCCTAACACTGGATGTATGATTCAGACCTTACATGAGTAAAGAGTAATTTCCTCTGCCTCCCCCATGTATTTCTGGGCTAATGCAACCACAGAGTTCAGGGGAAGGTGTAGGATTTATGCTCTTCTCTTCATTCTCTTTTCTCTCTCAGTCTCGTTGGGGATCAAGTGCTGGAGTTCTGGGGATTTTGCTTTTACTTGACAAGCAGGTAGACTGAGTCAGAAACCTGGATCTGTTCCATTCCCTGTTAGCTGGGTGGCCTTGTAGAACTCGCCTCACTTCAGCTCTCATCTGTGACATGGGCTTGCAGGTTCCTGCCTTGTTTGTCTCAAAGGGTTGTTTTGAGTCAAGTATTGGAGGAGGAAGGTCTTTGTATACATGCCAAAGACTCCCTGGTTGTGGGGGCGTTTATGAAGGAACTTTAAAGTAGGAGATAAAAGATCTGGATTTGAGTTCTGGTTCTGCCCCCAGCATGGTACTGGGCTGAGTGAAAGGATGCTGTGTGGCCCAAAAGCAGTGGCTGTCTCTCCTGCGTTCCCACCCTGCGTAGTTTGTGTTTAACAAGGATATTTGATAACATACGGATTGAATACCCTTGAATACGGATTGAATTATTGGGGGTATTTTTGTCCTTTATCCCTCATCTCTTTTATCATGTGTCTCAGTCTGATATGTGTGCTCCCTAGCTATTAATACAAATCCGGATGGTATGTATTGGGGGGAAAAAAAAAGAAAGAACAGAAAAGAAGAAAAAAGAAACGTTGATTTGCATGGAAGACTTTTGCAAAAAAGAGGAATGTTTTCTCATTGGCAGATACTGTCTTCATGTGTTTCTAATGAAACAGAAGCCAGTGGGCCTCTGGTTTATTTCTTTGTTTCTCCTCTGGCACTGTTGATGTCAGCAAAAAATGCAGTTTGTTTTTTGGTGAGGGCCATGTTTTCTTTTTCCATTTAGCATAGGAATGGTGGCTTCTACCTGCCACACCCCTCTAAAATAATAAAACATGTCTACAATTTGGGACATGACTACAGCTTTCTGTGGTCGGTTAGATCCGTCCTAAAGATCTGGGCTCAGAAAATGCTCTTGGAAAACGCCTGTGTGTGACTACAGTGACAGACATGCATCACTCTGCCTAATAATTATTTACTGTGCTTGTTAACTTGGAACTCTCTACTTAGAATCATACGGAGTTAAGGAGCCCCCATAGTCTGAGGATGTTAGTGCTAATTGATACACAATAACATGGCCTTTTGATTGTTGGGGGGTTTTCAACACACTCATTAGGTCTCTTCTCAGGGCATCTCACTGAGAACCAGTCTTTGAACTTGTTTTTGTTGTGTTGAAATGAATTTTCTGGTTCTTTCACTTCAACTCAACTTTCAGCTGCTGGATCCTTTTTGTTGTAAACTGATGGGACATCGAGAGCTGGCGTGGCTTATGGTCATTGGTGTTTTGTCGTTTCTGGGGAGTGTGCACGCTACACAGCTTGCGGGATCTTGGTTCCTTGACCAGGGATCGAACCTGGGCCCAGGCAGTGGAGGCACCAAGTGCTAACCGCTGGACCGCCAGGGAATTCCTTGGCGTTTTTCTCTTGTTGCCTGTGGACATTGTCTCACTGCCTCCTCACATCCTTGCCACACAGTGGTTGTTACACAGAAGCACCTTGGAGGTGAGTGGCCAGCCCGGGTGAGACAGAGACAGTATAGGCCTCCCTGCTCCCTTGCCCTGTTTGGCCTCTGCTTTCTCCTCCTCAGTCTTATTCCGGTTACTATGGGCTGTGGTCCTCAGCCAGAGCATGTGTCATACTCTTCCCTCTTGGAGATTCTGATCTGGAAGGTCTGGCACAGGGCCCAGGTGTGTGGGTTTAAAAGCGCTCACAGGGGACTCTGATGGGGCGGGGCCGGGCCTCGCCTCCCATGGACCAGCTGCCCTTGAGGAGGGTTCGTTTCCACCCTGGGCACTGGCCTCCCTCGGCAGCAGGCAGAGGCCTTGGTCGTTGAGTTCGCTCTGTGCCACGGCTGCTCCTGGCACGGCCCGTGGACGGCCCTCCCCATCCTCTGCCCCGGCTCCCTGCCTCCTCTTGACTCGGTTTCTGCCTTGTGCTGCCACAGAGCTTTTTCGTGACTGTGTGTGTTTCCAGTTTTGGCTCAGGCGATCAGGTGCTGTGTTCTTTATTTTTCTCAGTTCAGGTTGAGCCTGCAAACCACTGTTCTCCCTGTTAGGTGAGAATTTAGGTTGGATGTTCACGCCAGAGATTCAGAGCCGTGGCCGGGCTCCTGTCCCAGGAGGCCCCGTGGAGGACCCGCCGGGACACTCCTGCGGCTCTTTCTTCCTCAGGGGACCTGCTGGTAACATAGACGGTGAAGACCTTAGCAGGCTCGCTCTTTGTAAGGTGTCAAACACTGGATTCTGAATGAAGAGTTAATGAGTTCCAGCCGGAGCTCAGCCGCTTGTTAGCAGTGTGTTTTGGGGGCAAGTCATTGAACCTTACTGGGGCTCCATTTCCTCCTTTATAGAATGGGGCCAGTATAGCTTTTCTCACAGTAGTGAAGTGGGATGTATACGGAATCACTTTATAAAACTACACAAATAGAAGATATTGTTGTTAAAACTAGAGCAGTACTGTGCCACCCCCCGCCCCTTTTGGATGACCTTTTTTTCTCAGCTTTATTGAGTTGGAATTGACTTATAACATTATATAAGTTTAAGGTATACAACATAGTGATTTTATGTATGTGTATATTGCAAAGTGCTTACCTCGATAAACACATCCATCACTTAATTACAGTTCTCTGTGTGTGTGTGTGCGCGCGTGCGCGCTGAGAACTTTTGAAATCTACTTTTGAAATCTCTTAGAAACTTTCAAATTAGACAGTACATTGTTATTAACTATAGACACCATGCTGTACATTAGATCCCCAGAACTTATTTATCTTACAACTGGATGTTTGTACCCTTTCATCCCCTCCCTCCCACCTTTTTTTTTTTTTCTCTTTTTTTTAAAATTTAAACAAGTGAGGACCTGGCTTTAGGAGTTTGCTGAGCCTGGGGACACCATACCTTATTAATAGCAACACCAGACGGAGAAGCCAGGCCCTCGGGGTTCTTTATATCTTTTCTCAGGGCAAAGCATCCATTCATTCATAGAAGGTCCTGGGTCTGAATCTTCCTCATGCTCTTTCCTTCAGCGAAGCGTGCCTCTTTGGAACCTGTCTCTTTGCTTGATCACTCTATCTTCAGATCTCCTATTCTTGGAGCCTCTGATGAGGTCCACAGGTTGTCAGGACATTTATTTCGGCAAAAATGAGGCTTGTGTTACCTTCAGCTTGGTGGTTAGTGCCTGTGTCCTTTTCCAGATCTGTTGTTCTAGTCCTCATGTGGACTATAAACAGTTTCCGTGGGCCTTTTCCATTGTAAGGTTAGAACAAAAAAGCAAACAAAATAGGTCCCTCTCGTCTCTGATACGTCTCCTTTAGTAAGCCTTTTACTTCTCAGAGTGAGCACTTAGCCCTGCGTGTTCCCCTGTTTAGAAGTGCTTTCCGGCTCCTGTGCTGGCCAGGAGAAGAGCTTTCACATGTTGTTAGCAGGCTGGGATGTCTCCGGGGGCTGTAATTGAGAGAGCGGTATTGACCCTGCGGTCATCCGTCTGAATGTGCCTAAGTGGGTAGCAGCCCGAAGCCATTACTGCCGCCTTCCAGGAATCTTTGATAAATGAGTTAGTGGGCTTTCTGTAGCTCCCTACACAGGCCTGATTTGTTCACCCATTTATTTCCTTGTGCGGGAGCCAGGAACGTAACTCCATATGAGGAACTCTCCCAGTGGTGGGTTTCAAAACTCTTGGAAGAGAAGGAGTTGCCATCTGTTGACTGTCTTAGGATGGTTAGGGCTGTCCCTTCCTGTTTTACAGATTAAGCCACAGAGTCTAAGAAACTAGCCTCACCTCATCAGCTGTTGATACAGTCGTAGGCGGTGCTGTAGTTGGGCTCTTTGTGTACTTACGAGTCTGTGCTCCTACGCCTCGCCAAGGCAGCTCTGTTCCAAGTCACAGGTAGAGAACTGGGGAGAAGAAACAGACTCATTCTTCATTTCCACCTGCAAGTGTGCAAGGGAAGTATTACAGGAGTTGTAGCTCAGAACCAATCAGGTCCTGCGCTGACGGCACTGAGGAGGGCCTTGCTGCGAGCATGTGACTCGGCCACTTCGGTGCACGTCTCTGCTCTGCGCCCAGCACTCTGCTGAGGAAAAGAGGTACAGTTGCTCTTCAGTGTACAGGGGGGAGTGGTTCTCAGATCCCCCTGCAGGTCCCCAAATCTGCGGACGCTCAAGTAGTCGTCTCAGGCCTCTGTGTCCTCGGACAAGGAACCCGCAGGTAGGGAGGGCCAGCTGTACGTTGCCACTCACCCTCTTGCTCCCGAGGAAGTGGACTCTTACTGATCAGACTTAATGAAATAAAATAATAGGTCGTCACGTGTTGATGCCCAAGGTGCACCCCCGACAGTGGATGCTGTAGGAAGTAGTGAGGAGAGACAAGTTGCCATATCAAATTGATGTTCTTTGGCACAAGTTAGAGGTTAAGCGTCCCTTCCCTGTTTTCCATTTAGGATACTTGGGCATACTTAGGGTAAATGACGGTTCAGGGCAGATCGAATGATGAGGTTTGAGGGCTCAGCCTGGTTCACTCTCAGCTAGATATTATCTTCTCTCTAGCAATGAAAACAACATAACCCCCCCATTTCTGCACCACTACGCCCCAAAATAAAATGCCCCTAAGTACAGTGTAAGTGAAGATGTGGCCTCTCTGCAAAGTGCTCAGAAGATGACACAGCAAGGCCTGTCACCTCCACCATCCTCCTGATAACGGCAGTCTGTCATCCTGTGATCGTCTCAACGCCTGCCGTTTTGGTGTGGTTCTTCCTAAGGGGGAAGCAGTGCAGGCATGGGGGTGTACGTTAGCATGAGAAGAATGAAAATCTGATCATGTCAAGGTATTGTGAATTACAGAATTTTATACCCTAAGGGGATTTTACCGCAAACATTTCCTTTTTAAGGATGGGGAAACTGAGGAACAAGATCGATCAAAGCCTATAATGAGGATATTAAATGGGACTGATATATTAGTAGTCCTATAAGAGATTCTCGGAGATCTCAGAGCCAGTTAGTGGCTGAGGCAAGATCCGAACTCAGGTCTCTTCACTCTAAGGCCCAAGATCTGGGTTCTTCCCCCAACCCCCTTCATCCTATGGAGGGTTCTGGGGCTAATAGGGAATTTTGAGCAAGTCTTGGGGTGAGAAAAATGAGCTTTGTGATCACAGCCGGCAAGATCAATAGGTTTCGTCCACGGGCCTCCTGAGCCCGTGCAGGGCAGTGTGCTCAAGCCTGGCTGTATATTAGAAACACCTGGGGGCCTTTAAAAACGCACCTGAGCACCACCACAGACCAGTTAAAACCACTCGCTTGTCCTCCTGCAAGTGTGACCTATCTCACCTTAGATTGTCATCTTAGGCGTGACTCTGCAAGGTTTTCTCCAAGTGAGGTCTGTAGACAGCCAGGCCCCCAGGGGTGCTGGTGTGGAAGCAGATTCCAAGGCGCCATCTGCTCCTCCTCAGTACAGTCTCCTGGTGTCAGGAGTGGGCTTCCGTGTTGACAGTAAGTTCCTCAGGTGACTCTGTTGCAAAACTAGTGTTCTGGTCATGGGTTACTTTTCTTCTGGTCAGCCCACCCCCTGCAGTCCCCTGCCCCTTCTGCGATGCCACATCTGGAGTGGGGGAAAGTGGGCAGGACTCTGCCTTGGCAGCGGCCTCTGAATTTCAAGGTTTTAGATGGCTTTTGATGTTTTTTCCTTCAAAAAGGAAAGAGATTTAGAATATAGACTTAATATTAATTTTAAAGAGATGAGTGAAGATTACAACACTAAAAGGGACTTTTTTTTTTTTTAGGAAACTATTTATTGATCTGCTGGTGAATAAGTGGTAGGATTGCATCTTTCTCCATTAGCCCATCCTTTTTTTTGAGCTTAATTTGTGAAGTTACCCTTTGCAGTATCACTAGGAGTATGACTCTCGCTCGACAGCAGTGCTGAACTCAGCATATAAGAAAGAGTTTCTCACTTTCTGCTCATGTAAGCAGGGATCCAGCAAAGCAGTGATATTAGAAAAACGTACCACCAATTTTTTGCAATATTCTCAAAAAGAGAAATGACAATATTTCTCCCTTCTGAGTTTTTTCACTTCTACCACATTTAAAACTTCATTGTAGTTACTGTTTTCTTTCTGGTCCTAGGGTTTCGTATTATGCTTATTACAAAAGAAAAAAAATGGGCATGTTCTTGTGTGTAATAATATTCCACAGATAGAAAACAATTTAAATGAACAGACAAAAAAAAAACCCCAGGAATGCACAATTGCAAAATGCATTTCATCTTACAGCTCTTGAAACTTGAAAGTGTCACATTTTTAGAGAAAAAAAAAAACGTTCATTTCCCCCTCTTCTAATTTATCCCTTTAGATATGGGAATTCCTTTAGTGTTTGTGCAGATCTCTTTTGCTTGCTTACTGTTTTTTGCCATCACATCATTAATTTTGTGTAAGGTAGTAAGATCAGAGATGTGCTAAAATGTTTTAGTTTGGGGAAACAAGTCTTGGAGCTGTGGACTCGGAAGGTTTCCTCCACCTCCCTGCCACCCTATATATAACCGCTGTTAACAAGGTTTTAAATATGTGTGATCTATTACCATTATTTCAGTTATGTCTTTACTCTGATAGTGTATAAAGGTTTTGCGATATGTATTCTAAAATCTGTGAAACGTTGAAACACAAGCAGATTTATTATAGAAGTGGACACCATAATTTAGTTGGATTTTCTGAATGCTGGAGACTGAAGAAAAAAATAAACAGGCCTAGAAAACAAGTGGGAAAGTGATATTTGAATTTACAGATGACTTTTAGCATGTTACTTAATTTTTCTAATTCTGTTTCTTCAGTGTAAAACAAATCAGCATTATTACTTCATAGGAGGGACTATTTAGGGATTGAGAATATTGGTGTAGAGCCCTTGTCATAAGATCGAGGGCAAGAAGAGGGGGGATGAGTTTAACAGATCTTGGTTGAATATGAATCCCCGTCTGGAATCAACTCTAAGGCCTTCTAACATGGACCGTTCTGTGACCAAAGGTCTGAATTTGTGCCTTGGGGGGAAATGTCATTGTTTTTATTGTCGTTGTTTTTCTGAAATAAATCAAGTAGTTGCATAATGAACTGAATGAGAAAGAGGCCATTCCAAAACACTCAAGCATGTACCTACCACCAACCAACCAAAACAAGCCATGGACAACAAAATAAACAATGATGACATCAAATAATTGGATAATTAAGGATCAACTCATCCAACTTATTAGTTAGTAACTTAGTAATTCTTGCTTTTTTTCCCTCTTCCAATATAAAGTCATGCCGTGTTTATTCCCACAAAGATTTTAAGCATTTATAAATAAGAGTGGAAAAAAATGAAACCCAAACAAAGTAGCACACAGTCGTTGTGAACAGGAGACAGGAGAAAGGCAAACTAAATTTAGTAATTTAGGAGTGGAGAGAACCACGTGAAAACCTGACCCTTGGGGATCATTCCCTAAGGACATGAAATCATAATGGAGCAAGTTGAGCTCCGTGGATGGTCAACCTAATAGTTATAGTTCGTTTAGTTCCATTTTTAAAACCTGTGGCTTTTATCGTATTTATGAAGGATGCAAAAAGAGAAGACCAAGAAATACGGAGCTGTGGGTTGGTAGGTATTGGAAGCTGAATTTCGAAGTTAGATGAATAACATCTGAGCTCCGTGTGTAGGAATGGAAGAAATGTTACTGATTTGGGTTCCCTTCACTCTTTTGCCTTGAGGTGGTAAGAATTCTTTTTACCAGAACTCTGCAAGGTATAATTTCTTGGTGAAGAAGAACAAATACCTTGGAGTTCAAGCAGTGCAGTGTCTCCATAGCACATCGTTATAATTCGTACTCTGTTTTTTTAGAAAGAGGAGAGTAAGGCTGAAGTTGCAGCTGGGATGAACTGCCGCCTTAGCACCCCATGTACTGTCAGTAGATAGCTCCGTAACCAGCGTGGTTGTTAGAGCAGCCCCACCCTGACTGGATGAACGAGAAGTTGAGGAATGAGGAGGATTTGTTGCTCACAGGGCAGGTAAGACAAGTCTGAGCTGCCCGGCAGCCGGCTCTGCTGATCAGTGTGGGTGTCACTGGGGACCCGGAGAAGCAGGTCCTCCCTGTGGACAGTGTGATTCCCAAACCACTCCCAGGGGCACGGGTACCCTTGGAGGAGATGGCGATTTATTTGGCCAAGAACATTGTTGAGCCCTTGCTTTCTGTTTTGGTGACTCGTTTGAAGCCACGAAATGAGTGACTCCTGGGCAAAGGTTATAGGACAAATTAATTTGAGCAGACCAGGGAAATGGCTTGTAAAGTTAGAGAGAGACGCTGGAGGAAAATCTGTAACTCCTCTTTGAGCGTTGTTATTTTCCCCAGCAGGTAGGACAAAAATTACCTTCCTAAGGTACCTCCGTGGTTTGGAGAGGTTCTATTTGTTTGTTCCTTCCACCTCCCTCCTCCCCACCAAACTCAGATGTCAGCAGGTTAGGACCAAATTGCCTTCTCCCCCCAAAATCTGGGGGTGAAGATTTGGCCTAGTCCATTTAATTTTTATGTTGTTATGCGTGTTTGAGTTGAAAGAATATTTTTATCCACATTAAGCAAAATATCAAAATGAAAAGCTTTGAACATATAAGGGATTTGTAAAACTGGTTACCCAATTAACATTTTTAGCAAGGGAAGTTACTTCCTTCCTTTTACTTACAGAGCCATTTCTGTGTTAGAGATCAGAGATGGGACTTGAATGAATGTTAGAATTGGGCACCATCAAAAATACAAGGGACTTTAGAAATATGCTCGTCAAACTGCAGGTTGCAGTGCGTTAGTGGGTCATGAAATGAATTTAGTTTGATCCTTAGTTTAAAAAAAAAAGAAAGAAAAGAAAGTTGGTCTTATTGGAGAGGAAAGGTCCAAATAGGGGAGTGACTTAGTTTAGGCCTTTTGTGCTAGGTATCTGATAATTTCTTTTACTTTAACGTAATGCCTCAAAACACTGTGATTCTTAGGGACGTGGACTTGGCCTACTTATCTAATCCAGAGACCAGATGATGCAGCAATTAAAAATAGCCCTACCCTGACATGGATGCAGAGGCCTAGTCTTATAAACAGCAACCGCTACCTTTATGTACCTTTGGGTACCTTTCAACTTTCCCAAGACAGTTGACTCAGCTGATGGTGACCCTGAGGCTGCCACCCGTTGTCTGGGTGGGGACCTAGCTTCAGCTAGGAAACAGGTATCCCTGCTGCACAAGGAGGAGAGCGCCAGTCACACACAGTTATCAAAACCTGCATTTTCTTTTTTTTAAATTAATTAATGAATTAATTTATTTTTGGCTGTGTTGGGTCTTCATTGCTGCGTATGGGCTTTCTCTAGTTGCGGCCAGCGGGGGCTACTCTTCATTGCGGTGCACGGGCTTCTCATTGCGGTGGCTTCTCTTGTTGCGGAGCACGGGCTGTGGGCGCGTGGGCTTCAGTAGTTGCGGTGCACGGGCTTAGTTGCTCCGCGGCACGTGGGATCTTCCCGGACCAGGGCTCGAACCCATGTCCCCTGCATTGGCAGGCGGATTCTTACCCACTGCACCACCAGGGAAGCCCTCAAAACCTGCATTTTCTACACGAAGCCAACACGCTCACCGTAACAGGGGAAACTTGGAGAGCTGACTCCCTTTAGCAGATGGCGAGTGTTACCAAGCTGCATTCAGCACGTTTAACATTGTTCTTTCCTGCTGTTGACCCTCCAAGCACGTGTAAACAGCCTTTTGAACTTGTCACTACCTGTATTCCCAGGACATCCCATTAACAATTTTTTGTCCGCTTCCTTGCAGCTAGAGGTACACTCAAGGTCGCACAATGGCTATTTTACTTGGAAACCATATCACAGAAATCTTCATTGGGCATTGTAACTCTGGCTGCGTGAGTAATGCTGAAAACCTCGGATTTTACTTTCAAATCATCCACAGCTAAACCAAACTCTGCCTCTTTCCTAAGTCTGAAGAATGCATCCCAGACAAAAGGCCAATTTCAGTTGACCTTAATTCTCCCTCCGCGGCATTCCTTTAGTTCTGTGTGTTTGAAATTCAAGGCCTGTTCTGGTTTCAAGTACACTTTTTAAAAAGTCTAAAACAGAAATGTATTATTGGACTGATAATGCCTCACGGAGGCCAATAATGGTTTTATGTACGAGCCACAGTGTTTTTCTGTTAGTGGTTTAAGTGCCTTTGACTGTGCCTTCTCCCCCTCCTCCTCCCTCAGGTTTCTTGAATCATGCTCAGTAATTCGATATTGCTCTTGTCCCGTATAATGTAAGCTAACATTGGCAAAACTGCTGGGGGAGAGTGCTTCAGGGGAGAGTCTTTTGTTTCACAAACAGTAGTATAATTTTGTGGAGAGTGCGAAGGATTCTTGAACTAGAGAATTAACAAGACATCGGAATGCCTTTTTTTTTTCAAATTTAGTATACCAGGCAACAATAGCACATTTTAAAAATATTTGAAGAGTAAAGATCACCCATGATTCCACCATCCTAACCTGTGTGTAATTATTGCTGTTCAGTCTTCGGTGCTTCATACATGGTTCTACACAGTTGCCACTTCGAATTTTGCTCTTTTACTTTATGCAACAGCACAAATATTGCTCTGAAGTGTTGCTGTCTCTGTTATTTTAAGGACCCCACAATAATGTCATCAAATAGATGTTCCTTAGTTTACTAAACCGTTTCTATGTGTTTGGGTCTCCAGAGATTGCCTGCATTTGGGCTGAGACCATCGATGTGGTGATCCACTTTTTTGAGTCATTAGCCATTTTCCCCTATTGAGTGATCTCCTTGGGATGCTTTCCCAGAAATGAGATTCTTGGACAAAGAAAATGGGCACCATCTTTTGGATCTCGTGCTGCCATGTTGCTCTGTCAAACTGTTGCATAGCCACAAGGACGAGTCATGGTTTTTGGAAAGAGGACTCCTTCAGCTGCTTCCTGGGTTTCTCTCCAGAGACAGGGCCTCTCCCACTCTCCCCTTTAACTGACCCCTTAGGAGGAGGCTTTCCCAAGAAAAAAAATGATCAGTCACAGCTGATCTCACTGCTCTTACGAAGGAAACGTGTCCTACGCAAAGGGCATAGTAGGTTCCACCCTGACCTCACTGTTTTTGTAAGGTTGGGGTGGAGGAGTTCCTTCAACACGTCATTCATTTATTCATTACAGATGAGATTCTTATCAAGGGAAAGAGGGTTCTGCCTAGACGTCGGAACGGTGAAGTGCCCAGCTGTGGAGTTAGACCATCTGGGTTTGACCTCCAGCTCCGCTTCACCAGCTTCGTGACGCTGGGCAGGGTGCTCAGCCTTGCCCGTCTCTAAACATCATCATCATCTAATCCTCCCCATCCCGTTAGGTTATTGTGGGGACTTAATCTGACCCTCCGTCGAAAGTGCTACACAGTGTCTTGTGTAGACTAAGGACGCGGCAAGTCTTAGCTGCCAGTATTATATCTTTATTTCCCTATTCTTCAAGGTCCATGAATTACTTGAGTACTATAGCTCTTACTAACTCTCTTTTTCATTGGATTCCAGTAGCCCTAGGAGCTGGTATTAGGGTTAACTGTAGGATTGGGTTTAACAATGGATTCTGTGCTCTCTGCTGGCTTAGCAAGGGCTTCCCCAGAGTACATGAAAGGGGCTGACTGTACTTGTTTTGTGTCCTGATAGTGGCTCCCTTTGTTCTCAGTACCTGCAGGATGTGCTTAAGAAGTGGTTGATAAGTGATATATTCTGAAGAGCTCAAAGAACTATGGTTGTTAGCTAAATTTCTTCACTTACTCCTCCACTCTTTCCCAGTGTTCTCTCCTTCTGGAACTTTATTAGATTAGCATTGGACCTTCCCATTCTATCTTCCATGTCTCTTAATATCCCACTTTTTCTTTTTCTGTACTGCATTCTTAGGATAATTTCATCAGATATATCTTCCAGTTCACTAATTCTTTTATCAGCTGTATATAATGTTTAACCATTCCTTTGTTATATATTTTTTATTTTGAGGGAAGATCTGTTTAGTATTCTTTCACATCTGTCTGTCGTTGTAAAATCTTGTTCTTTTCTCATTTTTATTATTTTAGGTCTTTATTTTTTTACAAAGTGGGTAATCCATTCAGTAATTATATTAGCTCAAATTCTTAGGGAAATTTATTCTGTTTTTTGTATCTGCTGATTCCCACTCGTGGCAGATTGCTTTCTTTTATGGTTTTGTGTTTGGGGAAGGTAACCTCATGATCAGGAAGGCTCTCTGGGTGATTTGTACGGCCTGATTAAAGGTCTTACCCTTCAGAGTGGTTTTACATTTATTCTCCTGGGGTGCTTCCAGCTCCAGACCACTTTTTTAAAAAAATAAATTTATTTTGTTTATTTATTTATTTTACTTATTTATTTTTGGCTACATTGGGTTTTTGTTGCTGCACGCAGGCTTTCTCTAGTTGCGGTGAGCAGGGGCTACTCTTCATTGTGGTGCGAGGACTTATTGCGGTGACTTCTCTTGTTGCAGAGCATGGGCTCTAGGCGCACAGGCTTCAGTAGTTGTGGCTCGTGGGCTCTAGAGCACAGGCTCAGTAGTTGTGGCACACGGGCTTAGTTGTTCTGTGGCACGTGGGATCTTCCCGGACCAGGGCTCGAACCCGTGTCCCCTGCATTGGCAGACAGATTCTTAACCACTGCGCCACCAGGGAAGCGCCACTCCAGACAACTTTTGTTTTACTTAATTTTAAATCCTTTTCTTAAAGACCTCAAACTTACTGAATAGTGCCAAGCACAGTTCACAGAGCTTCCCACCACCACCCTTTCAGAGTAAGTTGCACACTTGAAACCCACGGGGCCTGAATGTCCAGAGCACGTTTATCGTCACTTTTCAGCTTGAGAGCTCCCAAAACTCACAGGTGGAACCACTGGCCAGTAGTGATGTAATCTCAGGTGAGGCTTTCCCGCCACCGACCCCCAGCCTAGACACAGGCTGACCAGCCTTCTTGCTGGTCACTGTGCCCACGGGCAGATTTTTTTCCTCCCAGTTCACGGTTTCGTTGAGATCAGAGTCCCCATAAGCATTCTGACTTCAGTAGGGAATCCAGCTCCCCACCTGTGAGTCATCTTTTCCTGTTCCTCCGTGGATGTTGAAATCTCAGCCCCGCTATGTTGCCTCCCAGGCCTGTGGCAAAAGCAGCTCACATGCTTCCTGCTCTGATCCTCAAGCCGCAGTAATTTCTTCCTTTCTTGCAAGCTCACTGTGGATGCCAGGCACACTTGGTCCAGAAGTTGGGCTGTTGGAAGGCCTTCTTTGCTTTCTCATTTTGCACTGGGGAAAGTAGAGGGAACTCCTTCCGAAATCCTGATGGTTTATTTGATCGTTCACTTCCAGAAACGTTTACAAACATCTCCTGTTAGACGGCCAGTGCTGGGTGCTCTGGGGAACCCCTGAAGGAAACCCCTTCACAGTTGTTACTTCAAGCTGCCAGTGGCTTTATGCTGCCTTGAGAAAGGGCCAGCTCCTTGGCCAGGATCACGACATTCTTTGCAAGATCCCCTCATTGTTTTTTTGTTTTGTTTTGTTTTGAGGGGGGGCTGTGTTGCGTCTTCATTGCTGTGCGCGGGCTTTCTCTAGTTGCAGTGAGCGGGGCTACTCTTTGTTGTGGTGCGCGGGCTTCTCATTGCGGTGGCTTCTCTTGTTGTGGAGCATGGGCTCTAGGCGCGCGGGCTTCAGTAGTTGCGGCACACAGGCTCAGTAGTTGTGGCACGCAGGCTCTAGAGCGCGGGGTCAGTAGTTGTGGCTCATTGGCTTAGTTGCTCCACAGCATGTGGGATCTTCCCGGACCAGGGATTGAACCCGTGTCCCCTGCATTGGCGGGCGGATTCTTAACCACTGTGCCACCTGGGAAGCACTCTCACCAGTTTTAACAGGGCCTAGAATCTTCCAGTTGTCAGCGTCTGCAACTCAGAGGTGTGTAGCAGGAAGAGCATGCCTGGGAATCTTGGGACTGCCCTTTCTTACCTGTGTGACTGTGAGCAAGCTGCTTGGGCTCTCTGAACCTCAGTTTCCTTACCTATGAAATAATTTTTTAAAAAAGATCACTGATGTTTATCCAGTGTCTCTCTGTGCCTGACTCAGCACTTAAAATTGGTAGTTATTCTTATGGAATGCATACAGCTTGGTGAATACACTCTAGGGTTAGGAGCAAAACACTGTTGAACTTGATTCTCTGATCTTGCGATTTATTAGCTCTGTGGCCCACAGAGGTTAATAATACTCTGAGTATTACTGTACTGAGAGAAAGAACAGAGCGCTCCATCTCCATTAGGCTCTCTAGCGAGCAGAGGCTCCCTTAAGCTTACTCAAAAGTAGCGAAAAAGGGGTGGGGACAGGGTTAGTTGCAGGCCACCTCATGATCTCTCTCTGTGATGTCTTTATCACACCTGTGTTTCTTTCTCCTTACACTCTGGCCTCGTCTGGAATTGCTTCTGCTTTGTATATCTTTTCCCTGCTGCTTAGTCGGAATTTTCATTTATTCATTAAGACTTATATGCCTGCTCCATCATAGTTTCTCCTCCATCACCTCTTTACTTTTGCGAGTTCCTGGAAGAGTCGTCTCTGACTGGTCCAGCTCATCTCTCTTTTCTCCAACCACATCATGGGTTGCTGGGAAGCCCTTGGTCAAGCTACCTTCCCTGGTCCAGGTAGTACTGGCTAGAAGAAAAAGTGTGGTTCCTTGCCATGAAACCTGGCTGTCTCTTGCCTGATCTTTGAATTGGGGCTTTTTGAAGGTAGGTGTTGTAATCAACACACATAATCAGACAGTATATGCCAAGTGAATGCTATGTTGATAAACATAAGTATTAAGTATTAAGTAAGTGTTAAGTATTTTGGAGGATCATTTTCCGTGTTTCCATGTTACCCAAAAGTGGAAATATTCTTGAGGCAAAGGTTAAGGGTAACTTTTGGTTTCAGGAGCTATTTCTTCCCTCTTGATGCAAGGCAGACCTCTGGTTGGAATGTAACAGACTCTGTACAACGAGTCAAGACTTCCACTGGTTTGCATTTTTCATTAGTGTGTCATTCAAGGAAATCCTGGCTTTTGGGTCATGGAACAGGCCTCTTTGTTTATCCTTCTGCAGAAGTAAAAAATTTGAAGTATTTAATAATACATCTGAAGATAAACTTGTATTTTGAGGTCCGTTCTCCTAGAGCCTTTTGTGGGAGTTTTCATTGGAGCCTATTTTATAAATATTTTCAAAATTTTGTGATAGTCTTTATCCCAACGTAGATCATGGAAAAAGAGGCATCCTTACAGTCTAAATATTAGTTGAAAGGATTTAAGAAACTAGGAATTCCATCTCACATTCAAAGACTACTTTTTTCATATTTAGTAAAGTATTAATTTTCATCCCAAGTGTTTACTGAAATGGATAGTGAATAAACCTTTGTAACCTATCTAAGATCCCACATGGACTTCTTTTTTTTTTTTTCTTTTAAGCAGCACTGGGAACAAGAAGACAATCTATGACATACATATTTTTCTCACATGGTGATTGCTAGCTAATGAAAAAACTGCATAATTTATACTGTCCATATCTAACAGTTACTTTTCTTTCTGGAGCATACAGTCTTGTAAGTTTTTTTAGTAACTGTAAAATTCACTTGTTTTTTTCCTTTTATACCGGGTAGCCATATTTATTTATTCTTTCTGCAACTGTTTGTTGCATGCACACAATATATAAGAATTGTGGTACTTGCTGGGAGTCAGCTATGAGCAGTCATGGAACTAAGAATGAACAAAAACTACGAGAGAGGGAGGGAGATCCCTTGACTGTCATCCTGCCCCCTCCAGAGTCTCCCCACCTTGAGTCCCCTGTCTGCCTCCACATTTACCGATGGCATGAACTCTTGAGATCTTACTGGGTGTCAGAGAGTCTTACTGCACATCAACTGTATGGTTGCCTCGGGCTACTTCTGCCTGAGGAGTTAGCAGCCTCTGATTTCCTGGCAGTCATTCCCACACAGTAAGAGATACCCCAAGCCCACCCTACTCCCCGTGCTTACATAGAACCCATCCCAGTGTTTCTCAAGCATCTCACCCCTCTGCACCTCTTTTCCTGGTCCTTCTCGAGCTTTATCTCCTGGAGGAATGGTTGAATTTTATGGGGTGGTTAAGTCATCGTGTTAGGGGAAAGTGGCATAAAGCCAGGAATACCCTTGAGAATTGATTAGGAAGATTCTTTGTTCATGGCCAACACGTTGACAGTCCTACGTTTTCCTTTCAGTGTTCATTCAAGTACCAGATAAAGTGGTTGGCTTGCATTTATGGGCTCTGATGTCCTGGGCACACATACTTGTATATATACATACACATGTTTCATAAACTCCAGACTCACTTGTGAGCTGCTGAGATCCTTGGAATAGGCAAGGCTGCAGGAACGAAGGGATCAGCAGATTGTTTAATGGATCTTCCACAGTTTCAGTGGCCTGGCCTCACAGTGGGGCTTATGAGGGTGGAAGCACCCACACTTTTAACTAGTAATTCCACTCCCACACTTCTTCCGAATGCATACAATCGAATCATTGTGAATTATGTTTCTGCATGAGGTTCCTTGTGGGGTGGGAGACCCTAAGAGGCCTTGAAATTTCCTGGACGTCTTGGGTTTTATCTTGAGGGAGGAAAAAGCACATTTGACTTTATGCACCACAGTGTAGTTTAGATTTGTCTTAATGTAAAACCGTTTCCCCCCACAAATCTTCAGTGCCTTGGAAAGAGGCTCTGTGTTCATCCAGTGGGTGGGTGTGCCCCTGGCGTACCTCTCTTTATGCTCCAGTCCACTGGTGGGAGGAGGTGGGTGCTTCAGCACACAGAGACTCAGTGGGGCTCCTCAGAGGCCTAATGGACCCATGTTTCCTACAGTCATGGGGTCATCCCAGCATCTCCTCTCAACACCCACTGAGCTTCTAAGCTGAGGACCATGAGTGCCATCCTGGGGCCGGTCTGGAACTCCAGTTGCATCTTGGTAGAGGGAAAAGCCACAGGAGTAGGAGACAGACATGGGCTTAGTCCTGGTGTGAAACTATCCTGTGTGAACTTGGGCAAGCCATTTAACCTCCCAGGATTTCAGGGTTTGCTTTTGTTTTCAGATAAAGTGTCGCGGGGTGTGGGTGGTGAGAGGAGGGATAAATTAGGAGTTTGGGACTGACACAGGCACACCGCTACAGGTAAAATAGGTAAAGAACAAGGGCCTACTGTACAGCATAGGGAGCTCTACTCAATATCTTGTAATATAACCTATAATGGAAAAGAATCTGAAAAAGAATATATATAACTGAATCTGAAATATCACTGAATCACTTTGCTTTACACTTGAAACTAACACAACATTGTAAATTAGGTATACTTCAATTAAAAAAATAAAGTAAAATGAGGCAATACAGAGAATATGTAATCTCTAAGGTCATCCCAGCTCTACAGTTCAGTGAAATGGGATGATGAGCTTTTGGCCATCAGAAATAGAGAAGAGCGGCTGAAACATTGTTCGCACGGAGGTTAGTTGAACCGCAGCGGATGCACAGGAAGTAGACCAACACCTGCTCACCCAGAGCTCCTGTCCTAGTAGCCCAGCGAGATGGATGACCCATTTGGAACAGAGAGTGGTCGGTGATTTGGCAGGAGGAGACTGTTAATACAGGATATACCCTGTAGCAGAGGGCACACTCTCTCCAATTTTACTCATGTAATTAAGTCATCATTACACTTGAGTTGTAAAGACCTTTTAGTGTCACAGAAATAACAAGAAATGTTAGGAGTGCCTACTGACTGGAAAGGGAAATATGAGTTCTTGGTTTTTTTCCTCTAGCTGGATGATGTTGGTTGGCCTTTTTTCTTCCTTTCAAAAGGAAAAAAGAGTGCTTCCCTGGTGGCACAGTGGTTAAGAATCCGCCTGCCAATGTAGGTGACATGGGTTCGAGCCCTGGTCTGGGAAGATCCCACATGCCACGGAGCAGCTAAGCCTGTGCGCCCCAACTACTGAGCCTGCGCTCTAGAGCCCGTGAGCCACAACTACTGAGCCCACGTGCCACAACTACTGAAGCCCGCACGCCTAGAGCCCATGCTCCGCAACAAGAGAAGCCACCGCAATGAGAAGCCCGTGCACCGCAACAAAGAGTAGTCCCTGCTCCCTGCAACTAGAGGAAGCCCGCACACAGCAATGATGACCCAGTACAGCCAAAAATAAACAAATAAAAATAAATAAATAAATTTATTTTTTTTAAAAAAAAGAAAAATTGTAACACATCCTCTATTCATTATCCCAAAAATGTTTTGAAGAGAGCAGAATCACTTGGTAAGGTGTCTGTTATAATCTTTAGTACAGCCGATGGCTAAGAGATAAATGTGATTAATTTGAAAGCCTTGATATTTCTTAATCCTCACCCAGGAAGTAGCCAAATACATACAGTTTGCTTGTTTTGGAACTCTTGTCCTGTAAGTGTGAGGTTCATTGCACTCAGCTCTAACCCAACCTTCTATAATATCTTTCTCAGGTGAAGACATGGTAACGCAAATACTACCCCCCCGCCCCGCCGTCCATTATAAGAAACCAAAATGTATGAAAGTCACGTGAGGCAGCGTAATTAGTGAGCGAGCATGACAGGATAATGATGGTTCATTAGGTTCGATTTTAAAAACAGCGTTTCTAACTTATGCTAATTTTGCTTGAAAATTTTGTATGGTCATAGCCAACCCGTAAAAGGCACTTGCTGGATCACAGCCCTGCTCTCTTTTGTTTTGCCTCATCTATTCCTTGAATACTAGCTTCAGACTTGAGAGAAAAGTTGGAGGGCAGGGGAGGCCTTGCATCCAGGGTGATTCCAGTGTAGTCTCACAAAAGAGGTCTGGCAAGGGTTGAAAGTGAATTTTAAGCATTTAAGCATCCACTTTGAGGTTTTCTTTCCATAGCAAGAACTCGTGAGAAATTGCTTCAGTTATTAGCCGGAATGAAAGGGGACAATTTTAAAAGGAGTGGAAAACAGGAGAATGTTTGAAGCTGGTTGGGAACAAATAAAGACTTTGGGGAAGATCCCAAGGGAAAGTTCTCTGATATTTAGTAATCCCAAGGCATGGGGGGGGGGACCCAGATCATCTTAGTACATGAGTCATCACTTTATTTCTCTAAATTACAGGCAGATTGTTATTTCTTAAATGAACTCAGGTCATGTATTTTGTGAACCATACTCTTTGGGTAGAATTTTTTTCTTTCTTCTTCTTACCCCCAGTCTTCAAAACTTTAAAAAAAATTTCCGTAAGTAAATGGACAGATGCCCTTCTGGAATTTATTTTTGAAATTGATGGGGTAAATAAGAAAATATTCCCATACCAGTTAACCCAAAACTGGAAAACTTAAAGCAACATGAGAATTGAGACAAGGGCATTTCTTGGCTCTTTTTTTTTTTTTTAAAGGAAGAAATCAGCAGGTCAGTCCACAGTCAAGTATTACGTATCTACCATGAGAACCCAAACCATTGCATTGGAAATTTAAGAACTGTGAGACAGACAGACATAATTCCATGGAGTTATATTCTCAGAACTAAAAGTACTGTTTACCAATCACTTGCTGCATCCCTGATCTTTCTGTGAACTCTGTGAAATAGCGTGGTGCAGGTCCTGAATCCCGGAGGCATTAGGGGACTTCTCTGTACTCACAAAGCCGTTCAGAGGCAGAGCCCGGGATCAGACCCAGCTCATCTGGGCTCAGGTGTCTGTCTTGTTTCTACAAGGCTCACATGAAACAGTGGGGAAGTACTGAAGGACATTCTGAGGCAGTAATATATGTCCGTGGGACTTGAGTGTGGAGGAGGTGAGCGAATGTCAGGGAGGTCTGGGAAGGCTTCCCAGCTACAGTGACTGTATAACTTACCAGAACGGGGCAACAGTGGGGCTGCTCTGTTACTCATTATGCCAGGGCAGTGGGTGTAAACAGAGATTGTCCTTGGCAGACCTTCACAGAGGAGATAGACTGGAGAGATGGGCAGGTCGACAGTGACTTTCTCCTCCAGCATCCCAACATGCCCCGACATCTTCCATCGTGGAGCCATTGCCCAGAACATGGGTAGAATTCATAGGAGCCCTTGTGACAGTGGGGCCAGGCCTGGGTGACCAGCACAGACCTGGTGGTTCCGGGGCAGCTGGAGACCCTAGACTGGCCCTCCTCTTGAGGTCATTCCTGGGAAAAGGTGCGTTCAGCTCAACCAAGGCACTTTATAGGGAAAGTTGGACTTTGGAGTTTTTATTTTACATCTCCCAAGTTTTAAAAATGTTTGGAAGGTAATTCAGAAATTCACAGAAGATAATTTGCAAGTTGAATATAGACTGTGAGCCACCTATCTGCTTTCTCTGATATAAATTATAACGGGTTTTCTGGAATATTATGATCCAAGTCTGTGTTACCCAAAGTGTATTATGTAGAGAACTAGTTCTGAGACGTTAGTGGGTACTTGTGAAAAAGGGTAGAAGCTTGAAGTGTGCTTTTGAGGCCAATAAGTTTGGGGAATACTGTGTTAAAGTTAAAGAAACAGGCATCTCATGGGCCTTTCATAGATTAATGCTCTGTGACTCTTCAAAAGGGGGTGTGGTATGGAGCATTTCCCAAACTTACTGACTGCAGATCCCCCTTTTCTCACAGCATTAATTGGACTAGTTGGGCATAGCTTTGGGGAAATGCTGATCTAAGTGAATAGTTCTCAGATTTAAGGATATTCTAAATATGTGAATGTTCTAAAACCTTGTGCGTTTTCAACTTCAGCCGTCAGAGGAAAACTCATGGAATGAAACACTCCTTCAGAGTCGGGCTGTGGGAAACATTAGCCGAGTTGGACTTAATTATCGTGGTTTGACGGGGACTGGGTTGGACCACTCGTGAGTTCATAGTGGGCCTTGTCATTGGATAATGAGGGCACTGTTTGTTCACTTTTGAGAAGTGGAGACATTTGGAGGATCTCTGGGGTATCTAGATAGTAAAATGTCACTCAGCATTCTACTGAGGGTCATGATAGCAGCCAGAATGCATTTAAAGCAAGGGGAAGCTTTCCTTGAGGGTGTGCATTATAGTTACTGCACTGGACTCACTCAGGCTGCCCAAGAAATGGCCACTGAACATGTTACTTTACTGAACAGTCAGTATGGACACTTGGAAAACAACTAACTTAGTTTTTATAAAATTATTGATTATAAGCTGATGGCTTTCTTAGAGCTTTTGTACTCCAGTTTCTTCTTTTTTTTAATGTTGGTATTCGAAATGGAAACCACTTCTTAAACCATTCGTGTGTCCCTTTAATTTTACTCCCAGCAGCGTATTAAAGAATCACTCAAAGGGAATTTGTCCCCTCCCTTTGCAGTATAACTCAATCCACAAAATGTAATTTAATAAAAGCTTTTATATGTATTTATCAGTGAGACTGAATTTTCTTTATCGTTCCTGGCTTCATGCTATATTTTTTTCTTAATCATTTTCTAAAATTTACTACATGCTTCGCTTCTAGGTAAATATCGATACATTTTTGTCTTGGCATACTTACCCCAGATGTCATATTATAGAGAAGCATTGGTGTTTAAAAACATTTTGTATCTAGCTACCTAATAAACGTGATTGGAGTAACCCGTCACGATCCCTGAGGTCAGGGACTGTCTCTGTATTCCTTGATTCTGGGGTAGGTATTGTTCCCACCAGATAATCATCAAACGAATGAATTCATAGAGTGGAGATTGAAGTTGCTTTCCAAATACTCTGTAGATGCAGCCCCATTTCAAGCAAGCTCTGTCTGAATGTAGGAGGGTGTCATTTACATTACAAAAGAACTCTTTCTGATAAAGCAACAACAAAGCTTGATGCCTGTTGAGGAAAGCATTTCTGAAATGTTAATATGTGCATCTTTGAGGGAGTAAGGTTTAATTTCAAAGGTTTGATTTATGGAAAATTTCTTCAACTCCTGTAAACAGGAAGATTTATCTTTATGGAAACAGCACCCAATGGAGCATGATATTCATTTGTGCTGCAGAGCAAACTCTGGTACCTCATCCTTGTTTTCCTCAAGTAATATTCAATCAGTGGGTCCTGGGGTCTGTGAGCATTCTCCTAATAATAAGACATCTGTGTGAATTGGCTGTGCTGAGAGAGCTTTATTTGAAAGGGTGCCTGTAAGGGACAGCTGTGGGAGGGGGGGTTAGAATGAGGAGTGTTCCACATTAGCTGATGCATCCTTCTAAGATGCCTACAACTTTGAGTTAAGCACTATCCTAAATTGCACTCAACAGTAATTTGCAAGAGGATTAGTTAGATCTTTGTGACATTTCTGGTATGTGACAGCATTTTAGGAGTCAAAAACTTAAAGACCTTTTGTTAGTGTTGTTACTTGGGGGCATGTGAATTATTAATATATTAAAAGATACCTGCTCGTATTTCATAAGCATGTTTAAAAACATGTACAACTTAAAATTATCCTTATTAAAAGCAACTTGATTATTTGACAACCATGCTGCAAAGTAGGTCTTAAATACTTTTATTTACGAAAGTGAAAAAACTGGCCATTAAGTTAGCTTTCAATAGGAGAAATATATAGGAGACAGATGACATACCAGAGTGATGGGAGGCTGAAGTAGTAATGGCTGTGCTCCTGCGGGCAAAATAAGCACAAGTGTTTGCAGTATAATATTAAGTGAAAAAGCAGAATACAGATTGCATGTAACATTGATTAGTTTCACAGAGGTCACGTAACATGAACAAAGATGGCAAGTCAAGAAAGAAGAAAATAGTGTTTTCGAGTTGTGGAATTATGGGTGAAGTTTAGAATTTGTATTTTCCATTTGCTCTGTGTTACGTTAAAAACGAACTTTTCTCAAGTTTTTCTTTTTGCCAGTAAAGCATGTTTCCTCAGTGCCTTGTGGTGGGAAGCAGGAGATGAGGAAGAAATATCCACTTTCATGTGCGTTTAGCACTGTAGCATCTTCAAAGTTACAGAACACCTGTGAACAGAATAATTTTTTTTAATTAAATTCTGAGTTGGGAGACTCGAGTTTTGAGACCACATGTATTACCCAAGTGGGCTTAGAAAAAGTCACCTGGTCTCTCTGAGCCTTCATTTCCTCAGAAAGGAAAGATTGTGATAACATTTGGGCAATTGGAAAAATCAGGCGCAAAAAAGTAAACGTGACAAAAATATATATAAGGGAATTTTCTTTTATTTTGAAATAACGTTAGTGCTCTTTGATGCCCTTCCGTGTTCGAAGTTAACATTATTAGATTGGTTGCTGCTACTCGAGAAAAACCCATCGGCATTTCTGGCAACGCCCTTTTAAACATTGGACAGTGCCGTCATCTTCTCTGTATATGCAGACGGCAGACAGCCCCTGGGCCGCACTGTTGTCTTAACTCCACATTTCCCACAGTTCATACTTAAGAGAAGTAAAATCCTAATGTTCATTAACAGAGCAGTGGTTTCCAAGCTTTTGTGCATCTCATTTGTAAAATCTTTTTAAGCCTGCATTCCATATGCATGTACATGTATATATACCTATACATACTCTTCTGTACCAATATTGTATAATTATTTAATGTAAAACAGTACAAACAGGAGTTCTGTTCGTTTTTTCCCCGCACCACAGTGGACTATCCTGTGTGCGTTGTAGAGAGATCACTGATCTAAAGAACTGGCCTGAGTGGGAGGTTTTGCCTCTGCCTCTCCCTTTTCTTTTCCTTCTATAGTAGCACCACCAGCCACGTATCAATAAAAATTATTCTTGCCAACTGTATACCTCTTGGGAACCTTAGGAGAAATAAATCCAAGTACCTGCACTTGCAAAGTCTAGCTAACATTTGTTGAGCGCTGCCTCTGATCCAAGCACCATTCTGAGTATTTCATCTGTGTGGTTACCTTACTTAATCCATGTAACTCTGTGAGATGGATCACTGGTGGGGAAACTGAGGCACAGCTGGATTAAGTCCCTGGCCCAGGTCATACAATTAGTAAGTAGTGGAGCTAGACTTTGACTCCAGGCCGTCTGGCTCCACATTCTATGCTCTTAACCACCATGTTTTCCCAGCATCTAGTCAGCAGTTATGTGATTCTCCACTTCAGATAAAATTGTGTGATTAAGTCTAAATGACTCTAAATCATCAGCAGCGTATTTTGAATCATTGGGTCAAGACACAGACACATGGTTTAGTAGGACATTATAGAACCTCAGAACTGGTAGGAATTGAAAAGGCTAAGTAGCTCCGTGCTTTCTAATCCGTTCACCAGTGAAAACTCTTGTTTTGTTATGAGGTAGGTTCCTGATAAATTCTCAGGGTCCTGCAAAGACGTGACTCCTTTCCGGTCTAGGTTTTAATTCTTTTAAGAAACTCTCATTATGTTATAACATGGAAAATGGTGTTTTCATGACTATTTTTGGTCTTTAAATACCTTGTTGTACCTATAATTATTATTTTCCTAAGAATGGAGCTGTAATTACTTCAAGATGAAAGAGCCATGGTGCTTGTGGGTGGGTATGCTTCTCCGAACTTTAGAACTACAGCAGAAATTAGAGGTTCACGAGGTAATTGCCGTGATTACAGTTTTCTTTCTGGCCCCAGACAGGAGCTCTTGAAACGCAATATTCTACTAATTTTTTAAATGTACAGTTTGCAGGGCAACAAGGAAATTACTAAGAACGTGTACTCTTTCTCCCTCATTTTCGATGAAAGCATCTTGTTGGATCTCTTGCAGTTGCTGAGGGAAAAGCATGTATTATGAGACACTGTTAAAAGGCTTTAAAAAAACTTAAGTACTACATCAACCATATAATATTGCATAAGGAAATTATTTTAGAAGAAAAAAAGCTCCTAGTCATAGCTGTCTGAGGTAGCAACAGCTTTTAAAACATCTCTGTGAACCTTCCTAAGCTTTACATTTCTAGATAATTCACATCTTTATAATATGTGTAATTTTACATTGTAAATAATGGAATTTCATAGAATTTGCACATCTCACAAAATAGACCTTCAATAAATGGCTGTCCTTATCCTTTCTGATTGTTACATACATACGTTTGAGTGACCATATAAGCCCTCTTATTTGTTTCCTATTTTACTTGGCCATCTCCCTGTTGTTAGATTTAGGTTATTTCTTGCCTTTTGCACTGTAAAATCTGGTAACGTGTTTTGTAGTATCTTTTTTAAATTTATTCTTGAGGGGGTGGTTGTCATTTGATAGGAATTATCAGGAATAGGATTACTGTGTCAGCAGATAAAAGAGCAGTATGACTTGGAATACAATTTGTCCTGTGTATCAGCTGGGACTGTTTCTCTGCAGCCTATCCATTCATTGTTTTTATTACCTTTTCTATTTTTAATATCTTTATAAGGACAAAAAGACACTTCAGTATTGTTTTACTTGGAATTTAAAAATTATCGGTGTGATTCAAATTCTTTGCATAGGTTTATTACAGTTTTCAATTTCTATGTTAATGTCTTTTGTCCTCAGTCTTCTGGATCATGATAGTAGCGAAATAAGAATTCCACATACTAATAATGTCCTACACATGTCAACTTTTTTTCCTCTTCTTGTTGTTGTGATTATTTTTCCCTCTTAGTCCTTTTATCTTGTTGTTGTTTTTTTTTTTTTTGGTTTTATCTTGGTTCTTGTCTTGGCATTTTCCTGATAGTATGTCTTGTTGACATGAGAACATCATTAGACCTCTTAACTGATATACATAGTGCATTTTTTGAGGCTTAACTTTGTTAGACATTTTTAAAATATGGAGTTTTCTACATTGATGTCCCAACAAATATTGTTCCATAGGTGTGCCAAGAAGAAATCCTGATTTTAATCAATTATTTCAGTTATTTTAGTGGAGAATTGCTGGGTCATAAAGTTAAACATGTTTCTTTAAAATATCCCAGTCTTTGATATTCTAGTGTGCCTTGGGTATCCAAAAGAAGGGTATAGTTAGCATATGGTGTTTTCCAAATTTGTCATGGCCTCTTTTTTCCCCAGAATACTTCCCAGCATCTTAGAAATAGTTTTCTGCAGATTGCAGTATGGGAAACGCCGCTTGAATCCATTTTGTTGTTCTTTTCACAAGAAACGGTCCTTTGCTTTTAGTAATCACCTTCACGCACGCGTGGAGCTGGAGTTTCTTGATGTTCTCTGTCAAATTAGGCCTGTCTTTCTTTGTAAAAACCATTACTTAACAATGGCCAGATCTGCAGTCGGCAGGTCTGTGTTGGAGAGTACACGGGGGTTCTAAACTCTACTGAACTGGGGACGTCACCAGTGGCTTACGGCTTGTCTTCCATTAGAACTTATATCCTCAGGAGCTGGGCAGTTGAGCCACCTATAGAAAGCTTAGTGTGCAGTATACTTAAGCATAATAAGCATAATAAGAAGTGGAATAAAGCATGGCTTTTATTCGAATGTGGCAGAAAGAACACAGACTTTGGAGTTAGCCTTTCCAGGGTGAAAAGCCTGGTTTTGCCATTTCCTAGGTTTTTGGCCCTGGATACTTGCTCTGACTCATTTTCTTCATCTTTAAAAAGGCATTAGTGGGCCTCCCTGGTGGCGCAGTGGTTGAGAGTCCGCCTGCCGATGCAGGGGATACGGGTTCGTGCCCCGGTCTGGGAGGATCCCATATGCCGCGGAGCGGCTGGGCCCGTGAGCCATGGCCGCTGGGCCTGCGCATCCGGAGCCTGTGCTCCGCAACGGGAGAGGCCACAACAGTGAGAGGCCCGCATACAGCAAAAAAAAAAAAGAAAAAAAAAAAAAAAGGCATTAGTAATGCTTGTTTTACATGATTGATAGAGTCTTTGAATGCAACATTCAAGATGAACTTTTCAAAACATTTCTTGGAAGACAGAGGATGCAAAAAAGGGACACAGAAATGACCTGGAATTAGAATCTGAGACCAAAGCCATGGTTTATCCTTTTAGTTGCATAGAGATCTTAAACGTAAGGTCCTTGCCAGCATCAATGGCTGTTGATACCAATCATGTTACTTTTAAAAAATTAAGGTGTCTTTTCTTTAAAACAAAATCTAATATGCTAAGAGAGTTGAAGCAGTAGGATATGGTCCCTAGTACTTGAAAATAGTTGGTTTTCAGGAAAATTAGAGCTAGAAGAAGCTGCACGTTGGTCCAGTCTTCCAAATTTACAGGTCAGAAAGCTGGGAACCTGAGAGGTCTGAGGGGTAGGAGTCAGAGTTAGCTGCCAGGTGACCCGGATCCTGCGTGGGGTCCTGCCTGTGCACTGTGAACAGCTGGTCACACACGTGCAGTCCTGGGGCAAGGCCGGGAAGCTGGCTGTACAGCCGGGGAAAGGAAGTGAGTACATATGTAGTATCTTGAAGGATTAATAGCTGCCTTTTGTTGGAGATAGAAATGTAAGGGAAAAAGTCATTATGATAAGTGCTCTCACAGCACTAAGGATGAAGAGAGATTCTTTCTCAGAGGGAAGGGGAAGGTTTAACAGAGATGACAGACTCAGTCGTAAAGGCTGAGCGTGCGTTTGTAAGATGGTTAAGATGGTGAAGAAAAGGCAAAAGGCAGAAGTATTTTTGAGAAAGGAGAGGATTGTAGCTATTGGAATTGGCATCTCCAGAGTCACAGAGGCCAGACAGGCGCTTAGTACGTTTGGGCAGCATGTATCTGGACTACCAGGAATGTAGAGTGAAAGGTGGGAGAGACGCAGGTCGGCATGCTGCAGAAGGGAGTCTGCGGAAGCAGTGTCGGGTGAGGCGGAGAGGGCTTTCTGAGTCTCTAGGTCTTAGCGCACGAGAGTGATGCGGTCAGATTCATAGTTTAGAAAGGCTCCTCCCTCTTCCTGGGGCATGATCCAGTCCTGAAGTCAGGCAGGAGCCCTGGGGATGGATTTAAGAACTGCTGCAGAGGTGGGGTTGGCAGGGTTTCCTGGCCTCTCGGGTCCAGCTGAGTGTCTTGCTGCCATCCGCCCAGGTACTGAGTGGGTGTGGAGCGGGGAGGAGGATTTTGGAGGAAGCCTTAAATATGGGGTGTGATCCTAGAGGAAGAAGTGGACTGAGCCACAGCAGAAGGACCTAAGAGAAGTTCTGTTTGTGAAATACCCAGCCAGTTGGCTCTTGCCTTCTGGTCTCACTCCTTTACCTTCCGTTCCCAGCGCATCAGCCAGAGTCCTTTTTCTGAAGTTCAGGAGTAATCGCCTCGTTCTTGGACTAACCTTTGCCTTCAGAATAAAACCCAGACTCCTTTCCGTGGCCTCTAATCCCTGCGTGATCTGTCACTTTATCCTCCACGTGGCCACGTGCTTTGGCCGCCTGACCTCCCTGGTGCTTCTGAACACCAGGCCTCTCTCCTTTCAGAAATGTTGGTGTGCACCCTGTTGTCTCCTGTCTTTCCCTCCTTGAAGAAGAGAACTGTCTAGTCTTTGCCCAGTGTCCCCACCTCTAGTATGGACCGTGGCCTGTGGAAGAGCACATATCTGTGGATGGATGCGCCCCATCTCGGGATGTTCCTCTCTGTGACCCTCACATTGCTCAGCAGGGACGAAAGTGACCTCCCTGTGGACCAGAGCCGGCTTAGAAGTACCAAGTGGAGAAGCTGTCCCTCTTTTTAAAATGAGCTCCTATTTGCTTGGCTGACCCCAAGGATAAGCCCACCAATTCTTTTCGAGGATTTTCCTACCAGTCACTCTCAGTGGTGTTTTTCAGTCACCGATGTTTTAAGGCGCACCTAGAAGCTTTCACAAGCCTGTGCATCTCCATGTGCTGTTGTGATTCGTTACTGATCTTACACCTGTTTTCTGAGTGGGGATGCACATGCCGGCAATAGTGTTAGGGAAAATCGCACCCAGCCTCCAGTCTAGCTCTGAAGTCCATGAAGACTGCACCGCAGTTGCCCGGGTGCAACTGAAGCCGAGTGGAGACCCTCTCTGTGGATTCGACTCACTGCTGCCACGCCGAGCACAGTGGTTGGTCAGCAGATGGACCCACGTGAAGCGGCTGGTGGGCAGTTCAGGTGGCACAGCCCCTGCGAGCTGCAGGAGGACCTCCTCCCACTTCGCTCTTGTCCCCTCCCCCTCCTTAAAGAGCAACCTTGGGTTCTCAAGCAAAGTGCTGATTTCAGTTACTCTTTGGCTTCTTCACAGAGAACCCCTAGATTGGGAAGGGAAAGGTTTTTTTTTTGTTTGTTTTGTTTTTTTTTCCTTTTTGCGGTATGCGGGCCTCTCACTGTTGTGGCCTCTCCCGTTGCGGAGCACAGGCTCCGGACACGCAGGCTCAGCGGCCATGGCTCACGGGCCCAGCCGCTCCGCGGCATATGGGATCCTCCCAGACCGGGGCACAAACCCGTATCCCCTGCATCGGCAGGCGGACTCTCAACCACTGCGCCACCAGGGAGGCCCGGGAAAGGTTTTTTTTTGTTTTTTTTTTTTCTTTTTGCAGTATGCGGGCCTCTCACTGTTGTGGCCTCTCCCGTTGCGGAGCACAGGCTCCGGACACGCAGGCTCAGCGGCCATGGCTCACGGGCCCAGCCGCTCCGCGGCATATGGGATCCTCCCAGACCGGGGCACAAACCCGTATCCCCTGCATCGGCAGGCGGACTCTCAACCACTGCGCCACCAGGGAGGCCCGGGAAAGGTTTTTGAAGTTGTTTGTCTCATGGCCTGATGAGCGAATCCTTGGCTGATTTTGTCTTCTAAAGGTGCCTCCATCCTCTGCACCCCACTGTGTCAGGTTGGAAGGTGGGTGAGCACGATGCTTACGCATACTTGGTTGAGGGTCAGGAGGGTCAGGAAGAGCTGGGCTTGAATCTTGGCTCTGTCTCTGACTAGCTGCAGGATCCAGGGCGATCCTGAGCTTCAGTCTCCTTCTCTGTAAAATGTGGGTAACAGAAATGTCCTTATAGGTTACTGCGAGGATTAAATAAGCTAATCTGTATAAAACACGTTTCTGTTATTTTTATCCTCCTCCTCCTCCCATCATCATCAATGTGAGGGAGAAGGGAGGTGAGAATGGGCCAGTATACGGCTCTAAGGACAGTTTGAGGGGAAGGAGGCGAGAAGGGAACACTGTCTGCGCCGGTATCGGGTGAGGACGGCATGGGTGTCACAGGATGACTCACTTGAGCAGGTCCCACGGAGCCAGTAGGAAGTGATACAAGGCCTCCCTGGCCTCAGCCCAAGCTCTTAACAGAGGCGTCCACTTCTCGACGTGGTGCCTGGCTCCAGAGCCAGGCCCTGCTGCTTCCAGGGCCGGGATGCACACCAGAGGCAAAGGGTAATAAGTGGTGGTTGAGTGCTGGGATGTCAGTGACCCCGTGGGACTGGGGGGCCCCCTGTGGTAGCAGTGCCAGACCGTGTGGGACCAGCAAGGACTCTAGCCGTTAGGTGCAGAGATGGAGCTTCACAGAGAGAAGCAAGACTGGGCTTAGCCCTTCAAGTAGGTTACAAAATGTGTGAGGTGGCTGTGCTTTGTGGTGGCAGGTTTGGCTTTAAGGGTCTTAAACGGGACCGACCCGTTCCACTTTCCCGGTTCACACTGCTCGTCCCGACATCAGTGCAAGAATCAGAATGGTTTAGCAAAAAGTCTTGAATATGGCAGTGAGGGATTGTAGGAAACGCTTACGTTTTGAAAATAAATAATGCATGAGAAATAAACAGCATTCTGTGAGTTCCAGTGCTATTCTGTACACCTTTAATTCTAGATGCTTTCAACATAGAGGCAGATTCAATTGACTCGCATTTATTGAGCCACCACTCTGGGCCTAGCATAGTCCATGCTCTCAAGATGTGTGCACATCTAAGGGGTAACTTATGCCTCCACAGGGAGGGGGACTTCTGTGAGTCACAGTTTTATGCAATATCTTTTCTTTGGCTTGGAAAGTTGATAGGTTGGTGGTGGTTTCTTGCATAGAACAGGTCCTTAGACTCATTCAGGAAGTATTGCTGAAAGTGGTACATTGAATCTTTGCTGCAGATCTGAACTGTGAAGTGACTTACCAAGTGGGGCCCAGACCCTGAGTAGTCAGCACCTGCAGATCTTTGCTGCCTGTGGGTCACATTCCCCCTCATGCAGCCATTCAGCTACAGGGAGCTACAGGTAGGGTAGAGGACATTGAAAGTTTCTGACTGAAATCAGAGAATATAGGAAGAATCGGAATCTTAAGGACACTTTTAATAGTCTAAAATAGCACAGATAAAAAGCTTAAAACCTGTTTCTGTGGATGGCCTGTCAACTTTCCATTTTGGGGCTGCATTATGCAAATCAGATTTTATTTTAGGTTGATCATTTCCCCTTGCATAGCAGCTTCATCCTACTGTTAATCTTGAAACTAACAAACGATAACATCTTTACTTCTTCCTTTCATACGAGCTGCTGTTGCCATGTCCTGCTGCCTGCTTGCAGGTATTCTGTGCTGCGGCTGTTGTTGTGTAGCTTACACACAGGATGCTTCTCAGTGCCCCATACTTCCATTCCTCAGATGAATAGGGGCTGTGCTTCCAGCATTTGAGCTGAATGCTGGGGGAAAAAAAGAGAGAGAGAGAGAGAGAGCACACACAAGCAGGCCAGGCCCCTTTAGATCTGGGGAAGAGTTCTGAGAAGAGGATTTCAGCAGAAACGTTAGCAGTTGCACAAGCTCTCAGGTGGATGCCAGCTTGTGGGTGCAGAAAGACTGCAGGTGTGGCTTAGATATGAGGAGTGGGGAGTGTGGCAACAGAAGTCAGAGGGCTGGATCACATGGGGCCTGGCTGGCAGTAATGAGCACCTGGGTTTTATTCTAAGAACAGTGGATTCTTGTTCATCCTTCCTTCCATGTGTGTGTGTGTGTGTGTGTGTGTGTGTGTGTGTGTGTGTGTTCGTTCAGTTCTTACTTTGCATCTTCTATGTGAAGAAAGAAACAAACATAAGTATCATCCTTGGAGAACTTTTAGATGACTGAGTAAGGGAAGAGACACAGGTACTAAACCCCTAAAATACAAGGTAAAGAGTGGAATGATTTGGGAAGTGTGGCTAAAACCCCAGGGTAGCGAGGATTAATATTTTTTGAATAACTTCCTTCATCAGTCTTACCAAAAGCAGTACCAAGCTTCCCACGGATCCTAGTGAAGGGTTTTGTTGTTGTTTTTTGCTGTAGCAGGTAGAAGTGGGGGACACGCAGCTGGGGAAGCAAGGCACATGGAGTATGGATTTTCACACTTAGGCCAGTGCCTGGCCCAGAGTAGGGTCCACTATGTGCCAGGCACAGATAGTGGATGAATAAGTGAGCAAATGTTATAAAAACCCAAGTTTGATCCTCAGAACAGAAACTCACTTGCATGCATTGCCCGAACCCTCCTCTTTTTTGAGGCAATAACAAGGTCACTCTCCCTTCTGGCTCCTTTATTCACAGTGCCCTTCATTATCCCATAGGATTACTCTCTGGGCTCATAACCTGATTCCCATTACAATTATACACATAGATTCTAGTATATGGGGTCTTGTGATGGATAAATAACGTATTGATTTGGCTGTGAGGCTGCATGAGAGCTTGTATCACTGTTTCGTCCTCAACGAGTTTATGAGAATGTTAATTAGGCATCTCCCTCCTCTCCAAAAGGTAGAGGGATTGCTCAACAAGCTGAAGGCTGAAGCAGTCAGGCTCTGAACCAAAATTAGGCCAACGTAGTCTTCCCTTGATTGCCCTATTACAGGAATTACACAGAAGAAGAGCATTCGCTTTGTGGTGATTATGGGACAAATGCTTCTATTGAAGTGCATTTTTGAAATTACCTCTCTGTATATGACTATTAAAATAATAAAAATGGAAACACTCCCTTTTTTCCCCCAAGTGAGTAAAAATTCTTTTCATTGAAGAAATCACTTTGCTAGTAGGAGCACTTGCTTCAGAGATGTTTTGCTGTCACTGCTCCGAATGTTTCAGGAATCTCTCTCTTGGAAGCGCCTTCAGAGGCGAGGGTAATGATGCTGGCAGTTTTTGAGCACCTGCTCTGTGCAAGGCTTTGTGCCAGCCACATCCAGGTACATAATCTACTTAATGCTCAGCATCCCTGGAAGGTGGGAGGTGTCTACCCGGCCATGTCTGTAAGAAATTATGTGCTATCATTTTATTGTTATCCACTGTTTCCTTTCTCTGTAGGTATACTCATAAGATTTAGCGCCAAAGACTCGCGCTTATTTTCAAAAATCAAATCTACCTAAAATAAGACACATTTTTCCCATTTGAGTATATTGCAAAGAAGGTGCCTAGCCTTCGAAAGTAATTCTGAAATCGAAAATCTTAACATTAACAGCCATATTGCCACTGCTCATTTAACGTAGGTGTACTATATTCTAATAAAATGGTTTTTAAGGAAGTTGCCAGAATAACTCTTCTAAGGTACAAAACTAACTTAAAATGTGTAAGTTCTGTCTGTCGTGTTAAACCATTACTCGTGGTACTGTGTGGTCATATCCCTCATACATGTGTCACACACATATTTATTTTTTATTTATTATTTTATTTATTTATTTTTTTGCGGTATGCGGGCCCCTCACTATTGCGGCCTCTCCCGTTGCGGAGCACAGGCTCCGGACGCGCAGGATCAGCGGCCATGGCTCACGGGCCCAGCCGCTCCGCGGCATGCGGGATCCTCCCGGACCGGGGCACGAACCCATGTCCCCTGCATCGGCAGGCGGACTCTCAACCACTGCGCCACCAGGGAAGCCCACACACACATTTATTTTAACACATACATTTAAACTTTGGCTGTTCAAAGCAATCAGGGGAGGAATTACAGGGGGCCATGTTTTCTGAATTCAGAACTTTATTCAGCCATTTGTAAGGCAAGTCTTGCATTGCATCCTTTCCTATTTGCGGAGCTGAGAATACTGAGGAATTAATTTCTTCATCGTTTGTTACTTCATTTCATAAACATTTTTTGAACATGTGCCATCTGCCAAGCACCGAGAATGGGAATTCAGCCATGAACAGGTTCTGCAGGGCCCCTGTCTCCATAGAGCTTTCATTCTTACAGTGGAGGGAGATAAATACCATGATGGTAAACAGATCACGAACAGGATCATTTCGGGCTGTGTAGTGCTCTGGAATATCTAGTGTGAGGTATATGAGAGAGTGACGGGGAAGCAGGAGGGTGTGCTGCTTTAGGTTGACCATAAAAGGCCTTTCGGAGGAAGGGGCTTTTATTCTGAGGCCTGGGTAAGAAGAAAGAGCCCATCATCTGGAGAGGTTAGGGACGAGAGTTCCAGGCAGAGGGATCAGCTAGTGCAGATGCCCTGTGCTTGAAACAGACGTGGCTGGATGCCTGTGCATCTCTGAGAACACGTGTTGTTTGCACTCCGCTGTGACCCAGGGATGCTGCTCGGCCTGGAGTGGTACGAAAGGTTCCATGTCCTACCCTGAATGGCCTCTGATTCTTAAGGAATTTTTTTCATTCTTATGTCCAGTTTGTATGATCTTTCTGAATCCTCTGGTGGCCAGCTTCTGTTGGTGTGGTTTCTCCAGCAATCTCTCTCTAATTTGCAGGACCCTGTATCTTCTCTGTGTATTCAGACGCCCAAGCTTGTTAGGACTGTGCATGAAATAAAAGTAATATGTCTCCATATAAAGATGGGAAGTGCTTTTCTAGGTTAACGCCCCTGCTCTTTAGTAATGCAGAGAAGGGGAAGCTGCTGTATTACAAAGTTCTAGATGGGGGAGGTGTTACTTGACTGTTAGAGACCAGCATATTCTCCTGGGTTCCTGTCTTGGTTCATTCATCCGCCTTCCCCTCCCTGTCTCCTCTCACAAACGCATACGCTTTTGAGTTGTTCACCTTCAGATGCATACTTAGAAACGCAGGCACATATTTTAACAACTTTTAATGGGTTGAGAGGTAGGATAATTTTGTAGCCCATTCATCTGCCACTTTTCTCTTAGCTTTATGTAGTTTTACATATAGGACATTTCAAAAGATGTCACTGCATCTTTTGTCTGGCTGTCGAGAGAATGGCGCTCTGTAGCATATTTAGACCTGTTCTTTCTGGAGGGAGCGTTGTTTGATTGAAGGACAGTGTTCCCTGGCTCTCTTAAACACAGAGTTCTTAAAACTGCATTTTACTCAGCTGCTTTTTGCCCGTGGCCAAAGAGTAGAGTGTAAAAAGAGAAGTGTCACACGGACACAATGGTGGCTGTAGCTGTCTAATGCGGATGTCATTAATAACCTTTAGAAGTAAGTGCCTGAACCTTACATCCTATTAGTTCTATAGACAGGTGGGTAAAAATTCAACATAAATTTCTGAGACTTTCCCTCCTGCAAAAAGGAAGCAGATAACTGGTCTCATAAAATGTTACGACTGAAATCTTTTCCAGCCCTTTGCTCATTTGGAGTCATTAACTCTAAACGTGCATGGACATTAAAGCCCACTCATTAGTTTCTCTGCCAGTAGAATCATCCTTCAGTGGTCATCACTCCCCAAAGCTGAGCTGATAGGTTATTTTCTTCCAGAAGGAGATCTTTTCTCCTTTCTCGAAAATTATTAAAAAATCATAAGATCTAGGAGAAACATGAGCATGCCTTCTGCAATGGATTTTTAGGTGGCTTGTTTGAAAAAGCATAAGCTGGTTCTTCTCTTACCTGATATGTGACTGACACCTGGCAGGTTGTTTCGCTTCTCTAAAGCCCAGGGGTTTTCATCAGAAAAAAAGATGGCAGAAATATGTATATAAAAAATAAATGGTGGCTGTTACTAGAATTATTTTTTAAAATATCCTTACCACAAAAGCGGTTCAGCAAAGGATAAACCCTTTGGATCCCATCTCTTAAAATGAGTGCTTATTTGCACTTATTTGCATTACTGTCTTTCCCTCCCAGTCTCCTAGCAACCTAAATGTCTTGCAGTTTCTGAACACAGATTTGCCTCTGAAAACTCGTGGATATTGCCCTCTTAAGATGAGACTGCTTTTAGTTTCAGTTCTTCACAGATACCATTGGAATGCAGAACTGGGTAGTGATTTGGAGGTGGAGTTTTACTGTGAAGAACTGGGTTCAAATTCCTACTCTGCCACCGGGGCAAGTTACACTTTCTAAGCCTCTGTTTCCTCATCTATAAAATGAATCCGGTAATAGTACTTATTTCATAGGGTTTTTGTAAGAACTAGGTGAAATAATCTAAGTAAATCTCGGCACCTTGATGACTAAGCATTTATTAAAATGTTAGTGATCTTCCTTCTTTCCTCTGACGTACGAACCTCAGATCTTTGAAATTACTCAAACTTTGTCTCTTCCTCTGGAGCTGTGTCATAAAACATTGTTTCCTTAAATGTGATATGCAGTCGCTGGCATTAGATGAGGTGATTTGAGGTAGTGAACAGAGGAGCATTTTATGGAGTTAGAGGCACATAGTCATTTTTAGGGTATCTTCTGTGAATGTTGAGTGAGCCAGCTCTTTAGAGTGTATTTAAATTTTTAAAAAAGATGTGGATGAATTTTGTTTTTTGTTTTTGGGTTTGTTTTTTTTTTTTTTTTTTTTTTTTGCGGTACGCGGGCCTCTCACTGCCGTGGCCTCTCCCGTTGCGGAGCACAGGCTCTGGACGCGCAGGCTCAGCGGCCATGGCTCACGGGCCCAGCTGCTCGGCGGCACGTGGGATCTTCCCGGACCGGGGCACGAACCCGCGTCCCCTGCATCGGTAGGCGGACTCTCAACCACTGCGCCACCAGGGAAGCCCGATGTGATGAATTTAAAGAAAAATGTTAATTAAAAAGAAGTGCAGATGGGACGTGGCTGTGAAAAAAGTTGTGGAGGTGGAAAGTGAGTGATGAGCAAGGTAGAAATAGTGTTAACCCGCAGCCTGCAAAACGCTGGTCTTTATCCCAGCGTCCCATTAGATTTGGGATTCGGGAGACATTAATGTAAAATGGGATTTTAGCACTTTCTGGCTTTGTGACTTTGAGCAAGTTAGTAAATATTTCCCTCCCTCCCTCCCTCCTTTCCTACAGATATTTATTGAAGGCCTATCACATTTCCTTATCTGAAAAATATAGATGCTACTTCACAGGATTTTTGTAAAGATGTAACTCAAAGAGATAAGATATCTATTTGGTACATCTTCTCTACGAGCTTATGCCTGGTGTAGTAAGTGCTCAGTAAACTTTAGTTCTTGTGTTACTTAGGACTTGCGGTTGCAAGTGATAGAATCCCAACTTCAACTAGCTTCTGACAAAAGGAATTTATTGTCTCATGTACTCAGTCTACAGGAAGGTTGGCAGTGATATAGACGTGGGGACAGCTGGGAGCAAGGACTCAGTTGCCACCAGGACCCCCTCCACCTCTTGTTTCTGGTGCTTCGTCTCTGTTAACATCATCCTGTCTGGCCAGACTCTTCCACACAGCTAGAAACAGAACCCCTGGTGGCCCCCAGGTTCGCATCATCAGAAAGGGGCTGCATGTTATGATCCCGGTTCCCAAGCTCAGAAATCCTAGGCAGGACTGAGCCCAGCATGGGCCCTGCTCACCTGGCGAGTCATGGGTGCTCAGAGAACAGGAGCCAAAGGAAAGGGGCACCGCCCAGTGAAGCCCATGTTTAGGGTGGCAGGAAAGCCCGTTGTGCAGAAGGGGAATAACAGATGCCTGCTGCCATCACCTTGCCCCCTGCAGCTCCCCCCGTACCCTGCAGAGAGCAAGTACTTACCCTCCGTGGGCTTCCATTCGCTCATCTGAAGTCTTGAGGTTTAAATGATGTAAAGGATGTGAGTGCACATTGAATGTTTTTAAACTTTATTATACAAGTTTATTTTTATTGCTCCTATTGCTCCTGCCCTCCAAATCTTGACTCACCTTCCAGGGGTTCCCAGACTGTGAATGGACCATGGACCTTGGGAAAGCAGAGAGGGGCTTGAATTTATTCTAAGAAGTTAGGTCAGCATGCCATGAGTATGTGTACATTGACTTGTTTTTGAAGTGTAATACACACACAGAAAAGAGTACATATCCTAAGTGTGTCATTTGATGAATTTTCACAAACGAAACCCAGTTGTGTATCCAGCACCTGGGTCAAGGATCAGGAGTGACAGTCCCCCAGAAACAACCCCCTCACCCCTGCCTCGTAGATTACTGGGGATGTGTTGATTCATCACCTAAGAAATCATGTACAAGCATTACTTGCATCATGGTAGCATTTCTCACGTTGTGCTTTTTTAATAAACAGAATTTTTTAAACACACACGGCATTATGTCATGAAAAAAATTTTTTTTAACTAAAAAGAATCCTCAAGTTTAAAAGCTGGAGAAGCTCTTCGGGGTCACTGTTGCTTATCACACTCCCTTAAATGTTTTCTTTCTGGCTGAAATTACCATTAGGTGATAAGATGTGTTTTGTTCCCTGGGAAGGTGTCATCCATGTCATATGTTGGCCTTTCTCCCTTTCCAGGTTGCAAACTCTCCGAGTGAAAGAATCAGATCTTAGGTATCTTATATTTTCTTTCCTGTGCATAGCTTAGCACGGTTACCGACTGACTACCAGCTTATCCATTTCACCCAATGTTGAGCTTGTGGAATGACCAGATTTATCCCCAAAATATAACTACTCAAATCCTGGGCACTTCGTGTCTCTGAAGGGGTTCGTTGTTGATAAATATACCAGTTTGCTGTGGCTGCAGTGCTCAGCACAACAAATGCAGTTATGAATGAGTTTTTCTTTTAATTTAGTTCCTTTTTTTTTTTAACTTACCAAGTTTTCCAACATCTTCCCCCCCCCCCCCATTTTTCTCTTCTAGGCTCTAGACCAAGATAGAACAGCCTTACAGAAAGTTAAGAAGTCTGTAAAAGCAATATATAATTCCGGTCAAGGTAAGCACTTACCAACAGAGATAACACCAATTACGTATATTGTCTGCAGTATTTTCTGTTATTTGTTAGATACTAAGTTTCTGGAAGACTTGATACAAATGGAAAAACAAGTAAGTCAAAGAAATTCAGTTTTTCTCTTTTTTTCTGTCTCTTCTGTCAGTCCAAACCTGTTACTGCTTCCCAAGTAAAAAGAAGGAAAAACATGAGTTGCAGTGGGTTTTATTACACAGTGAAAACCTTAAGTAGAGTTATAGGTAATTTTGCCACAAGTGACATAGGAGATATGTAAAATTCTCTTTGTGTGGTTGGTCAGACTGTAATTCAGCGGCCTCAGTTAAACACACGAGGATCTTTTCCATCGGAAGTGTACCTGTACACATTTGAAAATCCGTATTGGTGACAGGTGCGGGGTGAAAGTTAGGGGACACGTGGGGACGAGGCTAAAGGGAGAGACCTGGGCAGACCTGCCAACTCGAGTCTTTGCATCTGGCTCAGGGCAGGCCGGGTAACCTGTGTCACCAAATGTTTTAGCTTTGGTCAGAGACTTTGTCATCTTGGAGAGAAAAGTATGTTGTCAGTGGGTAAGAAGAAATAAACCAAATTAAGATAAACAGTAGGTAACCACAAGAAATGGTAGGTTCCAGCGCCCCAGGGAGGGAGAGGCCTGCAAACATAAAATGAGTTTCAAGATCTCTGACTCACATCTTTTGTTATTGGTATTGCAATACCAGCTCCCTTTCCCAGAGGTCAGGTCTCTAAGAGATCAGTTGTCTGTAACAGAACACCTGGGAAGGGAAGGCAGCAGCGGGGTGCAATGGAAAGGGCACGCTCTGAGGTTGTATGCTTGTGGGTTTGCACTCTTTCTCTCCCTCTAACCAGCAGCGTGACCTTGAGCTGGTTACTTCACTTTTTTGAACCTCCATCTTCTCTCTAAAACGGGGATCGAATATTACTCAGCCATAAAAAGAAACGAAATTGAGTTATTTGTAGTGAGGTGGATGGACCTAGAGTCTGTCATACAGAGTGAAGTAAGTCAGAAAGAGAAAAACAAATACCGTATGCTAACACATATATATGGAACCTAAGGAAAAAAAAAAAGGTCATGAAGAACCTAGGGGTAAGATGGGAATAAAGACACAGACCTACTAGAGAATGGACTTGAGGGTATGGGGAGGGGAAAGGGTAAGCTGTGACAAAGTGAGAGAGTGGCATGGACATATATACACTACCAAACGTAAGGTAGATAGCTAGTGGGAAGCAGCCGCATAGCACAGGGAGATCAGCTCGGTGCCTTGTGACCGCCTGGAGGGGTGGGATAGGGAGGGTGGGAGGGAGGGAGACGCAAGAGGGAAGAGATATGGGGACATATGTATATGTATAACTGATTCACTTTGTTATAAAGCAGAAACTAACACACCATTGTGAAGCAATTATACTCCAATAAAGATGTTAAAAAAAATAAAAAAACAAAAAAATAAAAAATAAAAAAATAAGGGCTTCCCTGGTGGTGCAGTGGTTGAGAGTCCACCTGCCGATGCAGGGGACACGGGTTCCTGCCCTGGTCCGGGAAGATCCCACATGCCGCGGAGCGGCTGGGCCCATGAGCCATGGCCGCTGAGCCTGCGCGTCCAGAGCCTGTGCTCCGCAACAGGAGAGGCCGCAACAGTGAGAGGCCCGTGTACTGCAAACAAACAAACAAATAAAATAAAAATAAATAAATAAAACGGGGATCGTGATATTACAGGGATGTTGAAAGGATTTAAGTAGTTAATATCTGTAAAAGTTCTACCACCTCATGGCAGTTCAGTAAATGCAATACATTTATATTTTATATGTTTTATATTTTATTTACATTTATACTCACTCTTGTGATAAAATCATAGGGTATTTCCTGGTCCTCATCTTGTCAGAGCTGGGAATCAGTTGTCTCTTGTCTTCATTAAAGCCCCAGGCTTAGGGCACTCTGTGATCCTAATTAACACATTTTGTACCCTGGTTCCTGGAGACCTGTCTCTAATTTCTTTATATCCAATAAAACACTAACTTCTAATTAAGGTAGATAAATGATATTTGTCTGGTTATGTAGTGACCAAATGGTGCTTTAAGTCTTGGCCTAGATTATACACCTAGCTTATAACCTATGCCTTAGCTTCCTTCTAATGAACTCCCATGAGGTGGTAGCCCTTAATAGGGGATGTGAGTGGGATAAATAACTGGAAGATGGCACAAGGGGCTTCTGAGGTGCTGGTATTGTTCTGTTTCTTAATTTGGAGGGTATTACATAGATAAGTCCATTTTTTGATAATTCATCAAATGCTACACTTAGGATTTATGTACTTCTCTATATGTGTGTGTGTGTTATGCTTTATGTACAAGTAGGTTCATTGAAGCATTGACTGTGATTTGGTAAAACAGAAAATGGAGATTTGTTAAATAAACAGTAGTATATCTATATAATAGAATACTAGACAGACTTTATAAAAAAGAAACTTAGGCGTAGCATAGATCTAAGTTTAAATCCTAGCTTTGTCACTACTTGTTAAAGTAAATTATTTAATTTCCATGAGTCTTGGACTTCCCTGGTGGTCCAGTGCGTAAGACCCCACACTCCCAATGCAGGGGGCCCAGGTTCGATCCCTGGTCGAGGAAGAAGTCCTCATGCTGCACACAACGAAGATCCCGCGTGCTGCAACTAACTCCTGGAGCAGCCAAAATAAATAAATAAATAAACAAACAAATAAATAATGACTTCCATGAGTCTTAAATTGCCTCACCATAAAATGAGAATATAATATCTAATTTACAGAGTATTGTATGGACAAAATGAGGGAATATTTAAGGCCCCCGACACACTGCCTGCCACGTAGTACATGCTTAACACATAGTATAGTAGATGAGAAAAAATGGCAGGTAGGTCAATAGCATGGGTGCTTTCTCTATATTAATTCAGTCTTTCTACAAATACTGTTGGACCAGTCTGATTTTAGAAAGAGCTTAATGAGCCATTATCTGCCTAAGGAATAAATGTCAGTTCTCCATAATGTTATGGTTTCTGCCTGTGAGTCACAAAGGGAGACTTCTGATTTACAGCTGTGAGGTGCTGCCGTATTTACTCTGCTCGGGGCTCCATGCGACTTTCTTTTCCAAGTGTCCTTACTCAAGACACATTTCTTCCCTTGGCCTCCATGTCCACATCATTTAGCAGCTCACACAAAGGCTCCTGTACCTGGGGACGTGCTTCTTTAAAGCATTGCCTTGGTCCCAGCTGTCCTGGACGTGGCAGTGGGGAGAGGTTGTCCCTGTGTGTATGTAAGGTGGAGAGTTGAAGGGGTGAGTGCAGGGTTTGGCTGCCATTTCCTCTCCCAGATGATACTCTCCTGTGGTTGGGGGGGCCGCAGCTGACTGGGCTTTGAACCCCCCCCCAAAGGTTTCCCCTTTGAAACCTGGATTCAGGGTTGTTGTGTGTACTTTGCCCTAGGTCTGCACTAGCCAGTCACACATGGCTTTTTAAATTTAAATTAATTCAAATAAAATTTAAAGTTCGGGCCCTCCATCTCAGTAGCCACATTTTGAGTCCTCAGTAGTCATGTGTGACTGTGGCTACAACATTGGGGGGTGCAGACGCAGGGTATCTCCACCATCACAGGAAGTTCTGTGGCTGTAGAGCACACATCCCGTTGTATTGTAATTGTTAGCCTGTCTCTCTTGCATTAGACCAGTGAGTCTCAATCCTGGCTTTTCATTAAAATCAGCTGAAGAGGGAATTCCCTGGCGGTCCAGTGGTTAGACTCCACACTTTCACTGCCAAGGGTGCAGGTTCAGTCCCTGGTCGGGGAACTAAGATCCCACAACCTGTGCCATGCAACCTAAAAATAAAATAAAGTAATAAAATAAAATCTCCTGAAGAGCTCTTAGAATACAAAAACAGGGATTCCCCGAGCCCTCACACTCCAAGAGTAGCTCCAGAGTAGGGTCCAGTAGTGGGATTACAAGAGTATTACTCCCCAGGTGACTCTAAATTCAGCTAGAGTTGAGGACTGCATCAGTGGCCTGGGAACTCCTTGATGAGGGCCAGTTCATCTTTATATTATTTTGGGAATTTGCCACCCTAGTTTATTAGCTTAGCAAATATTTATTGAGCATCTATTACATGCTACTGTTCTGGGTGTTGGGTATATTAGACAAATCAGACAGAATCTCTGCCTTTATGATAATTTTACAGTCCTGGGGAGAGAGAGCTGTTAATCAGATCATCAAGCTGGAAAGTAGCTATAGTTAGAAACTGGCAAGTACTATGAAGGAAAGCTTCCTGGGTACGAAGAAGAAATCTGAAGTAGTTTGAGGAGGGTACTAAGGGGAATGTCTCTGGAGGACATGACATTCATTGGGTGTTCCTGCTGTACTAAGTTAAGCCCATCAAGCCTTTGAGGTAAGTCTACCATTATCTCCAATTTATAGATGATGAAGCTGAAGCATAAAGAACCAGACTGTGTTGTCCAGGGTGCCACAGCTAGCAAGGAAGGGAAGGAGAGCCTAGCAGACTCCAGCTTTGCTGTTTGTGGCTACTGTGGATGTGTAGCTTCTACCTGACACTTGGCCAGGGCTCAACAAGCATGGAATGAATTGCTGCTTATCAGCTGGATGGGTCCCCAGGAAACTTTCTGTCAATGGCTGTTAAATATTCACTAGTCATGAATATTCATGAATGAATCCATCACATGTACCCTCCCAGCAGTGTAATCCATGGGATGACTTTGTGGTTCCCAGATAGGGGCCACAATAGCAGGTATCATTCCTGTGACCTGGAAGTGTGGGGATAACCTCAGATCTCAGCGACTGCTGGCGCCTGATAGGGTTTCTGCAGTCACCAATGATTACAGTATACCCAGGTTTTTGATCAGCTTGTGTGGGCAGCACTGTGATATTTAATTCTTAAAAAATAGCAAGATGAGTAAAACAGTGATGTTGCAGATCTTCCCATGATACATGCTCAGTGGAATCCAGGTCATTCCCGTCCAAGGGCTTTTGGCCTCATCCAAAGAAGCCACAAGAGGCTGAACCCTGGTATCTGTTTCCCAGTGTGTTTTCATAACTTTCTTGTTTTCTCACAGTGCTTATGACACAAAACCCATCTGATGTTCTTTAGAAATTTAAGAAGCATTTCTATATTTCTAGTTTGAGAATACCAACCACCCACCTCGCCAGAATGATTTGAAAGATGGTGGAGAATGGTGAAAGGTCTTACTCTTAAAATGTATTTATTATTTTTGCACATAAGCTTTATCAGTATTAATTAGTAAATGGTATAATAAGAGAAATTTTATTGGAAAAACAAATTATCTCCCTTCAAGCCCTTTAGTTTGAAATGGCTTTGGGAATTTGTCTCTTTCTCTTACTTGTCCCCACTGTGTATGAGGAGATTTTAAAAAACAGAAAAAAAGTGAATTCTGTGAGCTACTTGGATCAAGGGGAAATTTTCCAAGCCATTCAGTTTTCCTGTGTTGTTTCTAAGTTTTGAAGTCTTAACAATATTAAACTGTGAAATATATTGTCATTTAGAAAGTTTTTCTTGGTGCATGTGTTCCTTCCCTCCTTCCTCCTCTCTCCCCCGATATATGTTTAAAACAGCTAGTAGTTTCTTGAACATCGTAGAGGTTTTAAAGTATGTTGCAATTCTTTGGGACTTTTTCTTTCAAAGGAGGGAGCCTAATTCTCTTTGCCTTGAATGTATGCCAGACTTACAACTCTCCTCTAATGAAGAGAGTGTAATAGCAGTGATGCCGTGTGATTTCCAAGGCCAGTTCATAAAAGAGATGGCTTCCACCTAGGTCCCCCCTAACCCCTTCATTTGTTTTGGAGGAAGCCAGCCACCATGTTGTGAGGACACTCAAGCAGCCCTGTGGAGAGAGATCTTCCGCCCAAAACCACCACTAAAGAGCATCTGCTAGCCCCAAACCTTCAGGTGACTGCAGCCCTAGCTGACATCTTGCTCTCCATCTTTGAGTGAGACCTGAGGTCAGAACAGTAGAAGTAGGGCTGGCAGTCATAGGATTTCTGCCCCTGCGAGCAGGGGCATGTGTATGCATGTGGTGGGTCCAGTGTAGGTCAGTGTGTGTCTCTAGAGAAAAAAGAGCTTACTGCATCTCAGTGCTGTTGAAAAAGAAAGCGACACACACTACTATAAGATGGAAGAGTCATGTGGTTCATTGTAAGCATGGGGGTACCAAATTTGTTTTTCTATCAAATGACTTAGTTGAGTTGAATTCGTTAATCTTTTTGAACAGATATACTATTATTATCTAAACACACACACACGTACACTTTTCCTTGGCAGTAAAGACCCAGGATATTCCTGCTACTGGGGCTTTTTCTGTGATTGAAAAAATAAATTTTTTCGCACAAATCAAAATATGTAATTTATTACTCTATGTGGCTTCCTTAAAATTTATGCCAAGATATATTTGGAATACATTTTAGCTTATTAGTGACACATGGTGCCCATTAGAAATCTCTGTAACATTGTTAGTCTGAAAGTTTGGATTCTTAAATCCTTTAATTTTAGCGAATAAAAAAATGACAGTGGTATGTAATTTGATTACAAGTATATGATATTTCTGAAATACAGCTGGATTGTCATAAATGGTTCCATAGCCTTTTCACGTCAGGAAAGGAAGCCCTTGGCTTTCTCACTGCCTTCTCTTTTATTCCCCTTTCATTTTCAGTTAGAATTACGTAGTGAGTGGTTTTACAAGAACATTTGTGTTATTTAAAGCAAAATTAAAGTGTGATGTTCACCCCATATTTTCATTTTGATAATTTATTTTAAGAAATAGCACATTGTATATGATTAAATCTAAGATTTTAAAGGTAAAGTGCTAAATTCATCAGTGGATAGGAAGGGAATGTTTTTGCATCCAAGTAATTTCACTTTAGCTACTTTTTTAGTTAACATTTTTTCAAATTTAAAAGTATAGTGTGAAGTGAATTCTAAGTAGAGTTGGTAATTAAGTTTAGAGTCTTAATTGTAATGGTATTTTTAATCCTGTGGTTTTCAGTGGGAAGAAAAGTTTTCTTAACAGGATGAATAGAGATAAAATAGATTAGAACTTTAATGGAAAGAATGTCAAGAGCTATACAGAGAACATAGTCTGTGTTTAGAAAATTTTCTCCTTTTTGCTGTTTTCCAAGTTTGTGGATGAAAATCTGATCTTTTTTAAAAAATTTTTTTGAATTAAAGTGAGCTTGTTATAAATAAATAAGTAAATAAATAAATAAATCTAAGCCCTCAGAAGTAGAAGGCTTTAGATAGAAATACTGTAAATACTCTTGGTGGTGGTTGTAGTGATTTGAGCAAAGTCTAAACAAATTACTTTGGGCCTTCAAGGCATTTTGCATTCTTGTGGATCCATCATTACTTCTTCAGAGGTGAAAACAAATCAAAATGATGGGTTCCTTCAGAATGGTCAAGGAAGGATGCTTTTCCAAAAGGGGGTATACTTATCCAGGAGAGAGTATTATTACTACTCAAATTATGTGGGGATAAAACCAGAGGGATTTTTTAAACTGCCTTTAGAAAATTGAAGTCTCTTTCCAGAATAATCTTATAACTCCAGGCTCTTTGGGAATTGACAGTTTTTGTATTCAAGGCTCAAACACTCTGTGACTTGAAATCAGAGGCTGTCTGGGGTGCGTGTGTGTGTGCATATGTATGCACTTCCTCCGTTTTGCTGGTCTGGAATGAGTGTTCTCACTTTTAAAATGAGTAAATATTTTATAATGTTTGCTTGCAATTTATGGGAGCATGCTTCATGAGAAAGTAACTCATTTTAAATGAAATTGGGAGCACTCATTCCACAACCAGTAGTTTGGGGTTTTTTAAAGCAAAAATAGTCTGTTAAAGGTGACTATAAAAAACATGTTTCTGTACCTTAATGGTCTAATTTTGATAGAAGTAATAAATTATAGCCACTATTTGTTGAGTGCCTACTATATGCCAGGTGCCTGTTGTCACTTAATCATCTCAACAGTCCTGCATGGAAGACATTATCATCCCCAATTTAGGGGTGAAGGAACCTGGTTTAAATTACTGACACAGCTAGTAAGCTTAAGTTTAAACCTGGCTTAAATTACTTACACAGCTCGTCAGTAGCTACAAGTTTTGAAACTTAGTTCTTTATGATCCCAAAGCTGCTGAGCCAGAATTGCCAGATTATTAACTGTCAGAGGTGAGTGCTGACCCAGAATGGGGTACTGAGGATTCAGTGGGGTGCAGAACTTGTGGGCATACCGCTCTGGATTACCTCACATGTGAAGAGAGACAAGTGAAACAAGCAGTAATCCTGTAGCATGAAAGTGCTAGATGGGCCAGTTAGAAAAGGAGCAGTTTTATTCCTTCAGATACAAACTAGAGCTGGAATTTAGGACTACCCAGAAAGTATTTCTCCAAGCTCACTCCTATGACTATGTCCTTTGTAATTAGCATGATTTATACATGAACAACAATGCCCTTAAAATATATATTCTCTTACCTAGGCTGAACATGCCTGCTGTACACCCTCATCAATTTATTGTGGATTCGTTCAGACAGGTTAGGGATCAAATGCTGATTTAGCCCCTGATTGGTGGCAGGGAACCTGTGGACAGAGAACACTTCAAGCAATTGGTTCTTCATTTCTGAAAATGGAAAGATAGTTTCTACCTCATTGGACTGTTGTGAAGCATAACATGTGTGATTCAGACCCAGTAATGGTGGTGGTGGTGGTGGTTACCTTCATCCTCATCAGCTTGAGGCTTTCTGAAATCGTGGGGAGAGATTAGGGACAAACATAGTTTGTCATCTTAGATCCACTACCATGGAGATAAGTGCAAGATGTTTCATCTTGCCCTCCACCCCACTTCAAGCTTCGGTTTTCTCATTCCTAAAATGGGCAGTAGTGCCTACTTTGTGAAAATTGGGAAACATATATAAAATATTTAATGTGGTACTGGGGCATAGTAATCTGTGATAATTATTATAATTACAGTTAATTGCAAAAAAATTAATCAAAACTGGAAAAAATTTTAGCCAGTATTTCTTCAGATTATTTATTTATTCTTATATTCTTTTATCTTTCTGAGATTCCAGTTAACATTTGTGTTAGATATTGTCACCACAGGTCATTAAGACTCTTATTTGTTTATTTTTGGTCTTTATACTCTTTGTGTTTCAGTTTGGATAATTTCTACATACCTGTCTTCAAGTTTACTGCTTCTTTCTTCTGCAGTCTGCTTTTCAGTCTGCTATTAGTCTCACCCAATTAATTTTTTATTTCAATACTGTAGTTTTTAGTTCTTGGATTCCATTTAGTCCTTTTGTAGCATTTTTATCTCCTCTGAAGTTCTTCATCTCTACACCCATTTTGTCCAACTTTTCCTGTAGATTCTTGAATATATTTGTAATGTTTATTTTTGAAGTTGTTACATACTAAATCCAACATCTGGGTTGTCTGTGGTTCTGTTTCTCTTGACTTTTGGCTACATGTCTTCTGTTTCTTTGCGTGTCCAGTAGTTTCTGTTTGCATGGTAGACGTGGTGAATTACATGTTGTAGAGACACTGGATTGTTATCTTTCTATGAAGTGTGTTTATTTTAGTACACAGTGAAGTTGCTGGTGGTCACCATCACCCTGGCCCTGTAAAAGGCTTTCTTAGGGTGAGTTTATTTTAGTTTTGTTCATAGTCCTAGGATATAGCCCTTTGTCCTGTTCCATGCTCCACACTCCTGAGGCATGATGCTCTGGGACTTCAGCCCACAGTGTTTACCAAGCCCTGCTAACTTTGTAGGACTTGAATTCCATCCTTTTCTCAGCATTGGGAAGTGGCTGAAACCTGCTCAGTCTAAGGTGCTGTTTTCCACGGGGCTTCTTGGAATAGCATTCATGCACATGCAGCTCAGGGTCATCCGAAGGGTTTGAAGGGAGAGTATATACAGATGTGCGGGCTCTCCTTTCTCTGACTTCCACCTTTCTAAGATCCCCCCACTCAATTTCCAGCTGCTAACGCAATCCTGACCTCTGACATCTTAGTGAAATGCCTCTTTCTGCTGGAGTTCTATTCTCCTTGCCCAGCGTGGACTGAGGTCTGCCAGCAGGAGAAAAGCCAGTTAAAGATGGTCTTCCCCAGAATCATTCTCTTCCTTGAAGGGTAATATCCCTGCCTGTTTCCTCACGCCTTTGCTTGCTCTCTGGTGGCTTCAAATGGTTGTAATTTTTTACATTTTGTTCATCGTTTATCAATGTTAGTGACAGGAGCGTTAGCCTGGTACAAGTTACTCTGTCACGTTATCAACTGCAGGCCTTTAATTATAAAAACTATACATGAGCAATGCATTTATTAAGCACATATTGAGCATATAGCTGGAAGGGATTGACAACACTCTTGGCTCACAGGTGGTCACTGTGTTTTAGGACATTTGGACTTAAATAAATAGATAATAGATGACAGATCATGACAAGTGACTTAAGAGTTGAAGAGTTGAAGATATACCTTCAACTGAGGTTAGTGGAGTTGAAAATTGGCATGTCATTTATTCAGTCAAAATTGAATAAATTTATTTATTTAGTTTATTAAGTGCCAGAGAGGTGAGTGGGTAATAAGATGAACAGGATAAGTAAAAGGTAATAAAAGTAATAAAAATAAGGGATTTCTGCACTCTTGAGCTTACAGTTTATTGCAAAGTAAAATATAGTTACCTATAGGCACACTTTATTTGAGGTTAGATTTTAAAGTCTGCATGAATGGAAAGTAACCTATGGGGTCAAAATAAGCCTTGAAAATCCCTGGATGGCCTGTAAAGTACACTCAAAATATAACATGCAGTGTTTTTACATAGTGTCGGCATTCCTGTAGGAGCCCTGGTATTGAAAACACACACACACCATCTTCAAGCCAGTCACCCTTAGCCCAGGGACAGGTGCCCTCTGCGAGCAGGTAAAGAGCACGTTGGCATGAGTCTTCCTGCTCCAGGGACACATGCTCATTGAGTGGAATGGGGGCCCTCTCTCTCTTTTTCTTTCAAATCTTCTAAGTTAAATCTCATCAATTAAAGGCACAGATGTGTAACCCCATTTGTGTTTTTCAGTCCTTCTCACTAATCCTATTTACTGTTTAAGGATTCAGGTTAATGATTATCTGTAGTTTCTTTTCAGGACCACCTTTCTCCTTTGGACAGAGCATTGCAGTTAAGATTCTGCAGCCTGCCTATACCTTGCTGCCTCTTTGTTGCAAACTGCATTTTGACTACTTGGATGGTTTATAGCTCATCAAATTCGGATTGTTTTTTCCTGTATAAAGATATTTCACTTAAACTGTCAGAGTCTGCAGGAAAGCCAGGGTCTTCGGTTTTATTTCTGTGTATGGTATTTTCCCCAGGTTTGCTTAAACCCGCCCTTTTTCATACACGCTCCTCCGACCACCTGGGGTATCACATGTGAAGCAGCTCCATCATGGTTCTTCACGTTACACACCATCTTATGGCAGCCATGCTCTGTGATAACCTCCAGAAAGCAGTCATCCATGAGATGAATTCCATTAGTGGTTTGGGAGTGGACAAGAATTCTAACATGTCTGTTTCCAGGACTGGAGGGACTTTGCCGATGAGTCTTTAACCCGGAAAGATAACTACTTACTGATTTTTCTGATACCCTGTTTGGGTATGGAAATCAGGCAAGTTGCAACACTTGATTCTGAAATGTTTTTCATTGGTAATCAATCCTGTAAGACAGAACACTCAGGGGCTGTCGGAGGATGTCTTTGCAGGGACCGTTTGTCGCTTGCATTCACAGGCAACAGAAGGGTATTCTTCCACATCTCAGATAATTGATCTAACATACACTTTTTCTCTGTGGAGACTTGCAGGGGGCTGCTACTTTGGAACACCTGGGGCTGATTTTTTTTAAATGGCATTTTCTCTTTGATTTTTTTTCCCGTGTGGAAGTATAATGTGTATTAACATGTTTGCTGTAGAAAAATTCAAATGAGCTAAAAGAAGAAAATACTAATTGGCCATGTTTCCTTTTAAACTCTTTTTTGTGTGTGTGCATTCTCAATCACAGACTTCACACTCAGGCGGCACCCAGCACATGGGTAATTCCGCATACCTCCTCCTCCTCTTTGTCTGCCCTTGGAGTGATGCCTTTTCCAGGAGTTCTGGGATGGAGAGAACAGTCCTGCTGTATTGCTTCTGTGCTGCGTGCACAGTGAGGAGTGGCCCCAGGGCAGGAGAGCTGGGATGTGACCTCTGCCCAGGCTAGAAGTAGCTGCGCATTTCTTAGCAAGCCCCTTCATTTCTTAGGACCTCATTTTATTATCTAGGAAACAGAAAAGATTATCCCTGCCATGTCTGTGTATGAGTTAGTGGTTATAAAATGAGATGAAGATTCTTTCGCAACCTAAAATGCACAATACATACCCTAAGGGGCGTTCGCGGGACCCAACAAGTAATGCTTTTCCCCAGGGACCAAAACCAGAGGCCAGCCCAGCCCCCTTGATCTCGTCTGTGCACGTGTGCTGGTGCCCTTCCTTCAACTCGCTGGACTCTCTGCACCCGTCCAGGGTGAGAAGCTTTGTCCTTGGATTCAGCTAACATTTCCTCTGTGATTCTGAACTTTCTGGGGTCATAGGTGCCTTTATAATCTGAGAACAATGGATCTTCTCCTGAATGAAAAGCAAAAACAAAACTTGCAAGGCAGAATTTTTCAGTCAATTTTAGGGGCTTTTGGAGCCCCTAAATTCCACGTAATTTATTAACCAAGAAGCTAAAGCTCAGAACAACTAAGGGATGCACCCAAGGCCACAAACATAATGACCTCAGTAATCTTTGTATCTCAGTATGGGTGCTTGATGAAAGTTTGTGAATTAACAGTAAAATGTGAAGCCATATTTTTTTTTTGGAGCCATATTTTTAAAGTACATCTTTTTATAAGAACACTTGGCTCCACTGGATGATGGGCACTCATGCTGTGGGAGACTAGAGTAGGAGAGGAATTGCTTGTCTCCCTTCTAGCTTTTTTAGGGGCCAGATCTGAAATTACCTCAGAAGCCATCAACAAACCAAAGTGTGATGTGTATTTGATCTGGCAGTTAGGAAGCCTCAATAATGGAGCCAGGATAGGGAACATTTCTGCTCCTGCTATAATGGAGTGATGGTCACGTGCCATTTAAATGCTGAGTAATAGCCTCGTGGAAGTCTGCGGGCATCTTTTCTCGGGGTTCTGTTAGCTAATGGATTTGTCAGTGCTGCAGAAATGGGAGTCTGCACGCTGAGTTTCCAGATAACACCCCAGGGGCTGGGGCAGATTCTTGCAGAAGCTTGGCTAGAACTTTGAAAGAACAAATTCAAATTCAAAATGACCTTGACAGATCAGAGTAGTGAATCGACCAAAGTGGTATGGAGAAAAGCAATTTAAAAAAATATGCACAGGGCTTTCTGCCTCCAAGGGTGATACCTTTAATCTTAACAATAGACCGGTGCAGGGAGTGGGTGCGGGAACAAATGGGAAAACAGAGGCCCAGCGATGTGAAATAACTGCTCACGATCAAGTAGATGTTGTATCTCAGAAAAAAACAGACTCTGGACTCTAAATCCAGCCCTTATCCCCCGATAACACAGTGTCTTGTAAAATTAAAACTGGTTGTTTTCAGGGTCACAGGGTGTTGCTGGCTTTATGGATTGGTGTGGCAAAAGCCATTTGAGCCCCAGTATGACGATGAACAGGAATGGAGAGCAGTGCATTTAAACTTCACCTGCCTGGTTCTAGACTGAAGATGGTGAGCTCTGGAGAGACCCAAGGCCCCAAGTTAGTCTCTTCTTAACCCCTGGGTACTTGATGGTGCCTTGATGGTAGGCCGTTACCTCTTACCTGGAAGTTGACTTGTTAACCAACTATTTATTCTTCAGGTTGCTGCTCAGTTACCGTCTCTTATGAAACCTAACCTGCCCCATCCAAGTTTTACCATGTGTTCATTGATTTATCCGATATTGAATGGGTACCTACAACAGGCCATGTTAAATAAGCAATGTATTTTCATACAGCAGAAAGGAAATAAAGTTAGAACTCTTCCTCATGCCATGTGAATACACCCATTGCTGATAGATTGAGTATTTAAATATTAAAAAGAAAATAAAACTGAACTAAATACTAGAAGGTTTAGGACATACTTTATATAACATTAGAACCCTTCTTCCTGCCGTGTGAACAGATGAATTGCCTTAGATTAAAGATTTCGATGTTTAGAAAAAATACTGAACACTAGAAGGGTTTCGGGTAGAAGCAAGGCAGGAAACCCAAAAGTCTTTTGAGTAGACTGGTGTATTTGACTCTGTGAAATTTCAAATATTCTGTAGGGCAGAGGACACCATACAGAAAGTTAAAAGACAAGTGGGAGGGACTTCCCTGGCGGTCCAGTGGTTGGGAATCTGCGCTCTCACTGCCAGGGGCCTGGGTTCGATCCCTGGTCGGGGAACTAGGATCCTGCAAGCCGTGCGGCACGGCCAAAAAAAAAAAAGACAAATGGGAGAAAATACTTGCAACAAAGATTGCCATCCCGTATGCAAGACAGTCTTTTTACAAATAGGGAAAAGACAAGCAATGGGAACCGAGGCTAAGTGTATAAACAGGCAGAAAAGGAAATGTGAATGGACAATAAAATTACAGAAAGTTACTCAGGCTTACTATAGTCAAGTTTTTCACATCCACATGGCAAGAATTAAAAAGAATAATGACAGGGCTTCCCTGCTGGCGCAGTGGTTAAGAATCTGCCTGCCAATGCAGGGGACATGGGTCCGAGCCCTGCTCTGGGAAGATCCCACATGCCGCAGAGCAGCTAAGCCCACGAGCCACAACTACTGAAGCCTGCACTCTAGAGCCTGTGCTCCACAACAAGAGAAGCCACCGCAATGAGAAGCACGCGCACCGCAACGAAGAGTAGCCCCCACTCGCTGCAACTAGAGAAAAGCCCGCGTGCAGCAACGAAGACCCAATGCAGCCAAAAATAAATAAATAAATAAATAAATTTTAAAAAAGAAGAAGAATGACATATATGTGCTGATGAGTTTATAGAGAGCTCCGCCCTTCCATGTGTGCATTGCTGTTGGAGATGTGACTTGCTACAACCAACCTCTTCTGGAAGGAGCATGGCAATATTAATTAAAATTTGAAATGTACAGCCTATCGCTTGACAGTTCTGCTTTTGTGAATGTATTCTTCCAGAGATAAAGTGATAGCACGTAAGAGCTTATGTATAAGAATATTTATTGCAGCACTGGTTTTTGGTGGCAAAAAATTGGAAGTGTCTCAATAGAGGGATAGTTATATGAATTGTGGTAGAGTTTATTATGGAATATAATCACAATTAAAATAATTAGATTTAATTGTACTGAATTTCTCTATCTTTATTCAGTAGGAAAAAAGCAAGCCATGGAGTCTTATATGTAATACCACATTTGTTTTTTAATTATTTATTTATTTGTTTGTTTTTTGGCTGTGTTGGGTCTTTGTTGCTGCACGCGGGCTTTCTCTAGTTGCGGCGAGCAGGGGCTACTCTTCGTTGCAGAGCGCGGGCTTCTCATTGCGGTGGCTTCTCTTGTTGTAGAGCACGGGCTCTAGGCGCGCGGACTTCAGTAGTTGTGGCTTGCGGGCTCAGTAGTTGTGGCTCGTGGGCTCTAGAGTGCAGCCTCAGTAGTTGTGGCGCAAGGGTTTAGTTGCTCCGCGGCATGTGGGATCTTCCTGGACCAGGGCTTGAACCCATGTCCCCTGCATTGGCAGGCGGATTCTTAACCACTGCACCACCAGGGAAGCCCCACATTTGTTGTTGTTTTTTTTTTTTTCTGTATGTGGGCCTCTCACTGTTGTGGCCTCTCCCGTTGCGGAGCACAGGCTCCGGACGCACAGGCTCAGCGGCCATGGCTCACGGGCCCAGCCGCTCCGCGGGAATATGGGATCCTCCCAGACCGGGGCACGAACCCGTATCCCCTGCATCGGCAGGCGGACTCTCAACCACTGCGCCACCAGGGAGGCCCCCACATTTGTTTTTTTAAAAGTGAGAAAAGGGGAGAAATCCTTATTTGTGTATTTTTTAAGCGTAGTGAAAGTTTACACTACAGATGATTAACTTTGCTTGTTTCAAGGAGATGATTGGAGAAAAGGAAAGAAATAATACTTTTTATCTTTATACATCTCCGTAGTAGTGTATGAATTATTTTTGTAATTTTAAAAACAAATGGAATTAAATTTGTGAAAGTGTGATTTGTGCTACAAAGTATGTGTAGGATAGTATAAAAGAATTAATCACTTGCCCCTCTATGCCAGCACTATAATTTATGACATGTATTACATGGCTTTATTATTGCAGTTGCAGTTCATTGTTTTTTCATCCTTGTCCCACGGCCCATGCTGAGTCTTTTTTGAAGGAAGAAAGAAGACTTGTTCCAGGAGAATTCACTACATGCAGTGAGCATTTTACTGAGCACTAACTATGTGCCAGGCTCAACGCGGGGGACTGGGTGTATAACAACAGATTACATAAGGCTGGGAACCCGTGCATTGCAAGAGATTGAGAGTGAATGACAAGCTTGCCTGGGAGGTCACGCTTGTATTTGACCTTGAAAGAGGCAGGCTAGACCTGGAATTGTGATGGCGCTTGGTGGACTGGGAACTTGGGCTAGGTTGTATAACTGTAGTATAATAATACATGTATTCAGGCTGTCCTGAAGATTTCTCTAAGATCATGAGGGTAAACTGATAAACACAAGCTTCTCTGGATTCTTGGCATGGAAGATAACTTGCATAAAGATCTTGGAAGAGAAGCTAGGCTCCCAGGAAAGAGAATATAGCAAACTAAGGAAGTGAGACTTGCTTTGGAGTGAGGGATGGTACCTCCCATTTCATAAACAGGAAGTGTAAGCCAGATGCACAGTGAGGCACATTATAGGTTTTTTCATCCATTTTACATAATAACTCTATCAGGTAGGTATTACTGCAGTTAAGAAAGCAGAGTCAGAGACACTACAGAAATTGCTCTAGATCCGTGGCTGGTAAATGGGAGATCTGGGATTTGATCCACAGTTGTCTTACATATCTTGGAACCCTCCAAACAATACCATAATGTTTGGATTCTCTTTGAATGTCCATCACATCAGAACTTCACCCTGGGTCTCAGGGTGAATGAAAGTAGTAAAAGTGAAGATATTTTTAGGGACTTGTATGTACTTTCTAGATGTTATCTACCACAGTTCACGTATGAAGTTGAGGCCCGGAAAATTTAGGTGCCTTTTCCAAGGTCACACATGGCCAGGCAGGGCCAGAGGGAGATTGAGACCCAGGTCCCTGTTCCGCCCAGGACGGTGCCCCTCCACCAGGTGATGCCTCCGGGAACATTCGGTTGGGGCTGCTCTTTAGGAGGGATTTATTACGAGTGTCTTCCAAGCCTTATGCTCATTAAACAGAAGTAATCCTTTGTGGTTTTCTCGTGTTCTCTGTTGTTGTTACTGCTTCTGCTGTTTTCCCCAAAGAGCTTTCACAGTAATTATGACATCTTTACCTCTCGGTAATCAGCCTCCAGGAGTAGGCTGGGTGGGTATTCTTAGACCTGTTTTCTAGATGAAATTAAAGCCCCTAAGAGCCTTAGTCGCCTGACCGGGGTCGTATGGTAGAGGCTGGAACTAAGACCCAGATCTTCAGGTCCCTCCATCACTTGACATCTGGCTCAAATTAGAAGACATCTAGGGGCTCCAACACTTAGCCAAGCCTATTGGTTGATAGCATAGGCTTTGGGGAATTCCCTGGCGGTCCAGCGATTAGGACTCAGCGCTCTCATTGCCAGGGCCCGGGTTCCATCCCTGGTCTGGGAACTAAAATCCCATAAGCTGTGCGGCGTGACCCGGGGGGTAGGGGGGAAGGCACAGGCTCTGCAGTCAGCAAGTGTCCTCAGCTCTTCTTAGCTGTGTGACCTGAGGCGACTTGTTTAACCTCCCTAAATCAGTTTCTGCATATATAAAAACGGCGTGATGTTAGCATGTTCTTGCGAGCATTGAATTCTCAGGAAAAATACCTGACACAGTTCCTGGCACATTAAGTCACCAGAAAATTTAGCTACAATGAATTGTTATTATTGCAGTTAATAACTGTTAACAAGTATTGTTATGATAATTGTATCATTGTCATCCTTATGGGCCAGGAGGTCTGATTCCCCTTGCTTTCTTGTTATTTATCATTAAGCCTTTCATGTAGTAGATTCCAAATAGGCACACATTGCGACATCCGGGATTGTCTTTCCCGAGTCTGTCAGTGGAAAAGGATGGGTTTGGAACCAAATGAAGTTGGGTCCTAACCTGGCTTCTCCATTGTGTTTCCCTTTTCTTATCTGTAAAACAACTGTCTTGCATTTTAAGGTACTCTCTGTGGTGGATCTCACTACACAGTTGGTTCTTAATAAACGACAGTGTCAGAGAGTCAAAGGTGGGGTTGGCGGGCCAGTTGGGGAGTGTTTATGAAAGTTTCCCAGTTTGGTAGAGTCTAACAGGGTGACAGTCAGGCAAACCCCCCTCAGAGAAAGGCCTGTTTAATCATTGCTGTGCTTCTGAAAATTCTGAGGAGGGCCCCATTGGGAAATATACAAGGTATTTTTAAAGAGTATTGAACTTTACTGTATTCCCAAGGCACTTGTTATTGCCAGCCGCTAGGAATGTGAACTCTGAGTGGGCGCATGGATTTCAGAGTACTGTTGGAAGCCCCTGCCGCCTGGCCCAGGATGGCCAGCGTGCTGGTCCACCATCGTTATTGTCCTTGTCATCGTAGAAATTTATTGAGTCTATCATGTACCATTCAGTATCTTACTTAATCACTGCAGTACCTCTGTGAGGTCAATACCATTATTATCTCCATTTTACAGCATGGGAATGAGGTTTAGAAAAAAGTGAAGTTGCTGGATCAGTGCAATTCCAAAGTATAAGTGATAGACCTGGAATTGGAATCTGAGTCTGTCTCACTTTAAGATATGAGGGAAAGCCCTCACTCAGCTAGGAGATTAAAAAGCCCTAATTTAAATTCCCTTATTTATGAGCTGTATGGCCTTGGGCACATTTTTTGTATCTACACAATAAGTGTGATAACAGTACTTAACTTGTGGACTTCTTTTTTTTCTTCAAGATTTCAAGTGAATTAAATTTATTTTGACGACAAGCTTCGATGATTATTTGAGAAATTAACAAATACAAAGAAATAAAGGGATGAAGGGAAAGCAATGTAGATGATTGTTTCTGTTATTCATGACTGAATAGCAAACTACCCCAAAACACAGCAGCTTAAAACATTTATTTTTTTATCTCCATGGTTATATACATCGACTAGGCCTATCTGGGTGATTCTCCTGCTGCTAAGCTGCAGTTATGGGAACAGATAACTGGTTGTCTCTTGTCTTTCTTGTTAATAGACATACTAACAGATGTGAAGTGATATCTCATTCTGATTCTGATTTGCATTTCCCTAATGATCAGTGATGTTGAAAACCTTTTAATGTACCTGATGGCTATTTGTATGTCTTCTTCAGAGAAAGTCTATTCAGATTCTTTGCCCATTTTTTAATTGGGTTATTTGGGGGGCTTTTGCTATTGAGTTGTATGAGTTCCTTTTATCAGTTAATAGGTCATAATCTATTAATAATATAGCTAAAGATTTATCAATTTTTTTTTTTTTTTTTTGCGGTACACGGGCCTCTTACTGTTGTGGCCTCTCCCATTACGGAGCACAGGCTCAGGACATTCAGGCTCAGCCGCCATGGCTCACGGGCCTAGCTGCTCCACGGCATGTGGGATCTTCCTGGACCAGGGCACGAACCCGTGTCCCCTGCATCGGCAGGCGGACTCTCAACCACTGCACCACCAGGGAAGCCCATATTTATCAATTTTGTTTACCTTTTCAAAAAATAAATCTTAGTAACATTTTTTTTTCTTTTGTTTTTCTGGTATCAATTTATTTTCTGCTCTGAGTTTTGTTATATCCTTCCTTCTGCTAACTTTGGGCTTAGTTTTCTAGTACCTTAAGTTGTAAAGTTACGTTGCTTATTTGAGATTATTTTGTTTCTCGTAGACTTATTAATAAGTGTGATTGAGGTAATGTATGTAAAGTGTTTCACGCAGTAACCAGCATATACTGAATGCTCAACAAACTAGCTATTATCACTATTATTACTGGAATAAGAAATCACTACCTAGGTATTGCTGTGGCGGTTAAATGTTGGGATGTATGTAAAGGCCCTTTCAGGCTGTGTAGAACATATGAGGTGATCAGTACCTGTCAGTCAGGTCTCTGAAGAAATGCCAGCAGTTGAAATCCTGACTAAGTGGCTCTTTCTGGTTCAGTTGGTAAAACTATATTATTTTGTCCTTTTATCAGAACTGAAAGGAGTCACCTCGCTCTGACTGCCTTACACTTTGCAACAGTACCCTGAATGCCAGAAATTCCCTGCAAATATTGGAAGAGCGTGGGTCTCCATTGTGGATGGGTCAGATTTCTCTCTCACCCTATTTTTTTCTTTCCTTTTATTCCATCTCTGTCTTCGCTAGCTTCCCCAGCCCCTACTTTACCAGCTCCCCGAAGTCACCTAGCACTTGGGCATAGCAAGCATCTTAAAACGACGAGGCCATTTTCTCCCATGCCTGTGCGGTGCGCCCCCAGCCAGAGCCCTTTATCTCCGCCTCCTCCCCAACGCCCTGAACTGACATTCCCTTCACGTTGCTCACTCTGCTCTGTAATCTGTCCCTCCCTTCTGCCTCCGCCTCCACCAGGGGCCTGTCTCCTTGCCCTCCGTGCCTTTGAAGACCTGCTTGGTAAACCCTTAATTTTGTACAAAGGGGATGCGTGTAGTTATATAATCTGTCGGGTGAATTGTCACTGTTAGCTTTATAACGCGGTATGTAAGAAAAGACTTAAAACATGAGACGTACGCCCCTATGTTGTTTGATATTAAACGCACCTCTATATTATAACTAATCATGGGTATAGAGGTAATATCAGCTGATCTTTTAGGCGCACGTGCCACATGCCGGGCACGAACACCTGATGTTTAACTCCCATCATTTCTACCCTCAAGAGAATTAGTAGTAGTATTCCAAGATACAGCTCACTAAATTAGCTGCTATATTTTAAAACAGGCGACTACACTAGGAAATTTTATACATGTGTGTGTATATAAACATGATTAATACATATACACATACACTCTTACGTGTGTACATATGGTTCTTCGGTTGTGGAATTGGCAAAATGTTTTATACAGCACCCATGATCTAGCCTGTACGTATCCAGTCTCACCTTCTGCCTCTCTCTCACCACATTTTAGGTTTCATCTGCCCCACAAGCATACTTCTTCCCTTGCAGAGTTCTGGTGAAGGTTAAATATGATATTGTGAAAAGCATTTGGGTCAGAGAAGGTTCTCAGCCAACTTCCTGTGGCCTCTCTCCCTGCCTTGGCCAAGTACATCTTATTTTTTGATGAATCTGTCGTCCCTCATAAAAGGAGAGCTTCTCATAGTACTTTCTAACCCTACATGGAAATCCAAATTGAGGATAGTGGTTGTGTCTGGGGAAGGAGGGAAGAGACTGGGATTGGGTAGCAGGTGGGAGAGAGAGGACACGCTCTGCAGTATTTTATTTCTTAACTGGCCAGTGGGTACATGGGTGTTTTATTAACTAAAGATTTTGATACATCATTTGAAATATTTTATAATTTCAAGCAAAAAAACACAAAGCCTACCACTTAGGTTTTACCTCCGAGACCCTTCCCTCGAAAGCAGTTGAAATGAACAGGCAGCTGAACCCCTTTTTTGCTGGCCTCCAGAAGCAGGAAAGGGTGGCAGGTGGAGTGGGGTTCTCCGGGGCAAGGTGAGGCCCTTTGGCCTCAGACAGAAGGTATCAGGGTGGGTCCAGCTTATGAGGGACATCAGAGGTATGCATCCTGCCTGTGCAGCTGATGTGGCCTTTCTTTTGTGCTTCTCTGAGCCGCTTCTCAGCGTGAACCTGGGCAGTAACTGGAGCTGCATTTTATCTTTTTTAATATCTCAGCCTGAAATGCCGACATCCACTGTAGGCATCATGCATTTTTAATGTGGCAATGATTAGAAGGTTGCTAGGGCCTCATTTCATTTCATTTCATTGGATGCTGTGACACTTGTTCCCTTCATCGTATTTCGACTTCTTCCTGGGACGTTCCCCAGTCCAGGCTCATACTGTTGCTCCCATGCAGTTATTGAGGGTGTGTCTGAGAGTGAAATATTTTTAAATTATTTGTTGTTCAGTTACTGAACAACCTAGGGGACTTAAGAAGTGAATGCTTCTTAAATTCCTGAAAGGGAAATCGACGAATCCAAGTCAACAGCTCAGTAAAGCTAGCTTCATAAGCCGAGCTCACTGAAACACATGCAGTGGTGTTTGCTGTGTGGGGATGCAGAGGTGAGCCAGAGGGAACCCCTGCCTCTCGTGGTCCGGTGGCAGGGAGAGAGCTGTACTTACACAAATGTATGATGTAGTGGAAAATACTGCAGTAGAGGTACAGAGAATTATGGGCAAAGAAAGATTATTGCCAACTAAGGGGAGGCTTTGAAAAGAAAGAGCTGTTGTATGAATTAAGTAAGCCTTTAAAGGTATGATTTTGATAGATACTTTTTTGTTCATTTATTTGCTTAATAAATATCCTACACCTACTGTGGGCCTCTGTGTAAATTCATGCTTCCCTGTACTCCACCACAAAGGAAGAGAGCCGTGCAGAGCAGAGCACGGGCATCTGAAATGCTGCCACGTGAAGGTGGTACACACCACCTGCACTCGTGTTTCCTTGGTCAGTGCCTTGTTACTTCAGGGTGTGGGGGTGTGCACTATCCCTTCCCATAAGCCTGCAAGGGTTGGGAACCTGGATAGCCATGATGAATAGCAGTGTCTGCCCCGAGAGTCACGAGATGAGATGCACAGTTTACCAGGATCATACTGGGTGCTGTACTGGAAACGGCCTGTAGGGGAGCAAGAGCTGCAACAAAGGAACTTTTGCAGGAAGGTTTGCAGTGATAGAGGCAAGAGATGATGTTGGATAAGGTTGATAGTCATGCGGGTGGTGAGCCGTCAGATTTCAGTTATATTTTTAAAGGTAAAGGCCAGTGGATTGCATCTGGGATATGAGAAGGAAAAATCAGGTGTGACTTGATGGGTTTCAGCCTGAACAACTCTAAGAATGTATTTGCCATTAACCCACTGAGATACGGAGGCACTGTAGAGAAAAGAGAATTGGGGCAGAATACCAGCGTTTGTTTTTAGCAAGTTAAGATTGAACACTAGGAGACATTGATCAGGCACTTTATATGTCTGCATTCAGGGTTGGATCTGGGCTGGGAATATCAGTTTGGGAGTTGTCAGCTAATAGAAATTACTTAAAGCCATAAGATTAGGTGAGATCCCATGAGAGTGAGCATCAGTGTAGAAGAATAAAGGCCCAAAGACTTGAGACCAGGGAGATGAAGAACCAGCAAAGACGATGATGGAGAGGAACAGCCATGAGGTGGCAAGAGTCAAGAGAGTGATATCCTGGAAGCCAAGTAGAGAAAGTGTTTTGAGGAAGGCATTATTATTACTTATGGCGCATTTACTCTATTGAGAAACTTCTGTATATTTTTTATCAACTCATCAGCACCACAGTCTTGTAAATACTGGTCTCCATCTCATAGATCAGAAAACCAAAGCTCAGAATGGGGAAATTTATTCACAGATATTGTATTGATACCTTTCACGTGCCAGCTAGGATAATAGCCATGGAAGTTAAAAAACTTAAGGTAGTAGTGAAACCAACCTTGAACTCTAGATCTGTCTGATCTACACCTGCACATTTCGCATCAAGAGATGATGTGTGAAAAAGCATTGTATGAATGCTGTTCCTCAGACCTGGGTCTTAGACAAAATTAAAGGAAATTAAGATTAATTGCAGAGAAAAAAACATGTTAGAACACATGGATTTTTCTTTTGCATTCCAAGGTTGATTTTTCTAAGGAGAATTTTCTCCTTGTTTCCTGACGATCATAGTTTCTTAATTGCTTGAAAATGTGATGATAATTTGACCCCTCAGCGTTTGGTGAGTCTGTGGATTAGTTGGGATATAAATGAACTCAATGCTCTGATAGAAAAAGTGGAAACCGCCTTTGATAGAGTGAGTGAGAGCACTCAGCGCACTGCCAACCACCTTGTAGACATGTTCAATAAAGAATTGATGGAGTTTCTTTGCTTTCCTTTTGAGAGTTTCTAGTGATCGATGTTCAGAGTAACTTGTCATTGTGGCAAATAGTAGCTCAGACTCCTTTTTCTTCTTCTTTTCAGATCATGTACAAAATGAAGAAAACTATGCACAAGTTCTTGATAAGTTTGGGAGTAATTTTTTAAGTCGAGACAACCCAGATCTTGGCACCGCTTTTGTCAAGTTTTCTACTCTTACAAAGGAACTGTCCACACTGCTGAAAAATCTGGTAAGCCATTTCATAAAAGATTTTATTTTTAATTACAGCCCGATCAAGGTATAGTAAGATCATAAAGAGAACAGTATAATAATCTTCTCCCCAACACTTGATCCTGAGGGCAAAAAATAAAAATAAGTCCTCGGTACAGAGTCACATTTAAGGAAAATGCCACTGAAATGCCTAGAATTTGTACCTCCGGCCCAGCTGATAGCAAGGTAGGTTTTTTGAATCTGAGAGAAACTTGTTAACCTGAACTCTCTTCCACATTCTCCCGTTGTTCTGCTTTTGTGTTTGTTTAGATAAGTTTTAGTAACTCTTGCATTTTAATTAGTTGAAAGAGTGATGATTTTTTTTGTTTCAAACATACATGTCACCCTTCACTTGTGTGAAGACCAGCATGCATTTTGGTCGCTGATTTACAAATAATTAACCTCTCCCAACTCCCCATATCCTTTTAACACCCTCCCAAGAAAAAAGATACTAAGATTTGGGGAATCTGTGGTTTCAGAAGTAGATGATGACAAGAAGAATCCCGAAAAATCTGAGACACTGGAGCTGCTGACCTAGGAGCAGACACAGATGGAGGTGTGGGGACCCATTGGGCAGGCAGTGTTGTCTGGGTGTCCCCAAATTGTGCCCACTACCCTCCCTCACCCTCACACTGCGTTCATGTCAAGAAAGGCTCGTTCTGTGTAGCACAGCTACCACACTTGTGTGTGAGTTAATTTAATCAAGTCTCTCTTCCCCTAAGTCCCAAGAGATAGGAGCAGTGGGAGGTTGAAAGATGCCAAAGGAAAAGTGTATCATACTTTTGTTGGCTCCTTCCTGAAAGAGAGGAGCTGTTTCCTCCTCTTCCTCTCGCCCATCTCAGCATTGCATCTTTGCCTCCTTTAAAGATCCAGAACTCAAGCTTAAGATATCTTGACCCTGAGTCAGTTACTCATATCAAATAGACGTCTGTGGTCTTACATGAGGCTCGTGTCACAAATCTACGTGGTACAAATGGCTATCTTCCAGATGTGAATACACCCTACTGGAAAATAAAGACTACCTTTCTATAGTAAATTAACCTGGTGATTTGACCAATCAGAATATTCTTTTTTTTCTTATCCCACTAGATAAATATATGTATGTGTCTGTCTCCCTGACAATTTAATTCTGTTTGATAGTTTATGCCACTGAATTAGTCTTACACAGTGACAACTAATCTTAAAGAAAATTAAGGCTGAAAATAGAAATATGTCTTCTTTTCAGAAATTTGAGAAAGGATGGTATTTAACTTAGGGCCTATGTATTCCTACACTTCGGGGTTTATTTGACAAACCCATGATATTTCTGTAAATCTTAGATTATGTGAATCTCTTCGATTCAGATGAGGCCTCCCATTTCTCCTTCCTCTGGGTACTGCCTGCCTTTTTGCGGGTGGCATTGCTCAAAGGTACTATGGTGGGAAGAAAAGAGGTGAAAGAAGATTCTGACAGTTCACTTCGGTAATAACTGGTAAACGGCTCCTAGTGAGGGAGGAGGTTCTGTTTCCCCTGAGATGGGCGTTTTCTCAGGAATATCTTGCTGACCTTTAGTTTCCAGGAGACCAAATGTATGTGGCTTAAGTCAACAGCCATCACTTCCACGTTTCCTGGGCCAGTCCATTTCCACACTTCCCTACCCTGTAGGTTCCTTCCGTGTGTAGGGATTCGTGTGCGGATTTCATGCCGTCCACACAGGTCAGTGGCCATTCAAGCATCAGTCATTGTCGTGTTTGCTTAGCTCTGTATGGAACTACAGAAACAACTATAGCTACAGAACTGATAACTACAGAAACAACTGGTAGTTATTGAACGCTCTGAGGAACCTGGCAATGTGCTTTGTGTGGATTTCTCATTTAACAATGTATAACAGCCCTATGGTGGTTTTACCTTTAATCAGGATGTGGAAACTGAGGCACACTGAGATGTCTGTGACTTGTTCAGGCGTGCTGTTAGTAAGGAGATGTGAACGCAGCATTCTGTTGCTGCATCCATTGTCTTTCCCAGCCCACTCTGCACTGCCTGGCACCTTGTGCTCTGGTTGTCTCATTTCCCTAAACATACCCCAAGCTGCAGGCCTCCTCCTTCCAGAAGTCTAAGAAAGAAATAAAAGAAATTGCTGGAAGATTTCATTCAGTTAATTTAAAAAAACAAAACAAAAACAAAACCATTTTCCCATTAGAGAAGGTGGTGGCAGGGAGTCCCCTGGTGGCCTAGTGGTTAGGATTCTGGGCTTTCACTGCCATGGCCTGGGTTCAGTCCCTGGTTGGGGACCTGAGACACCTACGCAAGCCGTGCAGCACGGCCAAAAAAAGAGAAGGTGGTGGCATTTCCAGTGAGGGAGCAGGTTAGAAGAATCAGTGTGTATTGTAGCTGGTTACTAAGGGAACACTCTTCTGATTGAATAAAGTCAGTCCCAGGAGTTGTACGACCCGACAACAGCCAGCCGCTTGCTGCTTCCCTTTTCATGTTTTGCCAGGAAAGGGAAGAGCAAACCAGGAAGATTGATGGGGTCACGCCCCAGAGCAGAGGGCGGAGAGGAGGCCAATCCCCTCGGGGAGGGAGGGGTTTCTGAGTCAGTTGCAAGCACATTCAGGCCCCAGATGAGTTTGGGGGAGCACCCCCCTGGGAAGCTGTTTTTCTCAGGAGATTCTGGAAAATCCTATTCTCTTTGGCTAGTGAAGGCTGGAAACATTAAGCAGTAATGGATACAGTTGAATTTTAGAAAGTAAGATTTTAAAAAAGGTACCTTGGTGTATTTTAGACTTCCTAAATTGTATCCTCAGTTCAACCGGCAAATATCCAAATGCCTGTTGTGTTGAGGTCTATGGTCAATCCTGAAACATGTCATTTTCTAATGAAGATATTGCTCACGCTGGGTATTTTAGTAGTTTATATTAAAATATGATTTATTTTTATGGAGGAAAGGAAAGGTCAATTTGGGGGTCAGGTCTAGCGCTCTCCTTTTGACTGACTCTAGGTAGGGAAAACTTTTATTAGTTGTGTTACTTTTAAGCAATCAGTATTATAAGTATATTGTGTTTGGGAGTTTCTGAAGGGTTGGTCCTGAAAAACGTCAATGTACTAAGTGCCGGTGACTCTTTCGGTCACCATTTAGATGTTTGTTTTTCTAAGCTTTCAGTGAGCGTGAAAGGTATGATGATCAAGTGAGAGGTTCCATGCGAACTCCCAGGAGCTGCCCAGATGTTGGTGCTAACTTCGCATGGACTGAGGCTGGCTTTTTATTAGCCAGCTTCTAACCTCTTGCATCTCTGAGCTTTTTTTTTTTTTTTTTTTTGGTTGCGCTGGGTCTTAGTTGTGGCAGGCGGGCTCCTTAGTTGCGGCACGCGTGTGGGATCTACTTCCCTGATGAGGGATTGAACACGGGCCCCCTGCATTGGGAGCGCGGAGTCTTACCCACTGCGCCACCAGGAAAGTCCCTAACCTGTAACTAATAGACATCTGAGGACTGCAAAGAGGGTCATGCACTGAGCCAGGTTTAAAGAAACTTGCTTTTCTTACCGCCCATGCCCTCCACGTACTAGAAAATAGTTTTTATAAGAAGGTCATAATACAGGATGGGAGAGTTGGTGCATTGTAAGTGGTGGGAGGAATATAGGTTTTGGTCGCTATCAGACCTGGACTCCCAACTCCCAGCTCCCAGCTTTCTAGCCTAAGGCAAATCACTTAACTTCTCTAATGCTAGTTTCCTTATCCGTAAAAAGAAATTGTAGTATCTGTTTCTTGGTAGTGGTGGGACTTGATCGAGATCCTGGAAGTAAATCACCAAGCACAATACCTGACCTATGGAATTTGCTTAACAAATACAAGCTTTTATTATTACTTACATCTTCTTGCTTGATCTTTATGGCAGCCCGCCGTGTAATGGCAGGTATGGATAGTCATATCCCATTTTGCAAATAAGTGCATCAAATCTTCAAAAAATAATATGCCTGGGAAGTAGTGGAATTAGGGCTTGAGCTCAAGTTCCCTGACTATGGATCATGCTCACGTGGATTCATCAGTGCTGTGTCCACAAATTATAGAAGTCATGATGTTGCCTCTATAGACTGTGGGTGCTAACGGCCCATCTGACATGGTGACTGGAACCTGTACCAGTAGTCATCCAACTCCTGTTTCTCTTTAGCTTGCAGAGTACTATCTCCTCTACTTTTTCCTTTTGGTTTCCCTCATTAGTGAATTACATATATTATATTGGAAGAGTGTTAGCCAGTAGTTCTCAAACCTGGGTGTTAGGACCCCAATCTTAAAAATGTTTGAGAACACCAAAGAGTTTGTGTTTATATGGACTATTTCTATCCATGTTTACTATCTTAGAAATTAAAACTGAGGAATTTTTTAATGTATTAATTCATCTTGTTGCAATATGTTGTTTTACTTGAAGTAGACAAAAAATTACAGTCTCATACAGGTCTATATATTGGGAAGAGAGAAAGGTACTTTAAGAGCCTTTTCATGTAATTATCAATAATTTTCTTTGATACTATGTCAAAACGTGATGGTGGTTCCTTAAAAGTTAGTAGCAGTAGGAATCTGAAACCATATAAATTAACTTTTAAGGATTTGGAAACTGTCAAGCTCACGGTGACAGAGGTTTTCCAGAATTTTAACTTTTCTCTGAAAGCTCCAGTTTTATCATTAGCAACAAATACTGTCACTTGTTCACCTTGTAGTGACGAGTAATTTATTTTCAAGAAAATGTTTGCCAAATGCCCAGGTCTCAGTACCACAGTTGTCAGTCACTCTTTCAAGGAGAAAAGTGGTGTTCCAGGGGAAAACTAACAAAACCAGCCAGTCCAACTTGCAACTTGCAAAACTGCGTACACGTGCTTTCTCAAGATAGCCATCGTAGTTTGGTATATGCCTTGGAAGTTCTTTACTTCCCATGCATCGTACTTCATCAAAGAGAATATTACAAAGATATACTCAAGGGTTGATAGGTAACAAAATCGGTCATGTCTGCTGTTTCATGGTGGACACTCTTAAATGAAAATAGCCTTTTAGTTTCTTCCTGCAAGAGTGTGACCATGAGGAAGAGAGTGGCTGCAGTTTGTGGCAATACCTTGCACCACACTCAGAAGTGTCAAGACGGTGAACAGGTCAGGTAGGACTTCTTAGTATTATTATGAAAATACTTTCGACCTTGGGGACTTGAGAACCACTGGCATCAGAAATCAAAGGCTTTGTTTTGTCCTTTGACATAAGGACTGAGTGACATAGGGTTAACTTCGCCTAACTTATAAGCATGAATTTCCTCCCCGGAAGAATGGGGGAAAAGTACCTCCCTTCCTACCGTGTTGCTTATGTGAGAATCAGATCCTACGACCCATGTGAGAAACATTGTAAACTGCACGTTCCTTGAGTCACGCACAGTGGATTGTTACCATATCAGTAAGCTACATTAATATTAATACTACTGTGGCATTAATGGCCACTGCAGGGACTTTATGTAGTTTTTTCTGATTATAAAATGAAACACCTGCCTAGTTGGGAAATTTTAGAATTCAAAGAGAAGATTGCAGGTTCTCTTTTATATCCTTCTTACCCTGAGAGAGCCTTCATTGATACCTCGGGTTTGTCTTTCTGGTCCTCTTTTTCTGCACTTTTTCCCTCACATAGATGAAATCACATGTCCTAAGCAACTTTGTGTTTCTGTGGATTTCACTTAGTGTCAGCATTAGAGCATATGCACTTTTCCTGGTTGGGGCAAAGCTATTCACTAGAAGTTCGAGAAAATGTGACTTTCCAAAGAACCCCCTCTGGTAGAGCCCTCATCCCTGGCAGTTCAGCCTCGTCCCTTCCCTGTTGTGAGAGCCAGTGCTGAGATATCTGCTTGCTGTCAGCACCTGGGAATCTAGGTACTGGGGCAGAAATAGGATCGGGGACTTGCCTGTCCAGTGGGAACTACCCAAGTACCTACAGGAAGGTCTTTTGTTTCTTTCTTTCGTGTTCTTTCTACCACTGTGGGCTTCTGACGTCTCAAAGTAAAAACAAGAAGTTCCATAAAACAGTGACTTTTAACAGGATAACTTTGCCATTTATGTATTTTTCTGATTTAAGTCTAAATCATCCAAAATTACAGAGATAGAGAACAGGGGTTGGAGGCAGGAGCAAGGATGTTAACTATAAAGGAAGAACCCAAGGGAGTTCCTTTGTGTTGACGGAACAGTTCTCTGTCTTGACTGTGGTGTAGCTGTACCATATCTATACATGTGGTAAAATGTCATAGAAATATACACAGAGATGTACCAAAAAATAAGTGCATGCAAAAACTGGTGAAATTCAAGTAAGGCCTGGAGCCTGGTTGATCATCTTGTGCCAGTGTTGATTTCTGGGTTTTGATAATGTGGTTTATAGCACACGTAACATATTACTCTTGAGAGAAGTGGGTTGATGGGTACAAGGAACCTCTCTGTGCTATTTCTGCAACTTTTTGTGTCTATAATTTTTTTAAAAATAATAAGGTTAATAAAAAAAATTATCAGATTCTAGTCAGGGAGAGAAAGTTGGGAAAAGTCTTTAATAATATAGCTATTGTGGGGGAAAGTCTTTAATAATATAGCTATTGTTATATAACAGTTTCAGAATATAACAAATGCACAGACCAAAAACCAAACTCTCACCTCTACTATTCCTTTAGACCACTTCCTACTTCCTTTTAACCGTTGCAGGTTTTCTAAACCAGTCTTTCTCTGTCTTTTGAATTCTTACCTCTAGTTAAAGACCTCTGTGTGGTCACTATTCTCAAAAGGTGATTAGCTGTTTCCTCCCAGAAGTGAATCCGTTCATCATGTTTGAATATGTCTGGGGAATGCTGCCTTTTAGTGGTGAGAGGCCAGAGAAATGTGGACGTGATCTATTTTGCTGATGTTTTTAATATGTTTCTGGCGAGGTTTTAAGCGTGTGGGCTTTTCTGTGAAGTATCTTTTGTAGGTTTAGTTCATAATCTGCTTAGTAGATAGTAGCATTTAAAAAAATTATTAGAAATATTTCTTTAGTTGATGTACCAGTCTCTCTGGACTCGTCCTTCCTCCAGTTCAAAGATGCCTTCTTTAATCAGTCAGCTCCAGACACAATAAATGATTTGTTGTTGCTGGAGCATCGGCTGTTTCTTGCTTCCGTGCCATTATACATCTGGTTCCTTCTACTTACAAATGCCCTTTAGTTAATGTATTAATGATTAAGCCTTCCTTGTAAGAAAAAAAAAAAAGAAGAAGAAAAACAGGATGATCTTGAATTTTGGCTGTTTCTACATATTTTTATTTTTCATTTGATTAAATATATAGTACCAAAATTATGTTCAGTCTTTTTTTTCTTTTTCTTTTTTGTTAACTATTACAAGGAAAGCAGTAAAGTCATTACTTGCTAAACAGTGCTGGGTCTGCTCTACACCCCAGTGTCAGGCCATCCTCCTGTGATCCTGACGCAGAAGTTAGGGGGTCAGCAGAGCATTGCATCCATTTAATTATCAAACCACAAAAATGGGACGGGAAAGGAGTAGATTGAAATAGATTCTCAGTGGGCAGAGGAAAACCGTTTAAACCATACCCTAAGAGCCTCAGTGTAGCAGCAGTTTTAGAAATAATATGTAAAAGCTCTTTTGAAATAGTAGGTGCCCAGGAGGATTCCAGTCCAGCCAGGACTCTCTGTGCCTCTGCTTCCTTCTCTTCCCTAGGCCTTTGGACAATTCTGTAGCTTGCATAAGAGCCTGCACCTCCTTTAGCAGTTAGAGGGCAGATATTGCTTCAGAGCTGTTGCAGCAAAGCCGAGATTTCTCCAGCTGCGTAGCATTTCCTGTTTGCAGTCTCTGACTGCAGGGTATTGTGGTTTGAGTTAAGGATTTTTTTTTAATTTTTAATTTTTCTTCTTTTTTTCCCCTTCAAATGAGAATGGTTAGAAATGTGCAGATTGGATCAAGGTTTGTTGCAAACAGATGATTTCTCAAGTTCTTCTTTGAAACATGGAAAAGTGCTGAAAGCCTGGGTCTCCTCAGTAGTAAATTGGCCCTTGGTGCTCTGGATTATATAATACATTTTTAAAACCTCATCATTTTGCAAAATGGTAATCCGTAATTGGAAGGTTTAACCTGATCTGCCAGCCATCCCCTTATGTCCTGACATGCTTCATTGCCAATTAGTATTGTAGGACATTTCATGAAATGAGATCTGTCCATATGAATGGGAGGATGGGTAAGAAGGAGGAGGTTTTCTTTTTCCTTTCTATTATAAAAGTTGTATGTGTTGGGCTTCCCGGGTGGCACAGTGGTTGGGGGTCCGCCTGCCGATGCAGGGGACACGGGTTCCTGCCCCGGTCTGGGAAGATCCCACATGCCGCGGAGCGGCTGGGCCCGTGAGCCGTGGCCGCTGGGCCTGCGCGTCCGGAGCCTGTGCTCCACAACGGAAAAGGCCACAACAGTGAGAGGCCCGCGTACTGCAAAAAAACAAACAAACAAAAAAGTTGTATGTGTTTACTATAAAAATTTCAGAAATTTTAAATAAGAAAATAAAGATCATTACATAATTCTAACTTCTGTGAATACTAATATTATAGTTTGTCTTTTGAAACAGTTTCATGGATTTATGCACAGAGATACTGATGATTTATACACTAACACACACACACATTGTGTGTGTGTGTGTGTGTGTGTGTGTGTGTGTGTGTGTAACATCCAACTCTACAGTCTCTTATCCAGAACCCTTGGGGTTAGATGTTTTACAAAATTCAGAATTTTATAGATTCCAGAAGGTTGACAGGGTGCATATGCCATATATTATGCAATGCCCCCTAGTGACTTCTCAGGTGAATAGTTACATGAAGTGGGATAAGTGAGGAGTCCCACCCAATTCAAGTCCAAGCTAACCACCAAGTGAATTCAGGTCAGGTCAGGTTTTGCTACCAAATCAGTTTTGTTTTTTTAAACAAGCTTGTGTTATACATATATTTTGCAGACTTGTTTTTATTTATTTATTTTAACATCTTTATTGGAGTATAATTGCTTTACAATGGTGTGTTAGTTTCTGCTTTATAACAAAGTGAATCAGCTATACATATACATATGTCCCCATGTCTCTTCCCTCTTGCGTCTCCCTCCCTCCCACCCTCCCTGTCCCACCCCTCTAGGTGGTCACAAAGCACCGAGCTGATCTCCCTGTGCTATGCGGCTGCTTCCCACTAGCTGTCTGTTTTACATTTGGTAGTGTACATATGCATGACTTAGTTATTTTATAACTGGTAGTTTGTGTCTTTAACCCCCTTCACCCATTTTGCCCACCCCCTATCCACAAGCTCTGGCAACCACCAATATCTTCTCTGTATCTATGAGTTTGCTGGTTTTAATTTTTTTAGATTCCACATATAAGTGGGATCATATGGTATTTGTCTTTCTCTGTCTGACTTATCTCACTTAGCATAATGCCTTCAAGGTCTACCCATGTTGTTGCAAATGGCAAGATTTCCTTTTTTGTGTGTGCTGAATAATATTCCATTGTCTATCTATCTACCACATTTTCTTTATCCATTGATCCGCTGATGGACACTTAGGTTGCTTCCATGTCTTGGCTATTGTGTATAATTCTGCAATGAACATGGGCGTGCGTGTATCTTTTCCAGTTAGTGGGGGGTTTTTTGTTTTGTTTTTTAACATTTCTATTGGAGTATAATTGCTTTACATGCAGACTTGTTTTTTTTTTTTTTTTTTTTTTTTTTTTTTTTGCATTACGAGGGCCTCTCACTGTTGTGGCCTCTCCCGTTGCGGAGCACAGGCTCCGGACACGCAGGCTCAGCGGCCATGGCTCACGGGCCCAGCCGCTCCGTGGCATGTGGGATCTTCCCAAACCGGGGCAAGAACCCGTGTCCCCTGCATCGGCAGGCGGACTCTCAACCACTGCGCCACCAGGGAAGCCCCAGACTTGTTTTTAAAGCTTGTTAGCTCTCCATGACCATACAAATAAAATTGCAAAATCACTTTAACAGGCTACATAGTATTTCACTGTATAACTAAACCATAATTCCCTGTATAGGATTTGAATTGTACATTCATTAGTACAGGTGTATGTACCTTGTCTTAAATACATTCAATATACAGAAATCCTGGTATCCCCAGGCCAAATTTTAACATGTTTTGTTTTTCCTTTCCTTTTTTTTCTTCTTTTAAGGATTTACATTAAAAGGGTTTTAAATAGGAAGTTCAAATAATGCATTTGAAATAGGATTGATTTTCATCTTGTGAGTTTTACTTGCAGTGAATAACACTTTTCATTTAAAATGTGTGTGATTGTGGTTATGTGGCTGTCAGGTGTTAACTCCACTTGAAACAGACTCACAGAACAGCATTTTGATGCTTGAAAGACTTAACGTTTTTAGAGCTGTGGATCTGTGAGAGAAGACGGGAGGAAAAGGAGGAAAAGAAGAAAGAGGAAAGGGGGAGAAAGAAATTAGCGCTTGTTGGAGGAGGGAGTCTCACTAGCCAGAGGAGAGGACTAAGTGTGGATGAGGGAGTCTCTGGTTGGTGCTGGCTGCTTTAGGATGCCCCTAACAGTTGCTTATCAGTATCTCTTTTAAACAAAAATGGAGCTGATCTTACCCTCAGAGGCTTCAGGCAGGTAAAGTTTCCGTAATTTTTCTGGTTAACGTCTTCTATACAAATAGTAATGACAACGAGTGTTTTGTGGTGTGCCTGCTACATGCCGGCGCTGTTTTAATCACTTTGCATGTTGTATTAGCTAGGATAGGCGAGGATGTGCTGCAGTAATAAATTAACCCCCGCGTCTCCACGGCTTAACATAGTAAAGGTTTATTTCCTCCTCCTGTCCCGTGTTACTACTGCTCTGCAGTAACAGCGATTCAGAGACCAAGGGAGAGGGAGGCTCCTCTGTCTCAGCAAGGTTTCCTGTGCAGAGGACGAGACAAACTGTAGAATCGGATGAAAACGTGTCGCAGCTTTCCCTGATAGATTAGTTCTTTGGTTTAAACTGTGTTCCTGGCCACACTTGCAGGGGCCCAGGAGGTGGAAGGGAACAAATGGAGTATTTGGTGAGCAGTACTGTTTCTGCCTTATCTATATATAGCCTCCTTCACTGCTCACATCAGCCCTACCAGGTAGCAGCCATAATTATCCCTGTTCAGCAGCTGAGAAAATAAAGTCGCAGAGCGCTCAGTGGATACTGGAGCCAGCATGCAAACCCAGGCAGTTCACTCCACAGTCCATGCTTTCAAGCAGTGCCCTGGACTGCCTGCCTCTCAAAGGGTATGGACCTCCTTTTATGGATATAACATAAAGTTTACTTTTAACTTATTTAAGTAAAAAGTATTGATTTAAAGAACGGCAAGTGGGACTTCCCTGGTGGTGCAGTGGTTAAGAATCCGTCTGTCAGTGCAGGGGACATGGGTTCGATAACCTGGTCTGGGAAGATCCCACATGCCACAGGGCAGCTAAGCCCGTGCGCCACAGCTACTGAGCCCACGAGCCACAACTACTAGAGGAGCCACCACGATGAGAAGCCCTTGCACCGCGATGAAGAGTAGCCCCCGCTCGCTGCAACTAGAGAAAGCCTGCACGCAGCAACGAAGACCCAATGCAGCCATATATAGATAGGTAGGTAGATAGATAGATAGATAGATAGAAGTCCATAAATATATTTTTAAAACTTAAAAGAAAAATAAAGAACTGCAAGCAAAACAGTAGCACGGATATTGTAAGAGTAAGGCAAGCACTGTTTTGAGATAATCAACAGCCCAGAAACCTCCAGAGCTCCTTCTCCAGGCCCACATCTGGAGGTACTTTGTGAAAAGCAAATGCAGGTGTTTTCCTTGGCTCAGAGAATTCTGCCAAACTCAGCCTCGCTCTCACTCCTTTGCCCCTTTCCACTCTTGATTTCCTGTTGCCATCCCAGGCAAGGCCTCTTCTCTGGATTCTGCCTTTCCACCTACCTGCTTCACATTACATGCCGTGTCTTGAACTGGTTTGGATTCCTCTGCAGAACGTTGCCTCTGATCTCTCCTCACCTCCACTTTCTGTAGCCCTCAGACAAGGCCACTCCCTCCAGCCTAGACTCATGGCCAGAGGTACTGCAGCCCAGCCAGCCTTCTCCTGGGCTGATTGATGTCAGCCAGTGCCAGAGAGCACGGATGAGTGAGGGAGTGTGGCTGGGTTTCAGGCTCCACGTGTACCTGCCAGGTGGGTGCTTTGAGCCATGTGTACCCTGTGCACCTGTGGTCAGTGGCCAGGCTGCACCCGGTGCGTCTGCTCCCTCTTGCCTGGGAGCGGGCACATCAGAGTGTGAAACACCTTTCCCTAAGTTTTCCTTGAAACACAAATCCCATGCCTTGTTCTTTGACAAGAGTTCTGGATTGAGAAGCACTATGTAATACCCTTGGGGATTTACGGTGCACATTTGTATATTGAAGGCTTAGAGACATCCTGCAATGAAAGAGACCTGTCCAATTCAATGTTTTCCTAACTTAACCACAGACTTTCCTGTTGTATAAGAAACATTAACTTCCCATGAACCCACTTGGAGAAATGCTCATTTAGATGTTTTGCTGGATCAGGGGATCCATTTCATCTGTTGTATTTATTTGTTTTAATTTTCTTTTCCATTTCACATCAACTCTTCTAGGGTTTCATTTCATCTGTTGTATTTATTTGTTTTAATTTTCTTTTCCATTTCACATCAACTCTTCTAGAATTTATTTCTTACTTACATTTCAGTGTATGATTTCTGAGTATATTAAGCCTCTTTATTTATACTTTACCTCTCTGTTTTAGATGATACCCCTGCCTGTGGTACCTTCAGGTTTAAACCTGAAGAAACGGCCTACTGATGCCATCTGGAACTAGTAGCTTACTATATCTTCCACTAAAAGTGAATGGCCCTTTTATTGACTTATTGCCCAGCCGTGTTAAGAAATTGGAAGTTCAGAGAGCTGGTGGACATAGCATGACTTTGAAGTCAGTTACAACTGAGTTCAGGTCTCTGTTCTACTATTTCCCAAGCTAGGTCACCAGAGGCAGATTCATTCATTCACTCCCTCCCTCATTTATTCATCCAGAAAGCAAGGATACCGAGAAAGCCTTCCCAGAAGAGAGACCCTTGACCTGAACCACAAATAATTAATAGATATTTTGTGAAACTGCTCTCTTGGGCTTGGAGAGGCTCTTTTCTTTAAATAGAAACATTACACAACATCAAGCATTGGTTGATACACCTGATATTTAGAGAGTGAGGTGAAATCAATATTTCAGTATTTGTAAAAAGAAAGAAAAGAAAAGACTTTCTAAAACTGTGGCCTTGACTCAGCCAGGATTTACTAAGTGTCTGCTCTGTTCCAGGCTCTGTGCTAAGCTTGCCTGTCACCTTCTGTTTAAGAGATTGCTTATACAGAGTATTCTAATAGTTTACACTAAGGCGCTACTTCGTTCTGTAGGGAAAGATGGACGTGGGTATAGGACCAGATTTTTTAAATGTCCTGCTTTTTCTTTCCCTCAAGTAGAGAAAACTTTGATTTGGTTATCCTAGTGGCATCACAGGCTTAGTATGTAAGAAGATTCTTTTCTGCAGCAGTGGCCTTGAAATACATCAGCTGATGGCCAATATCACAGCCACCAGTTAGATAAATTCTTTGAATTCTAAAATACTCAGCAAGGATCAAGTGAAGTGAGTTTTAAAACATATGAAATATGGGGCTTCCCTGGTGGCGCAGTGGTTGAGAGTCCGCCTGCTGATGCAGGGGACACGGGTTCATGCCCTGGTCCGGGAGGATCCCACATGCCGTGGAGCGGCTGGGCCCGTGAGCCATGGCCGCTGAGCCTGCGCTCCGCAATGGGAGAGGCCACAACAGTGAGAGGCCCGCATACTGCAAAAAAAAAAACAACAAAAAAAACCAACATATGAAATATGGACCAAGCAGACAGAGTAGGGCAGCAGGCAAAGGGAGCAGCAGATGCCTGTTTTCTTTTCTTATCAGTTAAATGAAGACAGTAGATGTCTACTGTGAGGCATTATGATGTTCTCCCAGTACATGGTGAGCCCAGTGTGCTTGTACATGTTTATTTTGTTAGATTTTTAAACTGTGTTAATAAGGTTCTTCCTAAGTAAAAGTTTTTTGTTGTAAAACACGTACCATAACGTGTGATAAAGATGTTCAGTAAAGGCAAGGAAAATGTGATTTGATGTCACTTTCATTATGGTTTTGTTCTGGTTTAAACATAGCAGATTATAGATTACATGCATGGGAATGAAATTAAAGGTCTGAAAGTTGATCATGAACTGATTAATCATTTCAAGCACAATAAAGAAACCCTTAGGGTCGGGCTGACTCTTTTAAACCAAGGCGTATGTAGGCATTTTCCTTTTGCTTCCTCATTTATCTTGGTCTTATAAATCTTAGCTCCCCCCACCCCATTCTTATAATTATCCTCAGATGAAATCAGGTGCTGCACATAATGCAAAGGAAAATCATGCTTTCATTTTCACTCTGGATGTATGAGATGATGTTACATCTAACCCATCATTTACTTAAATGGAATTAGACAAAACATAATTGCATTACTTTATGTTAAGGAATTCTCATATTCCCTGACAATCCTGCACACACCCAGTTTTCTCTGTAAAACTTCCAGTAAAACTGCACTTTCCCCTTAAATTCAGTCTTGCCCATTCCCGATCCCTTTAGCATAAAGTGGGAACTTGGTTCCCCCTTTTCTTAGGTCTTTCCCGGATCTCCCAGAGCAGTCACTCACCTCTGTTCTTTCTTTTTTTTTTTTTTTTTTTCCGTACGCGGGCCTCTCACTGTTGTGGCCTCTCCCGTTGCGGAGCACAGGCTCCGGACGCGCAGGCTCAGCGGCCATGGCTCACGGGCCCAGCCGCTCCGCGGCATACGGGATCCTCCCAGACCGGGGCACGAACCCGTGTCCCCTGCATCGGCAGGCGGACTCTCAACCACTGCGCCACCAGGGAGGCCCCTGTTCTTTCTTCATAGGAATGATGCCTTAGACCTTAGGCAAGTGATTTCCACTTCCTGACTGTAGGTCTTTCTTCTCTGACGAAACTTTGGTTTGTCTTCTCCTCTGAACAGCTAAGGCTGCGGGGCCCAAACTTGACCTTGCATCCATCTTCCTTAGAAAGCTTGTTTAAACAGAGGTGGTTGCATCCCATCCGTAGAGTCTGATTAATGAGATTTGAGATTTTGTTTCAAAGAAGTTTCCGCCTGGTCTGACACTGTTGCTCTGAGGACCACACTAGTCAGGGCTGTCACTCTGGGCAGACAGCTCGAGTTCCCTGGTGTCATAGAGAAACTTTTTTCATCCACATTCACTGCCTAATTAATTATTTTTACTTTTATACACACCATCTGCTTTTTATCTTATAATAATAAATAACTTGAATGAGAAATAAGCTGCTGGTTGATTATATCGCCCTCTTGTGTTTTTGTGTCATATTTCTTTTTAATGACTTTCTGGAGACTTCCCTGCTGGCACAGTGGTTAAGAATCTGCCTACCAACGCAGGGCACACGGATTCGAGCCCTGTTCCGGGAAGATCCCACATGCCGCAGAGCAACTAAGCCTGTGTGCCACAACTACTGAAGCCTGTGCTCTGCAACAAGAGAAGCCACCACAATGAGAAGCCTGTGCATCTCAATGAAGAGTAGCCCCTGCTTGCCGCAACTAGAGAAAGCCTGCATGCAGCAAGAAAGACCCAACACAGGCAAAAATAAATTAATTATTTTCTGAATGTAAATTAATTAATGTAAATTAATTATTTTCTGAAAATAACTTTCTGAATGTAAAAATAATACCAGTTCATTGTTAAAACTTAGAAAATACAAGGACAAAAGACAAAAATAAAAATCACCAATCACCGAGAGTAGAAATAGCTGTGTGTGGATTGTTTCAAGATGGCGCAGTAGAAGGACGTGCTCTCACTCCCTCTTGTGAGAGCACCGGAATCACAACTAACTGCTGAACAATCATCGACAGGAAGACACTGGAACTCACCAAAAAAGATACCCCACGTCCAGAGACAAAGCAGAAGCCACAATGAGATGGTAGGAGGGGCACAATCAATAAAATCAAGTCCCATAACTGCTAGGTGGGTGACTCACAGACTGGAGAATGCTTATGCCACAGAAGTCCACCCACTGGAGTGAAGGTTCTGAGCCCCACATCAGGCTTCCCAACCTGGGGTTCCGGCAACGGGAGGAGGAATTCCTAGAGAATCAGACTTTGGAGGCTAGCAGGATTTGATTGCAGGACTTTGACAGGACTGGGGGAAACAGAGACTCCACTCTTGGAGGGCACACACAAAGTAGTGTGCGCATCGGGACCCAGGGGAAGGAGCAGTGACCCCATAGGTGACTGAACCAGACCTACCTGCTGGTGTTGGAGGGTCTCCTGCAGAGGCAGGGGGCGGTTGTGGCTCACTGTAAGGAAAAGGACACTGGCAGCAGAAGTTCTGGGAAGTACTCCTTGGCATGAGCCCTCCCGGAGTCTGCCATTAGCCCCACCAAAGAGCCGGGGTAGGCTCCAGTGTTGAGTTGCCTCAGGCCAAACAACCAACAGGGAGGGAACCAAGCCCCACCCATCAGCAGACAAGCAAATTAAAGTTTTACTGAGCTCTGCCCACCAGAGCAACAGCCAGCTCTACCCACCACCAGTCCCTCCCATCAGGAAACTTGCACAAGCCTCTTAGATAGCCTCATCCACCAGAGGGCAGACAGCAGAAGCAAGAACTACAATCCTGCAGCCTGTGGAACAAAAACCACATTCACAGAAAGATAGACAAGATGAAAAGGCAGAGGGTTATGTACCAGATGAAGAAACAAGATAAAACCCCAGAAAAACAACTAAATGAAATGGAGATAGGCAATCTTCCAGAAAAAGAATTCAGTATAATGATAGTGAAGATGATCCAGGACCTCGGAAAAAGAATGGAGGCAAAGATCAAGAAGATGCAAGAGATGTTTAACAAAGACCTAGAAGAATTAAAGAACAAACAGAGATGAATAATACAATAACTGAAATGAAAACTACACTAGAAGGAATCAATAGAAGAATAACTGAGGCAGAAGAACGGACAAGTGACCTGGAAGACAGAATGGTGGAATTCACTGCTGCGGAACAGAATAAAGAAAAAAGAATGAAAAGAAATGAAGACAGCCTAAGAGACCTCTGGGACAACATTAAATGCAACAACATTTGCATTATAGGGGTCCCAGAGGAGAAGAGAGAGAGAAAGGACCTGAGAAAATATTTGAAGAGATTACAGTCGAAAACTTCCCTAACATGGGAAAGGAAATAGCCACCCAAGTCCAGGAAGCACAGAGAGTCCCATACAGGATAAACCCAAGGAGAAACACGCCGAGACACATAGTAATCAAACTGGCAAAAGTTAAAGACAAAGAAAAATTACTGAAAGCAGCAAGAGAAAAATGACAAATAACATACAAGGGAACTCCCATAAGGTTAACAGCTGATTTCTCAGCAGAAACTCTACAAGCCAGAAGGAGTGGCATGATATACTTAAAGTGATGAAAGGGGAAGAACCTACAACCAAGATTACTCTACCCAGCACAGATCTCATTCAGATTTGATGGAGAAATCAGCAGCTTTACAGACAAGCAAAAGCTAAGAGAATTCAGCACCACCAAACCAGCTCTACAACAAATGCTAAACGAACTTCTCTAAGTGGGAAACACAAGAGAAGAAAAGGACCTACAAAAACAAACCCAAAACAATAAAGAAAATGGTAATAGGAACATACATATTGATAATTACCTTAAACATGAATGGATTAAATGCTCCAACCAAAAGACACAGGCTCTCTGAATGGATACAAAAACAAGGCCCATATATATGCTATCTACAAGAGACCCACTTCAGACCTAGGGACACATACAGACTGAAAGTGAGGGGATGGAAAAAGATATTCCATGCAAATGGAAATTAAAGGAAAGCTGGAGTAGCAGTATTCATATCAGATAAAGTAGACTTTAAAATAAAGAACGTTAGAAGAGACAAGGAAGGACACTACATAATGATTAAAGGATCAATCCAAGAAGAAGATATAACAATTATAAATATATATGCACCCAACATAGGAGCACCTCAGTACATAAGGCAACTGCTAACAGCTATAAAAGAGGAAATTGACAGTAACACAGTAGTAGTGGGGGACCTTAACACCTCACTTACACCAATGGACAGATCATCCAAACAGAAAATTAATAAGGAAACACAAGCTTTAAATGACACAATAGACCAAATAGATTTAACTGATGTTTATAGGACATTCCATCCAAAACCAGCAGATTACACTTTCTTCTCAAGTGCGCACGAACATTCTCCAGGATAGATCACATCTTGGGTCACAAATCAAGCCTCAGTAAATTTAAGAAAATTGAAATCATATCAAGCATCTTTTCTCACCACAATGCTATGAGATTAGAAATCAATTACAGGGGGAAAAATGTAAAAAGCACAAACACATGGAGGCCAAACAATACGTTACTGAATAACCAAGAGGTCCCTGAAGAAATCAAAGAGGAAATCAAAAAATACCCAGAGACAAATGACAATGAAAACACGATGATCCAAAACCTATGGGATGCAGCAAAAGCAGTTCTAAGAGGGAAGTCTAGAGCAATACAGTCCTACCTGAAGAAACAACAAACATCTCAAATAAACAACCTAACCTTACACCTAAAGGAACTAGAGAAAGAAGAACAAACAAAACCCAAAGTTAGTAGAAGGAAAGAAATCATAAAGATCAGAGCAGAAATAAATGAAACAGAAACAGAGAAGACAGTAGCAAAGATCCATAAAACTAAAAGCTGGTTCTTTGAGAAGATAAACAAAATTGATAAACCATTAGCCAGACTCATCAAGAAAAAGAGGGAGAGGGCTTCCCTGGTGGTGCAGTGGTTGAGAGTCCACCTGCCGATGCAGGGGACATGGGTTCGTGCCCCGGTCTGGGAGGATACCACATGCCGCGGAGTGGCTGGGCCCGTGAGCCATGGCCGCTGAGCCTGTGCGTCCGGAGCCTGTGCTCCGCAACGGGAGAGGCCACAAGAGTGAGAGGCCCGCGCACCGCAAAAAAAAAAAAGAAAAAAAGAAAAAAAAAAAGAGAGGGAGAGGACTCAAATAAATAAAATTAGAAATGAAAAAGGAGAAGTTACAGCAGACACCACAGAAATACAAAGCATCCTAAGAGACTACTACAAGCAACTCTATGCCAATAAAATGGACAACCTGGAAGAAATGGACGAATTCTTAGAAAGGTATATCCTTCCAAGACTGAACCAGGAAGAAACAGAAAATATGAACAGACAAATCACAAGTAATGAAATTGAAACTGTGATTAAAAATCTTCCAACAAACAAAAGTCCAGGCCCAGATAGCTTCACAGGTAAATTCTGTCAAACATTTAGATAAGAGCTAACACCCATCCTTCTCAAACTTCCAAAAAATTGCAGAGGAAGGAACACTCCCAAACTCATTCTATGAGGCCACCATCACCCTGATACCAAAACCACACAAAGATACTACAAAAAAAGATTACAGACCAATATCACTGATGAATATAGATGCAAAAATCCTCAACAAAATACTAGCAAACAGAATCCAACAACACATTAAAAGGATCATACACCATGATCAAGTGGGATTTATCCCAGGGATGCAAGGATTCTTCAGTATATGCAAATCAATGAATGTGATACACCGTATTAACAAATTGAAGAAGAAAAACCATATGATCATCTCAATAGATGCAGAAAAATCTTTTGACAAAATTCAACACCCATTTATGATTAAAAACTCTCCGGAAAGTAGGCATGGAGGGAATCTACCTCAACATAATAAAGGCCATATATACAATGGAATATTACTGAGCCATAAAAAGGAACGGAATTGAGTCATTTCTAGAGATGTGGATGGATCTAGAGACTGTCATACAGAGTGAAGTAAGTCAGAAAGAGACAAACAAATATCTTATATTAACGCATATATGTGGAACCTAGAAAAATGGTACAGATGAATCAGTTTGCAAGGCAGAAATAGAGACACAGATGTAGAGAACAAACATATGGACACCAAGGGGGGAAAGTGGTTGGGGGGGTGGTGGTGGGATGAATTGGGAGATTGAGACTGACGTGTATACACTGATGTGTATAAAATGGATGACTAATAAGGACCTGCTGTATAAAAAAATTAAATTCAAAAAAAATAATCACCAGTCACCTTGCAATCTGTTATTAAGGGGTTGGGATCTATCTATCTATCTATCTTCTAACCTTTTTTTCTATTTATACATACATATTGTTTTCCTGTGTGTAATTTTTGTTATATAATATTTAAACAATACTGGGTTCGTACTGTAGCTCTATTTTGTAACCCAATTTTTCATTTATTTATATAGTTTGAAAATGTTTTCCTGTTTAGTAAAATATTGTAGCCTGAGAACCTTTGTTTCACTGGACGCGTACGGCCCCCTAAAGCAGAGCTGCCCGGGCTGGAGCGGGGTCAGGAGCCTGGAGCCTCTCCCCCATTACCAGCTGCAGCCCCCTCATAGAGGGGCCTGCAGAATCCAGAGGCGCTACCCATAACATCATTCTCACTCCTGTGTAGAAAGCTCACCATTTGCACCATAATTTATGTACCCGCTCTCCTATTTTGACTATTTCCATTGTTCCTATTTTTTCACTGTTTAGAATAATTGTTGAAAGCATCTCTGATATCTCTGCACATGCTGTGATGAGCTTGAATCCCGTTTATAATATTTTCACTTCCCTTCCTTCCCTATTGTTTGAGTCAGTCAGGAAATGCGGAGAAACTGCCAGCAGCCTGAGGCCCCCTGGTAGTCCTGTCAGTTCTTGCTCGGGTCAGATCCTGAAGCTCATTTTCTTGAGAGATTGCAGACCTTTTCAAGAGGTTGTTGTATTGCGCCAGAAGTTTTATAGTGGATATCATGCAGTGTACAAGAAAGTTTAGAGCGTTGATAGGAATTATGAATTCACCCTTCTGACTCTTCAGCATTACTGCAGAATTGTTTGTTATCGTTTTGTTACTTGGTTGGGGAGGGGACCAGGGCTGTCCTTCAGCTCGTGAGGCAGTTGAAGCATCTACTGTAGCTGTTACGCCCACTTGGTCTGGATTTTTTTCCTACTGTGTTCAGCTGTATCTCAGTAGCTCATTTTAAACTATAGGAGGATTGTAACTGGGAGCTATTTTAGAGACCTCCTGGGTCTCTCACTTTGTCAGTGGCAGAAGCGAGAAGTGATGGACCTGAACTTACACAGCCAGCTGGAGGCAGGTCAAGTCCAGAGCACCCTTTCTCCCCCAGCTGTCAGACAGCCTCGCAGCTGCTTGAAGGAGGGTATCCTTGGTCTGTCACCCAACGATATCCCATCCCTCTCCTAAGTCCACCCCCCCCACCTCCCCGCCCTCCCATTCTGATGCTGAGCACACCAGGAAGACCAGAACTGGTTCAGATGCTGTTATCATGTCTGAGTCTCAGAACAGCTTGCCTGCTTTGGAGGGGAACTCATTTCTTCATCCATTTACTCAGTCAGCAAGCATTTTACTCAGTGTATATCGTGTCTATACCGCGCTAGGGGGTTGATTAACACAGTGGTAGACAAAACAGTCCCAGCCCCTCCCTCAAGAAGCTTTGCTCCCGACAGCACAGAAACAAGTGACTCTAAAATGCAGTCTCTTGGGCTTCCCTGGTGGCGCAGTGGTTGAGAGTCCGCCTGCCGATGCAGGGGACACGGGTTCGTGCCCCGGTCCGGGAAGATCCCACATGCCGCAGAGCAACTAAGCCCATGCGCCACAACTACTGAGCCTGCACTCTAGAGCCCACGAGCCACAACTATTGAGACCACGTGCCGCAACTACTGAAGCCCGCGCACCTAGAGCCCCTGCTCTGCAACAAGAGAAGCCACCGCAATGAGAAGCCCGCGCAATGCAAAAAGAGTAGCCCCCACTCTCCGCAACTAGAGAAAGCCTGCATGCAGCAATGAAGACCCAACACAGCCATAAATAAATAAATAAATAAATTAAAAATAAAATAAAATGCAGACTCTTGAAAGTGAGCCTGTTCTGCCTGGTTGAGAGTAATGGGAGATTAGGGAGAAGTGATCAGTCTAGAGCTAGAACTGTCAAGACCTCACTGAGGAAGTGGCATGGAGACTGGAAGGCGCTTTGCCAGTAGCCAGAGGACGAGTGGTCCAGACGGAGAGCACAGCATGTGCCAGGAAGAGAGAACCTGATGGGTTGAGAAGCCGAGGAGGCCTGGCGTGGTTGAAGGGCAGTGGGAATGGGTGGAGGGGCTCAAGACAGGTTGTGCTGGGGTTAGACCTACACTGGGGGGTCGGATTTGAATCCAGTTCGATGGGAAGTGGTTGATGTGTTTTAAGCAGGAGAGTGATCTGATCTGATAAATCACTTGAAGACATCAGTCTAACAGCATGACACAGCACATGAGGCTGGCCTTTGGAGTTAGTAAGAACCTTAATTAGTAACCTGACCATCTGCCTTCCTTACTGTTTGACCTTGGGCAAGTCGCTTAACCTCTCTGAGCCTGTTTCCTCATTAATTGGGTGAGACTAAGACCCATCTTACAGAGTTGTTTCAAGCAATAACTTTAGATAACATATGTTAAACACAGTACTATCATTTTAATAATTTATTTCAGACTGCCTGGGTTGGAACATGGTGTCATGGGATGCACTATCGTACAGTTTATAGAATGAGGCAGGCAAACAGCTACGAAACTTCCAGTGGAGAGAGTGGTGCGATGCGAAGGACCTTTGGGAATCAACCCCCTCCACCTCCCCAGCCTCAAAAGACCTATTTCAGTATCTGAAATGCTATCATTATGTTTTTTCCACCAGTACTGCTGAGCCTTTCAAGTGTAAAGAATTCTAAGAAAATAAACCGAGTCACACTTTATTAAGAGTCTGTGTTGTACATGCATTGCAGGCCGTATCTGTATGTCACACAGCCCCCTGGCAGCATGTGGAGTGGCCTTGAATGACTTGCCCAAACACAGCCTACTGAGTGCATGCCACCTGCTTGACCATGTGGGCACGGGGCACTCTGGCATCTGTGAAGGGTACACTTACAGAGCCCTTAACCGTGTATGAGGTGCTATCATTAACTCTCATCCTTCCACTTCTGAGCAGTATTCTTTGTTTCCCCTTGATGCATATGCAGCCAAATAAAATAAAGCTTAGCTTAATAGGTCAGTAATAGCTTATAATAACTGTTCATTCATATATATAGTATACTGTAGTTTTCAAAGCATTCCGATATCTGTAAGAAGATGGTGCTGTAAGCAGTTCATTGCCTTTAGTGTCGGACCTGGTTTGTGCTTTGACGCCTCCAATTCATAGTGTGTTTGAACACACCTTGCAGGGTTATCGGGAGCAGCCAATGAAGCGGGCAACCCTGTGTGTCTGCAGTGAAGTGGGAGCTCCGGTGGTGTCAGGCCCTGGTCCCCTCACATCAGTGTGGGCTAGTTGAGGAAGGTGCCAGGACACCCATTTTTAAATCAGGAAGCCAAGTCAGCAAGTCAGACGGTTCTCCCAAAGTCACAGGCTGGGAGTGATGTGTGGCCTCATGCCTCTGGGCTCCCACCAAAAACTCTTTTCTCCAGATCTTAATGCCCTGGAAGAGGGCCTGATGACAAGGCACCAGTGTAAAATAGCTTCGAGGTGGTGAGTAACGGTCTAGGGCATGAAGGAGTTAACGCACCAGACAGAATACCTAATTTATACCAGGGAATCTCAGCAGAATTTCTGGGAGCTGGCTCATTACTTTAATTGGATTTTCCAAAGTGTTGAGCAAGTCAGCAGGTTCGCATTAGCCTTACTTTCAGAGGAACTGTTTCCCTCTGTAGAGGGGAAGGAGAGACAGGGGGAAGCAGTGGGCAGTGGAGAGAGGGTGTCAGCACTAATGCAGGATGACAAAGCAAGCAGGTTACGTCCTTGTTAATTGAGACAGTCGCGTGTGCACGTAGGTGTTAAGGGCGGGCGTGTATGGGGGTACCGTCTGCAGAGCTGCGCTGCTTTCTCCTGCTCTCACACAGCGAAGAACAGCGGCGGTGCTGAGTCACTGCCCCCCGAGGCCCACACAGGCCAGCCAGAAACTGCCCTGCAGCGTGACGACCCACACTGCTTCTTGGCTCCTGTGTTGGGATCTGGTCAGTTAGTGAACAAGGCAGATGAGCTACCTCCCCTTAAGGAACATACCTTCTAGAAAAGAAAGGTGATAAATCAGTAAACAGGTAACGAGACCCTTTCATTTTGTAGCAAAGCTATATAGGGGTAAAGAAAAAATAAAGGCATAGATGTGTGTGTGTTTATATACACAGGAAAATTGTTCCTGAAGTCATTTCCAATGGCTGGAATTACAGGGCCAGTTTATATAATGTCTGGTAGTGTTTAAGCAGTTGTAAGGAATAAATGGTTATTTTTATCAAAGCCAATATTAATTACAGTTTATTTGCTTAAACAAGTCATTTTTGCATCGTTATGCAGAACGGTAGACCTCAGCCACCTCTTGTCTGGTTTATCCCAAATTTTTTGGTGGGCTTGATGTATATACTCCTAGGGGAAATCCACCCCCCCCTTTTCTTAATATTTATTTATTTGGCTGTGTCGGGCCTTAGTTGCGGCATGCGGGATCTAGTTCTAGTGACCAGGGATCGAACCCAGGTCCCCTGCATTGGGAGCGTGGAGTCTTAGCCACTGGACCACCAGGGAAGTCCCAGGGAAATTTCGCTTTTGTGAGGAAGGAGACGAACAGCAGTTTGTTTGGAAAGTAGTGTCTTTACCCAACTACACATCATTCCTGAAATGGTCTTTAGTGTGTTGTGTGCTTAATAAAATGGAAAAGATATACTTCTTAAAACATGCCCTCTAACCTTGTGTAATCTTGAATCACATAAAGAACTTACGTTAATTTAACTTTATTGATAAAGGAAATGGACTGAGAGTAAAGTAATCAATAGGACTTCGGTAAAGTAAATGGGAAATAATTATATAATAGAATTGAAAGGCTTCTTTTAAAAATCTGAGGATTCTGAAGGTGATACGGGAAGTCTGTCCACTAATATTATTATTGTGTTATGTTGGCTGCATTGCCCATGGGATGCTTTTGTTACACATCCGTTTGCAATGAACAGTTTGCTCAGGTCATGAAAAGGATTCCTGAAAGAACCGGAAAATTAAAAACAAACAAACAAACAGGAAAATGATAGAATCCTACACCTGTGAAGCCTTGTGACCCATCCCTGTCACAGAGCAACACCTTAAAACATCTGAGAGAGTAGGTGTTCTTCTTAGTTGGGGTGGCCAAGGAAGGGACATTTAGTTTTGCCCAAATATGTCCTAAAAGTTTCCTCCTCTTGAGATTGCTCTGTTCTCTCTGACTTCTTTCAGTATCTTTATAATAACAGACAGTTACTATTCACTTAACACAATCTCCTTTGCTAGTTTTTATAAATTAACCTACCTTTTCACCAGGAAATAAGTTAGGAGGAGTCTGTAAGTTTAAATTTTTTTTTCCTATGGCCTTTTCATAGGATCATCACTGGGAAGATTCTGAATTCATAATACATGGTTATTTTGCCTTCTTGGTTTCTTATCAGCCCCCAAGAGTATGTGTGTGGATAACCACAGAGAAATTCTTAATTCTTGGGGTTTTCCATCAATGCAACTGCAGTCCACACGCCTGCCCGGTGCCTGACCATGATGACTGGGCCGAAAGGTGATGCCGTGTGTTCATTGTGTGGTCAGTACGTGGTTTTTGAGGGACTTTTCCTTCCCAATAACCCCCACATTGAGTACAGACCACAGACTTTCACAATTATTTTATTGTTACTTTGTAACACAGCCTTCAGGCCAAGTTGGCAATGATGTTTATGTATCTTTTGTTTTTTCCTGCTTCATTTCCCCAAGGATGAGAGACATTGGGGAAAGCCTTGATTTAGGACTAATAGTTAAAAATGATTTATGATCACTGTCTCTTCATGTTTTGTTTTAGAATTTTTACTTTTTTTGAATACACAATGTAGTACATGTTACCCCTCTGAAATGCAGAAGATACACAGTACAAGGGCTCCTCTCCCACCCTGTGTCCTTGCCCTACCCCGTGTCCATCCCTGGCGGGGACCAGTATCAGCAGTTTAGTCTGTATCCTCTCAGAAATAATTTAAGCATGGACATATTTTTTTCCTCTTTTTATACAAATCCTTGTACACCATGAATACTGTTTTTCACTTTGCTTTTATCACAAAACAGTTTATCTTGGAGATATTTCCAAAGTTAGACATAAAAAGCTTTCTCATTTTTATGGCAATTGTGTAGAACTTCCATAATTTATTAACTGGTCCCCTACTGATAAGCACTAAACTTAGCATCAGTATAAACATTCCTGTAGAGAACACCCTTATACACATGTGACTTTGTGTTTCCTTCATTCTACAAATATTTATCGAGTACCTACTCTGTGCTATGCAGTGTTCTAAATTCTGGAAACATAGCAGTGAACTTACATACCCCAGTCTCAAAGAGCTTGCATTCAAATTGGGAACACAGCAAACAAATAAGGAAACAGATACAGATAAAGGGTTAAGGGCGGTAAGTGTTGAGATGAAAATTCACGATCTCCACGAACAGAGGAAAGGTAGGTTCTGGCTTTATGAGCGGAGATCCCTGCCTCACTTAGCACCATCCACGCAAACGCCCAAGACCCACAGGGTAGCAGGATGCAGGGGGCTTGTGACCCAGGCATGAGACTGTTGAGGACTCAGAGCAAGATGTTATTCCCACTGTCTGTCTGGGGCAGAGAATGAGTCCTGTTGATGTTTGTTTTTCCCATCTCATACCCAAAGCCAGTGTTTTTCTACCTTTTCTTTTATTATTACTACCTGCAAACTCCCACCCCAAGGAGCTTTTTAAAAGATAGTCTTTGGGCTTCCCTGGTGGCTCAGTGGTTGAGAGTCCGCCTGCCGATGCAGGGGACACGGGTTCGTGCCCTGGTCCGGGAAGATCCCACATGCCGTGGAGCGGCTGGGCCCGTGAGCCATGGCCGCTGAGCCTGCGCGTCCGGAGCCTGTGCTCCTCAACGGGAGAGGCCACAACAGTGAGAGGCCCGCGTACCGCAAAAAAAATAAATAAATAAAAATAAAAGATAGTCTTTTCCTAATAACTTTCTCCGTGAAATTTTAATACCACAGATATTCTCTATATCAGTTTACATACTGTGACCCTTTGGAAAGCCACAAACTGTTGCCATTAATCGTATTTATTATTAATTAAATATTATAGCTATTATATTATCAATAATTATCTAATAATGTAATTATAAATTATGCATTATATATTACTGTTATTAATTAAATATAATGTTTGATTATTATTGATAATTAAATATTAATGTTATTGATATTATATTCACCCCACACCCTAAGACCCAGTGCCCTCGACCTCCCAGAACGTAGGCTGTGCATCACGGCCCTCTCACTGTTGGCCGGCCTGCCAGCCCGGCTGTTTCTCTGCGTGGGTGGTGGTGAGATTGCAAAGATGGAATGTCTTGGTAGGAAACTCTTTGTCTGAAATAAAAAAGAAAGAGATGGTTGTTTCTGACCCGAGCCGTCTGGTGGTATGCATTGGAAAACTGCCCTCGTGTGTCACATTGGTGGTCAGGGAGGGCAAGACGTGGAGTGACTTGGAGCTGCAGGAAGCCTCAGATGAGAACCACGGGACAGGACCAGGGAGGAGTTCAGGGCTGGAGGGCAGGTCTCCCCGCCCTGCCCCTCTGCCCCCACACTGCCTTATTCGTATTTAACATCCCGTAGGATTTTTAAGGTAATAAACACTTCCCAGGTGTCAGGGAGCACAGCAGCACTTTCCCCGTGCATTAACTCGTTGCATCTTCACAGCAGCCACCCACGACAGGTTCTAGTAGCCTCGCTTTAGAGCTGTGGTTAAGAGGGTCACGCACAGAGCCTGTTAAGTGTCAGCGTTGCTTCCTCTCACACCACCTTCTCCCTCTGCCTGACCTCATCATGCGGTAGAGCTGGCTGCGTACTGACTGCGTCTGCCCCTGGGCCGCCAGCTCTCTGTAGGCAGGCCGTGTTGTATACATCATCGCACCCCGTCCCAGGCCCTGGCACAGCGGGTGTCACAGAATAGGTACTTTGTAAATGAGCAATGGAAGAGTGGTTGGAAGGGTGGACGGCCTGATAAATGAATACGCTCACACATGAATAAAATTCCCTCTCGAATGAGGGGACCCGCCAGCCTCTCCATCTGTAACCAGTGCTGCGGGTCCCTGCGGTCTCGGTTCCACGCTGCTGAAACTGGTTTCGCCAAGATGCCAGGGCTCCCCCTGAAGACGGACTGCATAGCGCTTCTCAGCCCTTGTTTTCCTGACTCTTTCCACACTGGCCCGTCCCTCCCTTGGTTTCCCTGCCACCCTGCTCCCCAGCTGGGTACATTCCTTCCCCCTCTCTCTGTAGACTGCTCTTCGCACCACCCTAAAATCAAGGAGACCCAGGCCACCGCCCCGGAACAGTGAAAAAAAACCCTGCTCCGGCTGTAGATTGCACTTCCTAAATAGCTTTCCTTTTAACGGAACTTCGCACCAAGGATACAGTTGCGAGCAGGACCGTCGAGGTCTCTGCCCTCGTTTCGTCGAGCTTGTGTGTGGGTGAGGTGCCCGTGCTCAGTCAGCATCGGCTGGTTTTGCTGTTCCACGTGCACCTTCTTTTTCTAACCGTCTCCCATCTTTGTTTGCTTTTCAGCTCCAGGGCCTGAGCCACAATGTGATCTTCACCTTGGATTCCTTGTTGAAAGGAGACCTAAAGGGAGTCAAAGGAGTGAGTGTTGAGAAATTTGATTTTCAGTTTAGCTTGAAAGGGTTGCCTTCTTTCTCTCCTAAGATCCCAGTGGTACTCATGTCTGAAAGGCGCTCTGAACGTTTTCAGCATAAAAAATGCTGTTGGAAAATGATCATTAGAAAAAAACACACCGCTTCACATAGCACTATTGCCCGAGAGACAAGATGAGACACTCAGGAAGACCGGGGCGGCGGGGGGCGTCTTCGCTGAGTCCGGGCTCCCCCCGGAGGACCCGTGGACCCACCTCTCAGAACCACTGGGTCGTGACTGGGAACGCACACCGTCCCACTCTCTTAGCTTCTCGGGTGTAGTAAGTTGTGTGATGTGCCTGAAAGTGTCCTGTGTGAAGTTTCAAGTGTCCTATAAAGGAGAGCATTTCTGCTAAGATGTTACTGGAAGATTATACACCTTTAAGCAAAAGTACTTTCAACCTCAGTTTTATTTTCTCTTTTTTAAGGATCTCAAGAAGCCATTTGACAAAGCTTGGAAAGATTATGAGACAAAGTTGTAAGTGTTTTTTTGTTTGGTTGCTTGGTTTATTTGTTGTGAGTATTCTAAGAAAAAGAATAACTACCAGAAGGACAGAGCCCTGAACTAATAGCTTTGGGACAAAACACCGTTGAGTCCATCCTCGTAAGGGCTGAGAGGCTGGGTGTTCTGACCTGATTAGAAGTGCCGACACCTCCCGTGCTAGTCGTGTCTGGAGCGAGATATACTTTCACTGTCGGGTATTTGGGCATCCATGGCCGATGGCCGAATTGTCAAGCTGTAGGTCTGTGACTGTTGCAGCTTTTCTTTTGTTATAGTTAGCACATAACTGTAGACCATTTACACATTTCAGGATAGCACGGCAACTGGGCAGTACAAATAATACCCAGCGCTTGTGACATCTGTCTGCCCACCAGGGCCTATGCAAAGTGCTTTACATGCATGACCTCCTCACAGCAACCCTCTCCGTGGGCACCTTGCACTGTCTGTTTATGGCTTAGGAAACTGAAGCTTAGAAAGGCTGAGGGGCCTGCAGAAGGTCCTAAGGCTAATAAATGTCGGGCTGGTGTCCCCTCCGGTCTGTGTAACCCCAGAGCCGGAGCCGTGTGGCATGACGGCAGTCAGAGGCCCACATGCTGGGGTTATCGTGCGGGATGACAGGGAGGCCGCACGTGAGGTCTTGTCGTGGGCCTGGCTCATCCTCGTGCGGTGCCGGTCCTACCACATCCCTTTGTGATTATTGCTCTGAGGCATTTGTAACCAGGCTGTGGAGTGGGGTGGGAGGAGAAATGTATTTAAAAACATTTAATAAAAGTCTTAGCTATAAACTTGGACAAGTACAAACATGAGAGAATAAAAGCATTTCTGTAGGCAGCAATAACAGCAGAGTGAGAACACAAGCCAAAGAAAAACAAACTCAGGACTAAGTTATGCCCGCCCGTCATGTTCCTTCTCAAGCGCCTGTAGCTTCCTGCTGTCTTCCCACCCACACCAGTGGAGAGAGAGCCGAGGTTTGTTCTCCTTCTGGTAAAATCCCCGCCTTCACACCCATTTAACCTCCAAGGTGGTGTGATGAAAAGAGTTGCTTAGGTATGGCACGAGGGTATTACAGTGAATCCCAGCCAGGTCTGTAGGTTTTCCATTGGGTTGATGGCTTGATTTTCCACTGTGTTTGTATGTAGACAAGGATATTGGCTTTCTTTGGGGTTTGATATCCTACCCCACAATTTAAAACAAGATTTGAAGGCTAAATCAGTCTTTGCTTTCACAACTAGAAATTATAGGCTCTTTCTGAAATTAGAAGTCTGCTTTCAAATTAAATGGATTTTCAGAAAAAGGGCTGTGACCCCTGGTGTTAATACCAAAGTATCATCTGTCATAGCCAAGCATTAGCCTCGGGTACCATAGGTTTTATGTGGTCCCTCCCTCTTATTTCCCTGGTTGCTTCCCAACTGAAGAACATTTTCATAGCATTCCAAATTATAGATTAGGATTTCTTCTAAATCCTTATTTTGTACAATCCAGTGCCAGGTGGTTGAATGATTAAAACGTTACTGTGGTATGAAAACAGCCTAAGTTTAGAGAAATAATGGAAATTACGTTTGACTAATTTACATGCATGCCTACAAAGACCCATTATATACTTTGTCTTGAATTAACTCTTAAATCTCAATCTATTGATAATCAAGATATGCCTCAGACCTCCAACCTTCTGATTCTTTTTCATGGTAAGGTGCCTTACTCTAGAAAAAGTAAACTGTCAAAATTACTTGATGCCAACCAAAATATAAGAGAACTTATATGAATCCATTCATGTGTGAGATCAGAGTTAAAATGTAGGAAGTCTCCTTGGTGAAGATCCATGCAATGTGTTGGTTCTCTTTGAACTTAGATTTTCACTTTTGATCGATGCTATCTACCTAAGAGTTCCTGCCTCCTAACTCTGGTAATTAAGAAATAATCAAGTGGCTCCCATTAAAGGAAAGACATGAGTGTGGTGTTTTTGTTTTTAATGATGGCACCTGCTTTCATTACAGTACAAAAATTGAGAAGGAGAAAAGGGAGCACGCCAAACAGCACGGGATGATCCGCACGGAGATCACCGGAGCTGAGATCGCGGAAGAGATGGAGAAGGAGAGGCGCCTCTTTCAGCTCCAGATGTGCGAAGTAAGAGCAGACTTCTCAGCCCTTTGCCTAGAATTTGATTAACTGTCGTCCTTCCTGCTAGTCAGCGGTCTTTATGCTTAAATGCAGGCTGTGTTTGATGATTAGAGGAGGGGACTGTTTCTCAAGGACTCTAATCTCCACTTTTCTCCAAGCCTTTTGGGATCCGCCGTTTCACTGTTGTCTCATATTTTGAGCCTGGGTCCTATGGGGCTCTTTAAGCCAAAACAGGATTCTTTGGTGAGAACTTTACTATTGCTTGTGAGTGAGTGTGGAAAAACAATTTTGGTGAAGGGGTAACACTGGTGAACATTAAGTTTTACTGGTACAGATGTACAGCATGTTGCTTTTTTTTAACCATGTGTCCAAGTTTGAATGAAAACTTGAAGTAGTGATTAAAGTCTGAGCTCATGAAAAAAATAAATGCAACAAAAAGCATGTTGCCTTAGACTTAGAGCAGTGGTTCTCAAACAGGGTTCCCATTGGCATTCCTTGACCTAGAGACCAGCCCATTCTGATGCAGAGTAATGGAATTCCTTTTGCAGTTTTCCGAAGATATTAAAGGGGATAGAATTTTCTCATTTTCAAGTTTTTCTTCCCTAATTTTTTTTTTTGTTTATTTCTCCCCACCCCCACCCCCATTATTACCCTTTGGCTCCTTGAACTTGTCTGGTTGTGAACACTTCCATGCAGTAAAACAAGTGAACAAGAAACAAACAATATCAGGGCTTCCCTGGTGGCGCAGTGGTTGAGAGTCTGCCTGCCGATGCAGGGGACACGGGTTCGTGCCCCAGTCTGGGAAGATCCCACGTGCCGCGGAGCGTCTGGGCCCGTGAGCCATGGCCGCTGAGCCTGCGCGTCCAGAGCCTTTGCTCCGCAACGGGAGAGGCCACAACAGTGAGAGGCCCGCGTACCACAAAAAAAAAACAACAACAATATCAACAGAAAATCTTGGCCAGTTGTGAAAATCAGAGCCAGTAGTGTTTAGTGCATAAACTAATAATGCATTATTATTTTTTTTTCTTTCACTTTTTAGTAGCAAAAGTGCTTTCCAATTCACCTCTTTGGTCTGGAAGTTTTAGTATCTTACAAGCGTATCCCTTAAAGAGAATGCCATTTGTCTTTCAATCCATCTTTCAGGTTTTGACCACGTGAACTATGAGTTTGAGATCCACTGCACACCCGGGGGGAGATAATCAATTATTCCAGAATGTTTTGCTGTGCTTGATTTCTGCTTGTCTAGTAAACTAATCTTAAGCATCTATAAAATGCTAACACGCTGATCAGTTTGCTTGGTACACTTGTGACTGTGTCAAATCAACATTCCCTAAATTAAGCTCACACTGTCTGGCGGCAGCTGAGCCTCAGTAACTCACACTGATTAACGACTGGTAACCTGATCAACGCACAATTCTGTTTTATTTCCGCAGTATCTCATTAAAGTTAACGAAATCAAGACCAAAAAGGGTGTGGATCTGCTGCAGAATCTGATAAAGTATTATCACGCACAGTGCAAGTAAGTGGACTCTTGCAGTCAGGATTATTAGCCCAAGTAAGGGCCCCTTCACTTCGTTGGTTTTCTTAATTCTTTCCTTTCTGGTCTCCATTTGGTCCCTGTATATAGTTGTGTCATGACCTTCCACGGCCAAAGGATAAGAAATGGTTTTGTCTTCCATCTTCAGCAGTTTCTATAAATCGTTCACTCAAATGAGGGTGACTATTTGGCTCCTCTAAACACTGTCTTACAAATGCTAACTTGGGCCTTGACAGCCTGTGGAGCTGTGGTCACAAATGCGCTTGACTGTCATTTCGTCCCTAAAGAGGCCTTTCTAGGAACTCCCTGCCCCGCTTACTTGGCATTTTACCTATCATTGGGTCATTTGTACCACATATTCCTACTTGGGATTGTTTTTGTTTTGTTTTTTTCATCATCCAAGTGAAGTGAAATTAAATACTTTGGACATTAGCAATACTTGGTATTTATACTTGGATTCCTGTGTAGTTGCTGGTGTATTTTGAGAGACATCCATCGTTCTACACCGGCACCATCTTTGCTTATGTTGCAGGGCTACCTTTTTATTATGTTTGACATTCTCTGTCACCACATTTGCTTATTTTACTTCTTGCTCACTTACTGGGTTAGCTTTCATTGGTTTTATTGTAGAGTTTTTGTCTGAAAATGTGCTGGTTACCATTCATGTCTGTATTGAATCAGTGGAAGTTACAGAGAATAGAGTGCAAGGACTTTCCAAAGTGGTCCAGACAGCTCTCATAGTTATTTATAAGTAGAATACTGTAAAGGTCATTAGGACTAGGTAAAATGCTTACTCTCCAAGAAGTTAAAATTTATAATTTCCTTTGGTCATCTCTCTTATTCTTTTTGATAATGTTGTATCTAGGAGGATCTTCATGCTGAATGGAAACATTCAAGGGGGCTAGCATTAATGTGATGGGAAAAGCACCAGGCTTGAGTCAGGCAGATAGACGAGTTCAAATCCTGGCTTTGCGGCCGGGTAACCACGTGACCTTTGTCAGGTGCATCTCTAAACCTCAGTATCCTCATCTGTCAGGTGGGGTTAAGGTTCATAGTAGACCCACCTTGGGTTTTGCGAAGATGTGAGAATTAAGTGAGATAATGCATAGGGACTGTCTCACCCAATGCCTGCTGCGTTGTGCCTGTTTGCTGCTGGGATGGTTCTAAGTGGCACTAAAAATCATTCATTCACATATTTTATTATACAGGATTGTTTCTCTTCAGGAAGATCAAACTTTTAATGATCAACTTTTTATTTACATAACTTTGATTTTACTTTTTTCCTCTTTTCAAAGTAAATTCCGCCTTGTATAAAACTTTCAGATATGTATAAAAGTAATTATAGTGAAGTAGAAATAGTTTCACATTTATAATTTTGCCTGTGGAAGCCTCATACTGAAGACCTGGAGTAACCTTTGCCTTCATAGTATAGCAGGGTGCTTATGAAACTCTGAAATGTGTGGTGGTGGTCCCTGATTTTAGATTAGAGTGGAATTTTTCATCTTTCATCAGTTTCAGTTTTCCTAGAAACAGATCATTCTTTGAAACTTTTACAGAAATAAGTGAATCTCTTTGTCTTCTCAATTACTACAACACTTGAGCAGCAAGTCTGATTTCACCTGATTTTAGAAATCTCTTTTGATTTCAAAATCTCTAAGTCATAGAGGAGGATTTAACCTACACAGACATGAGTTTTCCAAAAAATAAGATGTTTTGTAAACTAGAGATATATTAGCCTTTGTTGGTAAAGGTGAAAAGAAGAGCATCCTCCCTTGATTCTTGGCTTTTTCCCTTTCCACAAATATTTATTACTCTCTTAACAGAGACCAGGTACTTTTCTAGGTTCTGGGGTTCAGAGGTGAAACAAGGCTTCTGCCCATGGGAATTAACTGTCTGGTACCGGAAGTACGTCAGGTCCATCAATAATCATAATGGGGCTGGAAAGTGATAACACAGGGCATCAAGAGGAGGAGAGACTTCTGGCCATGGAGTCTACAGAGGGCTCCTTAAGGGAGGTTGTGGCACTTGGAATTGGACTTGGAGGATGGCTGGCATTCAGGCACTGGAATCTGGTAGAAGCATCTACCCTAGGGCAGAGAAAGAGCAGCAGAAGGAAACCCTACACGCTGAGAACTTCCTTGCAGGGAGAGGGATTCAAAGACATCCCGTAGTAGAACTGGATTATCATGTAATTCAACCCCAGCTGCCCCAGGTTGAGCCGCAAGGATGCCATCACAGCGAGAAACCAGTGTACCTTTCTTCTGAGGACTACTCTTATACTTTCCTACTTCAGTCAGTCTCTCCAGACTCTTTATAGATGTGTAGTGGACCTGTGAAGCATCCTCTACTTAGATTTAAAAAGAGACATTTCATATTCTGAGAACTTATTCCAGTCCCCAAAATGATTTTCAATACATAGTAGTCAGGTGGAGCTCAAGAATGAATTTGCTCCAGTAATCTCTCGTGTACTCATAGTACCTCAGCGGGGATACAGCTGCTGCTACAGCGGAAAAATAGGGGGCGCAGGAGAGAAGAGCTTTTGTCACCCGTTCAGCTCAGCCCACCTGTTACTCCTCACTCTCAGACATGAACACTGTCCGTAACATGCTGCTCTCAAAACAAACACATTATTCTACTGCTCACCCGCTCCTTTTACTACTCGGTGAGTATCATTATGGTCTGCAGACTCGAGAGCACTTACAGACATTACTTTACCATCCTTCATCTCACAGATAATAACAGCTAGCATTTATCAAGAGCAGCCAGGAAATTGTAGCTCAGAAAAGATCAGTAACCTGCCCAAGGTCACCGTCATTCATTTAAAAGATGCTCAATAAATACGTGTCAAAACAGACAAAACAGAAGAAACCAAGGAATAAAAGAAAATGGACTTCGAAGGTAAAAGCTTCTGTGAGTGAAAGGACACTGTCAAGGAAGTGAGAGGACAACCCACAGAAGGGGAGAAAATATTCGCAAATCATTTATCTGATAAGGGTGTAGTGTCCAGAATATATAAAGAACTCTTACAGCTCAACAACAAAGAGATAAACAACTCAATTTAAAAACGGTACTGATGGGGCCTCCCTGGTGGCGCAGTGGTTGAGAGTCCGCCTGCCGATGCAGGGGATACGGGTTCGTGCCCCGGTCTGGGAGGATCCCATATGCCGCGGAGCGGCTGGGCCCGTGAGCCATGGCCGCTGGGCCTGCGCATCCGGAGCCTGTGCTCCGCAACGGGAGGGGCCACAACAGTGAGAGGCCCGCGTACCGCAAAAAGAAAAAAAAAAAAAAAAAAAAAAAACGGTACTGATGAACCTAGTGGCAGCGCAGAAATAAAGACACAGACGTAGAGAACGGACTTGAGGACACAGCGGGGGAAGGGGAAGCTGGGACGAAGTGAGAGAGTGGCATGGACATATATTCACTACCAAATGTAAAATGGATAGCTAGTGGGAAGCAGCCGCATAGCATAGGGAGATCAGCTCGGTGCTTTGTGACCACCTAGAGGGGTGGGATAAGGAGGGTGGGGGGGAGGCTCAATAGGGAGGGGATATGGGGATATATGTATACATATAGCTGATTCACTTTGTTGTACAGTGGAAACTAACACAACGTTGAAAAGCAATTATACTCCAATAAAGATATTTTTTAAAAAAGGGAATGAAGCATTGATACACGCTACAACGTGGATTAGTATTTAAAACATTATTCTAAACAACAGAGATTTATCATATAACACAGGGAACTATATCCAATGTCTTGTAATAACCCATAACGGAAAAGAATCAGAAAAAAGATTTTATATGTATATGTATAACTGAATCACTTTGCTGTACATGTGAAAGTAACACAATATTGTAAATCAACTATACTTCAGTTTTTTTTTAAGTTTTTGTAAGTGAAAGGAGCCAGAGCAAAAGATTGATTACATATGGTATGATTTCATTTAAGTGAATGTCCAGAAGAGGCAAGTCCTTTGAGACAGAAAGCAGATTGTTGTTTGCTGGCGGATAGAAGAAGAGCGAAATTAGGAGTCACTGCTAACGGGCACAATGTATCTTTTTGGTCTGGTGGAAATGTCCTGGAATTAGATAGTGGTTGCACAACACAGTGCATATACTAAAAACTACTGAACTGTACACTTTAAAATGGTGAATTTTATGTTACATGAATTTTGTCTTTTTTTTTAATAAAAAATACAACAGAACAAAACAAAGATTCTTAGATTCTTAATTAGTACTTACACTACCCTTGTGCGTTCCAGTTTCTTAAATACCACAGGACATACACAGAGTGGATCTGGGAGAAAATGTCCCTGTTACCTAGACAGCTGGAAGTCAGCACCTGACTTAGTCCAAGCCTGAAGCTTGGAAATCAGTTTTTCATAAGGGGTTGATGGTTGAATTGTTAAGAGCTTACTTTTTTTAAAATTTGCTTTAGAGTTTAATTTGTTTTATAAAACCATACTCTCTGCTGTTCCAGGTCATCCTAACTTCTTTTTTTAAATTTATTTATTTATTTATTTATTTTATTTATTTTTGGCCGCGTTGGGTCTTCGTTGCTGTGCACGGGCTTTCTCTAGTTGCGGTGAGCAGGGGCTACTCTTCATTGCAGTGCGCGGGCTTCTCATTGCGGTGGCTTCTCTTGTTGCAGAGCACAGGCTCTAGGCACGTGGGCTTCAATAGTTGCGGCTCATGGGCTCAGTAGTTGTGGCTCACGGGCTCTAGAGCGCAGGCTCAGTAGTTGGGGCCCATGCAGGCTTAGTTGCTCTGCGGCATGTGGGATCTTCCTGGACCAGGGCTCAAACTCGTGTCCCCTGTATTGGCAGGCGGATTCTTAGCCACTGTGCCACCAAGGAAGCCCCCTAACTTCTTTTGAAAAGAATATAATGCTCTCTGAATCTTTCAGCTTTTGGCCAAGTAATACCTCTTCCTAAGCCAAGCAGAACATGTGATAAAGGGGTATCAGGGAGACTTTCTGGTCTTTCTTTTAAATTAAAAGCAGGACGAATATAGTGTTTTCCTTCCCCGTCATTGCTGAGAGTGACTTAAGAAGGAAGTGACGTACGTAGCAACTCTCTCAGGATGGAGAAGGTTCTTGTTTATTCTAAGGAGGATGTGTCCTGCCTGATGGTGGGTGACAGTGTCACACACTCCTGAGCTTGCTTTCTGCAGCTGGGAGGTGTGTTCCAGCTCGTCAGTGTAAATGTGAGTGTCACTCCACCCATCTGTTGGCAGCTTAGCTTTTTCTGGCACCCAATGTCATTAAAATATGGTCATATTTCTTTCAAGCTGCTTCTTTAAAAAGTGAACCAGTCCTGCTGTGTCCCTAAGGTGAGAGAAATGATGAAGCCCATCTCGCTGGCCAGTGGCCGGCATGTATTGAGCTGCTTCTCTGTGCCTAGCATTTTAAAAACATTATCCAGTGCTCACAAGAACTCTCCAAGGTCCATGCGATTCTCTCTATTTCCTGTATAAGGACACTGCGGCACAGGGCTCCAGAGATTACGCAGTTATTCAGTGGGAGAGCCAGGATTTGGACCCAGATCAGTCTTGCTTTTTAATTACCTTTGCTCTAGAGATCGGAAAACTTATACCCAAATCCCAGCTCTGCACTCAGTGACTAGATGACCCTAGACAACCCACTTGACCTCTCTGGGCCCGTTTTCCTTATCTGTCTTACAGGTTAATAATAATTACCTTTTTTTGTTAGACTGTAATGAGACCTTTAAAAAGGGGTATTCCGTGAATTATGTAGGCATCATGCTGAGTGACTGGCACAGAGTAAATACTCAGTTACATGCTAGCTACCATTGTTATTACTGCATCATCGCCTGTTTTCCAAATTATTTCAGTAATTTACGGAGAAATTGGCCAAGGGACAAGTGGGATGTCATGAGGTAATTTCCCCTTTCGTCGGCGAAGCATCCACGTTCAGGTTGTCATAAGTCATCAGAGCTGACAGCTGTGCTTCCCTTTTCAGTGAACAGAGCACGTTTATCTGTAGTAGCTTATCTGATGCCTGTGGAAGCTAGAAAATGTCCACATTTGGAGATAAGCACGCCCGTAGTCAGACAAGGTTAGTGACCTGCCCGAGGTTATACATACGGCCAGGTTTAGAGCCAAAATACGGTTTAGAGCCAAAATACGGTATGCTTTTGACTCCTAAGCCCACGCACTTCCACTGAACCAGAACCAGCTCAAAGAGAGGGAGGAAGGGAACAGAGAAGCGGGTGCCCCCAGTGGAAGGTTGTGGCTTTGAGTCCCGGCCAGCCAGTAGGTGGGAGAATCAAGCCATGGGTGGGGGCCAGGGGCTCCCCAGAGGGACGGTGCGGTTGGCAGCCTGTTGGCCTTTGTGGTGTCACTTAAGGACTGGCAGGTGTGTTGTTGCCCTGCCGTCCCCCAGCCCCCCTCCTGCTTCCCACCCAACGCTAGACGTTGGCCCTAAAATAACCATCTGAGAGGGGCTCCACTCAGCCTTGTCCTCCCAGGCTAAGTGTTGATTTTTAAATTTTGTCCTGCCTGAGTAACATATGATCTTTTTTTAGAAACTATTTAGAAAATGGAGTTAATAAAAAAGAGGGGGGGGGAACATAATCTCACTCAGAAGATTACTGGATTTACATATATGATTTGTTTACAAAAATGGATCATACCATAGATTAAAATAATTCTTCATTGCACTGAGTTTTCTTGTAATGTTTGGAAGAATTTAACTATAGGCAAATCGACTTTTTGGGTCTTTCTTCAGCCTTTTAATTGTTAGGAATTTGCCCCCCTTCCAGTTTGCTTTCACTGCTGGTAGAGAACTTCCCATTTTTATCAACACCATCTCAAACTAAAACAGTGCCCTCTTTCTCCATCAAGTGTATGTTTTAAATTATTTATTTACTTTATTATTTATTTTTGGCTGTGTTGGGTCTTCGTTTCTGTGCGAGGGCTTTCTCTAGTTGCGGGGAGCGGGGGCCTCTCAACTGTCGTGGCCTCTCTTGTTGCGGAGCACAAGCCCCAGATGCGCAGGCTCAGTAGTCGTGGCTCACGGGCCCAGTTGCTCCGTGGCATGTGGGATCTTCCCGGACCAGGGCTCGAACCCGTGTCCCCTGCATTGGCAGGCGGAATCTCAACCACTGCGCCACCAGAGAAGCCCTCAAATGTATGTTTTATAACATGGCTTGCATGCTGTTCAGATCTGTTTGCTTATTCTTGATGTCGAGCAGCACGGTCCAATAGAACTTTCTGAAATGACAGAAGTGTTGATATTCTTCGTTGTCTCACATGGTACCCACCAGCCACGCTTGGCTACTGAGCACTTGAAATGTGACTGGTGAGACTTCATGAACTGGATTTTAAATTTACTTAATTTTAAGTGAATTGGCTGCATGTGGCTAGTGGCAAACACTGTATTGGAAAACACAGATGTAGAGCATTCTCATTTAAACTCACTTTTTTTTTTTTTAATGTGATGATTAAATTCCTTTCATGTTGAAAGTGAAAATGAAACACCTTTACAAAAATATCTTCGAAGAATCTGTATCCCTCTGAGAAAGAAGTAACTCCTTCCATGGTAAACCTCTGCGGCTCCAGGGAAGAAAAGCAACATTTACTGAGCACATCCTAACTGCCCAGCACCTTGCTGAGTCATTTTGTGTGTCTTGTCTGTATTATTCATCCCATTTAATACCAGTAACACGGGCAGAAGTTTAGTGACTTGCCAGCGTCCCATAGCTGGTAAGTCCCAGAGCCCAGCCTAGGCCATCATCATCTCATCCCAATGCCCTTGTTTTTCCTGTTGTAAGAAGTCCTGACAGCATCCATCAAGTGTTCTACTTTCAAGCCCTTTCTCCAGAAATTAAGTGCAGCATCAGAGATTAAAATTAGTTTTGCTGTGGTTAACTTTTTAGCCCTACTTCTGTGTCCTTGGCAGACACTCCTTCCTGGATGTAGAAGATGCTGGTTCAGGTTAGTGCTTTTAGATGATCTGCTTTGTGCAGAACATGGTCAGCTGCTCTAGGGTTGCCACTTAGGCCTGGACACAAGCAAGTGCTCAAAGATGCCATCCCCTTGACTAGAAAGGCTGGGGAAAGCTGCCTGGGGAGGTAGCAGCTGAGCTGAGCCAGGATAGAATGAGAGAGTTTGGTAGGCACGTGATAGTGGGGAAGGGCATTTCAGGCAAAGGGAACAGCATATGCGAAGGCTGGGGGAGCAACTGGAAATAATGGAGCATGGCGGGAGGCCCGAGTTTTTAAGGGGAAAATGGTAGGAGATAAAAACTAGAAAGATATTCAGGGGCCAGAACATAGAAGTTATTCAGTTTTGTACCAAGAAGTTCAACTTTCATCCCTAAAGGCAGTGATGAAAACCTGAATGTTAACAGATGAGAATTTACATGTAGCTTGATTACATGAAACCCTTATTTCAGTAAGGGTTCTCTGCCAAAGGTGTGAACCTTAAAAAACTTTGGAACTTGTAGAATTTCACTAATCACTTTGAAGGCCAGTTCTGACAAGGATGTATTGTTACCACTGAGTGTACATATTAAGCTGTAAAGATATACATGGATCCCAAAATGTGCCCTCAAAATTCTTAGTCGTGCTTCATTCTTCCCTTCTAAGTGAGCATCTGCTGCTCTGTGCTGGGCCCACTATGATGTGGGGATGAGAGACCGTCCTCGTCCTCAAGGACCTCTTCCTTTCCTGGGGAGAGAGCAGCGCAGGTAACGTGCATTAAGAAATAATCTGGGGCTTCCCTGGTGGCGCAGTAGTTGAGAGTCCACCTACCGATGCAGGGGACACGGGTTCGTGCCCCGGTCCGGGAAGATCCCACATGCCGCGGAGCAGCTGGGCCTGTGAGCCATGGCCGCTGAGCCTGCGCGTCCAGAGCCTGTGCTCCGCAACAGGAGAGGCCACAACGGTGAGAGGCCCGCGTACAGCAAAAAAAAAGAGAGAAATAATCTGCCGCAGAGGTTAAAGAAGCTTCCAGCAGGGTAGAGGACATTCTGAACACAGACACAAACGGGGCTCCTGAGTGGAAGCACTCAGACAAGAAATCGCGTTGCTTGGTAGTGAGAGCAGGGGTGTCGGCACCTGGACCTGATCCCACTCTGACACTTAGTAGTTGCGTCAGCAGCTTGGGCAAGTTCCGCCCTCGCTCTGGGCCTCAGCTCCTCCTTCGCGATGGAGGAGAGACTTGAGGTGCTTATGCACTCGTTCGGGTTGCTGTGAGGGTGTGGATGAAATGAGGCGTCAGGTGATGGTCACTCAGCAGATGTCAGTGCTCGTTGCCAGTTCAGGGTGAGATGACACCCCCTTCTTAACGTGTGTGGTAGGAGAGCGCTTTGCGAATCCGTCGTCCGTACCACTCATTCAGCATCCTGTGTTTCAAGTGTGTAGGGACCCAGGGATCTTTTGGAAACTGGAAGAACCCTTGCTGACTGTCCTCCGGCCTTTATTTCTCTAGTTAGTATCCAGTCGGACTTCATGATATTCCACTGGCAAACGTGTCTCTCTGTCTCTTTCAAATTCACATATGGCACAACCAAGAAGAATTGTTCTGTGTATGACTCAGTGGGTTGGAGATGTAGCTGTTATCTGCAGTGTCCATGTGACACCTGCTAGCACATGTCAAATTGTGCCTGTAGTTTGTTTATTGGTACATCTTTATAACATACTGAAATTAGTTTTTTAAGTGTTTCGTATAGATATATGGGTAGAGAGTAAATACGTATCTATGAAAATTTTCAGATTTTTCAGGTAATTATGGTTCATTTCTCTTTTCACACTGCTGATAAATCTCTGATGTTTTCCATTGTAGTTTCTTTCAAGATGGCTTGAAGACAGCTGATAAATTGAAACAGTACATTGAAAAACTGGCTGCTGATTTATATAATGTAAGTTCTTTATAAAATATCTGCACTTTAACTTGCTTTTATAGATAAATATCAGTAAATCTGAAATCTGTATTAGAAGAGCATTAAGGAAAAAAGAAGACAAGGTGAAGTGATGTGTCAGCATAAATCTAGGGCCAGTAAATGTTTTTTTGTGGTTTGTTTTGTTTTGTTTTTCTGGTTTAACTCAGAGACATCATCACTTGTCAGATATTCCAGAGTAGTTTCTGGGACATAGGTGGAGCAGGGCAGGGAGTAGATGGATAGCCATTGGTTCTGAATGGCTCTCCGTGCTGGGTTCAGTAGCATCACATATGAGTGCCCTTTGGTCAGCAGTTGCAGAAGGAAATTTTTATCCTGGAAGGAAAAAAATTAAGTGACTGTCTCTGAGGAAGCAGGTTTATGAATTTTTTTTTTTTTGCTTGCTTGCTTGTTTGTTTTATATTTCCTCTCCTTTTTTCCCCTACTATCTAGGTTTTGCTTTTAGAATAGGAAAATCTAGAGGAAAACTTTTTTGAGAAAAAAAACTAATTGCATATGAGAAATCTCAAGTTCTTCATGAACCGCTTGGCAGTGAATAATATTAAAAGTATATGTTTTAGGAGTGTAACTATTGATACATGTGTTCAAATAAGGTTTTAGAGTTACACATGATACCTTATATTCTAATAGAACTTTTCTGATTTTTCTTTGAAAAGTTAACATGGTTCAGGTTGCAGTAAGTTCCAAGTGATTAATAAGGAAAGCAGGGGCTTCCCTGGTGGCGCAGTGGTTGAGAGTCCGCCTGCCGACGCAGGGGACACGGGTTCGTGCCCCGGTCCGGGAAGATCCCACATGCTGCAGAGCGGCTGGGCCCATGAGCCATGGCTGCTGAGCCTGCGCATCAGAAGCCTGTGCTCCGCAATGGAAGAGGCCACAACAGTGAGAGGCCTGCGTACCGGAAAAAAAAAAAAGAAAAGCAGCATCAATCCCTTCCCTTCATGTAAACTTTGTAAACTTTCATATATGCATTAGCTCTTGGGATTCTGGTCATTCTTAGGATTGTCTTCTGGCCCATTCAGTCACATCATTATATTGATATTTCCACTGCCACCCTTTGAAATACCAGAAGCAAATAACTCAATGTTATTTCTTAACCTTTGTTTAAAATAGTCCTTCAGAGCTAATTGTCTAGACTAGATGTATTATTTAATAAGAAAGCATGTTGCATTATTCACTAATTTCAAAACTCACTGGTACTTTAAGAAGATGAGAAAATTGTGCCTCTCATCAAAAATGAGACCGTGTGAAAGACTTTAATAAGGAAATCGACTGTATAATTGAATTGTTTGATGAGTAGTATACATTTGGATGAATTAAACTCTGCTCATAAATGTATAAGAGATAAGTGATAGAAGAACTGTTTTTCTCTCATAGATAAAACAGACCCAGGATGAAGAAAAGAAACAGCTGACTGCACTCCGAGACTTAATAAAATCCTCCCTTCAACTTGATCAGAAAGAAGTAGGTGATCTGTGTGTTCCCAGCAGGGCTAACTCTGTAAGCAGGGCTGCTTGTGATAGCCTTTGTGTTTCCTGATCTCCAGAACAAGCATAGTGAGAACTTCCTGCTGGGGGGGTGGGGCGGGGGCAGATGAGACGTAAGACACAGTGCGTACCTATCGTATCAAACACAGTAGGAACGGTCTTTGGGCTCCTGTTCCCTCCTTATAAAAAAAGATAACCCTCACCCCCAACTCCATGACCAGGTTTTCCATCCTGCCTTTAAGGTGTGTGCTTCAGAAGAGCATCCTCCCAGGTGTTGATGTACATAGCTCAGTTCCTCTTAGATCATCCCTGTTTTTCCAGACAGCCGAAAGGGGCTGTCTCATTTTGCCAGAGAAATAGAGAAATATTTTGATACAGATTCCTATAGAGGTTTTGCCCCACAGTTAGGAAAATTAAGGTTGAGATAGTCTTTGGATGCTGAAATGGAGTTATACGGTGCATGGTAGGTGTTAGATGAACACAGTACAAATGCTTAATCGTTAATCTCATCTGTTCATTTGTTTTGTCAAACATCTAATGAATACTTACTGTGTGCTGGCAACTCTTCTAGGCATTAAGCTTGAGTCCCTTCCGTCCAGGATCTCATTGTCTAGTAGGTAATAGAGAGAGTCAGCCATGTGAACAAGTGGCTGGACCTAAAGCGGTATTGATGCTGTAAGACAGAGATTGGGAGGAGGTGTGCCGGGAAAGAGAGGAGACAAAGAGTGTCAGGAGTGAGGAGCTGCCCGGCACATTCAGCAGGCCACAGCAGCTTGGGGCAGGGTGGGTGGAGGAGTGAGAGATGCCGCTTCTGAGGTGGAAACACAGACCGGATTGTGGAGAACCTTGGATGCACACTAAAGGGAATGGACTTCATAGGAAGGGCACATTAAATAGCGAGCACCGTTTGTTGCATGGGAGAAGGTAAACATTTGCCTGTTTATGTTACAAATTTATTATGGATTCAGTTTAAGTGCAGTATTTAAATGCAATATTTCATCATAATCACACAAGATACAGCATTTTTCATATGTCAGTTCCTCATCACATTATCTCACAATTGCAAACTATCTGTAAACCCCTAAAATTTCCAAAAGGGGTTCATGAATCCAAGACAGAAACAAAGCAAACCCCCTCAGACATGGGAAGCCCTGCCCCAGCAGCACTAATGTTAAAGCAATCTTGAGGGTTCTCTTGACTGAGGGGTTATAGCCCTCCACCCTCCTGCCTCCCCAGATCCAGTTTTATATACATGTTGGGTCTTCGTACAGCGAGAGGGGTCTGTAGCCCCGTGACACCGAGTGCCTGCTGACCTGTGGGCAGGGAGGTGTGTAGTAGGCATCGGCGGGCAGGGAGGTATGAGGACTGTGTACCCATGTCCCCTAGTCTCAGCAGTGTCCGCACCTGTGCTTTGAGGCCTCTTAGAAGGCGCTTACTGCTGGTCCTAGGAGAAGCTGTCTCCTTGAATGACTTCTCAGTGTAAGAGCACTAGAAGGACCCAAATAGAGGGGTAAGAGGTAGATCCCTGCCTGGGGAGAAAACTGCGAGGTTTTGAACTGGCAGATATATGCTTAAGCACTTCCTACCTTTGTTTTGTCACACGGGATTACCTCCTTCCTGTGTGAGGAAGCTTTCTTGGGGGAAAAAAGACTATTACGGTACCTTTTTGCTTTGCAGAGAGACTGACGTATTCTGGTTGCGCTAGCTAAATGCCGCAGTTGCATATAAGCCTCCTATGAACGTGAGGAAATGCACGTGACTTATTGTAATTCCACCCCAAATTAATAAATGATGTTTTCATTAGCACCGTGTCCAGAGGATTTTACAAGTAAAATTGGTCTTCCACAGCATGCCTGTCCCATTCTCCTGCTGTTTATCATCTCTTATCACAAAATATGTTTAGAAGGTAATGGTTTTTAATGCCTTATTAAATGTGGAAGGAGATTGTCCACCAGAGTTCTTGCCATAGCGAGACTGTTTGAGAAGAGTGTAAAGTGCTCTAAAAAGGGACCTGAGAAATTTAAATCACCCATCCAATCATTCCGCCTCCTCACCCCCACCAGGTTCAACCTGACTCCGTTAAAGGAAGGTTCAAGAGTTTGAGCTCTGTTGACACACATACACTACCAAATGCAAAATTATTTGTAGTAGTGAGGTGGATGGACCTAGAGTCTGTCGTAGAGAGTGAAGTAAGTCAGAAAGAGAAAAACAAATACTGTGTGCTAATGCACGTACATGGAATCTTAAAAAAAACGGTACTGATGAACCTAGTGGCAGGGCAGGAATAAAGACACAGACGTAGAGAACGGACTTGAGGACACAGCAGGGGAAGGGGAAGCTGGGACAAAGTGAGAGAGTGGCATGGACACATACACACTACCAAACATAAAATAGATGGTTAGTGAGAAGCGGCTGCATAGCACAGGGAGATGAGCTCGGTGCTTTGTGATGACCTAGAGGGGTGGGATAGGGAGGGTGGGAGGGAGGCTCAAGAGGGAGGGGATATGGCGATATATGTATACATACAGCTGATTCACTTTGTTGTACAGCAGAAACTAACACACCATTGTAAAGCAATTATACTCCAGTAAAGATGTAAAAAAAATTATATAAGCACAATTAAATTATATTAAACAAAAGTAGTAAATTAAAAAAAAAGAATTTGAGCTCTAAGTAGGATCTTTGGATTTTTGGTAGGAACTATTTTTAGGGTTGAAAATATTTTATTTTTAATGGTGCTATCCATAAATCATTCCAAAAACTTCATCTTTTTATTTGAGTCTCAGTAGCTCATCGTAGTTTGCAAACTATCTGTGTTTTACTCATCTCTCCTTTCACAGTATCCAGTACATTGCCTGGTACCCCAGAACTACTCAATAAATATTTAGTAAGATGAAACAGAAGGAATTTTTTGCCCACTCCATTCATACCTTACCTTAGAAATTTGAAGCTTCTATAAATAGAGGTTTAGTTTTAAATTGGATGCCAGAAACATTTATAACCCATTAAGTCAATGAGGGTGTTAATTGATTGCAGTTTTAAAAGATTTGAGGTTTTACTCCTTAATAATGCATTTTATATGTTAATAAGGTTTTCTAATAAGAAAGTAAAGTAATTTGTACCGCTAATAGAGAATGGGAAATTGAACTAAAAAATAATACTATAGTTTCATTCTATAGTTTACATCTCTTGGCTCACATCATGGATTTTTGCCAAGGTTTTACTTTAAGTTCACTATTTGAGTTTTAAACTGTTTACCTGAAGTGAGTTGCGCGTTTGCATTTCTCTTTCCTCAATACACGTTGATTTCTCTCCTGCTGTCAAAGGATTCAGAACCTATTTCATTCCTTCAGTTGTGTTTTATTTTGTTTACTTATTAAGTGTTAACCATTCTCCAAGGTTTATTTTCTCAAAACAGAGACTCCTCTTTTCATGTATCTGGAGCGCCCTGCTAAGCCATCATTTCTCCAAGGACAGAGATAATCATTTGTGTGACTTTCTTAGGCCGTAAAACTCATCACTGGTTAGTTTAGGATTGTTCATGCTACCTCTGAATCACTGCTTCCTTCCTGCTTGCTTTAGTGGAATAGGCTTCTGAGGCCAAAGCCTAGGCTTCAGGCACTTTATTCACCTTTAAAACCACATTTGGGGCCTCCCTGGTGGCGCAGTGGTTGAGAGTCCGCCTGCCGATGCAGGGGATACGGGTTCGTGCCCCGGTCTGGGAGGATCCCATATGCCGCGGAGCGGCTGGGCCCGTGAGCCATGGCCGCTGGGCCTGCGCGTCCGGAGCCTGTGCTCCGCAACGGGAGAGGCCACAACAGTGAGAGGCCCGCATACCGCAAAAAGAAAAAAAAAAAAAAAAAAAACCCACATTTGTCTGATATAAAGCAAGGTCTACTCCATCTGTTTGTTATTCAGAATTGAAAGTTAATTTAGGCTACTAGTAAATATATGTAAGGAATGTCTTAGTAGTAAGCTTACAGAATATAATAGTTTTCATAAGCTGTCAGCATCTGAATCCTTATTTTTTTAAAAAGGTAAGTGCTTTTATTTTTTTAACTTAGGCTTTCAACATTGTAAATTGACTATATTCCAGTAAAAATTAATTTAAAAAAAACTAAAAAAAAAACCTCAAAACTTAGGCTTTTATTTTAAAGGTTAGCAAACCAGTTAAGATGAGAGATGCATAGTTTTAAAGCATTCAGACAGATAGGAATTATGTGAACAGATAAAGGGAAGTTTGGTTCAAAGAAAAGCATTCCAAGGAAGAGAGTTATCTTAATGAGAATTGATATCAAGGAGATTTTAGATTTTGCCTTTGATGTTCTGGAGAGGTATAGCTATGGCAAAGATCCCTAACTCCAGGTTGATAGTTAAGTGATTTTCATGTGATTTCACTGGGTTAAAGCGGGAGCTCTGTGGATTTCATTTATCCTGGCCTCTTTTTTTTGTTTGTTTTTTTTTTGCGGTACGCGGGCCTCTCACTGCTGCGGCCTCTCCCGTTGCGGAGCACAGGCTCCGGACGCGCAGGCTCAGCGGCCACGGCTCACGGGCCCAGCCGCTCCGCGGCACGTGGGACCCTCCTGGACCGGGGCACGACCCCGCGTCCCCTGCATCGGCAGGCGGCCTCTCAACCACTGCGCCTCCAGGGAAGCCTGGCCTCTTATTTTGCCCCATGGCTCAGGCCTCTACCACCTGGCCTAGTTTTCCATCCCGATTGTCCTTTATTGGTATTATGGCCACATCGCTGCCTCCTTGAAATAACCCATGTGTCACTACTGTTGTTTTGGGGGCTGTCACTAGAGGCACTGGTAGAGGCAGGCTCTCTCTGCCTACTTGGTGTGTAGTGCAGGTCCTCGGTCATAGTTCCATCCAGAAAGTGCCTGTCAGGGAGGGCGGGGTGGGCCAAATTACTCTGAGTTCAAGGCTGTGGACCCTGGTTAAAAGTAAACACGGAGGGGAATTTTTCAAGATCGCTACACCCCACTTCTCCCCAGGTGATTAAACTTGTCCAATGAGATGTTTCAGCTGGAGGGAATCTGGCCAGTTAAAGACAAAGAAACTACTCAGATTAAGAAAATGAAGAGTTGGTAACCTCTTTCGTCTGAGTCAACTTGCCTGGTACAGCGTGCGCTTAGCTCTCAGCTACACCTACACGACAGAGTGGGACGGTGTGGGTTCCGAGGGGGAGCTTCCATCTCTGAGATGGGCTGCGTTCCAGTGTCCTCAGCATGTTCACCCCGCCTGGTTTTTAGGGAGTGTTCGGGGCGTGCTTCTGAACAGTGAACTCATCACGTGTAGAACAGCCCTACAGAGGTGCACTGTCCTGCAGATTTTCCTGCAGCTATTATTAACATTAATATGCATTCACCGAGCACATGCTGTTTGGTCCGGAGGATCCTGAATGCCAGAAAGAGGCCATCCTGGCCTGGAAGGCAGGCCGTGCACAAGCTGTCAGTAAATAATGGCTGCTTCAGCTTTCTGTCACTTCACCATCGAGTTGCAGCTTATGAACTGGATATTTGTATTAAATTCTCTTCACTTGGAAAAGAAAGGATCTTCTTACAATTTGTTGCTCTTTTTAGATTTTCTAAGTAATGAACTGGGTTTCACTGAGGTGTTGATTCCCTTTACAAACACACACTTTGAGGTTTGTCAACCTTTCAATCTTGGTGAAATGTGTACCTCATGCTCTTCCATTCAGCTTATTTTTCTGTTCTCAAATGACCTGAAATGAAACTTGATAAAGATATTTTATTGTCCCATCACCCAAAGTTTATCATGACTCTAAAGTGTGTGTGTGTGAGAGAGAGAAATCTGATATTAATTATCTTTACAATGACGTTTTCGCTGTGTGTTACAAAAAGTGCTTAAATTATAGGCATTAAGACTGTCAATGAAACTAACTGTATTTTCAACTGTTCTGCCTTTTTTCTCTTGCTTTTGCCCTTCCTGATCGAAGTCTAGGAGAGTAAGTCAATGCTTTCTGTGAGAATGTATTGTCGTACCTCTGTGTCTAAAGCCCCGTGTTCTTGTTCTGCGGTTCGCCATTGTTAGTTTATTTCTTACATTTCCACAGTGTAATGGCTGCGTCTGGTCACGCAGTCTTTAGAAACGAGGGGGAGCATCAGTGGATGTTAAATCAAGCTTGTTTGCGTCTGTGTTGTTCTGTCAGCCTTTGTCACCCTGTCACCACGCCACACACTTTGCCCTGCCTTAGAGTCATCTTTTTAAATTAAAAGCATGGTTATAGGTATATTTTTGCAGAGCCCTAGTAAGTTACAAAACAAGAATTTTATAGCAATTCTTAGTTCCTCACAGAGGAGGTGTATTTTTCTTTGGGGGTATTTAAGCAGAACATGGGAGGCAGAGGAGGGGTGCCTGAAAGAAGATCTCTCGGGATGCATGAGCTTGTCCTGTGGCCCACTTCGGTTCCTCCAGCCCTTCCTGTGCTCACCTCTGCTGCCAGTGTAGACAGGTTTGAGTCATAGACCAGTCTGTCGCTGCACTGTTCGTTTGAAGTCGAGCTGGCTTCTGAACTAGACATAGGAGATCTCTACCCCAGGCCTCAGCTCTCCCTCGAACCTGCTTGTGACTCTGGCGGTCGCTTACCTGCCCAGTTTCCGCCTCTAGAATAAGGACAAGGACCCGACAGCTCTCAGAAGTTCACAGTTCTCTGAGCTCCGGACCAACAGGCAAAGGTTCCATGGCAGAATAGAGTCAAGGATTTGAGAACTGTCTCCGGCATTTGTCTAATCTGTGGTTTCTCCTCTCTAGGATTCCCAGAGCCGGCAGGGAGGATACAGCATGCACCAGCTCCAGGGCAACAAGGAGTACGGCAGTGAGAAGAAGGGGTACCTACTGAAGAAAAGCGATGGGTACGTGTACGGCCAGCCTGGGGTCCTGCGTGCGCTTAGCGTACTTACGGGTGTTAGTAACCTAGGAACCTGTCCCAGCCTCTCAGATAGGGAAACGTACTTACAAGGTTTCCAGTGCACCAGCTTCAGACCTTTAGCACGCTGCTTTCCTCAGTAAGTCTGAGATTTAACCTGCTGCCTTCAGAAGCAGCAGTAATTGTTCTGCGGTCCCTAAATGGCACCTGCGACTTGGGACATGCAGTTTGAGGAAGGCAGGCACTGAGTCGAACTTGAGCACACAGCTCGCTGACTGCATGCTCGCCCACCTCTCTGGTGTTTCCACTGTGGTTTTCTCTGCCAGATGCCCCCCCTGGCCACGCAGACCCCAACCTTGAGAGTCAACCTGGACTCCGCTCTTTCCTCTAGCATCACAGCCAGGCTGACGACAAGCTCCTCCGTTTCTATTGGGTGGGCCAAATAGTGCCTTTGGTTTGTAAGTGAAAATAAAAGACACATTTTTCATTTTCACCAAGAACTTTATTAAACAACGTATTCACCCTTTTGTTCCACTACCTTCTGCCATTTTTCAGGCAACTTTATAACCCCATCTTCCCAAAACTTTGTATCTTTTTGAGCAAAGAGCTGTTCCAGATGCCTTTTACAGTCTTCCAGGGATTGAAGTTTTTTCCATTAAGAGAATTTTGTAAAGACCTAAATAAATTGAAATCTGAAGGTGCAATGTCTGGTGAATACAGAGGATGAATCAGAACTTCCCAGCCAAGCTGTAACAGTTTTTGCCTGGTCATCAAAGAAACATGCGGTCTTGCGTTATCCTGATGGAAGGTTATGCGTTTTCTGTTAACTAATTCCAGACGCTTTTCATCAAGTGCTGTTTCCAGTCGGTCTGGTTGGGAACAGTAGTTGTTGGAATTAATCGTTTGGTTTTCCAGAAGAAGCTCATAATAGAGGACTCCCTTCCAATCCCACCATATACACAACATCACCTTCTTTGGATGAAGACTGGCCTTTGGTGTGGTTGTTGGCAGTTCATTTCGCTTGCCCCATGATTGCTTCCATTCCACACGATTGTACAGTATCCACTTTTCATTGTCCATCACAATTTATTTTAAAAGCGGAATGTTTTCCTGACATTTAAGTAGAGAATCACATGTAGAAATACGGTTAAGAAGGTTTTTTTCACTTATCTTATGTGGAACCCCAAGCATCAAAGTGATTCACATAACCAGGCTGGTGCAAATGAATTTCAAGGCTTGATACGGATATTTTGAGTATGTAGCTATCTCCCGTGTGGTATAATGTTGATTGTTCTCAATTAATGTCTCAATTTGATCGCTATCAACTTCAACTGGTCTACCCGGCAGTGGAGCATCGTCCAGCGAGAAATCTGCAGCATGAAACTTCGCAAACCACTTTTGACGGGTTCGATCAGTCACAGCACCTTCTCCATACACTGCACAAATCTTTTTTTTTGCGTTTCAGTTGCATTTTTACCTTTCTTGAAATAATAAAGCATAATATGCTGAAAATGTTGCTTTGTTTATTCCACCTTCAATATTAAAATGGCTACGCAAAAATTCACCAATTTTGATAAGTCTTTTTTTAATGCATGCTGATATGACAGCTGTCCCATGCAGTCTAACAAAATTGTTTCCAATGAAGTTAAAGACAACTAAGTGCTACTAGAGCCGTCTTACGCTACTAGAACCATCATATGGGAAAAACCGAACGAACCTTTTGGCCACCCCAATAACGAGACGTTATACATGACTTGCCGCCTCTGCGGCCCTGCGCTCAGATGAGCACCATCACCTCTCCTGGACTATTTTGGTGGCCTCCTAACGGGTCTCTCCGTCACTCACTCGTCCCTTCTCCGGTTCATCTCCACACAGCACGTTGGGCTGTTCCCAAAGCCATTCCCCACCTCTCTCTCCAGCCTCATTTGTGCCATTTTCTCCCCTGGTCCTTCCACACTTGCCCTCTTTCTGTTGCTTGAACAAATGATTCTGTTTCACAGTAAGTAGAAACTTGATTATTTGCTTTACTAATTATCATCCTTTAAAAGAAAGTTTCTTGTTTTCTGATTGTTTGTGGATGTGTGCCTCCTTGGCTTTATCTAAGACATGTAGATTTTCATTTTGTTTTAATTTGTATGTTAAAATTGCAACTATTTCTCCTTCACGTTTCTGGGATCACTGTCAGGTTTGCTCATCATTCTTCCCATGCATTCAACAGATACTTCTGGGAGTCCTACATGCCATGCACTGTTGTAGACACTGGGACTGTAACATTGAAACTATAACATTGAAAGTCCTTATCGTTACAGAGCTTACATTCTCAACGGGGAGACAGGTGATAACGAAGGAAATATGTTTATACATATACCTATATGCCTGTAGAAAACTTAGTGCTGTTTTATAGGCCTGAAATTTTAACATGATTAGATGATACCAGAACTACCTTAAAGCAGTTTGCTTTTTCAATCAAGAGTGTGCTTTAGAAATCTGTTTATGTAGGTCTGCACATATGTAGTTGTTTTCTTCTTTTAAGCTCCTACATAATAATACTCTGTAGTATGAATGTAACTGGAATCATTTATTCATTCCTCCTATTAGATTTCTATTGTTTCTGTTGTTTCCCATTTTCACTATCAAAAACGGTGCTATAAAGAGCATCCTTGTGCATGCCTACTAGTCTGAATTACCCTCCACCTGGGATAATAAAAGGCAACCAGAATTTTCTGGTGTGTGTGGTTTTGGGTTTGGGGTTGGGATTTTTTGGTAAAGACTGTTATGCATCATAACTGTGTTATGATAGTTACGTGAACAAGGTACCGTATCAGCTTGTGTTTGGCTCCCTCCTTAGGATCCGGAAAGTGTGGCAGAGGAGGAAGTGCTCCGTCAAGAACGGGATCCTGACCATCTCCCACGCCACAGTAAGTGTGTCTGGTAATTTACCAAGCTGTGTCTGTGATGCCTTCTGGCCACGTGCACTGGAAAGCAAACACGTGCTGTAACCAGCCGTGAAAATTTCCCCGGGTGCCTTTAATGGATGGATTAGGTCAGGGGGTTAGGATGTTCCTTGACAAAAGAAATGGGTCCTTTCTTCCTGCTTCATCTCTTGCTCCGCCAGAACTTTCTGTCTTCTGCGCCCTCAAACTGAATCAGGTGGTCTTTTACTTTATAATCTCATCTTTGGGGAAGTATTACTGGTGGTTCTGAAAAACCTAAAGTTTTCTGAATTATAAAGATGGCAGAGGGTGTTGTGTTCTATACATGAAAAAGTAACGTAGAGAATGAAACAATACGTGTTACACTGTTCAATCTTTTTTTTTATTGTTACTATTTATTTAAGTTACTCAAAAAGTCCCTCAATATGCTAAAGGATTAAAACAGTGGAATACTAAAATTGCCTCAATTATGACTCCCCTTATTTTAGGAATAAAGGCAATCTAATAGAAAGTGGAAAATAATAAAGCCAAGTTACTAACATTTACATTCTGTTTCCCTTCAGATTGTTTTATACCTATGTATTATGTAGTTATACTTACAGTCTGTCAGAATTTTTACTTTTATGCTTCGTATCACCCATTTCCAACTAAAAGTTCCAGTATCGACAAAATCCCTATACTTGTCAAAAAGGTTCAGTCTTGGTGGTAGTCAAAGACATGCACAGTACAACAAGGAATTACTATTTTGCCCTTCTAAAAATAGCAAAATAAACTTTTTAAATTTAAGATGCAAAGATTATCATGGAAGACGTGACAAGTAGGAATGGAAACAGCAAAGTGTAGCAAGAGTCTTGACAGAGGTGCCTGCGGTTTAACCCAGTGATCCCAGCTTGGAGAGCCTTGTAGTTAGAGTTCAGTATCCCGTGCCGAGTGATACTCTTCAGTTCTGTAAGCAGTTCACCGCTAGCAGGATAGTAGAAACAAGGGATGAGCATGTATTACACTGGTTTAGATTTACCTCTGTGGAGGAGGAAAGGAAGTGCCACTTATTAAGCACTTCCTCGTGCCAGATACTTCATAAAGTTTATTTCATTTAGTCCTCCCCACAGCCCACGTGGTATTATAATCTTCATTTCACAGCTGAAGAAAATAAGGCACAAAGAAGCACCATGACTTGGCTGGTAACTGGCAGAGTTGGAAACTCAGGCTTGGGTCTGTCTAGCATTGGGCCTTACGCCCTTCCAGGCTGCAATCTCCCCAGGGCACTTAATCAGGTCCTGTTCGTCTCCCTTCAGCTCCATAACAGACCTTGACCCAGAATGTGGTCGGTACACACCTGTGGCCAAACCCTTCCAGGTAGTTGGCTATACATGCATCTTAAAAATTATTGGCCTTTATGCAACTTGAGCAGTTATGTCATCTCTGTCCTTTGCCTCCTGCAGAAACCTTGGGCTGATTCCTCAGAGGTCTTCAGCTTCCCTCAGACAGCCCAGCTGAGATTTTTTAACTATCATGCCAGTTGGGACAAGCCACCCATCTGATACCAGAAATCCTGCTGGCAGACTTAGATCAGTCAGTAATTATCACTGAGGCTGTCTAACAGTTAGTCATTTATTCAGCAATGTTTTAACAAGCTTCCACTCTGCCACGTGCTGGACTAGGCATCAAAGATACACAAGTGGAAAATGAGAAAACTTTGACCTGCTCGTGTTTAATTCCATACACAGTTAACCTCAGGAAACAAGTCCTATGAAGAACTTCTGACAGTAATAACATTAGTTGATATTAAGTAAGTACTTACCATGAGCCCAGTTATAGAAAATGCTTTATACAGATTACCGTATGTCATTGTTGCCACACGCTACCAGGTAAATCTGTTATTAAGAGGGTTTAAGTATCTTGCCCAAGTCCCACAACTGGCAAATGCTAGGATTTCACTCTTAAAGCCTCTGTGAGGGCTTAATGGTTTGTTGGCTAAGGAGGGACTGACCCTACTCATTATTTTGGTGATTAAAATACTTGTGGGGCTGTGTCATAAAGGTTTCTGATCACTGTGTCATAAAGGTTTCTGACCACATGATCCAAGATGAGAACCACTTAAGGGAATAGATACCACTTCCTGAGTGTACCCCCTGGGCTGGGCACTCCTTGCTCTGAGCACATTACCACAGCCCGTCTTACATTATCATTAGCTTCTGTTAGTCCTCTTCCATAGATGATGAAACCGTCTCCATTGTAGCCCTGTGTGACGGTGCAGATTCCCACCATCTAACTTTGACTTTTCAAAAGCTCTGTTGTCACCCCATCTCATCATCATTACCATCCTGGTGGCTAATGTTTTTGGAATGCTTCCCACGTGCCAGGCATCCACCAGCACCTTGATTAATGCATGCTGACATTTAATCCTCAACAACCCTGAGTTAGAGGTGAGGTTGTTATCTCCATCTTACAGATGAGGGAGCTGGGGCTCAGAGGAGTTCACCTCCCAAGGTTACCCAGCTAACAAATGGCGCAGCTGGGAATCTGGTGCAGGCTGGGACTCCACACACCCGGACGTCAACTCTCCCTCACCTGCAACCCCAGTTCCTCCCCAGCGTGGGGTCCCAGGTCCCTGAACCGGGGGTGCCTAAGAGTCAGTGTTTGCGAGAGGCATGTGCCTGTATGAGCCAGCTGGGATTCTCTGATGGCCCGAAACAGGACGTGACCCCTGAGCGGAGATTCATTTATCATAAGGACAGTACAGTACAGGCAGCCCTGCAGTTTTGTGATCAGAACCTCAGTGTGGCCTGTCTTGGGTCAGGTATCCTATACTCTTGGGCAACTGCAAGGTGGACCTACCTCAGGGCGAGTCCCAAAGGCATCCAGGGTGGTCTTAGGCCTGCAGCAGTCAGAACAGTGTTCTTCAAGTCACTGGAGTCCCAAGAGACATTTCAGCTGCTGCGCTGTAAGGTATAGATGGAACATGTGGTCCTCAGTTGCCTGAATGTGATTGTGCCTGGCCTTCAAGTCACTTTCCTGAGCCCAACTCATGTCTGATAGTGTCTGATCTTATTAGCTGAGTTAGGTGTAAGCAGTGTGACCCTGAGTTGGGTCTAAATCTTGTGCGTGAGCAGACATAAAAACCAGAAAGGCCCCAGAGGAAATGTTAGGACTTCTCCACTCCTGGGAAGTATTCTTCAGGTTAAATGTACTAAACGAACATTTCCAACCATTTGACTTTATGTGGATCCAGAGCTTTTAGTTAAAAATTTGCTGTGTGTGCCCTGTCTTCACGTTCTTCTTGCCTTGGATTCGTCTGGCTACGACAGTCCTCAGGAAGCATTCTGACAAGTTATGGAATGGCCTTATCCTATTCCATCGATTTGCTTCTCTTAAGAACCTGCTGTGGGAGATCACAAAGATGATCCAGTGAGTCAGCGGCACTGCTCACGTGTAGTTGGCATGGCCTTGGGTGGTATGCTGAAAATAAAAACATACGTTCTCTTCCACCCTTCCTTTTTCTTTCCTGCCAAACACGTCATTGTGGCCAAGTCAGCTGTTTCTATGCTTCCTTAAGGCTCTAATCAGCAGCAGACATCACATCAGCAGCATTGTTTAGTGGCTAAGAGAATGGACTGTGGCATCTGTCAGATTTGAGTCTGAATCCCAGCTTCGCCATTGACCGTGTGACCTTGACAAAAATACTTAACTCCTAAAGGGGCTAGTAAGGATTAAATGAGATACCATGCTGTGGGGGGGCCACAGTTCCTTGCGGTTGTTGCTATTAGTGTGACCTCCTCAGATATTGCTGGTGGTACTGAAACCTACTGACAGTTAGTTAGCCTCTCCTGCTATAAACGTTGGAAATTGTGGGTCTACCTCTCCTGCCCCCGGAGCAGCCCAGAGGAAGATGGGATTCTCCACCTAATTTCTGACTGCCTCCCACCGGTCTGTGTTAACCTGTTCCCCACTTTTCATTGGCTTTAGGCCACACTTTTTTGCTTCTAGTTATATCACTTTGTAATCACATAACCTGCTCCCACAGAAAGATCTCTGTAGCCAGCTTTCGCTGGCTTTTCCAGGCTTTGCAAACACCACTGATCACTTAGAATCAGGTTGAAAGTCAAGGCCAGCACTTTTCTGGGAAAGCATATGGAATTCAGTGATCATTGGAAAAGTGGATAAACGAACTTTTTTGTCAGAAAATATAGGGCCTTTGTTTGGGACCCCTTAACACAGGGGAATTCCTCCTTCTTGAAGGGCCCCAGTCACTTTTGCAGGTTGTTCTTGTCAGGTTGACCAGGAAAGGGTCGGGTATGCATTTAGATTAATGGCCTGCGGTCTGTTGGCTTAACCACATATGCGAGACCTGCTCCAGGGGCCGTTCATCTCCCCAACTTACTGTTCTAGGAAGAAATCCACTTTGTGTACACCTGCAAGATTTGCTCCCATCCCTAGAAGATTTCATCTGCAAATTCATTGCTTCATGTACCTGTTCAAAGACATAATTTTTTTTTTAATTTACTGTTTAAAGTAATCCAGCACTTTGGGAATCAAATTCAGTGAGAATCTCTGAATCTGCTGTAACAATAATATTGATAGTATCTAGTATCTGCTCAGCGCAGCATATGATGCGTTCATTTCAAAATGCTAATTCTAACAAATCTATGGCAAACATTTTAGTCCACCTCAAAGCTTAAGGATAAAAGTGTTTATATCAAACCACTAAACTATTACAAATAAATTTATGTACCCTTGTATTATTTGCTTGTACTTTTTTTACTATAAGCATTATAGTATATAATAAAACAAATTCAAAGAAAGTATATGAATTATAGGTGAAATATTACTTTATTATAATAATCCTGAAAAATTAATTTCAAGAGTATAAGAAGCTTTGCTTCTCAAAAACCCTTCCTGAATTTATTAACCCCAGTGTCACATCCGGTTCAAATATGGGTTGGCAAAAGAAAGATGACTGCCATTTATTGAGCATTTAGAGCGTGCCCTGCACTCAGTCTCGTGCCTTCACCTGCAGGGGTGGCTCACGGTCTTCATTTTTCACTAGTCTGGAAGGTCTTAGGAGGTGGAAATTATGTCTTACTCACCTTTGAGTTCCCAGTGACTAACACACTGCCTGACGTGTAGTTAGTGCTCAGCGAATACTTTTTGAATGAAGTTGCATTTCGTAGATGAAGAAAGTAAGGCTCAGAGAGATTAAATCCCATGCCCAGGGTCACATAGTCTGTAAATAGCTGAACCAGTTTTCAAACCCCAAAGCCAGTTCTCTTTCTACTACGTGATAGGCCTTTCCTCCGATGCCAGCTTGTTGTGAGGTCTTTGAAAGGTCTGTGAAGAATAGTTCTTTGGAATGAAACTCCTTACCTTGTTGTTCAGTCAATCCTAGGGTCTCAGGGTAAAGACAGCTCTAAGGGTTTCCAGGAGCGGAGAGGAGAGGAGTCGGGGTCATGAAGATATTACAGGGGGTCCGTGAACTTATCTTTAATCTGAAGACGGATTTTTTTTTTTTTTTTTTTTTTTTTTGCGGTACGCGGGCCTCTCACCACCGTGGCCCCTCCCGCCGCGGAGCACAGGCCCCGGACGCGCAGGCCCAGCAGCCATGGCTCACAGGCCCAGCCGCTCTGCGGCACGCAGGATCCTCCCGGACCGGGGCACGAACCCGCACCCCCTGCATCGGCAGGCGGACTCCCAACCACTGCGCCACTAGGGAAGCCCCTGAAGACTGATTTTTTAAAGTCATACATTCTTTAAATGCCTGCAGATGCTTTTATGATCAACACTGTAACAATCATTAAATTCATAGCCACTCGTTTCTCGACACTAAAAATGCTTTCAATATCACACAGAAGTCCACTAAGGTTTGATTTTTACTCTAAAAGTTTGAGAAGCCAACGGAACCGGACCAGGTGGAGCCTCTTTAGGTGATTCTTGGTGGGCTGGACGTCTTAGAAGGATGAGATTAAGAGCATAGCCCTCTGAGTCAACCTGGAATTAAATGCCTCTTCAGCTACTTATTGTGTGTGGCTTTTAAGCTACTTAGTTTTACTCCTCATTTGTTAAATAGGATAATAACAGTACCTGTCTTTCAGTGTTGTGAGAATTAAATGAGATGATACATTTAAAGCTTTGTAGAGCCTGGACCCGCCTAAGTGTCTGGGAAACTTAATAATTCGTCTCATCATGTGGGTGAGCTGAGGTGAGGTGACGGAACCAGCACCGTGGGGCCAGACTGCTGTGACTGGAGTCCAGGTGACACCGAGCCCGTCACAGTACTGCCGGACTCATAGGTGTGTGTAAAGACTAAATGAGTTCATTGATTATAAGGACTTAGAACACAGTGTGGGCCAGAGGTAGCACTAAATAATTGTCAGCTATTATTATTGCTATTACTATTATCTTCTTCCCTAGTATGTTAACATCTCAATTTTAATTTATTGGAATTCCTTTGTATTGCTGTTTCCTTACCCCTCGAGGTACTTAATGAAGCCAGTTTAGGCACCTGTCCTCTCAGAGGAATTTCATTTCTTCCTGTTAGAGGCGAACAGCACTCCTGACATCTCCAGGGCACTGCACTTAAGCAAGCATCTGATGTCTCTCTCCCTGTCCTTGGGCTCTTTAGACCCACGGACATTTTCCAAGGGCTGTTCTCTGTGCTATCCAGAGCCCTGAAGGTAACATTCAGCTGCCAGGGCTTCAGCAGATGCGCTGAAAGCCCATTCACAATGGGCTGCTCCCTGCCTCGAAGGCTGTTGAATAACCTGATTTCTGTGATTGGCCTCTGTTGCTTTCTGAGGCTATTCTGGACTCTGCCCAACTGCACGTCTTTAGTCCCATTGTCACTACAAGAAGAGACTACTTTCCTTACCCCCAGTTGATTAGCAGCAGCACCGTGAATTGTAAAAGAACAAACTTTGGAGCTAATTAGACCTGGGCTTAAACTCCTGAACAAGCTGTAGGACCTTGGGTAAGTTACTTAAGCCTTTGGAGCCTCAGTTTTCTCCAATGTAAAATGAGTATAATTTGCTCATTAAGATGTCTTATTCCTTTCTAAGCAGGCACAAGGCCAGGTACTACGGAAGCAGTGGTGAATTAGTGGCCCCTGGGCTCTTGGAGCCTGGGGTAAACAAAGGCTAAGTGCTGTAAAAGAAGTGAGCAGGTGCTGGCATAGGAAATAAGAGGGGCAGCCCCACTGGTGTGGGCAGGGAAGGCGTCTCTGCAGATGGCAGTGATCCTGCTGAGGAGCAGTCCCAGCAGAGCAAAGGGGACAGTCCAAAGTCCTGAGGGCAGAAAGCATGTTCGGGGAACCCAAGAGAAGGCAATATGGGTAGAATGGTATCACTTTCCTTACTGTCTTTCAAGAGTCATTTGGAGGTTTAATTAAACACTCTTTAAAAGGTATTGCTATCTGGGCTTCCCCGGTGGTGCAGTGGTTGAGAGTCCGCCTACCGATGCAGGGGACACGGGTTCGTGCCCCGGTCCGGAAAGATCCCACATGCCACGGAGCGGCTGGGCCCGTGAGCCATGGCCGCTGAGCCTGCGCGTCCGGAGCCTGTGCTCCGCAACGGGAGAGACCACAACAGTGAGAGGCCCACGTACCACAAAAAAAAAAAAAAAAAAAAAAAGCTATTGCTATCTAGATGCAAAAAAAGGGGGGGGGGAGAGAATTCAAGGATGAACTTAAAAAATACTTTATAGTTGGTATAACAAAAACTCTAATTAAGCAAGAACCGTAAAAAATTTCTGTAGAGCATCCTGAACCAGTGTTTTTAATTCCTATTTGAATTTCTCCCTCCTCCATTGGAATAATAATTCTCTATTTTATGTCCCTTCCATCGGCTTCAGGTGGTGCCATTTTCCTTCACCTCATCAGTCAGCCCCTCACCCCACTGCCCTGGTGACATGGAGCTCCCTCTCCTCCCCCACTTTTTTTTTTAAACAGAAGATCAGAGTTGATGTTCATAAATCAAGCTCAAAATGCAGCCTCAGGTCCTAAGGCACTGGTGTTGAATCTTCTAAATAGTCACAGTGACCAGCAAAAGAAACAGAGTTGTTCCACGCAGATGATGTTCTTTGGACATACAAATAAGCAGCACTAGTTCCAAAACTCAGGGGGTCCCTGTGGAATATCTTGGTAGGCGTCTGCCATCTTGCAAATAACAGACCTGAAGACACTGACGTTTATTAGAGGGCTTCCCAAACTCAAGTTCCATAAAATATAAGTTTAGAAATCTAACTGGTTATGTTTTACAGGTTGTTTATTCTTCTAAACAATATATTCAACAGCGATTTTTACTCGATTTGAATCCTGGAGAAGGAGCTTCTCCTTTTCACCGCTTGAATCCCAAGATTATATATTAGCAGCATCGATACAGAGTGTATTCCTGATACAAACCCTCATCACTTCCATCTGAGTGAATCATTACAAGTGATTGGGAGAGGCTGCAATTGGCTAAATGAATTCAGTGATTTGCAGTCCTGACTGTACATTAGAATCATCTGGCTTCACTCCCAAAGGTTCTGATTTAGTTGGTCTGGTGCTGAAGCCCAAGGATTGTTTCCCAGGTAATTCTGATGCCCAGCCAGATGGGGAATCACTGAGCCCCTCCCCCGTTGTTTGCCAGTGGTGTAATTTAAAAGGACAAACAGACGGGAGGCGGGGTAGTAAGGTGGAAACCTGCAGCCAATTTCAAGGACCTCTCTAAGGTTTGTGAACTGGCGTGGACCTCATTCAGAACTTGGCCAGTTTGAAGTCTGAGTCTCCCTACCTCCCTTTTTATTCGAATTGAGGGTCCTTTTAGTAGATGAAGCAGTAAAATCAGGGCAGTGGGCAGGTCTAAGCTCCTCTCTAAGCTTCTCCCTATTTCCTGAGTCCCCAGCATTTCTGGTCCCTTTAACCCCCTCTTCCAGTTCCCCTCTGTCTGTCTGGAGTCCCCTCACTTCGTTTGCGTGCTCTTTGTCTTCATACAGAAGCCAGGGCACTCTGTTTCCCCTTCCCCCACCCTGCCCATGGCACGCAGCCTCAGTTCACCCTCTGTAACCCTCCTGTCAGACAGGATCTGGTGTTCTCTTTGAACCCGGGTGACTTTAATGGGTAACTCTCCCAGAGGTGGTTGCATTGTTAACAAGGAATACTGCCTTAATCTAGAGGGGTGTTGATGACAGTGCAGAATCTTAGGTGTCAGCTATGTGGACGCCATTAGAGGAGATATGTGGGAAATAATAGCTGTAAAAATAGTAACTACCATGCATTCAGCACACACCCCGTGCTAGTTTCATGTTTTCCCACTGAAGTTTCATAGCAGCCTCACAGGTAGTTGCCGTTACCTCCATTTTAAGGAGAAAACGTCAAAGGCACACAACCAGCAGGTGCTTGCGCTAGATTTGAACCAAAGAAGTTGAATTCTAGAGCCCGTGCCACCTCCCACTTGAAGGGGGAGCACCAGCACTTGTTCAGACGTTGCCTGGGTTCATTATCACAGCAGAGAAGGCGTTGTCTCCCTTCTCTAAGACAAGAAGAATTGGGACCCAGGAGAGCTCATGGCTGCAGGATGGACAACAGGGCCTAGACTCAGACCCGGCTCTGATTGCCTCCAGAATTATGTTTTTCTCTTCATCCTACTGTGTACCTTAGAGTATAAGTAGTAAATTGCTTTTGTAAATTAACAGAATATTGTATCGCTCCAGACAAACAAGCAGGAGCCTCCGTGTGGCTCCATGAAAGCCTGGTATTTATGACAGTGTCTTGTTCTGGCTTTAAAGACCAAGAATTGCACCCTCCATCCCCTTTTGGCTAATACTCCAGAATCACAAGGGTGTCACAAGGGTGCTGATGCTGCCTGGGGTTTGAGGAACTGCCAAATAAATCTCTCCTGCTTTCATGTTGAGCAGAGATTGTCGGAAACTCTGGACTTGATTCTTAGATGAAGAAGGGAGGGTGAAATTGAAGGATTAAAGTGGTTACTACAGTTAAATAGGAAATGGGAGTTTAAAAGTTCTATACTGGGGCTTCCCTGGTGGCGCAGTGGTTGACAGTCCGCCTGCCGATGCAGGGGACATGGGTTCGTGTCCCAGTCCGGGAGGATCCCACATGACACGGAGCGGCTGGGCCCGTGAGCCCTGGCCGCTGAGCCTGCGCATCCAGAGCCTGTGCTCCACAACAGGAGAGGCCACAACAGTGAGAGGCCCGCATACCGCAAAAAAAAAACACAAAAAAACAAAAACAAGAAGTTCTATACTGGCCCAAACGTTATATACTGGCAAATAGTAGGCACTCAGTAAATGTTTGTGGAAATGACTACATGATGAATATCTAGCACATTGGTCGGATGAGGTAACATCAGTCCCACTTCTTAATCAGGAGCCCCAATAACCTCTTTTTTTTTTTCCTGTTTACACTACAGCATTGTTTAATGTTGATTCTAGAATGGAACGTACTCTTAGAAGTCATGACAAGTTCATTACTGCAATAAGAAATTTTCAAGAAAATCTCCACTTGCAAATTGATCTTTCTTGCACATGCACACACGTTCTGCCAACTAGAAATCGGTCCTGTGGTTTAAATGGTTGGGAGGTTTAAGAGAATTCCTAGTCATCATACTCTAGGATGAATTGTTTCAGTTGGGTGATCAGTTCCTTCTCCCCTGAGCTGTCTGAAGGCTCACTAAACGGATGGGGGAGCTTTCATTGTGGGCACAAGATAGTAATTTTGGAATGTGGAACAGGTGGAGAATAAGTGAGACTTCTCAGCAGGCGTATTAAGTGATCTGGAAGGGAAAGGAGGGAACTGGCCATTCCAGGGTAGGAAGAACCAGAAAGGGGAAAAGAAGATGTTTTCACTGACTCTGAAAATGTCCCGAGAGTCTGTCTGGACAGGGGAACAGCGTGATAAATGCGGAGAGCTCTGGGAAGAAATTTGTTCGAATCGCAGCTTTGCTTTTTACTATGTGTAAAACATTGGTCAGTTTATTTTCGCCTTCCTGACCCTTGGTTTTCTCATGTGTAAAATGGGTAAGTCACTGTACCTAGCCCATAGGGGTATTGCAAGAGTGAAATAATAAAATGTATATACAGTATCGAGTAGTTTAGTTGCTCAATAAACAAAAACGTCTATCTTGCCCCAAAGAAACCAAAATGCTTTCCAGAAGCCGAAAGTTCTAATGTACTAAAATCTTGGAGATAAGCTCTTTCTGCAGTGCTAAGTGTTCGCTGTGTACCTACCTTCTTGTCAGGGGGTTATTGTGGTTGTTGGTTGTGTGCCAAACGTATGTGTCCCTCTAGGGCATGGTAGGTGTCCAAATAAATATTTATGGAACAAAAAATTGAAACGCCTGTAAGAATCTGAACAGCAGTGTTAGCCAGCATTAGCCTAGGAAGTGCAGAGAGCTTTATTATTTTATTTTCACCTCTGTCTACGCAGCAGGCTCAGCCTGGCTGGGTCAGGCTTATTTCCCAAGTAATTAATGACGTTCACTTCTTGTTTGTAAAGCAGAGCAATTCAGCAGGATGACGGGGAGAAAGAACTTCATTTCTGGATACTAATTCCAGTAGCAGCTGTTTTCTGCTCACAGAAATATGCCTGCGCTGACGACTTCACGCTTCCAGCAAAATCACTTCACCGCAGTGCATGCCGAGCTGTCTAAGGAGAAATATGTGGTGTTTTTTTTTCTTTCAGGAGACGCAGAAACATTCATCAGAATCGACTCATTCTGTTTGTGCACACATTTCTGGTGACTTTCCTAGCTGAACGGCATCTTCTAGTTTGGGTTGCAGAGCATTATGTCACAGGGCTAATATCTTCATCACTTCTGTGCAGGGAACGTGTCCAGAGCTTCCCTAGTGGAAACATGTTCAAAAACCTGCAAATGGCTTTGCCACATGCTTGTGTAAAAATGAACTCTTCTCCGTATAATGTTAACTGGAAAAAGCAATTTGCAAAACAGTATATACCAATTGAACCAACCCATTTTTTTCTAAGAACAGACATTTCACACACACACACATATCTTGTTAAAATCCGGTATTAACAATGACTGTCTCTGGGTGTGAAAGTGGGATTAACAAGTAACGTTCAGTTTCTTCTTTGCACTGTGTCCAGCTCCGAGTGTTTCCTCAGTGAATATGCATTCTTTTAATGAAAAGTAAAACCTGTAAAAGGACAAGCCTCAGAGTTTCAGGGAACAGAGCCAAAACAGTCTTCATGTTTGAAAGGTATCGTAATTGTATTTTGGGTAGAGCGCTGGTAGCTTTTGAAAGATGCTGCTCAGCGGAGCCTGCGGGGGCCACGGGCCCCTTCACTCATCGTTCACACGCGGAGCCTGGGAGAGCCACGTACCAGGTAGAGGTTACTTTGGGAATAATTTATTGAAAGTCTCTTTCTTGCCGTATCTTGAGTCCCTGGCCCCCAGTACAGTGACCCTGGCTTTAATTCAGGCCCCCCATCATTGCTCATCTGTCTTACGCTCTCGGCCTCCTCCACCAGCTGTCCCCCTGGATGCAAGTGGACTGCAGATCTCCTGGGCTGGGACAAGAGTCCTTAGCACCACGTGCACTGCCCTCCCTGCTTCTCCTTCCGCATCACCTACTGCCTTGTCCCTTGCATTCCCCCAGGTGCCTGCACCTGCCCCTCCTCCTCTCAGCCCTCACTCAGGGATGAGGCTGCCTCTGGAGCCTTATGGAAATCCAGCTCAGGCTCTGGGCCCCGCCGGGCACCAGGCACGTCCTAGGCCCGTGGTCGTGTCTGTTTCCCGTAGCTGCTGGGTGGCACAGACCACCTGTTCTTCATATGTGCTTAGATGTGGTAGAGGCTTCAGCAGTATCTCGTCCAATGAGTAAGTGAATAGGTGTTTCAAATAGGCTCCTAAAATTTCTCTTTGAATCAATTTTGAAAGTCAGATGACCTGAGAAGATATTAAAATAGAAGCTAATCTTTGGAACCTTTGCTCTGTTTCTAACCCTTTTTCTCAGAAGGAGGTGTTCTTGTGGGCTGGGGCTTCAGGCTGCTCCTGGGCGATTTTGTGTGGCTGTCTTTCCCATGGAAGCAGAAAGGAGGGAGGAGTGGGCCTTTGGTCCACTCAACCCTGGACTCAGCTCCAGGCTCTGCTGCTTCCTTACTAGGAGGTTTTAGGAAAGTTGGTTAACCTCTCTGCGTCTCTGCTTCTGCATCTTAGTAAAAGAAACTAAACATAGTTCCCTCACAGGTCATACATGAGATAGTATATGTAAGGCCCCTGGGATGCATTCATTCATTTGATAAATATTTGAGTGCCTGCTGCAGAAAAATGTGTGCTCTTAGTGGGAAGAAAGATAAGAAGTAAATAGGAGTGAGAAGACCCAGGAAGTAAACACAGCAGGGTGCGGAGGGGTAGGAGGTCTAGGGAGGGTGGTCAGGCCCGGAACCCCTCCTCTGGGGAGGGGCCGACTGGGAGAGGCCTGGAGGGCACGAGCAGGAGGTGTCCCTGGGAGGCCAGTGCCCCTCACCGCTGGCAGGGAGAGCAGCAGTCCACGCGGCAGAGGCCGAAGGCAGAAGGAGCCTGGAGGTGGTCCTTGGAGGTCCTGGCACAGCCTGGGGTTTTCATTCAGAGTGTGGCAGGGATCACCAACAGTGAGGACTCAACAAGTACATGTTTCCTTTCCTTTTTATCCTTTCTTGTACTTAAACAGTATGAAAGCAGTTCCTGAACTGTTCCACTGTGTTGTAGCCCAGGGCAAGTCATTTAGTCTCACTATGATTTTAGTCTGCTGCACTGCCGGGAGAGATTATATCTTCTTTAATCGGTATACCTGTACATTAGTACTAAATGTCGAGAAAGGACTTTGACATGTATAATTTTGGCAAGTTATACAGACCTGGAGTTTCAGTGATGACTAGTGATTCCGAGCCTTCTGGTCCCTTGGTCCATGCACTCTGGTTCAGCATCCTGCTCCACTTCCTGGTGTTCCTGGGCTTGGTACTGGCCACATCGGCTGCTCCACCTGTCGAAAATTGTGTTCTCTGCTCTTCAGATTGACATTTGGGGTGATAGGTCCTTTGTCTCACTGGCATCTGGGGGGAGAATACTATGTACAGGCAAGACATGTCCGTGTCAAGTGAAGTTCATGTTGATGTGGCAGATGTCAGTCCAGCAGACTTGACAAGCTTCCAAGGGAATAAGTGTCACATGTCATTGTCACTGAAATTGTGGGTCGATCATGCAGTGACTTAAACTGTACAAAACCCTTGTCATCAGAAGCCTTCTGGTCATGTACTTGGAAGTAGCCCATGCTTTGAAATGAGAGGTGAATGGTGCTATTTCATTTTCCAGGATCGGTTGATACTTAACTGAATATTTTTTCCTTTTTTTAAAATTTTGTCTCTGTTACTTGGTTGTATATGTTGGTTGTTCAGAAGCAGTGGAGTCACAAACATTCGGGAAGAAAAAAGAAATCATCTGGTTAACCCTCTGTCACATTCACCTGTGAATGGTGTCTCAAAAATTCTTAAGGTTTTCAAAGAGATTTCTCTACTTAGGTTAAGAAGCTTGAAACCTCTTATTATGCATAATCAACTTAAACTTGGGAAGTCCTTCCTCATGTCTGGCTCAAATCTTCAACAGTTTGAGTTCTGTGCAAATGGAAAACAGCTGCAGACTTTCCCCGATAACAGCCCTTCACGTCCTTGCAGACCATGATTAAGTCACTCCTCACCCTCTTTGCTCTGACTAAATAATGCCTTTAAACCATCTTCAAAGTTCCCGTTTTCCACTCCTTTAATCATCTGTTGATCTTCCCTAAGCTTTTCTGCATCCTCCTTTAAATGTGGATGCCAAATTGGAGCGTGGTATTCTACAAAGTCTCACCATTAACCAGGCTCGCTACCTTTCCAGCCTGTCAGATGTCTTTGTCGATCATATGGGACATCCAGTGATTTTATCAACACCCAAAAAGATGGGGACTAAACAGTTCATTTTACAATGGGCCCAGCCAAGGCTTGTGGTTGCAGCTGCTGGTTTTGGAGACGGGGGCCTTTGGCAACCCTACGCCAGGTCTGTTCTAAGAAAACGTTTCGGGCCCACAACCTTCTGCCTCCCGATCCTGGGTTTGGCAATCAGTCTGTAGTACAGGAATCCTTTCCCGAGCCCTGGTTTCTCTTAGGCAAAACCGTCCTGTACAGGACTTTACTTCTGGTTTCCATGTCTAAGTCACATGTACATGCAAAGAATATGAAATCCCTGGGGGTCTCTCACTTCCTCTCCCCCTCCCCCCAGAGAGCTTGCTTTGGAACAGATAGACTCAGGACAAAATGTGTTGCTTTCTGTGTCTAATCTCCTTGAAACCACAGGGGAGGATCTCAGAAGTTGTCCAGGAAGCACAGGAAGGTAAACGGAAATGAAGTGTCTGGTGCCCATTATTGAGAGTGAGAGGCTCAGCACGTGTCGTTGAAATATTCTTGATCGTAAGCCACAGATGGGACCTATCTCTACCCTCTCCCTCTCTGCTTTCCCTAAAGACTTAAGTTGGATGGGTGGAAGTGTTCCTGGCATGGAGATTTTCAGAACCATGACTGTCAGCTGGGGTAGGCATGCAAGCCTGACTAAAGAGTTCATTGCTTATTTCTGCAGACTTCTGTTCAAGCAAAGCCCAGCCCAGGCACTCAGGCACTTCACTCCTTGGTCAGCTCCTTCCGGAAGCTGGGATTCACCATTGGCCAGCCTGTGATCTTGGACACATATGGGCAGGAGGGCAAGAAAGAGTTTTGACCAGAATGATTATGCGGCGAGACTCCTTTTAAGTAAAGCCTACATTAGCGTGACTATTTAGATACTGCAGGCTCTGTATGAATTATATGCGTGACCACGAGATTTGCTGGAAAATGATGGGAAGTCCTCATCATCTTTCCCTCTCTCCAGATTTTGGGGCTCGTTAAGCAATGTCTCATCGGTAGTAGTTGTCCTTGTACTTTCGGGAGAGGTAATGTAAATTTCGTGTTGTAACCAAAATTTGTGGATGCCTGAGACACCGGCTTTGGGGTGATTGGTTACTGGGGTCATTTTGAGTGAATGAAGGAAGTACACTCAGCTACATTTCACAGGAAGATGCAGTAGTGAAAAGTGCCAACTCTTCGAGCTTGTATATGTGTAGGTTCCAGAAAGGCACATTTCCATGGGTCATACCCACTCTTCACTGAAAGTGAGATGGGTTATCTCGGTTCCATTCTGATTAGTCACCAGGATGTTTATACACAGTTAAAAGACATTCAGCAGGCCACCTAACATTTTTTTTTCCTTCTTTAATGAGATTCAGAATTCCAGTGGGGTGAGTTAGACCGTATCACATTTATCATGACCCTGCACACCTGCCCCACGGGGCACTGGGCCTGTGGGGAACAGCTAGCGCTGCCCGTAACTTCTCCCTTTCGTCTTGTGTCCAGTCTAACAGGCAACCCGCCAAGTTGAACCTTCTCACCTGTCAGGTGAAACCGAATGCCGAGGACAAGAAGTCTTTTGACCTGATATCACGTGAGTCCGTTTTCTCCCAAGTCAGTTGTGCATTCTGCCACCAGCCTATTTCCGTTCTCTGGGTTGGAAACCGCAGCTTTCCCAAGCAGGGTTTCTTGCTGCACTGCGCACGCAGCTCTGAGAAGAGCCCTGGGCCTCTCAGCACGGAGCCCACCTGCAGGTGGGAAGGCATAACCGTGTCAGATCTGACTGCAGTGGAGTAGAATCTAGATTTGTGCCGTAAACCAGACCAGTTCTTGGCCACAAGTACACAGCTTTATCCCCCTGGAAGGATTTTTGTAAGCACGCTCCCATTTCTCTCCTACATCGGCTGAATCAGTCTTTGGTGTGAGGCCCAGACATAGGTGTTTTTTAAGAAGTCCCTGGGTGATTCTAATGTGTACCTGTGGTTGAGATGCGCAGACATAGCCTTGACAACACAGGTGTGCCACTGTGTCTGTCCAGCTGATTTGCCCAGCTGCAGAATCAAGCCCTGAAAGGAAAAACCATTTCCTTGCTTCCAAGCAGAACCGCCTTCTGACTTCATGAATCAGTGACACTGTGCTCTGTCACTGTCTTATTCCACGGGTCAGAGTGTGTTTTTCTCTTGTGATGAGGCTGCACAGTGACCCACCCACCCCCCAGCTGATGGCCTGTATTCTCACAGTCTTCACAGTGAGGGGAGATTGTTTTCCTCCAGTCTGGCTCCCTGTGCTTTCACTGGTCCCATGGGTGTTCACGGTAGCTGAGGGGACATCTCTTTGTAAAGGAAGAGGATGGCAGTGCCGATGAAGTGACTCACAAATACTCTGAAATCCTCCAGCACTGACCTTCATCCTTCTCTACAGAGCCCCACAGGACAGGCCAACCAACAGCCTATGATATGTGTAGAGCACAGAAATACTTTCCCGTCCCTTGAAATCCTTCTGATGTAGTCCTGAGAATGGAAAAAACAGTCCCGGCCCAAAGGATGGACTCAGTTGTGAGACTCTGGGTAGAGTCTAAGCTGGATTCTGCAGCACCTACTGAAGTTCAGATTCCCCATGATTTTTATGACTGTGAGATTTCTTGGGTTACTGATGAGAAAGAAATACGAAACGTTGGAATTATACTATGACTTCAGAAGTTAAGAACCCCTCGATTTGAGAAGCCATAGGTTATTAATAATAATTATTGAATGTCTAATATGTGCCAGGTGCTTTATAAACATGGGCAAACCTCTCAAAAGCCCTGTCAGTTTCCTGTTTCACAGAAGAAAAACCTGAGACTCAGAGAAGTTCAGCAACTTACACAAGGTCTCACAGTGGTGAAGCAGGGATTCAGCCGAGGCGCCTGGGCTCTGGTACCTGTGGCGTGTTCCTCTCTCTCAGGGAGATATGGGGAGGGGGGCCTACCTTGGAGCAGTCACGTAGTGAGTGACTGGCTGGTAAGTAAAGGCGGTAAGTCAGTGGTAGTTTGACTGCAGTATGTAGAAACATTCTAGCAGATCCCACATTTTAAGGAAGAGCTTCCCTCATATCCACCTGCCCAAACTACCCAAGTTGCACTGCCCTCTCCTTACCTGAGTCGCAGCTTGAGGATGATCCTCCAGCAGGGCTTGAGCCCTTCCTCCCTGAAGCCTGATTCAACCAGAGAGGGGCCTGGGGCAGGATGTGCCTGCTTGTCAGGGCTGCCCTGTGAGTCACTTATCGTTTCTGGAAAGGAATTTTTAAAAAAGGAAAGCCAGTGAAAGGCAAACTGAAAAGGAAAAGTAGAATACTGAGTTCGCAGGTAGCACTCCGATTTGTCACCGAGATCCACCTGACCAGGTAGGGACCCGTCCCCCTCCCCACTTGTTTTTCAAAAGAAGTGCTGGGCATTCACGTGGTGTTCGCAGTTATTTTGTTGTATTCTTGTTGCCCTTCAGAAAAATAATATTGACAAAGTGAATCGTGTAACTGCTAAAACAAAATGTTGCAAAAATAAAAGTATATTAAAATCCTGCTTTTAATGTATTCCCCACCCCCCAGGAACTTTCAAAATTTGCATTAATACCTAAGGTACTCTGCTTTCTAAGGTTTTGCTTTGTTCTCTTTTTTTGTATTTTAGATAATAGGACGTATCACTTTCAGGCAGAAGATGAGCAGGATTATGTAGCGTAAGTAGTTCTGAAATAACGGCACGATGCCTTAAATTGAAAAAGCATCTCTGTCCTGTACAGTATGCCTTTAAGTTTTCTTTTTTTTTTTTACTGAGAATCCTGGTGGTTATTTCTCACCTCTGGGCCTTCACATGTGTCTCTCCTCTCTGTCTAGGGTGCTCAATGAACTCAGGTGCCCCCTGCAAGGTTCTGCTCAAGCCACACGCCCTGGGGGTTTTGCTCCCCCCCTCCTGCCCCGCGCCCACTTCACACCCCTCTGGATCCCCTGGCTCAGCCCAAGCCCTCTGGAGACCTAGAGCTTATTTTTTTATATCTTTTTTTTTTTTTTTTTTTTTTTTTTTGCGGTACGCGGGCCTCTCACTGTTGTGGCCTCTCCCGTTGCGGAGCACAGGCTCCGGACGCGCAGGCTCAGTGGCCATGGCCCACGGGCCCAGCCGCTCCGCGGCATGTGGGATCTTCCCGGACCGGGGCACAAACCCACGTCCCCTGCATTGGCAGGTGGACTCTCAACCACTGCGCCACCAGGGAAGCCCACCTAGAGCTTCCTGAGGGCAAGGACTGTGCCTTCTTCATTTCTAATCCCATCATCTGCACTTGGGAGGGGTTTATTCAGTGTTCAAGTAGTTCATACCTTTTGCCTTCTCTCTGGGTGCTGGTGGTAGTGATGGGGGCGGGGGGGACTTGGTTTTGATGAAGACGTCCTGGCGTCCTGCACGGAAAGATGTTTATTTTCCTCCAAGTTACATGGAGGAGTTTTCACTGCCTCATTGAGTTGTCTTCTCATGTGAAAGTGTCCAGTGAATTGAACAGAGAAATCCTTTCTCATCTCACTGTGGAAGGAGGCAGGTACAACAGAAGAGCAGCTGCATGTTTAAAGGCAGGCAGACTTGACTTCTAGTCCAGAATCTGCCCGGTAGTGACTTTGTGACCTTGGAAAGATCATCCCACCTCGGCCTTCTTGTCAGTGAGATGGGTTCTAGCCCTCGCTTGCAGGATTTTGAGACTTGAGGTAAAATGTATAAAGCTTCTCATACAGTGCCAGTTTTGGTTTTTTTTACTCCTATAAACTCAAAGTGACTTGTAAAGTATTAAAACACCATTATGCACTATTTTATTTCTTAATACTTTTTTGTATGCCTGTTACTTTAAAATAATTTTAAAGTTTTTTGAAGAATTGTCAGAAATAGTTGCTTTGATTCTTGACCCTTTTGAAATGTAGCCATTTCACCAAATTTGAATTATTCCTCCAGAAAATAAATTGTCCTTTAAATATGTATTTTCAGATTATCATGGCAAACTTTTAAAATTTCTTTGTCAGTAGTTTTCAAATAAAGAGGCAAATGTGGCATAAGAGAATGAACTCTGAAAAAAGGGTGTTAACAGAACTGTTTCCTTTTCCCAGTCTGACACCAGTCCCGCTCTAGGGCCTTGGGCAAGTCACTGAATCTCTCTAGGCTTCTGTTTCTTTAAAGCATTGTAAACCCTAACTCAGAGGCTTGTTGGAGGATTATATTTCAGAAATTATAAGTATGTGGCACATAGTAGATACTGGTAATATCAGATAGCCAAAATCTCAAAATGCCTAAGGAAAGCAAAATAGAGGCCTCTGCAGTCAAGTGAAAACTCCAGCATCATCAACGCTGCTGCTGTTAAATGCACAGTGATCTGCCCTGTGGAACCCAGATTCTTGACTTGTTTTTAAGAGAACAATTTCTAGTTTCTAACTTGAGGCTAATGATAGAAAAAATATTATTTAACTTAAAAGGTATGAAATGCCCACCCCATCCCCTCCATTCCTGAACAGTTGTTGGGTTTTCTGCTTCATAGCAGAAAAGCTAAGCTGTGCGATCCTTTTTCTCACAACAGTGAGGGTGAGCGCCACCTAGAGTCAAAGGTATGACTTGCAGTTCACCTATTCCAGGTATTAATACTTTGCTTTGGTTTTTAATTCTCATTACTGTCTCTATTACTTATTCAAATGAAATGAAAAACATTTCTAAACCACCGTTTGTTCTCATTTTTTTTTGTTTTTCATTTTCTCGTAAAAAAGTTAATTTGGCTTTTGTTCCTCATTCGTGAAAGTAATACAACTCATTATAGATTCAAACAATTACAGAAAAGTAGAGTCACGCGTTCCATCTATCTGTTTTTTTCTACAAAAAGTCACTCAGAGACAACCAGTATTTTGCTGAATTTCTTTCTATCCCTTTTTTCCCCAAACAAAATAAATAATTCACAAATACATTTAAATTTGAGATTATGTCACATGACAGTTTTTTTCCTGTTTATTTCACAAAACATTATATTGTGATCATTTCCCCAAAGTCATCCAAACATTAGTTGGAAACTTAAATTTCAATACCTGCTTAACTAGTCCACTTTGTGGTTATTTCAGGCTTTGTTAATCAACCCCTGTTATTGGGTATTTAGGTTGTTTTACGCATAGATGAGTAGCAAAGGGTTATTTTGTTGGGTACATATTGTGGTCATGCTGTACCTGTATTTTAATAGCCTGCACTTTTCATTTCATAAAATAAATATCATGTTTCCATTGTTAATGTACCTTTTTCATAAGCAGGAATCTTCATGGAAAATGAAATACCCCTTCACTTTCACTTTTAAGAGCCCCCGCTGACATGGACTCCCAGAAAACAATGCCTTTTGCTAAACTCCCTTTCCTGCCTCGATTCCTTTCTCACCTGTTCTTGCTCATCCTTGCACTAGGCTGGTCCCACTCTTGAGTCCTCTTCGTTCTGACGTTCCCTTTATATTCTGTCTCCGTGGAAATGCAGGCGCCTATGTATTCGCGCAAAAGCCCTTGGTTATTGATACTCAAACCCTCTCATCTGTTCCTCATCTCGCTGGCTCTCTCCTGTGTGTTGTTTTCCATTCTTTGTATTGCTATGGGGAGGTCTCTTTTGCCAGTGCTGCATGAAAACAGATGCTTTTGCAGGGGAAGGAGAACGCAATGGCCAACCAGGCTCTGTGTCTCCTCCTCCTGTCTCTGACAACAGGTGGATATCAGTGCTGACGAACAGCAAAGAAGAGGCCCTCACCATGGCCTTCCGTGGAGAGCAGAGCGCGGGGGAGAACAGCCTGGAGGACCTGACGAAAGCCATCATTGAGGACGTCCAGCGGCTCCCAGGCAACGATGTCTGCTGCGACTGTGGCTCGTCAGGTATTTGCCCCCAGACTTGAGCCACTTGTTAAACATCCCTTCTCTTCCTGTAGAATATAAATGAGCAAGTTATTTAAATGCCTTAATCTCCTTGTGGACACAGACACACGTATGCCCAGCTTGAATGGTCCCACCTCTGAGTGCTTTCACCCCTGCCTTTTGCTCTACCCGGGAAGCCTTCACCTGCTCTCCCTCAATGGCGCCTGCCAAAATGCCACCTTTCCCGTAAGGTCCAGTTAAATGGACAGTAAGGGGAGAGCACTGGACATGGAGTCCATCATCCTGGTTTTGAATCACCCGCCCGCTTCTCAGAGCCTGGACGACCTCATACTAAGTCCCTTTACTATTCTGATCTTCAGTTTCCTCATCCTGAAAGGGGGATAACAAACCTCAGCTGTTATGAGGGCTTAGTGAAATGGCGTATATGACATTGGCTGGCACACGGTACCTTTCCTTCCATTCAGTAAAACCTCCCCAACCTCTGTATCACATTGGTGTCCCCTTGCTCCAAATTTCTGTTCTCACATGGCATCTGTGTTACTTAGGTATTGACAGTAGCTAACATTTATCGAATGCTTACGTTATAATAAGGATTGTGATATTTGTTTTGCTGGTGTTTACGTACTGAATCCTCACAGAATCTCTCTGAGCAAGATAACTAAAATTAGCCCCATTTCACAGACGAGAAAACTGGGGGAATCAGAGAAGTTGATTGACTTGCCTGAGGTCACACATCTAGTAGGGGTCAGAATGTCGTGCAAACCTCTCCTTAAGCATTATGGTCTACTTTTTAATTGTTTTACTAGTGCAGATGGGCTCCTGTATACAACAGGCCATAAGCACCTCAGAGGCAAGTCTCACATCTTCTGCTTTTGTGTACGTGTGTGATAGTGATGACACAGTGTCAGGGTATGGCAGAGGAGGCTCTGCTCTGGGGCCCTTGGGGGTTGTAGAAAAAGCTCTCTTATTACCAAGAGGTGCTTGTGCAGAAGCCATAACCAGGATGACGGGTTAAGTTGGGTTGTAGCGTGGAGGTTAACGATGGCTGTAGAACCCAGTCCCTTGTGAGCTGTACTTAGAAGACCTTTAATCCATCACTGTCAGGATGTTTCCTCGGCCTCCTGGGCAAAGTCTTTCTCACGTTTTCACAAAAATAAAGCACTGAATTTTATTTTCAATTCAGTATTGAAGGGATAGTTTTAAAATTTGTCTTAAAATCTGCTCTCTAACAAGCTATTAGTTTTTACATAGCCCCTAGGCTAAACTGCAAGCATCCATTTCTTCCATTTAAATTTTTCCCTTATAGTTTTTAACAAATTTTACTGCTGTTTTAGCTTCCTCTGTAGTCGGCACACTAAAAATTAGATATCTTGTCTTCAAAATCCTTTCCACAGAACCCACCTGGCTTTCAACCAACTTGGGGATTTTGACCTGTATAGAATGTTCCGGCATCCATAGGGAAATGGGGGTTCATATTTCTCGCATTCAGTCTTTGGAACTAGACAAATTAGGAACTTCTGAACTCTTGGTAAGTAGTGACCTGTCGTGAATACATTTAGTATATTGCTTTGGGGGGTTTTGTTTCTGCTCAGTACAAAGAATTCTAGCTCCTGAATTTAGTGAATTTACATAGGTATTTAAAATGTAAATTTTGTGGTATGTAACATTGACTTTCTATTTCCTGATTGAAGAACTGGCGAATCATACATTTCTATAATTAGCTCCACTAAATGGCTCTTTTCTTCTAGGATAGGCTTTTTCAAAGCTGCTTTTTTTCTTTTGGAATAGTTTTTACATGATTCACTGTAATAGCAGTAAAGGGGGTTAGACGTTGAACTCACATGTTCACTTTATCTAGTGGCTTATGTTATTAAAGATAATGACCAAAGAGTTTTTCTCTGTTTTTACTGTTTGTAAGTTTGTAAAAGTACGCATGAATTGAGAGTGGCCTTTTAGCTACTGCCATAAACCAACCACTCCTTAGCCCATAACTTCTTTAGGTAGTCAGGGAAAAAATTGTGTGCCGTTATGGTGTATAGCTTTATAATGTGGAAAGGGAGCCCTCATCAGGTCCAAGTTAAACTGGTCCCACAGTTCACCAAATGAAGGAGGGAAAGGCTCACTTGGCACCTCCTATAATACCTTGTGGCCACCAGTCCTGTCTTGCATAACTGGAGCCCTGGTGCCTGTGAGAGGGTCCTTCTACTAAGGGTGAAAGGGTTTGACGTGAAGTAGGGCTTCTCCTCACACAGGAGGCTCTTGATCAGAACCTGAGTGTACCTGGGACTCAAAAAATCTGAAAGCCTAGATTATCACTAGCCTTGCCGGGAGCAAAGTACCCCAGAGTCAGGGCAGGTAGTCACCCAGCCAGCAGCCTTTGTCATCTGAGCACCCATTAAGCAATGGTGGTCTGTCTTGTGTTGCATGAGCCCCTTGATGTAGAAAGTATCATACTGATACACGGCTCCCTATTCACTTCAGGATCATAGAGAAAAGGCTCAGACCTAATACCTGAAACATTCTTCTTTAGTATGAAAATGGTGTCAGTCCATCGTAAACACTTAACTATGTGATAAATCCAAGAGACCTGATCACATGAATGTTTCAAAAACTTCACATCAATCCCCAAATTATCTCAATGACCAAAAGCCTTTCAGGACAAATTTTCTTGGAAGGGTCTTGAACCCAGGAGCAAAATGGTTCCTGGGGCCTCTTCATTAATTGCCTACAGCATCTTAATTGGTACCCCAAATATAAAGGAATCCTACATTCTTTTCTGTTCAATAACAGTAAATCTGTTTTATCTAAAAATGAGTTGTGATGGTAATTGAAAAGCTATTGCTGTTCATTAAGCATTTAACCTAGATTCATATTTGGAATCTGCTCTGTCTAATCTCATATAGTGTGTGTGTGTGTGTGTGTGTGTGTGTGTGTGTGTGTGTGTCCACATCCTATTCTAGTCTAACATTTATCACATTATGTTTGTGAATATTATTAGTTTTCTTATCCATGGTTCCACTAGTCCATTAGGTCCTATAGCAGGGAACATGGTTTACCCGTCTCTGTATTACCAGCACTCAGAAGTTCAGTGCCTGGCACAGAGTACGTGCTCAGTAAGTTACCTGTTGACCAGATGGATGGACAGTTTGTATTTTGAGTCAAATGAGGGAAAATACGTATTCAGAAATCTCAAAAGCAAATAATAGGAAACTTTTAAACTAGTAGTAAGGAGTTTGCTATATTGTGTTTTGTTTATGTTACAGCTGGCCAAGAATGTAGGAAACAATAGTTTTAATGATATTATGGAAGCAAATTTACCCAGCCCCTCACCAAAACCCACCCCTTCAAGTGATATGTAAGTACTTCTAATACAGTGAATTCTTTACTGTTCTATAATTGTTCTACTCTCCCCAAAACTTCTCAGTGGTTGTAGTATTTTTTTTCCCCAGAGGCAATTTCATTATGAGAAAAAAGCAGAGAAAAGTAAAGTGTTTGAAACATATTTCTGGAATGACCCGATTATTTTCATCATCACCTTTCCCTAGGTAGTTGCAGCTGCTCTGTGGAGGATAAATCTTCCTAAGGACAATTATCTCGTAATCCTCACATGTCGTGATAAATAAGAGACATACAAAAGCAACCGGAGATTCCTGTCAGATTGGCAAAAAGCCAAACGCTTAACAGCCCACTCAGCCAGACTGTGGGGAAACAGACATCTCCTCTCCTGTGGTGGTGGTGGGAGTACAAATGGCGCACTGTCCGTAAGGGGCACATTAGCCATATTCATCACGGTTATAGATTTATTTACCCTGACTCAGCAACGCCACTTCTGGGGAGTTCTTCCTGTTCTGTAATGGAAAAGGATTAGGAACAAAGCAAGTGTCTACCTGTAGATACAGGATGAAATATTCTGTGGTATGACCACACAGCGAAACCCCTTGCAGATATAAAAAGGAATAGGAAGCTGCTTCTGTCCTGGTCTGGGATGATCTTCAGGATTACTGTCAAGTGAAAACATCAGGTGCAGTGCAGTGTTCACGGCACACTGCCTTTGGGGCAGGGAAGGGTGGAGGGCATGGGAACAAGTGCACAGAGGCCCCCGCACCCCCGACCCAGGCACACTGTCCAAACTCAGGAGCCAGATGTTGGGTACTTCTACGGATTAATCCCTCACTGTGAACTCTGGCTACTCATTATCTGGACTCAGACACCAAATAGATTTGGACAGTGAAGGACACACACAAACATATATATTTATTTAAACTTGGGTTTGCTTGAAGAAACACTGGCAAATACCCAGGAAACTAATAAAAGCGCTTCCTCCGGTGTGGGCGTAGGACCCCCTCAGTAAACACTCTGATACCATTTTTATTGGTGAGTCATGTGAATCTTTAAGCATATTCAAAAAGGTTTACATTGAAGTTACACTTTAAAATTTTAAATCCTGTGGATAAATAGGAGAAAAGAGATTTAATTCCGACTTGAGTGGTCAGGGAAGCCTTTATGAAGTAGACGCCAGCCTAAGTGTTTTGCCAGCCCCTCCTGGGTGGTTGGTTATTCAGGCACCAAATTTTCAAAGCACTTTATGGGGCACATTCGAGGAACATGTTTTCTTCATCCTGAAATCACGAAATTCGATCTCCCAGAGGCCTCTTGGTATTTGTCTTTTCTTTTTTTTTTTTTTTTTGCACGGTACGCGGGCCTCTCACTGTTGTGGCCTCTCCTGTTGCGGAGCACAGGCTCCGGACGCGCAGGCTCAGCGGCCATGGCTCACGGGCCCAGGCGCTCCGCGGCATGTGGTATCTTCCTGGACCGGGGCACGAACCCGTGTCCCCTACATTGGCAGGCAGACTCTCAACCACTGCGCCACCAGGGAAGCCCTGTCTTTTCTTGAATTAGACAAATGCATATTGTACGTTTAGTCTGTGCCTCATATTATGTCAGATGCTGGGGAAATGTCAAAACACAAACTAGATATAAACCCTGTCCTCATGACACCTAGAGCCTAGAGAGGAAGCTAGGTGTTAACCAAGAAATTAAACAGTGAATCATTTAGTCGTAGTCGTGGTAAGTGTCACAGAAGAAAAGTTAGGGATGTTGGGGGCCTATATTGAATATAATATCCTAAGCTAACTGGGGGGGGGGCGCGTCTGGCTTAACAGCAACCTTCAAGCATCATCCTAGCACAAACACAGCTTGGATGTCTTTTTCACACTAATGAGCTCAAATTACACTGAGAACTAGGGCTTTCCGAAGCTAGTTTGATCATAAAACAACTGCAAACCAATATGATCCAGGGTTACTTCACAAATGTGGTAACAGTGAGTGCTCAAGCACACACACGGCCCAGTGTTGCCCACACCAGTGTTTTTGAAGTGTTTACATGACCCAGACCTCGAAGGCATTTCTTTAGGATAAATTTCATAACAGCATGGGTTTTTGTTTCCTGCTTTTCACCTGGGAGACAGCGTCAGCACTGCCCCGTCAGCTCTGTGGCCTCCGTCAGGCCTTCGCCTTCAGAGAGCTCATGATTCTCCAAATCTCCAACGTAGCCGCTGTTGCCAGACTCTGCGAGTTCAGATCCACTTCCTAAACTGTGATCTTGGGCAAGTAGCTTTGACTGTCCGAGCCTCAGTTTCCTCATCTGCAAAGTGTGTCAACCCCCTCGGGCGTGGGGAGGACTACTGAGAAGAGCTTAGAGCAGCTGTGGGCATGTAGTGAGTATTTACTGCTCTCATCATTACTGTTATTCTCTGATTTGGGCACAACCGACAGGAATGGAGTGAGTCTCCTGTAACATGATTAAATCACTCACATACTTAATTAAGCAACTTCTGTGTTCCAGGCACACTTTTAAGTGCTGAAGATACAGTCGGTAGTGAACAAGGCAGCTCCTGACCTTACATTCTGACTGGGGTGAGGAAAACCCAGGGAATGAGAAAGTAAATCACCTAAGTCCACATGGTAGTTGGTGTCAGCAGGAAAACATAACAGGGTGAGGGGTTGACTGTAGGGGGTCAGGGAGCATCTGAGGACCCGACATTTGAGTTGAGAACTGGAGGGTGTGACGGGCAGGCGTGAGCCAGCAGGCCAGGCAGGTGGACAGTAAGTGTTGCTGCCCTGAAGGGGGACCGGCTTGGCGTGTTCACGTGACGACAAGAGGGCGGGTGAGGCCTCAGGGAACTGAGCCAGGAGCGTGCTGGGAGATGCCACAGAGATGGGCCAGACACGTCGGGCTCTGCAGGTCGTGCAATGGTTGTGGATGGTATTATTCTAAGTACGATCAGAAGTTGTCGAACAAAGGGAGTGACAGGATAAGTTATGTTTTTAAATGGATCCTTGGGGCTCAGTGATGCTCAACTGGGGCAGCTTTGCCCCCAGAGGGCACTTGGCGGTGTCTGGACACATTACATCGTGACGTGGGCAGGTGCTGTGGTATCCAGAGGGTAGAAGCCAGGGATGCTGCCGGACATGCTACAATGCATGGGATCGCCATCCGTAACAAAGGATTATCCAGGCAAAACGTCAGTAGGATGGAGGTCGAGAAACCCAACTGTGGCTGATGCGTGAAGGACAGACTGTAGGGGGCGGTGGGGACAGACGGGAGAGCAGTGTACATCAGACCCACCGAGGAATAAAGATAAATTGGACTAAGGTGATAGCGGCGGAGGTGGTGAAAAGTAGTTCAGTTCAGTTCTCAGTGTATCTTGAAGGGAGCACCACCAGGATTTGCTCATCAGTTTAAATATGGGGTGTTGGGCTTCCCTGGTGGCGCAGTGGTTGAGAGTCCGCTTGCCGATGCAGGGGACACGGGTTTGTGCCCTGGTCCGGGAAGATCCCACATGCCGCAGAGCGGCTGGGCCCGTGAGCCATGGCCGCTGAGCCTGCGCGTCCGAAGCCTGTGCTCCGCAACGGGAGAGGCCACAGCAGTGAGAGGACCGCGTACCACAAAAAAATAAATAAATAAATAAGTATGGGGTGTTTAAGGGAATTGTTCAGATGACGCCCACCGTTTTTGGCCTGAGCATCTAGGTAAATGGCCAGTACCGTTATCTGAGCCAGGGCAGGTAGAAAGGACCGGGTTTGGTGGGGGACAAAAGGAGAAGGTTGTCTTTCATCTAGAGCTCTTGGCATCCAGACTCTCAGACAAGTCTGTTTTCCACCCTCCCTACTGCCCCGTGCCAGAAAGCCTTTCATTGCTGGGGGACTAGATGTGACTAGATGGAGATAACTCTGAGTGCCCAGAAAAGGTTAAACACACCCTGCCTAGTGCGAGCTCAGGCACTTCCTGTAGCCACAGAATTGCAGAGCCAGGGTTGGAGGTGGTCTCCTAGGTGACCTGGGGCAAATGCCTCAGTGCCCTCTGCATCTTTTCTGCTGGATTATCAGGTAGCATCTGCATGATGCTTCCAGCCACAGGAGCCCACCTGCAGAGCTCGCTGCCATTGAGGTCTGCCTCCCTGCCGTGGATCCTAGTCCTACCCGCCTTGGATAAGAGGAGAAAGGAAGCTTAGAAACGAACCCATAGCCGTGCATCATTCTTTGTTGGATACCTGTGCTCTTGCTTCCCTGGAAGGTAGTAAGTAAGGCAGGTATGATTGCTAATAGTTCACAGGTGAGGAAACTGAGGCAGAGGAGAACTTGATTTACCCAGGGACACGGAGATAAGCAAGTGGTATCAGACTTGAATTAAGCCATCTAGTTCTTAAGTCTGGTGCTCCATCCACCACACAGTAGCTGCCTTTCAAACTTGATGTAAGTCACACACAGCAAGTCTCAGGTGCCAGGCTTAGGCCATCCTTTCAGGTATCTGGAAGTCTTCCAATTCATCAAGTTACGGCCATTCTAGGAGGACTCTGACCTAAGCATAAAGGACACTCTTGAGTGTACGATCTTGGTTCCCGAGCAGAATCTGCAACTCACCAAAGGCTCTGTGCCACCGTCAACCAGCTCAACTATCTGCTGCCAACCCAGAATGAAAGAAAAAAGCATCAGTGCTATTTTAAACAGTGTTTCCAGGCTGTGGGATGTGGGAAACAGTAACAGCTACCACACATGGAATGACTATTTCTGAGCAAGAAATTTTGTGTCCCATGAATTAGAGCCCTCTTGGAAAGAGGAAAGCACCTATTAGCTGCTATATGTTCTTTAATTCAAAATATACCAATGAGTTATTGTCCCCATTTTCAAATGAAAAAAAAAAATACTGAAGGTCATAAAGATTAAGTAGTTTACCTAACGTTGCACAGCTGGTTTGCTGTAGGACTAGGATTTGAACCCCAAATCCATTCATTGTCTTTTTATTAATTGGCTCATGTAACGGGTGAGTTCAGGTACAGCTGGACCCAGGATGTCAGACAGTATCATCTGGACCTTAGCTCACTCTCCTGACTCCTGTCTCTTCTTTCCTCTGAGCCAGCGTCCATTTCAACCTTTCCCCAAAGTGGACCATCAGGCCACTGAGGTCATAGACTCCCCCCTGCAGCTGGAAGGTGGGGTCAGAACCACTTGAACTGAAGTGGAGAGGGGGTAGGTCCTGAAGAGAAGGAGAAATGCAGCAGGCCCACTTGGGCTTCGGACATGTCATCCACGGCAGGAAAGACCACCGTCTGTGTCCTTCTGGAGCTTCAGTGACAGCTGTGCTGAGCCTCAGTTTCCTGTCAGTGTCTTCATTCTGTCTTTGCTAGAATAAACTTGGTCTAAACCTGTTTGCTGGACTGTTGAAGAAAAGTGTATCTTAATTAAAATAACTCTTCTGAGGACTTCCCTGGTGGCCCAGTGGTTAAGAATCCGCCTGCCAATGCAGGGGACACAGGTTCGAGTCCTGGTCCGGGAAGATCCCACATGCCGCGGGGCAACTAAGCCCGTGCACCACAACTACTGAGCCTGCGCTCTGGAGCCCGCGAGCCACAACTACTGAGCCCGCATGCCACAACTACTGAAGCCTACGCGCCTAGAGCCCGTGCTCCGCAGCAAGAGAAGCCACCGCAATGAGAAGCCCGCGCACCGCAACAAAGAGTAGCCCCTGCTCACCACAACTAGAGAAAGCCCGTGCACAGCAACAAAGACCCAATGCAGCCAAAAATAAATAAATAAATAAATAACATAAAATAACTCTTCTCAGAGAGAACTGTTTGTCAGAAAATGTAAATCTTTCTTAGCTCTTGGGAAATAAAAAGTCTTAGTTCATTTTGCTTTGCTCTATTTTAGGACTGTACGGAAGGAATATATCACTGCAAAGTACGTAGATCATAGATTTTCACGGAAGACCTGTTCATCTTCATCAGCTAAACTGAACGAATTGCTTGAGGCCATCAAATCCAGGGATTTACTTGCACTAATTCAAGTCTATGCAGAGGGGGTGGAGCTAATGGAACCGCTGCTGGAACCCGGACAGGTACAGCTTCACTGAAATCAGGATGAAGAGGGATGCGGGAAATCAGTTTAAAAGATGACACGTTTTATTGTAACACCACAGAATGAGACTGTTATACTTTAAGTGATCGTGTCTGAATCAGGACAATTTGAGAGTGAAATGGGCTGCTATTAATAATTACTTTGGGGCAGCTGACTTAAACGAAGCCTGTCTAGGCAAACTAGGACCTCTGACCACCCTGTTTATACTTATCCTTTCCTTTTAGGAGCTCGGGGAGACAGCCCTTCATCTTGCAGTCCGAACTGCAGACCAGACATCTCTCCATTTGGTTGACTTCCTTGTACAAAACTGGTACGGTTTTTGTTTTCTCTGAATATGCCTTGTGAGTTAACACAAACCAGCCCTATTGGTGGCCTACCTCAGGACTCGGCAAGCTTTTTCTGTAAAGAGCCAGATACTGTTACAGGCTTTGCAGGCCATGAGGTGTCTGTCACAGCCGTTCAACGTTGTCATCATAGTGTGAAAACTGCCACAATCAGCACGTAAACAAGTGAGCATGGCCACGTTCCAGTAAAACTGTATTTACAAAAACAAGCAGAGGGCCAGATATGGCCTGTGGGCTGTAGTTTGCCAACCCTTGGCCTAGATAAATGTAAAATCCTATCTCTGTGTCCAAAACCTGCTGCATTAAGGGAGGTTGAAAGACAGGACGCTTAACAGCACAAGGTAACAGATCTGTGAGTTTTCATTGTTTATAAGTTCATGGTAAGAGATCAGTATGTGTGGCTGACCCAGTTGCTAATTCAAGTTTAGGATATGCTAATAGGAGAATAATTTTGAACACAGGAGGTTTAGACTTGCTAGATTCTTTGTTGGGTAGTTCTGTAAGCTACAAATTAGGAGGAGGAATCCAAAGGAGAGCGATTAAAAAAGTGAGGGGATTTGAACTCACATACGAAGAACGGTGCCTGGACACAAGCCAGATTGTACAAGCGCCCAGCCTCTTCCATAGAGGTGGTTCAGTGTAGTGGTTAAGACCGTTGGCTCCGGAGACACACTGCCTGTGTTCACATCCCTGCTCCATCATCTGTGTCTCGATAATCTGGCAAACAAGCACTTCATCCTCTCTGTTTTCATCTAAAAAATAAGGGTTATAGTATGCCTACCCCATCAGGTGGTTGTGAAGACTAAATGAGCTAATACACGTGAGAGATGTGTGTCTGTCCCGTACACAGTAGGCACTCAAGAAATGCTGGCTGTTATTGTCATTATGTTGCTTGTCAATGGAAGTGTCATGTTAGAAACATCATCATCTTCCCTGCTTATAAGAAGTAGGTTACAAATTTGACTCAGTTGTTAGCATGGGAAAAAAGTGGTTAATCTGTAATTTTAAATTACAGAGCAAGTCATTTTTTTCTAATACTTTCATTTTTCAGCGGGAACCTGGATAAGCAGACGGCCCTGGGGAACACGGCTCTGCACTACTGTAGTATGTATGGTAAACCTGAGTGTTTGAAGCTGCTTCTCAGGAGCAAGCCCACCGTGGATGTCGGTAAGTGTGGCCAAGCGTCTCAATAACTGCTGTGAGAGAGTTCAGTTGGCTGAAACCTAGACATGCCTGTTCCATTGTCATCTGAGTATTGTTCTTTGCCTTTTCAAGATGTATCTTTAGATAATCACGCAACTGTATTCCACCTGTTTTAGCTAACCAGGCTGGAGAGACTGCCCTGGACATAGCGAAGAGACTAAAGGCCACCCAGTGTGATGATCTGGTAAGCGGAGTGGGAGAGGGGTGAGCCCAACTGCCCGAAAAGGGTGTTTTCTGAAACCACGACTGGAGTGAGAGAAGCAGCTTCTCATTCTCTCTCTTTTTTTTTTTTTTTTTTTTTTTGAACATTGGCTAAAGAAATCCAGACAAGCACTCAGGCTACATTTGAAAAAATGGTAAAATGATAAATTTGTCATCCGTGTCTTTTGAGTACTGTTACAGTGCAGCAGCTAAAAGGCATTTGAGAGGTCTTATTACCAGACAAACTGCTTTTTTTTTTTTGGCCGTGCCACACGGCAGGCGGGGGCAGGATCTTACTTCCCTGACCAGGGATCGGACCTGAGCCCCCGGCAGCAGAAGCACAGATTCTTAGCCACTCGACCACCAGGGAAGTCCCAAGGTGCTGCTTTTTTTGTTTGCCAGACATTAGTCTTTCTCTGTAGCTTAACAGTAAAGAATTATTTGGGGAATTCCCTGGCGGTCCAGTGGATAAAACTCTGCAGTTCCTGGGTTCAGTCCCTGGAACTAAGGTCAGGGAACTAAGATCCTGCAAGCTGTGTGGCACAGCCAATAAATAAAAATAAATTTTTTTGGAAAGAATTACTTGGGAAGCCAGTTCCAAAAATTGGGCAAGTAAAGTTCACAGTGTAATGGTTTTCAGAATGTCCAGTGCCCTGCCCTCCCCTCCCCCCCATCCTGTGTACACACTCACCTCCAGTCCCAGTAGTTCTTGCTTATACCTCTGGGCCTTTGCGTAGAGCATGATTCTCTTAACCACAGGGAAGGATAAGATAGGAAAGATAAGTTACATTCCCTTGAGTTCCTGCCAAGTGCCAAGTGCCCACCCAGGCCCAGCAGTTGTACATCTTTTTTTTTTTTTTTTTTTTTTTTTGCGGTACGTGGGCCTCTCACTGTTGTGGCCTCTCCCATTGCGGAGCACAGGCTCTGGATGTGCAGGCTCAGCGGCCATGGCTCACGGGCCCAGCCGCTCTGCGGCACGTGGGATCTTCCCGGACCGGGGCACGAACCCGTGTCCCCTGCATTGGCAGGCGGACTCTCAACCACTGCACCACCAGGGAAGCCCACGTCTTTATTTTAACAAGAATGCTTTGGGGATGTTGGAGTTACCCTTGCCCCATTTTATGACTAAGAAAGTGGGCCATGGGTGGAACCAGGACTGTCTGACTTTAAAGGCCTACCTCTCGCACTTCAGTGACTCTGATTTTGCCTTCCAGCAGGAGTTTGCAGTTTTGAGGCTCATTTTAATAATATTGAGAAAGTTTTTAGTTTTGGAGAGAAGTCACGTTACCAGAATTAAAAAGGCTCCACCCATAATTCTTTGCAATTCCTCTTCAGTCTGTCCCGTGGCAGCCCCGTTTGTATAATCAGAGTTTTGCCTGCAGTGCAGCTACTGGTGATGAATCTGAAACCAGGAATGAGGTGGGATTTGCTCAGTGTTTCTATAATGTCCGGGTGCCTGGCATTGAACTTACAGCGGTTACACCTGCTGTTACTTTCAGCTTTCCCAGGCTAAATCTGGAAAGTTCAATCCACATGTCCACGTAGAATATGAGTGGAATCTTCGACAGGAGGAGATGGATGAAAGCGATGATGATCTGGATGACAAAGTGAGTGTACATAGTGCCTCTGGATTCCTCAGCCCTTCGCCCAGGTTTTCTCCACTGTACAGATAAGACCCGTTCTTTGTGAGATTGATTTTGGTCTTACGACCTGACTCACCAGGGCCATTTTCTTTGTTTAGTCTCTGATCCTTGTTGAGTGCCACTTAATAGCTGTATTAGTCAGGGTTCTCCAGAGAAACAACCAGTAGGGGTGCGTGGGTGGGTGGGTGGTGTGTGTGGGGTTGTGTGTGGTGTGTGTGTGGTGTAGAGATGGAGAGAAATTCATTTTAAGGAGTTGGCTCACATGCCTGGGGCGGGCCAGGCCAGAATCCCCAGGGCAGGCCAGTAGGCTGGGGGCTCCACAGGAGCTGAGGGTGCAGTCCTGAGTTGGGAGGCAGAAAGCCTTCTTCCTTTGGGGGTCCTTAGTCTTTCCTCTTAAGCCCTTTGAATGCCTGAATGAGGCCCACCCCTGTTACTCAAAATCTAACCTAAATGTTAACCACATGTAAAAAATACCTTCACAGCAACGTCTAGACTGGTGTTTGACCAAACACCTGTGCACCATAGCCTGAGCCAAGTCAACACACAAAATTAGTCATCAAAACAGCTAATTAATAAATAATAAGTTGTCACTCATTGAGAATTTAAATATGAACTAGGTGGCAGCGAGCACAAGTGTCACCTCAGGTCATCTCTATCAAAAGCCCATTGGGGTGTTGTCATTGTCCCACTTTACAGAGGAGAAAACTGACAGGGAAATCACGTGGTTTATCTAAAGTCTCACAGCGAGTAAAGACAGTCTCAGGGATTAAACCCAGTTCTGTGTGACTTTATCATAGATAGTTCTGAATTACCTCTGAAGGTTCATTTGTACCCTTTTTTTAGATTCCACATATAAGTGATATTATATGATACTTGTCTTTCTGTGTCTGACTTACTTAGTATGATAATCTCTGGGTCCATCCATGTTGCTGCAAATGGCATTATTTTGTTCTTTTTTATGGCTGAGTAATATTCCATCGTACATATGTCCCACATCTTCTTTATCCATTCCTCTGTCATTGAACGTTTCGGTGGCTTCCATGACCTGGCTGTTGTAAATAGTGCTGCAGCGAACATTGGGGTGCATGTGTCTTTTTGAATTATGGTTTTCTCAGGGTATATGCCCAGTAGTGGGATTGCTGGGTCCTATGGTAGTTCTGTTTTTAGTTTTTTAAGGAACCTCCGTACTGTTCTCCACAGTGGCCGTACCAATTTACATTAGTGTAGGAGGGTTCCCTTTTCTCCACACCCTCTCCAGCATTTAGTGTTTGTAGATTTTTTGATGATGGCCATTCTGACCGGTGTGAGGTGATACCTCATTGTAGTTTTGATTTCTCTAATAATTAGTGATGTTGAGCATCTTTTCATGTGCTTTTTGGCCATCTGTATGTCTTCTTTAGAGAAATGTCTATTTAGATCTTCTGCCCATTTTTTAATTGGGTTGTTTCATTTTTTGATACTGAGCTGCCTGAGCCGTTGGTGTATTTTGGAGATTAATCCCTTGTCGGCTGCTACCTCTGAAGGTTCCTGCGTGCATTTTTCATCAGCTGTGGATCCACTGGTTCCTCTTTCCCAGGCAGGATGTAAAGAGTAGCCAGAGGTGCTCCTACCGAGGGGTCCTAATGGCGTTCACCATTTTAAGAGAAGCTCAATTACGATACAGTCAAGATAACCATTATAGTAAGAGTTGGCGAAATTCCTGAGAAGTGTTCAGAGGACAGGGCGGCTGCCTCAGCCTTGGCGAGCAGTGAAGACCTCATCAAGGAAACACCACGGGAGATGGGTTTCTAAGGGTGGTGGGGAGCTTGCAGGGCAGGGAAGTAGGAAGGAGTGCATCCTTCTGGGGAGGGAGAACAGCATGTGCAGAGGCCGGGGGTCATCGTGGGGCCTGAACATCAGAGGACCGGTTGGGGTGAGGTGTGAGGTGCCTTCACATGCACTGGGTGGGGAGAGGCAAGAGGCTCCCCTGAAGTGTCAGGCAGCCCAGATCAGGAAGGGCATGAAGTGGGTGGAAGGCCAAGTTTAGCCCTTTGGCTTTCATCTAAGCAGGCACAGGCCAACGGAGCTTTGCTGTCAGAGAGCAGGGCTTCCTACCAGCTCCACCTGCAATATGGAAACTGGGCTGGAGCTGAAAGGAACGGAGGCAGGGGCCGTCCAGGAGACCAGGGCTCCAGGGGGCGCTGGTGAGCGCCTTCACGAGTTGTGGGTCCGAGGGGCATCTCCGAGCTCTCCGTGCAGGACTGGGTGGCCTTCGATGCCACTGAGGTTGGGAGACTTCCCACTTGGGAAGTGGCATGGGTGCTGATGCTGTGAGCCGAGTGCAAACACCAGCGATCCGTCATGGGTGGTTGAAAGCGTTTGGAATCCAAGAGGCTGAGGTTGGATGTACACGCCTGAGTCATCAGCATTAGGTGGCAGCCACGGCCAGGGGTGCAGATGGGGCTCCTTCCTAAGAGGGTGTGAAATGAGGGGAGAGGGGAGGGTGGAGAGTTTCGATGTTGAAGGGCTGAGCAGGGATGGAAAAGTTAATGTAGGAGCTACTGTTCAGTTGTTGGTGAACGTGCCCTGCACAGGGGAGGTGTTTGTGGATTAAAGGTTAAATCTGTGTGACCTTCTACCTCTGAATACAATGCTCCCTAACCAGCATGCCCGTGCTGGGACCCTGGTAATGACAGGAGAACGAGATGTGTACCCTCTGGATGTTTCCCTTGTGCTGTGTCGTGGCTCCTAGGCTTTTGTGGGGCTGACCCCCCAGAAACGCAGAGAGCCACAGCAGCCCAGATCCCGCCCTGAGCCTGCCCTGCAGAGTCCTCCGGACACCTGAAGCGTCATCCTAGACTATCAGCTGACCCACCGCACTGTTATTTCATTTGCCAGCCGAGCCCCATCAAGAAAGAGCGCTCACCCAGACCTCAGAGCTTCTGCCACTCCTCCAGCATCTCCCCGCAGGACAAGCTGGCACTGCCGGGCTTCGGCACTCCGCGGGACAAACAGCGGCTCTCCTACGGCGCCTTCACCAACCAGATCTTTGTCTCCACAAGCACAGACTCACCCACAGCGCCGACTGCGGAAGCACCCCCGCTGCCTCCTAGAAACGCCGGGAAAGGTACAAGCCGTGGGAAGGGCTTTGTGACTCCATCTTCAGAGCTGGGAGTTGACTCAGCTTTGATGTAAGAATTTCGAGGTGCCTTTGAGTGGCAGAGTGTGGGCTGTGATGTCAGGGCAGCGTGAAACACCATTTGCCACGTTACAGCCGAGAAGTAGAGTTACGGGCACTCCACGTAACACTTGCCTTGTCTTGTGTGAACCTTACAACCATCCTGTGAGGTGTGTGCTTTTGTGTCCATTGTACAGATGAGGAAATTGAGGTAGAATGACTTGCCCAAAGGTCATGCAGCTGGTAAGTGGTGGAGTTGAGGTTCCATCCAGGGTCCACATGGCTCCCAAACCAGTGCTCTTTCCTGTGTAATATGGGGTGGAATTTGAGTTCTTCTTTGAGAAGTTTCTTTCCTCTACACTGAAATGTAGTAGCAGTGGTAGTCAGTAGTTACGAAGCCCTTGCTTTACAAGAGGCCCTAAGCCCAACACCTCTATTTTCGTGCTCACAGAACAAGGTAAGTAGGACAGTTGCTGGCACTGGGCAGACAGGGTGCTGGTTCAGAGCTGTAGAGTAATTGGCCTGAGGCTCTTGGGGGTTTGGGATCCTCACCCAGGTCCTGTGTGACCTGAACCCACACTCCTGTGCTCTCTGGCGAGTGGCTTTCCACGAGACACCACCTGGGGCAGGATCTTCCCAGAGGAGGGTCATTGTGCGGTGCGTTGTCACACGCCCCCACGCAGCTCATGCCAAGGGGTGACGGTCCACGAAGACTGCATCCTGTTCCCCGAATCCACCGAACGCCCTGCACAGAAAGTCCCACCTACATGGGGACGAGTCGAGACACAGAAGTGATGACATTAAGGGCTCACCCCTCCCGGGGGTGTTCGAGAGGTACCCGGAGCTGTTGCTTCCGGTCTGGTCTCAGCCCTAAACCCAAGTGCAGGATCCTCCCCGTGTCCTCCGCTCACTCGCTCGTACTCACGCAGGTTTGAGGTCCCCGGTGCACAATGCCGTGCCTATTTGAATCACACTGGGACTATTTTCTGGGGAATGTGAGCTTTATTCAAAACAGTGTTTTTCAGAGCTTATTCTCCATTGAAATCGTGTTATAAATGGGAGTAGTGTTCTTAGACCCAGTGGCCTCATAGATTATAAAATAGTGGAGAAAGTTAAAATGAGGCTCGGGCATACACAGTACTCATCAGAGATAACCAGTGACCAGAAGAGCAACAGCACACGTAAGCCAGAGGTTTAACCCGCCGGTGTTGTCCTTACCATTCCACACATTATGCTAGAGCGTGCCTTATAAATCACTGGCATGACAAGGTGCAGATGTGTGACGTAAGAGGCCTGTGTTACCTCTCACCGCGGGGTGATGATGTTCCCCATCGGGGCGGCAGTCTGCTAAGAGCAAGTCCCTTTCTGTGCCCTAAGAAAGACCGTGAAAGCTACTGTGCTAGAGTTCATATCTCCTGATTATGGTTACCAAAAAAAGTGGTGAGGACCTATCAGAGAGCCTCCAGGTCACTGAGAACCTTGGAAAAGGTCTACAGGAGAGAATGACACCACAGTCCTAGAGGCCAGGAGGCACCCTCACCTCCCTCTACCTCTTTCCATAATTTTATCTCAAGGGGACACAGAAACCCATAAAATATACTGACTCACTGCCAAGTATATCTCTGCTGCCTTGAATAAATTCTGATTAGCTCTTTACCAAAGACCCAAAGACAAAGACCAAATTTATTTAGTGATGCAGCTGCTGAAACAAGTGCCTAGAGACTTGGCCATAGCAACCGTGGTCGGCTAAGGATAGACTGCTTACCGCCCCCCACCCCCAATCCCGTAATTGAACATAGACATCCCTCTCCGCTACGGTCAGAGTGTTCTTCCAGGTTGCTCAAGGCAGGACATCAGATTCAGAGATTTGGTCTGAGCCAGTGAGACGAGAAGCACAGCCTGCCCGTGACTTTTATAAGGGATTCGAAGCGGGAGATACTTCCTGCAGGCAGCTTGGCTCACGTGCCCACACATTTGGAAAAGTGATAATGTTTGAATGGAGTTCTCAGAAGACACAATTGAAGATCAGCCCGATGCTCTGTGCAGAGAGAATTCTCCTCTGTTTTCCTTACGTTTTCTTCATTTCAGTCTGTTGAACTGATTGAGCCGTTTGCATGGAACAAGGATGTCTTGTTGTTTGGGTTGCTAGTTTCCCGTGCAGCTAAAGCAGAGGTGTCTGCCTGCAGCAGAAGTCATTTCCCCACTGAGAACTTCGGGGTCGTGGGGATGATGGTTTCCGGTGAGGCAGAAACAACTGGTAAAGTTTCCACTGACGAGAGGAATACAGGGGACAAAAGTAGAAGGAATTATTCTGAGTCCAGCTCAGGAGTATTTTCAGAAATTTGCAGCTGCCCATGAAAATGTAAGGAGTTCGACCTAAATTGCCATGGGGCAAAGCCGCCTGTGCTTGAGTAGAGCTCCAGTCAGAGCTGGACGACTCAGCAATTCAGAATGCCGAGCTCACCACCCTTAAGCCTTTGAAACATTTGGCTGCCTACGCCCTCTTCAGATGTGAAGTCCAGCGAGATTAAATCAAAGCTATAAAATTAAGTATGCAGACGTTTCTCACTCGTGGTCAGCAGCTCCGCCCAGCCCCCTACTTCCCTGTGTCTTTCTTAAGACTAGATGTTCTTCAGGATCTCCAAGATTGGTTTGTTCTTCATCTTTAAGCTAAAATCATCACAGAACCTGGATTTTTTTTTTTAGAGCTAGAGGGATGCTGAAAGATTGACGTGATTTATAACCCTTTGTACAACTAAGGAAACAGAGCCCTGAAAAGGCTGAGGCACTTCCACGTCACGTGGTGTCTGAAATAGGATAGACCATTAAAGTGGGCCTCAAGACTTGTCAACCAGATCTTCTGTTGTAGTTTCTTCTTTTCCATGTTGAGGAAGAGGGTCCATCTCTGTCTTGTCTTCCTCGTGCATTTGTCATCAGAATCCAGTGAGACAATATATGAGAAAGCATTTGGTAAAATGCAGAGCGCTGAACTACCACGAGGGACTCCTATCAGGACTGTTCAGGCTCTGACTGCACAGATGTCCCCAGAGTAGGGAAGAAGGTAGGAGCACCATGGTACTATGATGCTGCCCACAGAACAGGCGCTTGACGACAGTGTAGCTTGCTTTTTAAGTCATTTTAAGCTACGGAACTGCAGTTTTCTCCCCTTGTATAATTCCACACCTTTTACACAGCCGTGGCACAGACTGCACTTGACACGAGATTTTTGTGGAGGTTAGTGAGAGGGACGGGAAGCTTCCAGCTCAGCACCTGGCACCTAGTCGGTGCCCCAGGGAGGCTTCTGCTGACATTTGACATCTGCTGCACCTCCCCAGCTTTAAAAAAGCGTCCCTGGGGAATAGGAACTGGGGTGGAGCTGCCCAAGTCTGGTAAATCAGCAGGCGGTCTGAATGGTGAAGCCTGGCATGATGTGGGCACCTTTAACTCAAAGGATTTGTCAAGTAAATGAACGATAAGTCTGATCTCAAGAAGCTTATTTAACTTACTTAAATGAAGTAAATTTTCAAGCTTTTAGAAGCCCCAAGTGATATGCTAACTAATTTCAGTTCATTCCCATCTGTTGGTGAGATCAGTCCCCTGGACTCGGGCATTGTGTAGCACCTCTGCATATCTTGTGAATACCTGTAGGAATCCTGCAGTCCACACACGTTTTCTATAACGTGGACTTCCTGTTTCACACAGGCTCCAGCCTTGGTCTGATAAACCAGTAGGTGAGCTACACAAAAGCAGCTCAGGGCCTGGCACACCGAGGGCTCAGTGGGTGCTTGTCACGGAGGATGTGGAACCCGGTGCTGCCCTCGCCATCCCTGTAGGTGAAGAGCTAAGCACCCATGTTAATCCAAGAGTCTAGTTTGAGAGTAACACACCCTCCAAGGCAGGTCCATCAGTAAAGCAGACCGTGCCTGCCGGGCAGCTGTGAGCCGCTGTGCATTCAAGCCCCACTTTATATCCTCTTCTCTCCCTTGCCCCACCTAGGAGGCTGGGATTCCTCCCCACCAAGTGCTAACCCTGTCCCTGTCCTGGTCTCCTTTTCACGTTTAACTCATCTTGCTAAGTTTCAGGGCCTTCATCTGAAAAATAAGAATCAGGCGTCTGGCTGGCTGGGTCCCTGCTCAGAACATGAAGTAACGTATGTAAAGTGACTGGCACAGCGTGAGCACTCAGTACGTAGTATGGGAGCCTGTTGGGTCCTGCTGCATGTGTTCAGTTCTGCAGGTGCCCTGGACCCTGGCGAGGTAGCAGAGGGCGGAGCGGGGAGCTCCTGCTTGGAGGCTCGTGCTCCAGTGGGTGAGAAAGCGGTGAGCTGTGCCCTCATCAGGGGCAGCAGTCGGTGGCGCTCCAGGTTTGAAGAGAGGGTGAAGGGAGTCTTCCTTTCACTCCCCCCTTCCCCTGGAGGCAGAACTCCTCCACACAGAGGCTGGGGATGAGCTGACCCTGCATCCCTGGCACAGAGCGGGCATGCTCCATCAGCGCTTGTTGAGTGAACAAACAACAGCAGAATCAGTGAAAGCACGTCCCAGAAAAGTGCGGCCAGAGCAAGGAGGGGACACTCATAAAACCAACCCAGATGCCCTGGGGCTGTGATAACTGACTTGCTGACGATCCTTCTGCACCATGTTTATGCCCAAACTCAGTGTGTAAGCATTTATTCACCATTTCTCTGACTCATTTGAGGTCTGTAGCAACAGTTAGGGCAGAGAGGCGGTGGCCGGGGAGAAGACTGCCCCGGGGTCTGAAGGTACGAAAGTGCCCTGCTCCAGGAGTTGGGCTTGCCTAGGAGATGTTTCCCGGTGAGTGGCTTTATTCACATGCTGATGACTGTAGAGTTTCCTGGGATTTTTTTATCTCACAGGAAGGTAGCCATTTGAGTGGCTCAATTTTAAAGCTTCCCATGGACCATTGTCCTTCATTTGTGCTGAATTTTCTGGATTTTTCTGGGGTTTTCTTTTGTGAGTGGGTTTTTGTTTGCTTGTTTGTTTTGCCTATTTTTGTCAGTCTCTCTCAATCCTTTTTAAAAGACTGCACACGTGTATCACCTTGCGTTGGCCTTCTTGCTGGCCGAGAGCACCTCTGTGACTTCTGCCCTCAGCAGTGGCCACTGGCCCGGGCTCGCCAGCCCAGTCGCCCGACTGCCAGGGTGTGGAAAGGGGAGCAGAGGAAATGCTGTTGTGCGTCTTGCACATAAGAGTGTATGAGCAGGACTTCCCTGATGGCGCAGTGGTTGGGAATCCGCCTGCCAGTGCAGGGGACACGGGTTTGAGCCCTGGTCCGGGAAGATCCCACATGCTGCGGAGCAGCTAAGCCCGTGTGCCACAACTACTGAGCCTGTGCTCTAGAGCCCGCGAGCCACAACTACTGAGCCCACGTGCCACTACTGAAGCCCGCACGCCTAGAGCCTGTGCTCTGCAACAAGAGAAACCCACTCACCGCAACTAGAGAAAGCCTGCGTGCAGCAATGAAGACCCAACACAGCCAAAAATAAATAAATAAATTTTAAAAAGCAAAAAAATTACTTTTAAAAAGAAAAAGAAAAAAGAATATATGAGTACTAAAGAGCCAACCCTGAGCCCCTTGAGTTCGGCACTTTTCTCTTAATGATCAGTGTCCTGGAAGCAGACTGAAGGACACGTGAATGGCTCCTGCGTGTTCTGTGTGCAGCGCTGCGTCTTTCACGGTGTCACTGCCGTGTTGGGATCCTGCCAGGCCTGCTGCCAGCCTACCGTGCTTTCTCCACACGTCCCCCCCCAACCCCACACCGTGCCTCTGTTTCCCCACCTGAGCATGAAGATGATGATAGCTCCTTCCTACTACACGCAGTTCTTCTCTAAGTAAATATTCTTGCATCTTTATCTACTTTTTTTTAATATATAAATTTTTTTATTTTTATTTTTTGTTTATTTTTGGCCACGTTGGGTCTTCGTTGCTGTGTGCAGGCTTTCTCTAGTTGTGGCGGGGTGGGGGGGCTACTTTTGTTTGTGGTGCGCGGGCTTCTCATCGCGGTGGCTTTTCTTGTTGTGGAGCACGGGCTCTAGGTGCACAGGCTCAGTAGTTGTGGCGCACGAGCTCAGTAGTTGTGGCACATGGGCTTAGTCGCTCCACGGCATGTGGAATCTTCCCGGACCAGGGCTCGGACATCTGTCCTCTGCATTGGCAGGTGGATTCGTAACCACTGCACCACCAGGGAAGTCCCTATCTACTTTTTAAGTGATAGAAACTTTCCATTCTTTTTAAGTTCTGTACTGTGAAAACCATTAGAAAATGGTAAATTAGTCATTTTTATTGTCTAGAGTTGTCTGTATAACTCTGTCATTAACTTCTGTCTTTAACACTTCTATTTGGCATGTTAGAATATGTATGTTATCCTTCTACAGACAGTTTTTCCGAAAACTGTCAGGATAATTTTTAAAGCCATCTTCTGGGTCTTGTTTTAGATTTAAATTTCAAAGGTGTACTTTTATTTGGTCTCCCAGCATGGAAGACCTCTGGGTATTCTGTTTTATTAAAAACCAAAGGTACAGGGACATTGAAGAAGACTCCTCCTCACTTACACCATGAATTATTTCCATAGACTGTGCTCAGCATGTGCCAGGTGCTGAGAGAGAGAAAGGCAGTGTGGATCTTGCTCTAAGGAGGCTTCCAGCCTGGGAAGGAGGAGAGAGTGTAGCTCTGATGCAGGGTAGCGAGTATGTAGTGCCATTTAGCCTTGTGCGAGCAGAGATAGAAGCAGTTGCTCCAGGACAAAGGAGGGTTAGAGAAGCTTCTGGATGAGCTAACCCTTAGCAGATGCAGAGGAGAGGAGGGACGGCAGTGAGCACCGAGGCTTCTGAGATGCACGGCCGCGTCACGCGCGTGGGCTTCCCGAGCTCTGGCCGCATGGTGGCCACACGCCTGAGCTGCAGGCCTCAGTGAGGGACCTCCCTGAGCCGGTGACGGTGAGGTGCTCGAGGCAGCACTGCTCACGTGGGGCCACTAGCGTTGAAGCCCCAGAGAACGTCTAACTGAGTGACCAAGAGGCTGTTGGAAATACAGGAGAACCCCAGGCATGTGAACCCCGAGTAAGAGCTGCGTGGTACACCCCCCTGCCTCCTTGTAGAAGACCTTCTAATAATTTAACCTTGGAGCTATTTATGGCAGCTTCGGAAATCTAGACCATATTTTTAAGAAAAAGCGTTAGAGGATAATTTGACATAATAGCCAGTATTCGCGACAAATGTGGCTTAGGGTGTTTTCTCCTTATTCCCACAGGCCCTGGCAGAGTTGAGGGAAGAACACTGGCTGCCCGAGTCCCCACCCCACCTGTTAACCTTGCCTCCCACCCCTGTTGAGTTTGTTTGATGCCGTGTTTACTATTTTTTAGTTTGTTTTGTTTTAGCTTTCTTTACCCCTCCAGAATTGCTTCTTTCCTGACCAAGCCAATGCTCAGGTTTAGTTTGCAGGAAACATGCTTTTTAGTGCTTAAAGACTAGTTACTTATTTCGGAAGTCTTTTGAGCTCTTTACAGTAAAGTTAAAAATTTTTGACTGCTTTTCTGGGGTCTGACACAGTGTTTTTCACCCTTTTTTAACTCATGCCCTACCAGCCAAGAAGATTTCATGGCATCTTCCTTTCTGTAGCTTCTATTACAGAACAATAGGTGGGTCTGTGTGTTGTTTGCCATGAAAGTCAATTACAGTATTGAATATTTCTTTTCGAACTTCACACTATCTCTCCCTAGGTCCCCTCTCTCCCTGGTTTCTGATCTGTCACCCTAAGTGAGACGTTCTGTCTTCCTTAAGGATCGCTAGCCTTACAACAAGAGAAGTAGAAGTTTATTCATCCATTAATTCGATACTGTATTTACTAAATGCAGCTTTCTCTACACCAGGCCAGAGAACAGCCTGACCCTGGTAGAACCTGCAGCATGGTGGGGAGAGAGGCAATGAACAAGTCAGCAAAGACGGATAATTAGAGACTGTAGTAGCTGATGTCTGAAAGTAAGACAAGGCCGTGATGACGTGAGGAAGGGAACACTAACCCCTACATTTTTTAGATGATGATTCAGGAAGCTTGATTTTGCTTGGTTTGTGGTTACAGGACAGCCCTGGTCTGATCACTCCTAAAACCACGTACACAGACAGCTTTGCCCAGAGACATAGCTCCATTGGCCATCTGTGTTTCCAGGCGGGATTTGAAACTGGTTGATATGGCCTTCCAGATGCATTGCATCAGAAAGTCCCTAGATGGCGATACAGATGAAACTGCTGGGGAATCTCACCATTGTCTATTATGTATTCTCCATTTATTTCCAAGAGGAAAATTACACTTCCTAGTACCGAGCGTTGTTGTTGCCATTTTCCTCGTGTGGCGAGCCCAGAAAATGCCGGCCTGGCTTTCAGGACGGGGCGAGCCCTCGCCATCCCCGGAGGCCTGCATCATGGCTCAGCCCCGCCCCTCGTGGCTCCATACCCTTAATCACGCCCAGCCCCGCTTTCCTAGCTGCCAAATGGGACCAGTAATACCAGACCCACATGCCTCACAGGGTTGTTACGAAAATCAAGGCAAATAGCATGTACAAACACATTTGGAAAACTAGGAAGCGCTGTACAAACACAAGGCTAAAATAACAATGCCTTTACTGTTACAAAAATAAAACAGTTTCTGAAACTTCAGTGACTGGTGCCGTAATTGGGCGTTGATTCGGGATATCGGTAAGGCTTCCATCACGTATCTCATCAGTAGGACTGAGAATAAATACTGCCGCTAGGGCCATTTAATTCTAAAACACACGACCATTTTACTGAGATGAACAGTATTTACTTCCAAGACGAGACTATCTTTGAGAAATGGGGGTTTAAATCTGTGTTTGTACTGAGCAGTAATTGATCACGGGAAATAGTGAAGCTTGTTTTCCCGAGGAAGGAGGCCAGCAGTAATTAAGCTTCTCTCTTAATATGCAGAATGTAAAAAGCTCTTCTGGAGCCTTTCTGGATCACCAGGTACCTGCTATCCTGCGATAAACATTTGGTGTGGCAGTGTTCCTAGCTTTTTTTGTTTCTTTCCTTTTTTTCTCTTTTAATGTTTGCGGACACTGTTGTCCACTTAAACCATAACCTGGTAATGATCATAAAGAGAGATTTGTCAAAGTGCCCAGCATATAGTGCTCGGCACACACCAGCCACTTCAGTGTCACTTGGAATAAACAAACTTAACAGCATATATACTACTCCCATAGTGCTCATTGAAAACAAACTCCTTTTTTTCTTAAAGCGTTAGTTCAAACAGTCAACTTATGCAGTAGTGGTGTGTGTGTGTGTGATATTAATATCATTATTGTTATCCTGTCATTACCTCTGGAGAAAGTAGAATCTTTTTAAAAACCTTTAGAAATCAGGGCTTCCCTGGTGGCACAGTGGTTACAAATCTGCCTGCCAATGCAGGAGACACGGGTTTGGGCCCTGGTCCGGGAAGATCCCACGTGCCGCGGAGCAGTTAAGCCCATGCGCCACAACTACTGAGCCTGCGCTCTAGAGCCCGCGAGCCACAACTACTGAGCCCGCGTGCCACAGCTACTGAAGCCCACACACCTAGAGCCCGTGCTCCGCAGCAAGAGAAGCCACTGCAGTGAGTGAGAAGCCCGTGCAGCGCAATGAAGAGTAGCCCCCCCTCGCTGCAACTAGGGAAAGCCCGCGCGCAGCTACGAAGACCCGACGCAGCCAAAAATAAATAAATTAAAAAAAATTTTTTTAAACCTATAGAAATCAGTGAAGCTTATGTATATAAGCTTCCAATATAATAGGTGGTTTATGATTTCTAGAACAGTTCAGAATTGGAGGAAAAAGGGGTTTTTGGATTTCCCTTCTTTCCAAGTAACCCTTTACATTAGAGCCTTCATTATTTATAAAAGTCATTAAAAAGAAAACTTCAGGCAGCATTTGCTGACTGAAAAAAAAAATTGCAGTGGAGAGAGAAACCCTATTCTATGAATCCAGTGTTCATGTGTCCACGTGAGGCCCTTTGGAGGTTTAGTCGGTATTTTGCTCTTTCTCCATTGATTTTGCTGGCAGTGCTGTGTGCCTTCTTCCTCTGTAGGTTTTGCAGTGGTTCCACTGAGTTACTGGTTTAAAATGTGTGTGTTTTATTTCTCCCGTTGTACCCAAAGGATGATTTAAACCCAGTAGCGTTCCGTGTTGACTGACGTTTTGTTCCTTAAAAGCACACACTCTCCTTTTTAATTTTTTTTACCAGCAATTTTTAAAAACCCTCTTTTGGGGATTACCGGGTCGATGGACTTGGCCGTCCCCAGCCTCGTGCTTCGGTCTGTGTGTGTCACACTCCATTTGATGCATGGGAGTGACTGCACACAGGCTGTTCCATCTGCGAGACCGGGATTAACCTTCCTGCACCATTCGATTCCTTTCCAGGTCCAACTGGCCCACCTTCAGCACTCCCTCTAAGCACCCAGACCTCTAGTGGCAGCTCCACCCTGTCCAAGAAGAGGCCTCCTCCCCCACCGCCCGGACACAAGAGAACCCTATCCGACCCTCCCAGCCCACTACCTCACGGGCCCCCAAACAAAGGCGCAGTTCCTTGGGGTAAGTCGTCCTCCAGTCAGGGCCCTCACTGCCTGAGTCAGGCAGCACGCGGGGCTCGGGGGGCAGTGGGCACTCCGCACACCCAGCAGATGGACCAGACCGCACCCACGCTGGGTGAGGGCCTGGATACATATGATTGCACAGCCTCTTATGGCCAAGAAACATGGGGTAAAATACCACCACCACTTAAAAAGTGTACTAGTGATAAGCTTCTGAGCGCTTTTTGTGCACCAGACACCCACCAGGGCCCTGGTGGTCCGGCTGGTCTCTCCCAGCTCCTGTCCCCCGCTCAGCCTCGCCGGCCTGCTTTCACCTCTGGGTCCACTGGGCTCTTTCCTTCCTGGGGCCGCCCCCTCCCTGCAGCTCTGTCATGGGCTTGAAAGCCTGGCTCCCTCCCGTCCTTCTCTGCCTGCATGTCTGTCTCCTGGGCCATCCTCTCTGAGGGAGCCCCCTCCCCAGTGTTTCCCTCAGGACCCCAGATCACCGCTGACAGGTATTTTATTTGTGTTCGGTTTTTTGGTCTCTGGAACCTAGCTCCGTGAGAGCAGGGCCCTTGTCTGTCTTGTTCCTTTCTGTGTTCACAGAGCCTAGAGTCGAGCCCAGGATGCAGTAGGTGCTCAATAATCGATTGAGAATAAACACACCTGCCCAGATCAGTTAGTAGTTTACCATTTCAGTGACACTGGTGGCAGATAACAAATTTCTATCCACAAGGAATACGGTTTCCGTCTTTATCTCCCTTTGTAGCTCACCAGCCTGCCACCAGTTTCGCTCAAGAGCCCGGTGTCTCCCGGCGCCCACGGGGTCCTGGCCCTGCTGATTTGCGTGGCTCACCTCCCCTTGCCAGTGAATTGTGTCATGGCTTTTTTGTTTGTTTGTAACTGATAGGGAGCTCAGCTGAATGCCTTTAAAGGCCTCGTCAGAAAGCCCCTAATAGGTGTTCTGGATTTGGGGAGCTTCTGGGAAAAGCCATGCTGCCCATTTGCAGACGGGCAGGCCTGTGTGTCATGTGACCCAGATGCCACAGTGCGCGTGGACTGTCTGTGCTTAGCTGTTCACTCCACCGGCCTGGTGCCTAGGGTTTGGGCTTCTCCACCCTTGTGCTCGAGGAGCTCATGGTCCAGGAGGGAGATGTGTGCCGTGCGTTCTTCACCAAATACTGCGGAAATGCTGAAGCAGGGTGTCCAGCTGCATCGGCAGGCTTCGCGGGGAGGGGACATTTGCAGCGGGTGTTGACAAATCTGTTCCCGGTGAGACCCACTGCGGGGAGGGTGCGCACGTCAGCACCATGCAGGTCCCTGACACTGCCCGAGGCCCCACCCCAGGGCCTTCAGGAGTCCCCAGGATTCTCCCAAAAGGATTCTTCCTAGAGGAAGAATCATTTGCCCCAAATCACGCTCCACTGAAGGTCACCAGTTTCCTGCAGCTCTTCATACCACAAATCACAGACTGACCTTTTCGAATTTCACTAGATTTTGATCCTGTTGTTCACTCGGGTTTTATTTCTGCATAAAGTTCATTGTGCCTCACAGACTCCATCAGTCTGTAGTTAAATTTACTAAATTTCTGTTTTCTGGCTTAAGAATCATCCCTTTCTTAAGTTTCTTTCACAAGACTAAGCAGCAGGACTAGAAAACAAGCGGGTGTTCTTTTGATTTGGTTTGGGTTTGGGTGGGTTTCGTTGTGGACAAGGGGCATTTTTCACTAAGAAACAAGGTTACCCCTTGATGAGCGTGAGTTGGTGCCCCGGACGGTGAGCGGGAGCCTTCAAGCTTTGGAAGCTGTGGGCCCTGAGCAGTTGGCTGCCACCTACCACCAGCCTCAAGGGACAAAACTCAAAATCTCTCCACACAAAGTGACCACTGTACACGTCACAGACAACCCCAGGTGGTAATTCTGTGGCCATCAGGGCCGTTTTTTCTGAGTTGGTGTGTGCGCACACAGGGGAGATGTTCTTAAAGGCATCTGCAGACGTGGGGTGGTAACAAGCCTCTCACCAGGCAGGTTAAAGTGGCTCAGATTCGGTCTTCATGCTTTGTGTTGTACGATCACCGCGGGTTTTATCCCTACCTGTCTCCCACTGACGTTGTGGTCCAGAAGCCGAAGGCAGGGGTCAGACTGTTAATTAATAAGGCACACAGGGCACCAGATTCCTAGGCAGCATTTATGGTGCCTGCAGTTTCCCTCTAGGCACCCATCGTTCCAGTGCTCTTATGCTCCCCTAAACCTCCCGTCTCCCCACAGCCCCTGAGGTGAGGGCCTTTGGACTGTCTGAGATGTGGACCGGGGCGTGGGGGGCAGACATGCGGAGGTGGAGTAGCACAGCCCCCAGCTCGCCCTGGCCTCACCTGCCCACCCCCTGCCATAGGACGTGCCTGCCGTGTTGAGTCGGTGGGCTCCCAACTCCATCCTCTCCCCTAAGAGCCGAGCCTTTGCTCATAGTGTGCCCTCAACCTAGAACAGTCTGTCCATTTGTGTTCACGCTTAGTCATCCTTCAAGATCTACTGTCCAGGGACCTGCTTCAGAGACCTTCCCCAGCCCGGCCAGCACCCCCATGCCCACTCGCTGCTCCTTCTGGCATAGGGCTTATCACACAGTGGTTCTGGTAGCCTTTCTGTCTTTCCCAGTGCAGTATGAACTCCTTACAAGGGCACAAGCTGTTTGTCTCAGTGGAGCTCCGGTGTGGACCTGTGTCATACTGCCCAGATTCTAATCCACCTCTACCACCTGGTAGCCCTGTGGCTTTCAGCAGTTACCTTTGAATTGTTCCATACCTCAGTTTCTCCGGCTGTAAACTGGGGCTAGTTAATTAATAGTACTAATTGAATTCTTAAGCCCAGTTCCACAGAGTAGGAAATGCAAGGGGCTTGACTTTAAGGACACTGAGATTCAGAAAGGTTCAGTCCCCTGCCCAAGTTCTCACAGCTGGCGAGTGGGGAGCCCGTGTGGCTGGGAGAGCCCGTGGCCCTTGCGCTCTCCTTGCTCTGCTGAGCTCTGCACGTGACGGCTCAGTGATCCCCTTGGCTGTTCCCCTGTCTCAGCAGTTGTTTCTTTGCCTGTGAATGGAGACAGGGGAAGGTAGCCCGGCAGGTAGGCACCCTCCGCCTGGCTGTGCCACCTCGTCTCTGCAGCACGGAGCCCTGGTGTGTGGGGAGGCCACCCCAGACTTTCTCCCTGCCAGGACCGCAGCATCCACGGTGCCCAGGATAGCCCAGTTATCACATACTGCAGCCCCGCTATGGTGGTGGGTTCGGCCATCTGTCTAGGGAGACGGCAGAGGCAGGATTTTGATCAGAAAACAACTAGGCCGGTGGCAGAATCAACTAGGTGCGGGGGACTGTTGATTTTTGAAGTGGCATGTCGTTAAACCTCACCTTTGGAGATAAAATAAGTTGTTTATAACCTGCTTTCTAACAGACCAACACAGTTTAACACAATTCAAATTAAATTAGTAAGGAAATGAAGACAAAGGGAGAATAAAGGGAGCAAAGTAAGATGAAGTCCAGGAGTATTATGTCGTCACAAAATGCATAACACAAGGTCAAATACAGCAGCTGGAAATAGACCACGGATTTGACACTGAGGTCCTTAGAGGTGAGAACAAAGAAAACAATGCAGTGAGATCAGCTTTCCGTGGGACCTCCGTCCTTTGTCAGGTATTCAGAGAAGTGTTTACGGGGCACATCTCTCATATTTCAGGGCCAGAACTTCCAGGTAAAATGGGTCAATATTTGAAATGTTTGATCCAAGTCCCCCACGTTTACTTATTAGAAGTAGTATTGGCTTGTAAAAGAGCCTTTGGGTAGAAACTTCCTGATTCTTTCTTTTCCTTGGATTTCCCAATATATTCTCAAGTCACCTCCCCCCACCACTCAGACCCCATTTTATGTGCAGCTCTAGAAATAACAATGGCTGCCACCATATATAGATTATTCGCCATGTACCAGCTGCTGTGCACGTGTTCATATGTTACTGTATTAAGCCATCACAACTGTCCTATGAGATAGGGACTGTCATGGTCCCTGGTTTACTGATGAGGAAATTGAATCACAGAGGTCAAGTGACTTGTCCAATAACTTCAGAGCCTGGATTTGAACCTATTTCTGACTCCGAGGTGGGTATAATTACCCACTCTTCCAGAAGACTCCTGGAGTCTGTGTGCCAGGCACTGCTGGGCAGTGCCCTCCTCTCGTTCCACACTCCTGGCCCACAGCTTCTGAGCTACAGTAAGTGACCTGGAGTCTTGGCCACAGCTTTTTTTTTTTTGCAGTACGCAGACCTCTCACCGTTGTGGCCTCTCCCATTGCGGAACACAGGCTCTGGACGCGCAGGCTCAGCGGCCACGGCTCACGGGCCCAGCCGCTCCGCGGCATGTGGGATCCTCCCGGACCGGGGCACGAACCCGTGTCCCCTGCATCGGCAGGCGGACTCTCAACCACTGCGCCACTAGGGAAGCCCTTGGCCACAGCTTTTTAAACTGTCTGCCCACCGTCCGTCTCCAGCCCTCTCCTCGCACACCTGTGTGTGTACCGCAGTCATTTCCCAAGTTGCATGGAGAGAGGAAAAAAGGATTGAGCTGTTTCCATGCTTCTGCGCCTCCCTCTAGTGCTATCCTATTTTTGGAACTTTTTCGAAGCCACGCTTCTCTTCCCAGGCACAGCAGGTGGCCTTTGCCTGGCTCTGAGGAAGACAGGGTTCCTATCCACCAGACCACAGGTGCCTCCCCACCCAGGTGCGCAAGAAACCAGGCTGTGGGGGCAGGTGTGGAGGAGTCCGCCCTGTGGGCCTTGTCTTCATTCAGCAGCGCCCAGTGACTGCTCTGTGCGGACATTGGGCTCCGGTGGTGCTGCAGGGACGGACAAGGCAGAGCCCCTGTCTGTGAAATGCTCACTCGTTGAGGAAATAAATCACCTGCATTTTTGTTACATCTCATCAGAGAGCTCAGAACGGTGATCTCCGTTTGTGTCGTGCCCCCTGTGGTCCAGCACCGTGAACTACACTCCGTGGTTTCTCTCTCATGATGCTCGTGCCCATCTAGTGAAGCAGGTACTGTTATGCCTATTTTAAAGATGAGGGAACTGAGGCTCAGTAGAAAAAGCAGTGTCATCAAACCTCACACCCGCTGGTCGGTGGTACAACTGAAATTCAAAACCAGGCTCGTCTGGCTCCAAAATCTGCACCCTGGTCATCCTCTGTGATGAATGGTTGTAGGCTTACCCGGGGTGTGGAGAGACCGAGTCTGGCTTGAGAAGAATTCTCAGACATTGACTTTGGAGAGACCCTTTGAAGGTTACAAAGGAATTTACCCCAAGTGGGAGGGGATAGGTGTTGCAGGGAGAAGGACCAGAGAGGGCAAAGCTACAGAGGCATAAGAACAGACAGCGTCTTTGGAGCGTGGCCAGAGGGGAGGGCTAAGTGAGGACCCTGGACCTATGAGCTGTGGCTGTCGGACCACAGCCCCTGACGTGATGGCCTGTCTGTGTGACGGAGTGGGCGGCCCCGGGCAGAGCCGGGGGCTCTTGCAGCCTTTATGGTCTCATGTTCAGTCTCATGCCTAATAGGGTTAAGAATCACTGGTTTGGGGTGTTTTCTACCTGGAGCAGAAATTAGCAGATGCAACAGCTTATTCCCATACCATGCTGAAAAGGAATGCCTGCCTTAAAGGAAGTCTCAGCTCGAAGGATGTCGTGAGAGGCTGCCGAAGAAGTCCTTCGCTGTTAAGTTACAGACTCGTGGAACCATACGGATGGTTAGGAGGGATGTCTTATTAACATAAAACTGTATTTGAAAGTCTCTGGCCCTTGTAGCACCAGTCGAGCTTGTTTCTTCTTGTATGTGTGTCCTGAAGTTGAGGTCCTGTCTGGGAGCACCCACCTTAGCGCTCTGCTGGCTGCTCCCTGTCCTGTAGGTTAGTGGGATTGGAGGGGCGAGTGTGGTGGTCGAACGCAGGCCCTGGAGGGGCGCTGCCTGGCTTTATATCCCAGCCCTGGCCCTTACCAGCTGCTTGACCTTGACCTTTGCTTTACTTTGTTTCTTCTTACACATGTAAGTGCCTTCCATTTTATATCTCATAGACGGAACGACTAGGGGGTACCTAGCACAGTACCTCACTCAGAGTAAGTGCTCAATACACAGTAGTTGCTATTACCAATGTTGCTATTGGCGCGTCACGCCAATGAGAAGCACGTGCATTTGTGTGCAGGACCGCTAGGTGCATCATGCGACCTGTGGCCATTGGGTCACTTAACCCTGTCTCCTCATCTTTAAAATGAGGACGGGGCCAGCTCCCCCTGCTGTGAGGAGGGAGAGCGTGGGCGCCTCTGCACACTGAGCGTTCGTCCGGGTGCTTGCTCGGCCTGCCCCCTTCACCTCCCTGCTTCAGCCAGCCCGTCAGCGCCACCCGGGAGGCGTTGCGGGCGTCCAGGCAGGGGAGGGGCTCTGCAGAAACAGGAGCACGTGGAGTGTCCAGGGCGGTCTCTGGAAGGGCGAGCAGGCGAGGAGAGGGGGCAGCGCCCCAGAGATGGCCGTGCCCTGCGGGCTCCCGGGGTCCCTCCTGGGTGGAAGGGGCCACAGAAGAGGCCACTTTGATTCTGGCCAGTCTCTCTCTCTCTCTCCTCGACAAGCCCGTGGATTTGGTCTTGCTGCTCCCCCGTTGAAGGTGTTTCACTGTTCAGGGTCCGTGTCCCCCAGAGAGGACTTTCCCTGCCCCTCTGACCACTTCGCTTTATTTATTTATTAAAATAAATTTATCTACTTTATTTATTTATTTTTGGCTGCGTTAGGTCTTCGTTGCTGCGCGTGGGCTTTCTCTAGCCGCGGCGAGCGGGGGCTACTCTTCCTTGCGGTGTGTGTGCTTCTCATTGCAGTGGCTTCTCTTGTTGCGGAGCACGGGCTCTAGGCGCGTGGGTTTCAGTAATTGTGGCACGTGGGCTCAGTAGTTGTGGCACGCGAGCTCTAGAGTGCAGGCTCAGTAGTTGTGGAGCACGGGCTTTAGGCGCACGGGCTCAGTAGCTGTGGCTCACGGGCTCTAGAGTGCAGGCTCAGTAGTTGTGGCGCACGGGCTTCATTGCTCCGCAGCACGTGGGATCTTCCCAGACCAGGGCTCAAACCCGTGTCCCCTGCATTGGCAGGCGGTTTCTTAACCACTCTGCCACCAGGGAAGCCCATGTCCAGTTCACTTTAGGTGCTATTTCCTTCTCCTTGTTTCACAGCACCCAACCCTGTCAGCATCCGTCTCACCCCGTGTTATCAGCATCAGTTGTGCCTGTGCCCCTCACAGGAGGGATGACGTACTCTGCTGAGGTTTAACTTGCCTTGGTGCCTCCTGCTCCGTGTTCATGCCTTGCACAGAGTAGATGCTTAATAAACATTCATGTTTGAACGAATGATTAGTAAATAAGTGACTGAGGGCCTTGCCCAGCAGGTGGCCAGTCACCACCACCCTGCTGAATAATGGTGTGTACACACACACACACTGGTGGTTCCCAGTGGTGGTCCCCTGGCTTGGGAATCTGTGGTGAACTTGAAGCCTTACTCTGCTTCCCCTGCTAAGGACAAGATCCTGAGCCTACGGGACACCCCCCAAGTCCTGTGACCTTGGAGGCCTCGCCAGGGAGCAGACCGCTCATCCTCTTTAAATATTTAATAGGAACAAAAACATTGTCAAGACCCAAACCGGTTTGTTGTAACGTCAGAAATGTGCACTGTTCTAGCTTGACGCTTTTGACTTCCTTTCTGGACCCTGAGGGTGGCCTGCCTGCCTATTCCTATGTCCCCACATTCCATTTCCTGTTGGAAAACGTGGCTTTTCACATTTGATCTCCCCCCTAGGTAACGACGTGGGTCCGTCATCATCGAGTAAGACCGCTAACAAGTTCGAGGGCCTGTCCCAGCAGTCGAGGTGAGCCATCTGTGCACGTGCTCGCCTGGCAGGCTCACCATTGCCGTGGGCAGAGTTACAGAATTGGGTTTTGGGAGCCATCTGCTCAAGGTGTGGCGTGCCAGCTGGCGCTGATCATGCTGAGAGCCTGAGTACTTCCCCTCGGTTTGCAAACACCCCTTGGCAGACAGTTCTCGAGCCTGGGCAGGGTCTGCAGACCTTGTTTTAGGGGAGCACTGCTCTCCACATCCAGGTTCCTGGCATGAATGGACCCCACCTCCCCGAGGATCGCAGTCTGCCAGAATGAGTTCTTATTTTCAGTTTTTTAATTTAGTCATTTTGTTTTGTTACTTTCCCTCTTGACTCCATTTTACAGACTTTGGAATAAAAAGATGAATCTCAGGGAAATCCAATAGCCTAGAGATTTTCAAACATAAAAATATGACTCTTTCCAAATTCCCTGTCTGTAAGACTTTTTTAAGCTCGGCTAAAAGGGGGGCGTGGTGTCCCTTTCTCCCCTCCTCCACTGAAATGAGATACTTTGGAAGGTCTTCTGTGGGCAGCATCTACCCAGTCCCAGCGCAGAGGGTTTTCTCGAGAAGTGTGACCCAGACAGGGACACAAGGAGCCGCTTCCCAGAGCTTGTCAAAGCTAAAAAACGAAGTCCTCATTTCTTTTAATGCCACTATCTCGTTTAGTCTTTATGACCCTGTGAGGCAGCCCGGTCACTGCTGCCCTCAGTATTATATGAGGACACGGACCCCAGGAGTTTAAGTGGTAGCAGATGCAGAGCTGGACTCACCCCGGGGGTCCTCAGACGCCACGTTCCGCAGCCTCCCCTTCCTCTCCCCGAGCCTGCCACTCCACTCAGCCCTTCCCCACCTTGCCCTGGGGGGCTCTAAACCGCAGGGCAGGTGGTCTCCTTCCAGAGGAAGGAGAGTCTGACGCAGAGAAAGTGCCCACAAAATGTTTTTTACGTGGAATCAAGCCCCCCACGTGTACACGCGCACATATATACGTGTATGTGCGCACACAATACATGTATGCGCACACATATACATGCACTCACATATACGTGTACACACACAGATAGGTCTATCCGCATATACATGTACGCACATATATGTGTAAACGCACACACATATACATGTACGTGCACACATACGTGTACACACATACGTGTACACACACACATAGATCTATCTGTATATACATGTGTGTGTGTGTGTGTGTATATATATATATATATATATATATATATATGTACACACACACGTGCACACGGCCCCCCCAGCAGCATAGGAAGAAGCCTGGGCCCACGCACACGCAGTGTTGACCCCAGGTTTCCCATGTGAGGCATTTCCAAGCCTCTGGCTTGGCCTCAGTACGCTGGTCAGGAAACCATTGAACTTACGTCCGTGATGGGCAGGTGTGCATCCCCGCAAAGATGCTGAGGTGGAAACACACAGTCCAGCAATGTTGAGAGCAAAGCCCTCGCATGTTTACTCTTCCCAGTGTGGTTTCATCTCAACAGCCTGATCCTCCAGTAACCCAGAGACCTTAGGATTTCAAAGGAACCGAGGAAAGAGCAGTTAAGATCAAGGGTGATTTGTCGGCCAGGATGGAAGATGCTTGCATTTCATCTTTTTTATCGGACTTTTGTTTTCTCTTTGGTTGGTTTGCCTTTTCCTGTCCTTTTAAATGCAGTTAGGCTAGAAAGAAGGGGGGAAAGCCAGTTCTTAGACCACCAGAGGACAGAAAAGGATAAATGAAGTAATAAAAGGGGCTCTTGGCAGATACAAGTCTGGCACTTGGATGCTATTGCTGTTTGGGTCTGCAGTGCTCCCGGTGTCCTCTGAGAATAGATAGAGCCTCTTGTTCAAGGAAAAGAGTGCGTTCCAATTGAGAGATGCCACCTGCAGCGCTGGCACTTCGGTGGTGGCAGGGGTGTGAGGAGTCACATGATGTCAAACAACACAGGGCGGCTTCTGTGCCAGGGGCTGCTTCCCCGGGCTTTCTTCCTCTGCTTGTTTACAAGTCGCCCAAAAGGAGGAAAAGCTCAGGGAAAGTCTGGAGGCCTGAGACCCAAGCTGTTTGCTCTGGTGCAGAGAGAGACAGCATAAGGGCTCTGGAGTCAAACAGCTGGGTCTGAATATCCAGCTCCACCACTGACCAGCCTCGGGACCTTCTGCCGGTCTGAAGCTGCACAGGCTCCGGTTTCCTCTTGTGAAAACGGAGGTGACAAGAGTTATGTTTTGGGGTCACATGAGTTGTTACTTCTGTGCAGTGCACTGCGGGCATGACCTGCAGTGTGCCAGGCGCTTTCATAAACGCTGTTACCTCTGGGGAAAGGTTTCAAGAAGAGGAGGAATTAGGCTCTATCATTCGGAGGGTTAGTTGTTTCATGACTTTCCCTCTTGACTCCATTTTGCAGACTTGGGAATAAGAAGATAATCCTCAGGGAAATCCAGGCAAACTTTGAATTAGGGAAAGTAGACTAAAATCTTTTGTTAGAGAAATTATGAAAGACTTTTTAGATAATTCTGTAAACTCCTGTGACTTCCTTGAGTAATATATATCGCTGTTGATTTTATAGCACTTTGAGATCCTAAATGATTCTTATTTATTAATTAGCACCGGTTCTGCAAAGACTGCCCTTGGCCCAAGAGTTCTTCCTAAACTACCTCAGAAAGGTAAGATCTATCTTTTTCATATTTGCATGTAATTAGAGTGTCATTATACCCTCCAAGGGGACAGGGGCATCTGTCTCTTTTGTTCCCTGCTCTATCTCAGATGCCTAGAGCAGTAGCTGGTATGTAGTAGATGTGTATTTAATATTTGTTCAATGAAGAAAAATATTTATAGGTTCAAATTTTGTGATGAGCAAAACACCAAACTCTTCCTTAAAAACACCATGCTTTTCCAGAAGACACATCATTAGTATCCCCAGGTGCCATTTCATCTCTTGCAAACATGATCAGAGAGACCTGGGAAGCAGTACTAGCCCTGCCACTTAGCTGTGTGGCCTGGGCAGGGGACTCCGAAGCTTCACTAAGCCTCAGGTTCCTCACCTGTCAGTAGGGCCAGGACACCTGCTTCACCAGATTTTGTAAGGACGAAATGAGCTGATGCTTCAGAAAGGCTGGATTTTGCCGACCGGCATCCCCATGTGGTCATTTAACATGTTCTCTGTCCTCTGTATTTCCTCGCAATTGAAAGTTGGATCAAGAGACCCAATCAGATACAAGTTCAGGCTTTGCACAACTCCTTCCTGGGTTGTGGTGCGTTCTTCAATTGAGAGGGACGTGCCATCTGATTGTCTCTCTTTGAGTGAAGTTCCAGGTGTTGATACTCAAAGCCAAGATCCATTCATGTATCCTCTGTTAAGACCACTCCACAAGGCCGTCGGCGGGTGGTCAAGCTCAGCCCGCCTGCAGCCTTTGGCCCGGCTGGTTACTCTCTCTGCACTTGGCGTGTGGACACTGTCCTGTTCTTAGGGCACTGACAGTCCCTGCTCCCCTCCTGTGCTGGGCCCTCCTCATGTCCTCAGCCTCCAGAGGTTGGCTCGGCCATGGTCACTTCTCTTGTGAATATGCCCTCATTCCCTGGGGAACCCATCCTGGCACCTCCACATTATCCACCCAGCCCAAGAATCCCTCTATAATCTACACTCACACACACCAGGCTCTGTAATATCTCTGCTCTATCCCATGTCTAATAGGCTGCTCAGCTTAAGATTTTGAATACGCTTCTGACCCCACCCGCCTAGACTTGTTTTGCCCACAGTGTCCCTATCTGTTACAGGCGATACTGTCCAGGTCCAGGTGTTTGGGCCTTAAAACCTAAGAAGGAAGCTCAGCTCCTTCCATCCTGCCATGCCCCACATCCAGTGTTTCCACACGTACTGTTGGTTCTCCCTTCGATGTGTCTTAACATCCAGGCACTCCTTCCCATGTCCCCCCCTCTCACCGTGGTCCACGGGCCCATCACCTCTTGTCTGGACTCTTGCAGCCTCCTACCTGGTCTGCCTGCCTCTGCCCTGGCCCTGCAGTCCTTCCTCAACAGAAGAGCCAGACCAGGGTGATCCATGTTAAATCAGTCACTGTGTCCCATCCATCCAGTGGTTCCCTCTCTCACCCAAAAAAAATGGTAGGGTCCCCGGATGTGTTTCTGAGCCTCCTGAGCTGGAGACAGAGGGCGGCTGTGACGTCGAGAGGGGCGGGGCTGCAGCTCCTTCTACTGCCTTCCCCCCTCCCCCCAAGCACCTGCCACCAGCTGGCACTTTCACATGGACTGTCCCGGCCACATCTCACTCTTTTTCCCTCCCAAACATCACCCATTTTTAAACTCCTTCGGGCGCCTTTTAAAAGGCTTAATTAAAGCCTTCTCAACTGGGGACAGACTGCTGCACAGAGCCATTTGTTGAAGGAGTTTTAAAAGGCAATAGTATAAGGGCTTGCCTGGTGGCGCAGTGGTTGAGAATCTGCCTGCCAATGCAGGGAACACGGGTTCGAGCCCTGGTCTGGGAGGATCCCGCATGCCGCGGAGCAACTAGCCCCGTGAGCCACGACTACTGAGCCTGCACGTCTGGAGCCTGTGCTCCGCAACAAGAGAGGCCGCGATAGTGAGAGGCCCGCGCACCGCGATGAAGAGTGGCCCCCGCTTGCCGCAACTAGAGAAAGCCCTCGTACAGAAACGAAGACCCAACACAGCCATAAATAAATAATTAAATAATTTAAAAGAAAAAGGCAATAGTGTAGAAACCTCAGGGGATCTTTCAGCCTGAACAGAGTCACCACAGTTCTGCACTGTGATACAGCTACCTGGTCCCTTACATTCTTTCACAGTTGTCATAATGAAACTACAGTTTTGCATCCTGGGTTTTTCCACTTAGCATTTCGACGTACCTATTTTTTCAGGTATCCGTGAGCTCTTCATGAATGTCGTTAGGCTTGCGCTCTTCCACTGGGTGGGTGCCATCCTCTGCCCGGCACTCCCTCTGTTGGGAATGTGGGCTTGGGAGTGTGTGGGCTCTTTCCTCCCCCTCCTTCTTCTCCTCCTCCTGTTATGTCCTTTGAGTCCGTTCTCAGGAACGAACCATATTTGCTTGTCTGTCCATCAGAGTTAAGAATGCAGTTCAGAAAGGACTCTTTTTTTTTTTTTTTTTTGCGGTACGCGGGCCTCTCACTGTTGTGGCCTCTCCCGTTGCGGAGCACAGGCTCCGGACGCACAGGCTCAGCGGCCATGGCTCACGGGCCCAGCTGCTCCGCGGCATGTGGGATCTTCCCGGACCGGGGCACAAACCTGTGTCCCCTGCATCGGCAGGTGGATTCTCAACCACTGCGCCACCAGGGAAGCCCCAGAAAGGACTTTTAATTAGAGAGAGGAAAACCCAAATCAGCTTGGAAATAAAATAGCCAGAGATTGGGCAGGCTTCCCTGGAGGAGAAACTGTCTCTTTCTTATTTATTTGTGTTATAAAAGTAATATATATTCATCCTAGAAGATTTTAAAAATACAGATAAGCATAAAGAAGAAAATACAAACCACCTGAAGTCTCACCACCCAGGATAAACAATTTGGTCTATCCTTTCAGTCTTTTTTCCTATGCTTTTTTTTACATCACTATGTAAGCTGATTTTTGTCACACAGTAAATCAAGAACCCTTTCCATGACATAAATTACCCTCTTACTGGCTGCGTAGTACTCTGTTGTCTGATACCAGGACATATTAAGCAGTCTGTCCTATTCCACATTCACCCAGTTCACAGTTTTTTCACTATAAACAGTGCCGTGCTGAACAACTCAACACAGGCATGTCAGTGCCTGGCTTTGATCCCTTTTTAGGACAGATTTCTAGAATCAGAGTTGCATGTTCGGATGGCGCAGCACTTACTCACAGCTTCTGTTTCCCCAAAAGTGTGGCTCAGAGCTAGGCTTTCCAGCCCCACGGCCTCAGGGAATCTCCCAGCTTCTCCCCCATCACTGCCTCAGACTTTTGTTGACCGCAGGATCTGATTTCCAGGAGAGGAATCTGATGGGCCTGCTGTCAGTTTCTGAGCCGAGCCACATCGGCTGAATCTCATGGGCCAGCCTGGGAGCAGGGTGTCCTTGAATTTGATTTCCTTAGGAAGGGACGTGGCTGGGCAGGCTGCAGTCCAGCGTGTGACAGTTTACAATACTGGGGTTTGTCTTTCTTTTTTAAGTAATGAAATTTTGAGACTATCTTTCTGAATTTCATATTTCTAGAATAAAATTTGGCTAGTTTGGCTCACTCAGTGTGCCTTGGTCAGCTGGGTTCTCATTGAGCACATACTGTGTGCTCAGTGAATCCTGGCCTCAAGGAACCTTGTCTAGCAGTAATGATGATATTCTGATATAACTAGAGCCTCCCAGGTGCTGTTGGCAAAGTCTTTACGTATGTCAACTCATGATGAGGAAGGTGAGGCACAGAGAGGTCGTGTAATTTGCTCACGGTCACACAGCTAGTAAGTAAGTGGTGAAGGCTGATTTGAAGATGTGTCTTAGTGTCCTAAGTTCCACTGGATAGAGCTGTGCAAAGGTTTCAACAGACTACAGAATTTCCAAGCCATGGAGTACCATGCAGCCATTAAAGACAAGGAAGAGGAACTGACTTAGAAATTCTCCCAAACATATTAAATGGGAAAAAAACAAAGTTTTTTCCAAACAGTGTATGTATTGTAATGCCATTTATGGGTTTTAAAAGATAATTCATACGCCCATGTATGTGCACCACTCAAATGGAGCAAAGGTTACCTCAGAGGGGTGGTGCGTGGGCGTGGTGAGGGAGGAACCTTTTCCCTCTTACATAGTGCATGAATCATATAAAACGTGGGGAATTAATAATATTGTACATTATGATACTGCTGTAGACAGGAATAGGCTACAGCATTAAGAATGCTCACTGCACTTCCCTGGTGGTCCAGTGGATAAGACTCTGCACTTCCAGTGCGGGGGACCCAGGTTCCATCCCCGATCAGGGCACTAGATCCCACGTGCCGCAACTAAGAGTCCACATGCCACGACTAACGATCCCGCATGCTGCAACTAAGACCTGGCGCAGCCAAATACATAAATAAATAAATATTTTAGCTATATATATGCTACTAATAAAGAATTTTTATTAACACAGGAAATACTCTTGCTAAAACAGTATATAGGAAAAGCAGATACATGTTTTATCTATGAAGAATACATAGAAAAGTCCAGAAGGAAATTACATCAAAGTATTTTAAATGGCTACATTTAGGCAGGAGGCTTATGGAAAACTTTTCCTTTAGCTCTATACTTTTCAGTTTTCTGTAATCTGTATTATGTTTATAGTTGTGGTTTTTTTTTTTTTTATTATTCTGGATTAGTTTGGATGTCCTGTTCATAAACTAAAGCATAAAATCACCCATCGTAAGGTGGATGCCTCCCAGGCTTCTGACTTTCACCTTCTTCAAAGCAGGCCATCCGTGCCTCTGCATCCAGAGCACTCCCTCGGGGTTGGTTCTCCTCCATGTGACCGTGACAGAGGAAGGCAGTGCTGATCCCCTCACGTCCCCGTCCAGTGACCCCCCTCTCTGTGTTGTTTCCCGCAGTGGCCCTAAGGAAAACAGAGACCAGCCATCATCTCTCCCTCGACAAAGCCAGTGTCCCGCCCGAGCTCTTCCAGAAGTCATCGCAGTTAGCAGAGTTACCGCAGAAGCCGCCACCCGGAGACCTGCCCCCGAAGCCCACGGAACTGGCTCCCAAACCCCCAATCGGAGACTTGCCACCTAAGCCGGGAGACCTGCCCCCCAAGCCGCAGCTCGCAGACTTGCCTCCCAAGCCGCAGGTGAAGGACCTGCCGCCCAAGCCGCAGCTGGGAGACTTGCTGGCGAAACCCCAGGCAGCAGACGCCTCTCCCAAGGCCCAGCCGCCCCCAGAGCTCGCCCCCAAGTCACACCCGGCCGATCTCTCCCCGAATATCCCGAAGCAGGCGTCCGAGGACTCCAACGACCTCACGCCCACCCTGCCAGAGACGCCTGTGCCGCTGCCCAGGAAGATCAACACGGTGGGTGGACACCCGGCCGGCCCAGCTCGGGCATCATGGGGGCGTGGAGCCTGGGGGTTGGGACCGGGCTGTGGACCCCGCAGACAGACCTCAGGACCTGCGTTCCCTGTGACCACGGGGGCTTGGCCACTTAATTACGTGCCCTGAGCCTAGGTTTCCTTATATGCAGACCAGAGCTAGGACAGTGCCTGAGTTCATGGGTGATGAAACGCAGTGACAGATGAGCTGCACCCAGTAACACTCGGCAAGTGGTCGCTCTCGCCTCAGATCCTTGAGGAGGAGACCTTTCCTCTCCCAAGGTCGCAGGAAAGCGGTCTCCCTCTCAGGGTTCTGAGCACCTCGCTCCGCTGCTTCTCACAGCATCTTCCTGGAGGAATTGGGCGCAGGGCCCCAAAAGACTTGCACCCACACAGAATTTGGTTTGAAGTCTCCCATTCCAACTTTGTCCTGAAATGCTTTCTACTCTAGGATATAGCCATTTTACTTTAATGTAAACATGCTTTTCAGCCCCGCTGCCCGCCCCAAAATGTTTTTTGGAAAAACGGAGCTCTGGGAAGATGCACGTGTGCTGTCTGTCCTGCCCATGGCCGCACCCTCACAGGGTCACGAGCACCCGGGTCAAGGAGCACAGTTAGTGGGGGACTAAAAGCCTCTACTCACATCTTACTACAAAAAACCAACGTTGCAATAAAAGTGTGTCACTTCGGTACTAAAGGAAAAGTGAGACGAGTAAAATCCATCCTCCCCTGGGTGGGAGACCATGCACACGTGCATCAGCGGGTGCTTGCCCTTCTCCAGGGCAGGCTCCCGAGACGCCCGAGCACCACGCATGGCCTTGACCTGCGCATAATTCCAGTTTGTGCTGCTTTACTGTTCATCTCATGTAACCCTCCCTGTCATAAGTGGCCACACGCAGCTTGCTCACAGAGTCAGAGCTGAGAAGACTTAAGATCTCTACTGGCCACAGCTCCGCCGGCTTCTCAGACCCCACCAGCTCCAGCACAGCCCAGGGAGAGGGCTGCAGAAGCCAGCGGGTCGTCAGGGTGACTGACCGAGGGAGAAACCAGCAGACAGGAAAAGCGCTTGACCCAAAACTTTTAGAGACACAGCTTGCTTTTTTTCTTCCTAATTATTTAATAAGCTGGGCACCAGAACCATCCTTTAGAAGGTCATTTCCCTATTTCCATCTTCCTGTTTGCAAAGAACTAGAAATCCAACAAATAAAAGCCCAAGTCAAAATGGATCAAAAGCTAACACGTTTTGGGGAACTGCCTGGCGTCCTCCCCGCCCCAGGCTGCCCTGCCCTGTTTAAGCAGCGTGTGCTGACTCAGTGCTTTGCACGAGGGGCTGAGAAATGTGTTTATGCCGCACGTTCCGTGTGCAGAAGCTGCACGTCCTGCTTTACAGCATGTTTCCCCAAACCATTTTTAGACTCTTCTGTCATCTCCGCAAGCTGCCGTGGGTTGGGGAAGGGGAGAGCGCCTTGCAGTTCTAGGTGAAGCTGGATTTTGGTCCCTGCCCACGATGTTTGCCATCCGATGGAAGTCATCGGGGCTGCCTGCTCGCTCACACCGGGCTCTGCCTTGCTGCTCGGGGCAGAGGGCCTGTCGGGTCTGGAGGGCACCCAAGGCTCGGGACACCTGCCCACAGGCCTCCCCCCTTTCACCGAGGAGAAACTGAGGCTCAGGGAGGTGAACTCACTCGCCCAGTCAGTGTGTCTCTTTCCCTTCGGTCTGTCCTGTGAGCTAAAACCCCGTTTCTTTCTTGAAGGGGAAAAGTAAGGTGAGGCGAGTGAAGACCATCTATGACTGCCAGGCGGACAATGACGACGAGCTGACCTTCATGGAGGGCGAAGTGATCGTGGTCACCGGAGAGGAGGACCAGGAGTGGTGGGTACGTACCAGTCGTGAGGACCAGAGTGCCCCGGGGCCTGCCAGCCCCGCCTCTTAGCCAGCGGCCAGAGCTTTGCAACTGGGTCAGGAGAATTCACCCTCGCACATGCTTTAGCCTTATCACACCACAACCTGTAAGCTCTAGGTACGTTCTGGTTTCCCAGCCAAGCTCTGCTCAGGCCCTGCCCTCCACCGCCGTGCGTCTCCTCCCCGAGTTCCGTCCTTCATCCCGCCTGCAGTTCTCTCTCTGTGAAGTGGGGCCTGATCCCTGCTTCACGTGACTTTAGAAGATTGAATGAGAATATGTGAAACTCCTTTTACCTGAAAACCTGCTGCCCAGGTGTCAGGAAGGAAAGGCATCCCTGTCCTCCCGCCGTGGCCCTTGAAAATGCCCCGGTTCTCGGTGGCCGCAGGGGTGGCTGACATGTCCCCAGCTGTCTAGGTTGCGGCCGGAGGGAGCCTCCAGTGGTTCCTGCCAGGCAGAGGTGCAGTGGGCAGAAGCCTCCTGTGCTTTTCCTCGTCGAGCATTTCCCGACCCCAGCGTGGAAGTTCTTCTTCCTTGGCAGCCTGAGCCCCTCCTGCCCAGAGGGTCCTGGCTCTGTCTGCCGAGAACGGGGCCTGCGGTTCACAGCTGAGCCAGCAGAGCCTGCTGATGCCCAGGAACGTGTGCACATCCACACACACACACACACACACGCGCGCGCGCGTGCACACACATGTACTTTTGGCTTCCCCTCCTTTGGGCCCAGACAGTGACTTCAGATTCTTGGCCACAGCTGTGGGGATTTTGCTTGGACTGCAGCAGTGGTTCAGCCAGGGGCAGTTTTGCCCTCCAGGCACATATGACAACATCTGGAAACATTTTGATTATCAGGACCTGGGCAGGGTGGGTGCTTCCTGCTTCTGGGGGGTAGAAGCCAAGGCTTCTGCTAAGCATCCAACAGTGTTTGGAATAGCTCCCACCCCAGAGAACCATCTGGCCCCAGTGTCGGGAGTACCGAGGTTGAGGAACCCTAGACTCTCTCCCTCTCTCTCTCTGACATGGGAGTCTGGCAGCTTAGACTCTTGACAAGGAGATGGACCCTAAAGGCCCAAGGTGACTTACTCTGAGGCCCTGGATAAAGCATGTCCTTTCAGTAAGCCTCAGTTTCCTCCTCTGAAAAGTGGGGCATGAGTCTAAGAACTCACGTGCATGACACCAGTTAAGACCCCGTGAGATGGGCCGGCCAGGCCTCACTCCACTCTTCAGAAGGGAAGCTGGTGGACAGTGGCCCGGGTGACCGCCCGAGGCCACAGTCCCGGTAAACGAAGGAAGCAGCCCTGGGCTGACACGCAGCTCCTGCGCCGGCCACCCTCCGTGCAGCAGGCACTTCATGCAGGGAAATGAGCGCGGGCCTGGATCTCGCTCCGTAATTGTCCCGTGAAGCCAGCGTGCGTGTCGTATTCTTTCTCCTCATAGGCTTCTCTTTAATGCAGTTCACGCTGGTGTAACTGAAGTTATTAGGAACTTCTGTCAGGTCACCATGGCTTCCAGGTTCAGGCAGCAGACGACAAATCGGCCGTAAAACTTGCCCTCGTCCATCTCAAACTTTCACAATGTCCTTCCCCCGCACAGCAGCCAGAAAGCAGGTTCTTGGTACACAGAGGCCCCTCCATATACATAATCGTCAGTGTAATCTCTCAACAGGCTGAGAAATAGGGGTTTTTTAGCCCCGCTTTACAAACAGGAGGCTTAGCACGGTTTGCCTGAGGTCGCCCGGCAGGAAAGGTGGCCAGACAGCCTGGTTGAGCGCATTGTTGAAGCTGCAGCCTGGGCGAGACCGTAGCAGGTCAGCCCCCTCTGTGGGCCGCTGTCCCTTTGTGTGTAGAGTGAGGGGTCACGGGACTGTACCTCCCGGGGCTGTGTCTGCGGGTGCAGTGATCCACGTGAACCACGTGGTCCTCCCCCATGTGGTGCTTTCGTGCTGTGTCTCACCGTGGCCTGCATCCCGCCCGGGTCAGGGCCACCTCCAGCCTGACACCTGTCCTTTCTCCCTGCAGATCGGGCACATCGAAGGACAGCCCGAGAGGAAGGGGGTCTTTCCGGTGTCCTTTGTCCACATCCTGTCCGACTAGCAAAAAGCAGAACCTTCAGATTGTCTGCACCTGTCATGCAAGACTGCTGCGTCCACGTGGCCCTGTGCTCACCGTGTATATAGCTGCTGTCACTGAGCGGGAGGCTCCCGGAGGGGCCGCCGCGGGAGGGGAACATAGCGTGTGTTGTAAATACCCTGTGGTCTCTGCCTTCGCCAGTATTAGGGTAGCCTTGGGACCCGGTGCGCCTTACTGGTTTGCCAAAGCCGTCCTTGACATCTAGCACTTCCATCTCTCTCTATGCTGTTTTCCAAGCCAACAAACAAACACAGGAATATAGGAACTGCTGGCTTTGCAAATAGAAGTGTCTCCAGCGACCGCTGAAGGGCACAGAGTTGCCTCTGTTCCTGACAATACAGTATTCTCCATTGTGTTACTGAAAATGCACCATTAGCAAAGAGGTGGGTTCTGTTTTCCAGGTGAAACTTTCGGCTCCATGACAGACCAGCCTGTAGTTAATCTGTGTACACAGTTTACAGCTACAAAAACCGACCTTGGTATTTATTGCAGAAAAGTGCTGAGTTAAATGTAAGTGTTATTCCTTCAGCAAAATATTCACTGACCCAAAACCTTGGGTGGCATTTTGCAGTGCCCAAAGCCTCATGCAAGTTTAGACAAGTGGGTTTACACTGTCTTAAGAGGATGAGTACCCGCCCCTGAGATATTACCTCATTATGCAAAAATAACATATCCTTCATGACTATTTTCACAGAAGTTTAAGACATCTGATGAAGTTCAACTTTCAGGAACCAAGGACTGCCAGAAACTATTAGCCTCTACATTATGCATGCATTTAGAAGCTTACCTGAAATCTGCCTTTTATAAAGGAATAGTATGGATAAGTTGAACTGTACATTTTTTAAACTTGATTGCCATTAAAGGAGAAATTATAAGGTTGCAACGATATTTGCTTCCAGTCAGTCATTTGGCTTTCTCAAGAGTATGCATCTACATATCACATTATGAATTAGCATCCTTCAAATGTGCTAACGCCCCCAGTGTGTCCATTTTAAAGTCTTTTCTGAGTTTTGTTCCTGATAAATTTAAACTTTCAAAAGATTATTCAAGAAGATGATGAAAAAAAAAAAAAAAAAGATGACGAATTCAAAAGTCAGTTCTGCACATCATTTATCCCCCCCTGCAGAATCCAGGTGCTGAAACCATCCTTCTCTTTTTCCATTTTCTTTACTAAGCCCCAATCATAGATAAGTTTTCCGATCTCCAGCTCTGTTCAATAGACACGTTACCTTCAAGTCAATTCATAACCAAGTTTTTGAACACTGCTATGAATTGCACTGTGAAACACGCTCTTCCTGCCAGGAGTCTCTGCCCCTCTCAGTTTTCTTCTCATCCCAGCTGTGTTCATCAGACCATTAAGAATATCGTGAGTTTTTCAGTCTTTTACGTCAGTCTGAATTTTGGGAAAGGATACAGTCATTTCACTCCACAGTCAGTGGGGCTGCTCTCTGATTCCGAGGCTCGTGTGTCATTCTGGCGTTAAGTTTGCTTAAACTGCTGTGTTGGCAACAGCACAGAAAACTAATATTTTTAAGCAGATAATCTTGGCGATGAGCAAGAAATGTTCATTTCACAGAAGCACAACTCCCAACCAAACCCTTAGGGGAAGCCTTCTTTAATAGAGTCTAGAGTCAGTGCTCAGTGAATATTTAGTTCTGCTTAAGTGATTACTATGAAAACTTTGAATAGCCACCTAATCAATAAACCTTGCATGACAAACCTGCAACGTATCAGCTGTTATTGGAAAGTGGTTTTAAGCAATTGCTTCCTCAGCGTCATGGCACATGTGAACCCCACACAGAACAAGACACCGGGAGCCAGCCGACATGCTGGTGTATGTGGCTGACAGTGTTCACAGCGTCAGTGTTTAAGCCACATGGGTGTCAGGTCAGGAAGTCACTGTCTGAAGTTATTTAGTGTCCCAGTTCATTCATTTATACTTCTTAAGTTGTATTGAAGCACCATTCATTTTTGTGGCCTACAGTATTTTCAACTGATCTCAAAATAAACTGGCTTTTTAAAAAAACACAAAAGGTAGATATCTAAAATTACATGGAGTCAATGTCTATTTTTTTCCCCTTTTGGAGTGACTTACACAAATGCCTTTTTTTGTTTGTTTTTAAACACTTTGGGTTTTATTTTGTTTTTTTCTTTCTGGTTTTGTTTTTGTTTTCCTCCTTCTGGTTTTGTTTTTGTTTTCCATCAGGAACTTGAGTTCTCTCTAACCCAGCTTACTGTGGGACATAGGAAAACTAGGTATAAGTACCTTTGGCGACCTTGGTTGAGTTTGAATCTGGTATTGTTCTTAAACTCAGTGAGCCACTACCTGCAATTTTGTACATGATACAGAGTATTTTGAAGGTATGGAACCTATGGAAAAAATAGCTAATTAGTTCTTTCTCCCCCCGCAGAGGGGAAAGTTATGTTCTGCAAATAGTGTGTGTCTTATTTTACTGTTGAACAGCAATTGCTATTTATTTTTTTATTGCCTAGAACTTTCAACATGTTGTATAGGAATCCCATAGCGCCACGAGTTAAATTCCGAATTCCCATCTGGATGTTACGCTCAAGCATCAGTACACTCGTCATTTCACATGTATTTAATGTGACAGTTTTCAAGTACTGTATGTGTTAATTTCTACTTTTTTTAATATTTAAAATTGCTTTTAAATAAACATATTCTCAGTTGATCCCAAACATCTGACATCAGGCCATTTTGTGAGTTGTCCACTACTCTTCTGATGGAGGAAATCAAAACTTCACTTGGCTGTGCTTTTGCGGGGGTGTAGGTAACACAAGTCATTCAACTTCTACATTAAAGCTCACTTTGGTTAAATAATGTGCTTCCCTCTCCTCGGCTTACGAACCATGGACCTCAATGTTTTGGTTTTCCCCCCCTCCTCCCCCCCCAACCCAATTCCCACTCCCACCTCCAGGCACCCAGCCTGCAGTCATGAAGATGACATGTTGATGCATTAAAAGCTCTTGGATGGTACCCAGCACAGACCAAGCGCTGTGCATGCACTTCTGTCATGTTGCTGTCGCCACTGGTGCCACTGCACCGTGAGCAGACCCAGGTCCAGGCACCGGGCCAGCGTTATCTCATCTCGCCCTCAGCAAGCCCTCCCGGCTTCACAGAGCTTGACAGGAGGCTCAGGAAGATCCATTACCGCGCAGCAGCCATGGGGGTCCGGGTGAGTAGTTCTGGCTCCAAGGCCATCCTCAGAATTTCCACCACGTGGGAGATGGTAAGCATCATGAACTTCTAGCGAGGGAAATGCAGCCGTGGAAAGCTGACCGAGACCGCGGCGTTGAAGATTCCGAAGCGTTGGTCTCTGCATTTCTTTTGTCTCCTTTCGTGAAAGTTGGTAGATCTTGACGCCTGTTCACACACCTCGGCAAGATAAACCCTACAGACCACCCTGTGGGGAAAATGGGGTTCGGCACGGAAGCCAGTGACTTTCCATCGGGGTGTATCTGGGAGAGGTGACCATAATTACCTGGGTGTTTCAAGCCATAATTACCTGGATGGCAGCCAGCTTTCCATCTCATTACAGAATGCTTCAATGGCTGCATTGGTTATGTATTGTTTTAAACCTGGAGCAGCCTCTCTTTGAGGTCAACACACTGGCCCCCCATTGAAAGCAGCCCCTCCAGTATGCTGTGAGCCCCCCGTGGCCTGTCTCCCAGGGGTGCTAGCAACAGGAGGGCACCCTGATCTCTCTCCCTAGGGTCCTTCAAGCCCTGGACAGTAGATGGGCCGCTGTTCCCTGTACGTGGAGTCGGTCCTGTAGGAGGCGGAAATCCTCCTCCTTCGGCCCATCTTCAGATGAGGAGATGCACTCGTAGGGCTGAAGTGGCTTGTCCAAGGTCACAGTGAGTCACAGCAGCAGCTGGAGCCCAAGGCTTTGTGGCCTCGGCCCCAGCCTCCCCGACCTCTCCCTCCCCAGCCCTGCTTTTCGCTCCTCTCCCCAACCCTGTGCCCTCCGCCGTATTTTTTAAGTCTTCCTCCTCCCAGAATGTGGGTGTATGTGCGGCAGGGGTGGGGTGGGAGTGTTGATAATTATGGGGCAATTCAGCCTACGCTACTTTGCCCCCCATGTGTTCTCCTCCATCCCAAATGGAAATCTTTCATTTCCCCGAATCTGCAGTATGTGGGTAATTTGAAGCCGGTGGGCTTCCTGGAGGAAGGGGGTCTGTGCCCATCCTGGGGGCCTGCACGCCTGAGCAGGTGAAGGCAGAGAGCTCGGGCAAAGGCTGGTGGGACAGTGTGTGGCGTACCTGCAGCAGCCGGAGCAGGGACCAGTGGTGAAGGCACAGGCAGGAACCCCTCCCCGGCAGTCATGCACCCCTTCCCGGGGGGCCCATCCCGCACGGTAACTGCTAACCTGCATCGCAGCCACGACCCCGGGCCCAGTGCCATATCAGCACGACCGTGCTCGTCCCGGCCACACTATGAAGCGGAACGATCATCTTAACCCGACAGTTTCGGAGACTGATGCTTAGTGAAGATGTAACTTGCCAAAAGTCAAGTCGGTTGTGAGGGACGGGGGCCGGACTTGAACCCAGAGGTCAGGGCCCATGTAGCTCCCAGCCGTGACCTTATGTTGCCTCTACTGCTACTGACTGGGTCCGAGCCGGCCCACTCCAGCCTTGCAGGACAGCTCAGCCCCAGGGAAGTGTAAACCAGGAAGTGCAACGAAGTTTGCAGTCCAGAGAAGTGACGGCCTTTGCAGAAGGGGCCCCGGGTGAGTAGTTCTTGGACAGCTGCTCTGCAGAGGTCGGGCTGGCATCCGGTGTCCCGGTACGTGCAGCCTGTGACTGAGAAGAAAGCGGTGGTTGAGTGAGTGTGTCTATCCGTCAGCACTGCAGCCCCGTGTGCAGGCATTGAAACCCTTAAGCTCCTGAAAACAGGAATTAGAGCTCAGATAAACACAGCTGTTTTGCAAAAATCTTACCACACAGCAAACCCTCGTCAGAGGCTCAGAAGGCCAAAACGTTGACTTTCTTCAAAACCACCAGGGGAGAAGCCCTGTTCGGCTTCACACATCTTCGGACAGGATTTAAACTTTCACTTTATAGGTCCAAGCAGATCTGAGGACGAGAGATGGCACATGTGTCATCTGCAGGCTGGCCTGAGAATCCAGCAGGGCCAGGTTTTGCGATTTGGGCCAGCGTCACCTGGCGTCCTCGGCATTAAAATCAGGTTCATCGGCCCTGAACCTGGAGTCTCAGGAGGGGCCCAGGATCTGCATTTAACCAGTATCCGCAGGTGGTCCCCGTGTACCGCCAGCGGGCACGGGTCCCTCTCAGTCTCCCAACAAGAACTGTAAACCTCCTCTTCCCCAGATACCAGTGAGAAATCACACAGATCTCCTCAGTGTTTGACGTGCAGTTGGTGACCTCCAAGTATTCCTTGCGCGGGTGAGCACATGAAGCCTCCTGGCAAGATAAGTAAAAGAACGCCCGCTGTTGAAAATGGGGGTCATGTTCGGTGGCGGGAACGTCCTCCCCAACCAGGGGTCAGAGGGAGCCTCTGGTCCAGGTTTGCTCTGCCCACTGCATACTGCTGACTCTCACCCAGTAAACAAGAGGCCTGACAATGGGCCTCTTTCTATGGTGCATTAAGCTGCAGAACAAAGACGCACAAGAATACGTTGTCTGAATGCGCAAGCTTAGTTCCTGCTCAGCTGGAACCACTTAGAAAACCCAGACACCAGGACTCCCCTGGCCTGCTCCACCTCCGGAGAGCAGTCGACTGCTTCCCTATCTGGGTCCCCTTTTACGGCTCTGCCACCGTAAGAAAGCTCTAGAGCTGATGAGCCGCGAGTGCACCCAGGCTGTCCTGCTTTCCCTTCCAGACCAGTGCCGGTGGCCGGGGTCCACTCTCCAGCCTAAAGCCGAAGCTGAGTCTGGTCTGTGCCCAAGTAGGGGGTGCGGGTGATGAGCAGCTCACACGGCGAGGGGAAGGGAAGGGAGTCTGGGTAGGCAGAGAATAGGGGCAGCGTCAAAGTGAAATCGGCTGAATGTCCACAACAGCTGGACATATGCATATGCCCCGTGACCCAAGGCTCCCGGGTAGAAATTGGGCATGTGCTGGGCAAAAAAACATGCTAGGGTGTCCATAGCAGGACTATTGATAACAGTAAAAACCTGTAAACTACCCGAATGTCCGTCCCAGTAGAATGGTTATATAAATAGGGGCATCTTCACACAATGTGTACAGCAATGAGAATGAACCAACCACACACAATAGGGGTGAATGTCACAAATGATACTGACTGAGGCAAGAAGCCACACTCAGGAGAATTCACCTTTGATTCTACATAATGTACAAAAATAGGTCATGTATGTGGTTACAAGTCACAATCACGGTTACCCGAAGGGGAACTTGGAAGGGAGGCTGGGGGAGATACTTTGGGGTACAGATGCTATTCTTTGTTCTTCTGGGTGCTGGTTACACAGGTTCGGTTCAGTTTGTGAAAATTCCTTGAGCTGTTTGCTTCTGATATGTGCACTTGTCTGTTGTGTGTGTTATCCTCAGTACAATGCTGATAAATGTGTAACCAGCTCTCAAAATATATTTTTTAAGGCCCTTATTTGTAGCATTTGCCAATTCCCATGGTGTAAATATTTCTACAATGGCTGAGTCCAAGCTACCAATATGATGTCGCTGAATGCCAAGTTGGGAAAAGAGGTATACGATCCGTTACAATCCGTTCTTGCAAGTGGGACTGAGCCAGCTCCAGCAGACCACTGGTTATACTTTAACAAAAGTGTTTTAAAGAGTAAAGTCTGCTAAAACGCAGAGGTGAAATGAGGGCTAATGAGGATAAGCCCCTTCTGACCTAGCTACCTGCTTGGCCCCATGTGAACAACACCCATCACCTACCCCCCCCACCTCCCTATACTCTTTAAAAAACAATGTTATAACAGCCTTATTGCAATATAATCCATATACCATACAATTCACTCATCAAGTATACATTTCAGTGGTTTGTTCGTAGAATTGTACAACCATCATCACAATCAATTTTAGAACATTTTCCTCACCCCCGAATGAAACCTTATACCCGTTAGCAATCACTCCCATTTTCCTCCAACCCCTGACAACCACTAATTTACTTCCTGTCTCTATAGAGATTTGTCTCTCTTGGAAATTTCATATAAATGGAATCCTAGATGGTCCTCTGTGACTGGCTTCTTCTACTCAGCATGACGTTTTCAAGGTTTGTCCATGTTGCAGCATGTATCAGTATTTCTTTTTATTGCCAAGTAATGTTCCACTGTATGGATATCCTTCATTTTGTTTATCCACTGCTGAGCAGTTGGGTTGTTCCCACTATTTTGACTATTATGAATAATGCTGCTATGAACGTTCGTGCGTAAGTTTTTGCGGGGACGGATGTTTTCGTTTCTCTTGTGCGTATACCTAGAAGTTGAATTGCTGGGTCAGAGGGTAACTCTGTGTAACCGCCTGAGGAACTCCCAGACTATTTTCCAAAGCAGCTGCACCATTTTGCATTCCCACCAGCAGTGTACAAGGGCTCCAATTTCTCCACATCCTTGACAACACTTGTTATGATCTGTCTTTTTTATTACGGCCAGCCAAGTGGGTGTGGAGTGGTATCTCATTGTGGTTTTGATTTGCGTTTCCTTGATGACATGATGTTGAGCATATTTTCATGTGCTGACTGGCCATGTGTACATCTTCTTTGGGGAAATGGCCATTTAGAACCTTTGCCTATTTTAAGAGTGGATCATGTGTCTTTTTGTTATTGAGTTGTAGGAATTCTTGATATATTCTAGACAAAGTCTCTTATCAGATGTGAGATTTGCAAAAATTTTCTCTCATTCTGTGTGTTATCTTTCCCTTCTACTCTTTTGAACCTGGATGTTGTCCTCAAGAAGATGGAACGTTCAGGAATCACAAACTCCAAAGCCTCCAAAAGCCAGGCAAATCACCTAAATATGTGAGATGGCCTTGGGTTTTTCTCCGGTAATACCATTGTTCAGGCTAAACTAAGCGTCTCTGGGGCCTCTGGAAGCATAGATGTGGGCAGTGGATTCTCTGGCCCTGGGTTTGATGCTGCATGCCCCCCGCCCCATAGCTGAGTGTATGTGGGCAAGTTAGCTGGCCCCTCTGAACCCTAAATTTTCTTTTTAAATTAAATTTATTTATTTATTTATTTATTTTTGGCTGCGTTGGGTCTTCGTTGCTGCGTGCAGGCTTTCTCTAGCTGCAGCGAGCGGGGGCTACTCTTCCTTGTGGTGCGTGGGCTTCTCATTACGGTGGCTTCTCTTGTTGTGGAGCACGGGCTCTAGGCGCGCCGGCTTCAGTAGTTGTGGCGCACGGGCTTCAGTAGTTTTGGCACACGGGCTCAGTAGTTGTGGCTCGCGGGCTCTAGAGCGCAGGCTCAGTAGTTGTGGCGCACGGGCTTAGTTGCTCTGCGGCATGTGGGATCTTCCCGGACCAGGGCTCGAACCCGTGTCCCCTGCATTGGCAGGCGGATTCTTAACCACTGTGCCACCAGGGAAGTCCCCTAAATTTTCTTGTCCATGAAACGTGGTTACTACCGCTGCCCTCACAAATGGAGATGGACAGAGAACAACTTGGAACATTTTGGAGTAGGCCCTCCTGTATAATGGTTAACTCTGTGCACATTTTACTTTGATAAATTTTTTTACTATAATGTAAGACCTACATCTGGTCTGGCGTCTGTTAGGGCTCTGTCGGGGGTAATCCCCTCCCCCACCCTGCTGTTTATGCCCAAGAGCCCGCCCGGCTGCCTCCACCCTCCATCCCCTGAGCCTTCCTGATCGCTCAAAGCTGCCTTTAGATGCCTGAACCTGCTACCTCTTAGTGCAGTGGGGAGGACGAAAGGGCTAAATACCACTACTTTTGCTTTTATTATTATTAAATCGGAGACCAACAAATGTTTCTCAGCTTGCTGGGCCAGTAAGAACTTTACCAATAATTGAAACCAAAAGAAAGTGTGGTTTCGCTCTCCTTTCAAGAGGAAGTAGCCTTCTGACCCCATCAGGGGTTTCTCAGTCTCCCCCGCGGTAGCCACCACCCCAGCCCCTGCAACAGAGCCCAGCTGGGCATTTGTGCCCCTGGAGCCCGGGGCCTGGCTGCTCTGACGATGCCCGCAGCCCGTGAAGTCGGCCTGTAGAGGGGCTGAGGACAAGAGGCAGGGTCTCAGATCCCCGGGGGAGCAGATCTGGTGGTTCCAAAGCCGGACTTCCTTTAACAGACAGGTGTACTCAGGGGTCACGGACACACCACCCAAGGTCGAGCTGTGAGTTTCAAAACAGAAATGAAACTCTAGAAGTGCCTCATCTCTGCCCCTCTGGCTCTTAACGGTAAAGTCACTCCCTTCCATGAGTCAGGCTGGGAAGTGCTGATTTCACGGTAATGCATCACCTCTGCTTAGAGAACCCTCCCTGCCAGGCAGGATTCTTGCGGCTCCGACACACCCAGCTCCCCGCGCCCTGCGCCTGGGGTGCCCGTGGGGTCAGGGGGCCCTCGGGGAGCCAAGCCCAGAGCAGGAACCCGCAGCTCCCCTTCCCGAGGCAAACCCACCCATTATGCTCCATCTGTCTCTGCGTCCGTCTGTCTTTCCCTCTACTTAAGCTGTGGGTCTCAGACTTGAGTGTTAAAAATGCAAACCCCGCACCCTGACCTCCCTGATTCTGAGTCAGCGGGTCAGGCAGAGCAGGTGGGACCCCGGGTTTTGTGCGTGTAGCAGATACGCCTGGGCACTCTGATGTGGGTGGTCACGGACTGTCCTTTGAAAAATAACATTCACATGGTTCAACATTTTTTTTTTTAAACCAAAACAACGTGTGGATCTTGAAGCCAAAAGAAGCGCTTTGTTGGATGCTGGCCTGGCCTCTCCAGCTTCATCCTGTCTCACCGTCCTCAGCCCCTTCCAACCCTGGCCAGGACCCTGCTCCGTCACAAGCACCCATGGTCTCCTCCAGCCTATTCTAGGGCTCAGGCCACCGACCAGACATAAAGCTACTAATAGGTACCATCTCTGCCTGCCTTTCACGCTCCCTGCAGCCGAGAGCCCATAGGGGGTCCTCAAACAACAACTTTAAGTAAGGGGGCCACTAAAACCCCGACCCCAATCCACCAAAGTTATCCTGAGAGAAGAAAGACGTCAGAATTACAGGAAGTGGTGTCTTTCCTCTGGCCTGGTAGAGGGTATTCAAACACAACTAGTCTGTCTGCTCTCAAAATGGAGTCCAGTTGGACTATCACAAATAAAACCCTGCTTGTGGGGCTTCCCTGGTGGCACAGTGGTTGATAATCCGCCCGCCAATGTAGGGGACATGGGTTCGAGCCCTGGTCCGGGAAGATCCCACATGCCACAGAGCATCTAAGCCCGTGCGCCACAACTACTGAGCCTGCGCTCTAGAGCCCACGAGCCACAACTACTGAAGCCCACACACCTAGAGCCCGTGCTCCGCAACAAGAGAAGCCACTGCAATGAGAAGCCCGTGCACCGCAACAAAGAGTAGCCCCCGCTCGCTGCAGCTAGAGGAAGCCTGTGTGCAGCAACAAAGACCCAACGCAGCCAAAAAAAACCCACCCTGCTTGTGCCTGCATCCAATTAGGAGGGGAGAAGGAGTGCGGAGGGGCAGCTCTGCAGGGCAGCAGGGGCCGGAGCAGAACTGGAACCCGCTCACCGGGGTCACCACCCCCAGGGCTGCTGAACTGAGGAGGGGGAGCCTGGGTTCTGTCCTTGCCTGGCTCCAGGCAACAGGAAAAGCTCGGGCAAGCCCTTTCCCCTCTACGCTTTAGTTTCATCACCCGGAAGATAGGGATTGCATAGGCTGGCCTATGGTTATGCCATCACATCTCCTTTTTCTGATTTTGACCCTCTCACCACCCTTTAGAATGAATTGTGATATCGGACCAACTCAGACAATCCAGGAGAGTCTCCCCATCTCAAAATCCTTAACTTAATCACAGCCGCAAAGTCCCTTTTGCCATGGAAGGTAATATATTCACAAGTCCCAGGGATAAGGACATGGCCGGGGCAGCGGGGGCGGGCTGCTTTATTCTGTCTATCACAAAGAGCTCAAACAAGTCTCCCAAAGTCACAGCGCTGGAGAGTAGAGAGTCTGGGTTAGGTGACACCCAGGTGGCTTTTGCTTCCTCAAACCTCTGTGACTCCATGCTGATGATCCGTGAGCTCCACCCTGTTTTCAACAGAGTGGCAGAAGCAGCAGCAGGGCCCATCTTCCTGGACTCACACTCCATCCTCCTCCGAGAGCCCCCTGTCTTTCAGCAAGCATCTCCCGTGCACCTACTATGTGCCAGACCCCAGGGACCCAGGATAATCAACACCAAACATGCCTGTGTGGACACTCAGAGTCAAGTCAGCAAAACATATGTCCTCGGTACTTCAATAAAGCAGCTTCCAAGATGGGGGCAGTCTAAATTATAACAATCCTTTTGGCAATACATAAGAGGCCCCCAAAAATATTAATACACTGGCCAAAATTCCAACTCTTGAGAATTTTTCCTAAGAAAAATAAAAGACTTCTGCTATGCTTTTATTTTAAAAATTCACATGGCTGGTTAATTATGGTACATCCACCCAATAAAATAATATGTAGCCACAAAAAACATGCAAACATACTTAATGTATGGTGTTTCAGGGTACAATCTAACAACCACCAACAGGGGACTGATTTACAAAGGCAAAGTGCTTCCTGACAATGGAATGCTAATGGCTGTCAAAAAGAAGAAATTGGAAAGTCTGCACATGTCAAAAGAGAAAGATCTCCATTACATGCATGGTTTATACGTGGAAAAATTCTGGAAGGATTTGAGTACCATAGTTCTGAGGTCAGAACTATACTTGGCACTTTCTTATATTGTGATATATATTTTTTAATCTATTATTATATATAGTAAGCTGGGGGTGACAGATCATAGCATAACTTCTTTGGAAAGTGGGTCATAATATTTAATAAATTCGAAGTTACGCGTATCTGCCTACTACACAGCTACTCCACCCCAGGAACAAAGAGATTCTTTCCTACATGTGCACAAGGGGATGTGGAAAAGAAGATCCATGCAAAAGCACTGTTTAAAAGAGCAAAGTATTAGAATAATGCAGATGTCATCCCCAGAAAAATGAACAAAGCAACCACCGTGTTAAGTTTATCCAGCAGAATACTAACCAATGTTGATTAATTCTTGGAATGAATTAGCCAAATTTTTCAGGTAGGTACTAGGTACACTTCTTATACCTAAAAAATGATCCCGGCTCTCAGGGGGCTCCCACTCAACTGGGGAAAGGTAGGGAAGAGAAAGTGGGAGAGACACAAAGACTCCACAGTTTTTCACGTGGTAATAACGAGTGCTGTGAATCACGGAATGAGTAGACATGGGCTACATGTAGCAACATGAATAAACAGTCTGGAGTAGAAAAGAAAGTTGCCGGAAGTGTTCATATGAAATGAAACCATTTATATGAAGTTAAAAAAAATCTACAAAATTCTACGTGTTGCTTATGGGTATATGGGGATGATTAACCCCAAACTCAGGGTAGTGGTTGTCTCCGGGAGGGGCCAGCGGGGGAGCCACAGGCACGGATTCTGGCATAGGGCTTCCGCTCCCCCATCGCCCCCTCCCAAAGAACAGGAAAGAAGCAAAGAAGGAAGGGGAAGATCTGCTGCAAACATGGCAAAATGTCAAGACCCGACAGAGTACGCGGAGAAGGTGGACCTGGAGGGAAGGTTGTGATGTTCACGGTTGGGACCTGGGGGCGAGGAAGGGGCCTCCCGGAGAGAAGAGCCTTGGGAACAGACAGGAGCTCTTTCTATCATGGAGCTGAAACTCTTTCATAACTTTAAAGAAATGAAAAACCAAGTTGCTTTTCTTTCCTGGGCCTGAGCTGTAGTCAGGGTGGCGTCCTCCCTGCCCTTGTCCACACCACGCTCAACCTCATCTTGGGTCTGTTTATTCATTTTTGCCTCTTGTGGTCCCTCCTGCTCTGGCCTTTTCAGCCGGCAGTTGGTGAGAAAGTACACAGGATTCTCCCATAAAGCACAGCTGTCCAACCTCGCGTGCAAATGCCAGCAGCCCTGGGGCTGGGGAACGTCTTCTGTGTTCTGAGTTCTTCCAGGAAATACTTACAGAGCACCGGCTGGGTGCTGGGCCCTGCTCTGTGCTCAGGAGACCACAGGGAAAAGGATAGACAAGATCCGCATTTTCCTGAAGCTTCCATTCAGTGGGAGGAAACAGAAAATAAATAAGTGGAATAAATACCACCTGGTAATAAGTGTCCTGGAGAATATGAAACAAGATAATCTGATAGTGACGAGTGTCGCTTGGTAGTCCCAGGGGAATTTAGACCCTTCTCTTTTTCCCACAACAAGGTTTAAAATGAACTTTTGTTAATCCAAAAAAAAAAAGAGGTTTTAGGTTTACGATTCTATTTCACTGAAAGAAGAGGGAATTCAGGTTAAAACGGTGTCATTTTCCCAACTGTTAATTTTGGAAAGAATCATTTTACTCTTTCTCGTGCTCCCGAAATACCTTCAGTGTACCAAGAATGGGACTTTTCGGAGCTGTATTTCTCTGATGATAATGTCTGTTCTTTCCCTGTTCTTGCCACAAAGAGTTAGCAACAACCATTGCAGGAAAAAAAAAAAAAAAAAAAAAAACAGTTCCTCCTGGTACCCATCAGGTGGCCTATCCAAAGATTCACTTTTTTAAACTGTCAAACAAAAATATCAAGGGAGGGGCTTCCCTGGTGGCGCAGTGGTTGAGAGTCCACCTGCCGATGCAGGGGACACAGGTTCGTGCCCCAGTCCGGGAAGATCCCACATGCCGCGGAGCGGCTGGGCCCGTGAGCCATGGCCGCTGAGCCTGCGCGTCCGGAGCCTGTGCTCCGCAATGGGAGAGGCCACAACAGTGAGAGGCCCGTGTACCGCAAAAAATATATATATATATATATCAAGGGAGACTATGATGATTATATCTGTACTCTTTTATTTTTTATTTATTTATTTGTTTTTTATTAGTTTCTGCTTTATAACAGTGAATCAGTCATACATATACATCTGTTCCCACATCCCTTCCCTCTTGCGTCTTTTATTTTTTAATTCATTTTTTAAATTGACATAGTTGATTTACAATGTTGTGCTAGTTTCAGGTGTGAAGCAAAGTGATTCAGTCAGTTATACACACACACACACACACACACATATGTTCTTTTTCAGGTTCTTTTCCATTATAGGTTATTACAAGATCCTGAATATAATTCCCTGTGCTATATAGTAGGACCTTGTTGTTTATCTGTTTTATATATATTAGTGTATATCTGTTAATCCCAAACTCCTAATTTATCCCTCTCCCCTTTTTCCCCTTCGGTAGCCACAAGTTTGTTTTCTAAGTCTGTGAGACTCTTTCTGTTTTGTAAATAAGTTCATTTGTACCATGTTTTAGATTCCACATATGTGATATCATATGGTATTTGTCTTTCTCTGTATGACTTCACTCAGTATGATAATCTCTAGATCCATCCATGTTGCTGCAAATGGCATAATTTCATTCTTTTTTATGGCTGAGTAATATTCCATTGTATATGCGTACCACATCTTCTTTATCCATTCATCCGTTGATGGACATTTAGGTTGCTTCCATGTCTTGGCTATTATAAATTCACTCTTTTCAACGCTTTTTTTTTTCCTTTTAAGGATAAATGGCACAGGAGAAATCATTTGTTCTTCTTTCCAGAAAAGTTTCATGAACACCATCCTGTGAAGACCATTGTGTTTGGAGTTGGGGTGCAGATGATGGAAGGTCGGAGCTTCCTGACTATCAGGTCCTTAGGCAGCCCTAGCATGAGGCAGAAACGCATCGCCATAGGATTTCAGGGCAGAACAGGGTATACTTCCAGCAGGGACAATCAGGGCACACTTGTGGAGCTGGTGACAGTGGGGCTGGGCTTTGAAGGCTAAAAAGGATTCCCAAGGGGGGCCCAGAGGCTGGAGGCACAACCGTCTTTATCTTTTCTCAGGAATCACTGTCCTTACTGCCTATTGTCCTGTGTCTGAAACAGTATTTTTTCCTTTTTTTTCGGTTAAGGATGGAGAATAATTCCGGTCCTTGTTACCCTACCTCAGCTAGAAGTCCTCCCAACCTGTTTTTATGGGTAAAACCTCTTCCTATGGGTGATCCGTACGATTCATATTAATGGGCTTACCTAGTGACTCGGTTCCTAGGTATCCACGGGTTCATTTGAATTCTAGAGTGGGTTCTTGTAATGGAGCTGAGCACGGGCATGGGGTCCGGAGACCAGGTTCAAGTCCAGCTTCTGGTATAAAGAGATGGCATTGGGCACATCACTTTGACTCTCGGGCTGCCATTTCCTTTTCTGTCAGATGACAGTAGCAGCACCTGCTCACCGTGAGGGACAGGATTTGAGGGTTAAGAGAGTGGGTGTAAAATCCCTCTGTAAACTCACAAGCCCCATGTATTGCAAGGTCTGTTTATTAGCCAATTTTACAGCCACCCTCCTATCATCCAACAAAGCTGGTGCTCAAGGAACCGTTTGATGGTGGCTTAATCAACTTACAAACGGGCACGAAAAGCAATGACAATATATTGAAAAACTTTGTGCCAAAGACAAATGTCAATGGAACGAATGCATGTGGCATTCACCTTTCGAGGATTATCTGTGCCGTTTGCCACCTCCCCGTCTTCATTTGTATATGTAACCACAACTATTGCTACAGATCATCTTTCTTAGAACGCTTCAGGGGCTTTTCCTTTTCATGAATGTGATTCTTACCAGCACTCTTCTGCCTCCAAATAGCGATAATGAAAAAGCAACAACCACTAACATCCTCAGTCAGCTCCTCGTGTGCCCTGTGCAGCACTAAGCACCTGAGCTGTGTTAATCTCATTGACTCCTCACCGTGGCCCTGTGGGCTGGACTGTGATCATCCCCATTTTCCTGATGGGTAAGCTGAGGCTTAGAGACTTTCAGGAGTGAGTGCCAGATCCTGTCTCTAAAACCTTTCACTGTTCAAGCAAATCAGGTCAGATTCTCAATAGCCAGAATGCATCCAACTAGAACCCTCAACTGTGTGTGTGTGCACATGCGTGCATTCCTTCCAGCCCAGTCAACTTCAAGAAGAAAGAGATAAGTGACTATATAAGCTTATTTTGAGAATTCCTGCCTTTGTCTTTAAGTACGGCTTGAGGGGTTATGCCAGAGTCAGTTGACACCAGGGGACTGTCACATTCGTTTCATTCATTCATATTCATTCAGCTCGCTTATTTAGCCCTGACAGCTCCAGGCACTCTGCCACTACACAGAAACATAAAAAATAATGACTTGAAGGCGTATTGCATTGTGGTTAAGAGAATGGATGCAGGCATCATCTGAAAAATGGAGATGACGGTAGTGCCCACCGCTAAGTGAGATCACGTACGTCAAGCACTTAGTTGGGTGCATGGCATGTAGTAAACACTCCGTGAGTATTTCCTATGGACACCCAGCCGAGGCACAGCCAATGGACTGGAGCCACTGGGCTCCCAGCAGCATACCGCTAACGATTGTGATGGGGGTTTCTGTCTGGAGCAGCTCCAGGTGCCCAGCTCTCCTGCCCCCAGGGCCTGTCTCTGTGGCCGGCTCCGGGCTGGGTGCCCACGTCGGTAGGAGTGTTGCAGGCGCCCCCTCTGCCCCCACGCTGGGTCTGGGCATCTTGCTCAGCTTCACCAGCCTTTGGCCTCCACTACTCTGGCCTTCACAGTTGATGTGCCCACTTCAGAGCTGGCAGCTGCCGGTGACCCTGCCCAGGTCCTCGGAAGCTGCCTGCCACAGTGAGCGTTGGGTGAAAGAAAGGGCAAGGCTTATTCTAGACCCCTGTGTTCCTCAAACTTGAGTGTGCCTGAGAACCACTTGGCAACGGCCATGAAAATGCAGGTTCCTGGGCCCACCCAGACCTACTGAGCAAGACTATGTGGGAGGGGGCAAAGCCTGGGAATCTGTATTTTTAACAAATACCCCAAGGGATCCTGATGCAGGTGGCTCTGGGACCATGCTTTTGGAAAACTTAGTTTTCTCATCTGCAAAATGGGAACACTAATAAAACTCCAAATTATAAGCATTAAGTACAATTATTTTCATAACCAAAAATTGTTAAAGAACACCGGATTGGGAGTCTGGAGAGCTGGGCTGAGACCTAACTATGTCTCTAACTCGCTGTGTGACCTTCCGCAAGTCACTCAACGTTTCTGTGACTCAGTTTCCTTGTGTGCAAACGGGAGGGAAGAGTACTGCCTTATCTTCATCACAGGGCTGTTAAGGGACATCCCAGGAGACCATGGCTATGGAAATTCTTTGAAATGTAAGAAGTGCTGAGCTTCTAAAACGCAGGCCCATGGAAAATGAAACCAGAGCAGGAAAGCATGAGGGCTGGCCCAGAGGCAGCCAGGGCCTCAGGGAGAGCTGAAGGGGGGGACCCAGGGGACATCCCTGGGGAAGCGGGGAATGTCCCGTGCGTGGGTGAAAAGAGGCCAGCACGAGGGAGGCCGCTCTCCAGGTGAGGCAGTGAGAGTAGGCAGACCAGTATAGACACACTGAGACTACAGCCCTTAATGGGATGAAAAGAGAGCCTTTATCCACACGGAGCCATCGCAAAAAGTGTCACTGGAACTCAAACAGAAAACCCAAGTTACAGAGGGAACATGTAAACAATATTTCATGCATATTTTATAGGTGCATACATATGTTTACGGAGTAAAAGTGTAGATGTATTTAACAAGCATGTGTATGTCACTCTTAAGTGCCAAACTCTATCCTAGGTGTTTTGTAAACAATAGTTCATTTAACCATCCAAACAACATGCAGAGGTGATACTATTCATATCTGCAGTTTGCAGGTGAGGACCATCTGGCCCCAGAGAGGGTGATTAATGGGTCAAAGTCACACAGCTAGAAGGCGGCAGAACCAATATTCCCCACCCAGTTGTTCTGGCTCTAGAATCCTCATTCATAATATGGTTCTGGCTCCTGGTAAGAAAGGTAAAGACTAAAGTTAGGACATAAGAGTTACCCCTGGAGCAGGAAGGAGAGAAGAGGAACAGGGGAGGGAATAGAGGGAGCTCCAGTTCTATCTGTTATGTTTTTTGTTTTTTTTCAGAGAATCTGAGCAAATATGAATGTATTTGTTTCCCAGGGCTGACATAACAAAGTACCATAGACTGGGTGGCTTAAACAACAGAAATTTATTTTCTCACAGTTCTAGAGGCTGGAAGTCCAAGGTCAAGGTGTTGGCAGGGTTGGTTCCATCTGAGGTCTCTCTCCTTGGCTTGTAGATGGCTACCTTCCCTCTGTACATGTCTATGTCCTAATCTTCACTTCTTATAAAGACGCCAGGCATTGTGGATTAGGGCCCACCCTAATGGCCTCATTTTAACTGTAGGACCTGTAGTCACATTCTGAGGTCCTGGGGGTTAGGACTTCGACACAGGAATTTGGTGGGGGGACACAGTCAGCTTGTAACAATGACCAGATGATATGACAGAGCTAATGGTGGGTACATGGTTGTTTGTTATGTTAATCTCTATACCGCTTTGTATGCATGAAATATTTCTTAATAAAGTCAGTGTGTTTGATAACAGTACCGTGTTCACAGTAATGATGAAAACACAGTGGCTGGGAAGGCACAGGAATCCAAGAGGAATAAAATGGCCACCTGTAGCCTGTCTGCCATCTGGATCAGGCTCCTCAGCCCTGGCTGAACATTAAAAGCACCTGAAGAACTCTGAGAACATTCTGAAGTCTGAGCACACCCAACATCAATTAAATTGGAATCTTGGGCTGGGCTCAGGTATTGGAGGGTAAACAGGTTCCCCAGGTGATTCTAATACGCACCAGGGCTGAGAAGCACTGCTCTATAAGTCCGTGGCTAATCTGGAATCACCTGGAGGGCTTGCTAAACTCCAGGATGCTGGACCCCACCCCCAGGTTTCTGAGTGGGTAGCTGGGATGGGGTAGAGACTTTTTTCCTTATCAGTTCCCAGGTGATTCTGGTACTATTCTCCAAGGATCCTGCTTTGCGAACACTGCTCTGAGAGGTTGCCCACTGCAGACAGATGCCTGGTTTTTGATGAGCACAAGGTGTTGTAAAGATTGGAATGTGAATGTCTAAGGATGGAGGATGTGCTCCCCGTCACTACAGTCCCCACCATTCCCTACTGTTCAGGTGGGCAGGTGTCAGTGGCTGGACCTGTCAGGTAAGGTATCAGTATCTCTCCCCCATTCACCCATCCTTTCTTTATTCAGCGCACCTTTATTTAGCAGTCGTAATGTTTCGGGTACCATTCTAAGGGCTGGGACCTCAGTGCTGAACAAGACATTGTGTCTGTCCTGGAGGAAATGGCACTGAAGGGGAAACGGTGCTTTGCTCTCTCACACGCTCCTTCCCTTCTCTCCTGTGTGCGTTTCAGGCCAGCAGTGGCCTCCCAGTTTATTGTTTAAACCTGTGTGGGATGAACAACCTCACGCAGAAGTGAATAAAGAAGTGAATTCAACATTGCGTGTACAGTGTGACTGCAACTGTTTTAAAATGCATTTTAAAAAAGACAGAGATAATACATCAAAATGTTAAGAAAGAATGGCCGACCCTGGACAGGACATTATGGATGAGTTTTGCTTGCTTTCTTATACCTTTCTCTCTTGATTTTTTTTTTTTTTTTTTTTGCGGTATGCGGGCCTCTCACTGTTGTGGCCTCTCCCGTTGTGGAGCACAGGCTCCAGACGCGCAGGCTCAGCGGCCATGGCTCACGGGCCCAGCCGCTCCGCGGCATGTGGGATTCTCCCGGACTGGGGCACGAACTCGTGTCCCCTGCATCGGCAGGCGGACTCTCAACCACTGCATCACCAGGGAAGCCCTCTCTCGATTTTTCTATAGTGAATATGTATTACTTCTTTTTTTTTAATTTTTAAATTTTGTTTATTTTTGGCTGCGTTGGGTCTTCGTTGCTGCACACAGGCTTTCTCTAGTTGCAGTGAGCGGGGGCTACGCTTTGTTGCAGTGCACGGCCTTCTCATTGCGGCGTTGGCTTCTCTTGTTGCGGAGCACGGGCTCTAGGTGCACGGGCTTCAGTAGTTGTGGCACACGGGCTTAGTTGCTCTGCGGCATGTGGGATCTTCCAGGACGAGGGATCGAACCCGTGTCCCCTGCATTGGCAGGCGGATTCTTAACCACTGTGCCACCAGGGAAGTCCCATGTATTACTTTCAAAGTTAAAAAAATAACTCATATAAACACCCTCTTGCCCCGGGTGTGTATGCACGTGTGTGTGCATGCTTACACCTATACTTGTCGGCTAGGGTAGAGAGACGTTTTATGCTCCGAGAAATGACTCATTTAGAAAGTGGTTTTATTTCAGTGTGATCGTAGGGGAGACATTTCTGTGCCTTCTCACGTAGGGCCATTTGATTTCCCATGGAACATGTCACTGATACAAGATCGTACCTCCACGTAATTGAGTTTTTCTGCACAGTGAAAGTTGACCCATTTACACAGCAATTCCCCCGTAAGTAACTGTTTAACAGCACGGGCTCTAAAATCACTCCCAGCTTTTCTCCAGGATTTAGGCTCTTCGGAGAGTGTGAAGGGCTACTTTCCCCTCCCACCACCATCATTACATGATCCCAGGGAGTTGGCAGTGTTTTCACTTTGCTCTCTTGCGTTTAGTGGTGATTGTCACTTTGCAAGGGACCAGTGACAAGCCATGCGTGTCCATCGATTCCCGGGAGGGGCGGAGAGCGAGTGGAGCCGGCTGCGCCTGCGTCAGTCACATCACCGCTGCCTGCCACGTGCTGTGCTCGGGCACATGTGAAATCCCTCTTGCAGGTGTGCTTTGGTTTGTGCAGTTCCAAGGCTCTAAAGTCTAGGCAGTGCTTTCTAAAGTTCCTCCAAGAACTTCTGTGCTCCGGAAGACACTGTGTATCATATAGTAAGAGCCACAGCAACAGCCATATACTAAGTATCTTCCAGGTGAACTTCTACCTGTGCTCCACACTCAGCCCCTGCAATGACCCCATGGCGTCGGTGTCATCGTCACCCCATTTTATGTGACAGGGAAACACAAGAGGCTGAATCCTTTCCCCGAGGTCCTGAGGCTGATGAGAACTAAAGTCAGGATTTGAATTCGGGTCTATCTTGACCCTGAACTTTCCCACTATGCCACTCTCTTTTCTCAGAAACACAAATTAAGGTACAATAATAATAAAAATATTAATACCCAAACTACATTATTTCATACTAATTGCTTTTACTTTCAGTTGTTAAAGGATCCCTTATATAAACTGGCTGCTCGCAAGGAGTTCCAGCGCCTGGTTGCCCAGATTCTGACATTTTGGTTCATTTGTGCAGCTCTATTGTGGCTATGTTGAAATACCAAAAATATACTAAAGGTCCTGCTCACTAGCTTCCCCCATCCCCTGGCCAAATTTTCCTTCCATCCTTTTTTTTTTAAATCCAGGTAAAATTCTCATAACCTATAGTTAACTGTTTTAATTTTTTATTTTATTTTTTTATTGAGATACAGTTGATGTACAATATATAGTTAACCATTTTAAAGTGAACAGTTCAGTGGTACTTAGTACATTCACTGTGTTGCACAACTACCACCTTGATTTAGTTTCAGAATATGTTCATCACCCTTAAAGGAAACCCCTAAGCAGTTACCCCCATTCTCTTCTCCTCCCGGCCCCTGGAAACCATCACTCACTAGCCCCAGTTCTGCATGGCAGGTTAGGATCCCTGTCCCAGCCTAAGGGCGAGCTCTCTCTCCACCTCTCTGAGTGGGATTCTCCAGCCGGAAGGGGCTGCCTGAGCCACCTGCAAGCCCCCTTCCAGGAAGGCAGCCCCTAGAGGGTTCAGGCTTTGTCTCCTCCCTTAAGTCTGCTGGTTCTGAATGGCTGGAGGTGAAGGGACCCAGGTGACCAGGTACATAGAGCGTCACTGAGTTGGCTTTTACCCCAATGGAAAATGGAATCTGCTTAATTGCAAAATACTAACCAGCAGGACAAAAACGGAGTGCCTGCGTCTCCTGACTTCTACCTTCTGTTACCTTGTCCACGTAATAGCGTTCACTCTTGGGGAAAACGCAGATGCTCAGCAGAGAAACACGTAGTTTTGAGGGGCTTTTGCCTATGTGACGGAAAGAGCTAGCTACTTTGCTTGAAAGATGGGAGGACCGCCCGTGCCGTGTGTGGACCGCCTGTGCCGTGGGAGGACCGCCCGTGCCGTGGGAGGACTGCCTGTGCCATGGGTGGACTGCCTGTGACATGCGAGGACAAGATTCTAAGACTGAAACTAAAACGTGCGTATGCTATTTTACAGTTTATAGAGCATTCAAAATTCATTATCTCATGGTGCCTTCTCAACGACAGAATGAATGTTATTATTCCCTCTTTTTAAAAAAATATTTATTTATTTATTTATGGCTGTGTTGGGTCTTTGTTTCTGTGCGAGGGCTTTCTCTAGTTGTGGCAAGCGGGGGCCACTCTTCATCGCGGTGCACAGGCCTCTCACTATGGCGGCCTCTCTCGTTGTGGAGCACAGACTCCAGACGCGCAGGCTCAGTAGTTGTGGCTCACGGGCCTAGTTGTTCCGCGGCATGTGGGATCTTCCCAGACCAGGGCTCGAACCCGTGTCCCCTGCATTGGCAGGCAGATTCTCAACCACTGCACCACCAGGGAAGCCCTCTTATTCCCATTTTACAGACAAGGAAATTAAAGGAGTCAGAAGTTAAATGACATGCCCAGGCTGCACAACTGGAAATGGTAGGCCGGCCTTCCTGACTCCAAAATCAGCTCTGTTTTCAGGATGCTGGATGTTACGAACTGAATGGTTGTGTCCCGCCAAGATTCCTGTGTTGAAACCTGATCTCTCGTGTGATGGTATCGGGAGGTGGGACCTTTGGGAAGTGATTAGGTCATGACAGCAGAGCCTTCATAGATGGGATTAGTGTCCTCATAAAAGAGGCCCCCAGAGAGCTCCTTCCCCTCTTCTGTCCTGTGAGGACACAGTGATGAGGGCTGTCTATGAACCAGGAAGAGGGCCCTCACCAGACGGCAAATCTGCTAGCGCCTTGATCTTGAACGTCCCAGCCTCTAAAACCGTAAGAAGTAAATGTTTGTTGTTTAAGCCACCCAGTCTGTGGTATTTGGTTACAAGAGCCCAAACAGACTGAGACACAGATTTCTACCTGCTGTTGTCAGGGTTGATACCCCAGGGAAACAGAGCAGGTCACTGCAGTGGTGAATTGCTAGAGCTTTTTCCAGGCATTATCCCCAGGTTTCCATTTGCTTGAGTCCGTCAGATCTATCAGGACCTGATTGAATAAGGCAAGGTCAAAGGCCAGAATCATCCCCTTAGCCTCCCTGTATCCAGTGAGCGGAGACACACGCATATGAATTGGACCTCTCCTCTCAGGCATCTCTGAATTCAGCGGAGTGCAGGGGAAGTGTGATGCAGCCCCTGCCCGTGCCCTCACATCCTCTTCCCTGCTTCCTAACTCCCCACATTCACACTCTATGTTACAATCACGCCAAGCTGTTTGCAGTTCCCAAGGGGGTCAGAAAGTTCCTGCCCCCATGACTTTAACAATGACTGTGATGATAACTACAATGGTGATAACTCTCTCCTGGGTCCTATTAATGTGCTAGGTTCTACACATGTGCTCTTTCATTTAACGGCCCCCCACACCACCATCTAATGAAGTAGTTATGGTCAATCCCATTTCACAGATGAGCGAACTGAGGCTCAGCGTGGCTAAGTGCCGGGCTTTGAGCCAGACAACCTGGGTGCATGCCCAGCTCCACCGCTATCTAATTAGTCTGACCTTGCGCAAAGTCCATCTCTCTCCCAGCTCCAGTATCTTGCAAAACACTGAGCCTGATGAACCTGCCCCCTGGGGCTGTTGTGAGAATTAAATTAGGTGGGGACAGCGTTTGGCACCTGGTGAGTATTTCCAAAATGTTCAGAATTTTTCATGCCACTTTGTAGGTGGCCAAGAAAGAAACTAAACTCAGCTCAGCTGTGTCTGATTCCAAACCCTTTCTCTGCTTCTCCTCACATTCATAGTTCAAGACCCAGCTGTTCCACCCCTCCCCATGCCACCCTCCACCACTGCCGGGGAGCATCTGTTCCCCTTTTGTAGCGGTGAGAGTGCCAGTACTCAAGCAAGCTTCCAGGTGCTTCTAATGCCTCCCAGAACTTCTAGGAAGGGCTTTCTGATTTCCTCCTGTTGTTCTCTCTCTGGCTCCCTCCCTTCCAAGCTGGGTAAACACCCCTTCCCCCTGTCTCCTCTATACACTGTCATCTGGGCTACTTTCCTGCAGGTACGGATTCATGTGGGCCCCCATCTCCCTCCAGGGCTAGGAGCCGCTTGGAAGTCCTGTTGGAATCCTACCATCTCAGTGCCCCCAGCTCCTAGCACAGGGCTTTAGAAGGGGCTCGCTAAAGAAACAAACAGGTCATAATCAGGTAAGTCAGCACTCAATATTACTTGGTGACTGGTCACCACATCCCCTTTCCCGGCAACACATCCAGGAGAGGTGGAGGGGGGAAAGGCAATGGAAGCTTCTGAGGTGACTCTTGATGTCCTGCTGGAGGTCAGAGGAAATACTTTAAAGAACACTGTCTATATTCCTAAGAAATTTGGCTGAATTTCAAGACAGTGCTGGGTGGCTTTGAGGGTTGGGGGAGCAAGGCAGAGGGAAAAGAGAAGCATTTCAATTTCCTAGGCATGTCTTGCTACATGGAGAGAAATGCACTCTTTGCCATTACAGACGAGAGGAAAGATGAGGTCTCTTACAATACCGGAAACGAGGGAGTTCTAGTGAGGGGCATTTTGTCTGGGAATTTCAGCGCTGGAAGTCCTTGGAGAGCCTCGTAGGGTGGCACAGATACTCCTAACTCCCCCTCCCCGGCCCCGCGGTATCTTTCCTTCTGTAGCATTAGCACCACCAGACACATCGGATGCTTGTTTATTGCCTGTCACCCCCTCTCCCCACCCCCGCCCCCCCCCGCGGCAGGGATGTTGTTTGGATTCCCAGCTGCCTCTCGGGGACCTAGGTCGGCCCCGGCACTTGGTAGGCCCTCAGCGAATATCTGTCGAGGGCCGAATGGATGTTTTGAACGCACAAGCTGTCCACGCCTCCACCGCCAGGGGGGCGGGGCAGGGATCGGCATCCTTCCCCACGCACAGGTGAGGGGGAAGCGGACCCAGGGCCGGAACCCGGCCGGCCTGAAGGTCGGGGTCGCTGAGGGCCCGACGGGCTGTGCCCTTGGGCCATCCCCGCGCCTCGTAGAGCTGGAGTTCCCTCGTCTATGCCACCGGGAGGGCGCCGAGCCCCCCAGCGCGCCCCCGGGCGGCCGCTCGCCCGCCTGCCGCGACTTGCCCAAGGTCACCCGCGCCCCGGCCCCCGGGTTGTGGGGTGGGGGCCGGCGCGGGGCGGTCCCGGGGCGCCGCGCGCGCTGACGCCGGGCCCCGCGATGCGGCGGGGACGGGGCGCGGGGGGAGGCGGCTTCGGCGGGCGTCCTCCTTTTGTGAGAGCGCCCGCGGCGCGGCTTCTCGAAGGTAAACGGCGTTTCCTCTTCCTCCTCGATGCGTCTCTTCCTTTTATAGTTATTTCTCGCCTGGCAGTCGCCGGGGCTGCTGCTGCTGGGCCGCCGCGGCGGGGGCCGCTCGCAAACCTGTGGCGGTGACGTGAGACCCGCCAACCCGGAAGCAGCGGCGGCGGCGGCGGCGGCACCCGAGGCTCCGAGGCTCCGAGGCTCCGAGGCTCCTGCGCTCCAGCGCTCCAGCGCCGGCGGCCGCGCTCCCCTCGCCGCTCACCCAGGCCGCCAGGTACGTGCCCGGGGCTCCTCCGGCGCTGCCGCCCGGGCCGCCCGGCTCGCTTGCGCGCGCCCTGGGAGCCGATCTGCCACCGGGGAGGGCGTGGGGTGCGGGGCGCGCGCGCGATGGGTGCAGGGAGAGGTGGGAGTGCGATCCGGGCCGCCCTGGGCGCCCTGCGGTTGGAGAGGGGGCGCCGCAGCGGTGGGAGCCCCCGGCGCGTGGGGCGCCCCGAGGATGCGCCTCGGGGGAGAGGGGGCCGGAGGGTGCTAGGGGCGCACGCTGAGGGGCCGCCGCCCGGGTCCGCCCAGCTGTGGGGAGCGCGCGGCTGCGCCCGGAGGGAGGGTGCCCGGCGTGGCCGCTCCGCCGCAGACCCCTCCTGCTAGCCAGGTGCGGGCGCAGGGTCTGACCCCGGGCGCCGTGCACCCCCCAACCCCCCAGCTAACTTCGACTGGGGCCTTGGAAGGCCAGTCTCTTAGAATTGAGGAACTGGAGGGGGTGAACAGAATCTCCCTTGGCTTCGAGACTTCCTCGTGGGGTAACCACCCGCCTCTGTTTAAAGAGCACTTCCTCTTTGCCCTTTATCTTTTCATCGTATTGTTTTTCCATTTTTTTTTTTTAATGTAAGTTCAGTGTTAACGAGTGGATGCCCCTGCAGCCTGCACGGCTTCCCTGGGGTTGTGTACACAGCCCGTGGGTATGGAACCTTGTGTGTCCTGTGTCGGGGGGTGGAAGGAAAGAGGAACCGAGGACTTCCCTTACTGGAGCCCCCGGCGGCGGTCTTTGATCCTCCCCCTGCCGCAGAAATGGAGCCAGAGGGGGAGGGGTTGAGTGGGAAGGAGGCCCCGCCAGGGAGTGTCACGAGGACTTTGCACCTAGGTTTAATTCCTTGCTCTGCCGCTTAATAGCTGTGTGACCTTGGGCAAATCGCTTGCCCTCTCTGAGTCTTAGGCGCCTGTCTCTAAAATGGGCTGCTCTGAGTTGGGCCTCGAGAAGAGGAGCGTGTATTTCCTGGCCTGGAGAGGGCGCAGTGATGGGACGTGTCATTGTCAGTCACCTTTAATTTCTGCATCCCCACCGTGTAGAAGAGGGGCCTGGGGCACATGGGAGGTGCTCCATAGATACCTGTGAAATGAATAGGTGGGTGGTGAATTTTGAGAAGTGAGTGGCTGGGTGTGGTCCCACATTTTGGCTTCCTTGCCCTGTAACATCCATTCCACGGTCCCCAGAGAGCCACATTTTGCCACCTGGGATATATGTAATCCACCCCCTTCCCAAGGAGGATTAGCTTGTGAAAATATTGACTTCTTATGAAAAGGAGCTTAAACTCTGACTTTGAGCCTCTCCTATTCTTGGAAGATTGCATTTAGTGGAAATGAAAAGGAAGCCTCATTTTGATTGCCACCGCCAGATGACTGGCTGCCGGGGCGGGCTGCCAGGGCTGACAGCTGGGCTGATTTCCCAGGCATTGGGGTTCCTGTAAACAGGAGGAAGCTAGGGAGAGGTGGGTTTTCTTCTAGGTGGGGCATGCAGAAGTGGTCAGCTGGCCTGAGTTTTCTTCCTGGGGAGGCACGTTGTAATTTGCATTATCTCGATCCTTGCTAAACTTTAGGCATGGGGAGGGGCAGAGCTTGTGTGCTGAGGGGTACTTGGAAATGGCCTTCGTATAAAGGCTCGCTATGCATTTCCACAGGTCACTTGGGGAGATTTTCAGGTAGTTTTGCTTTCTCTGACAGCCATTCCTTTTCTCCTTTCTCAGCTCTCAAAGGCCTGTGTGCACTTCACTTAGGATCCTTAGCTGTGCTTTTTTTTGTTTTTTTTTTTTTCTCTCACAGCTGGAGGGCAGGAGACGAGCCTGAGTGCTGCTATTATTTTAAGAGGCAAAAGCAGGCACCTCTGTGTGGCCGGCTGAGGTTTAAGCATGCACAGATTCATTTTTAAGGCATAGAGTGGCCATAGTTACCTATGAAGTAGAGATTTTATTCTCATCTTGTGACTTAGAGAAAGTGCAGGACTTGGCCCAAGACCCTCAGCCAATTAAGCAGCAGATTCAAGGTCCTTCCTCCAGACTTCCGGCTGCAGAGCTCTTCTGCGCTTCCCTGTGCACTGTACTCCCTTCTAAAGGGCCTTTGTGTTTCCCCTGGCACCTGGCAGGCTGTCTGGCATATGCTGGATACTCAGTACATGCCTTTTTTTTTTTTTTTTTTTTGACAGAATGAACAAAAGAGGGATGGTTTGCTCTTTGTGGAGGGACAGTCTGTCTCTACCTCAAGGTCAGCGCACTGGCCTGTAGGTGACCTTTTGCAATTGTTCTCTGGCCATTCCTCCCAAGTGTGTCTTGCTTCCCCATTGTGGAATCCCAGTCTCTGTCAGTTCTTGCTTCAGGACCCAGAGCCCATGACAGGAGGGACTCCTGAGGGGCACCAGTGCCAGGAGGTTGTGGCCTTACGCTCATCATCTCCTTGATTGAAGAGGCCACTGTCCTGTGGCTTTGGAGATCCGGGACTTGGCCGCCAAAGCGGTTTCTCTCTCTCCAGTGAAACCATCGTCCAGCAAGCGTTGTGGCGATAGTGTGTGTCTGTGAAACATCAGATTTAAAATCAGTCCACTTTAGCTATGCCCTGGCCTGAAGCCTTAGAGAGGTCATGAACTTCTTAGAACTTTCTTTTCCTCATGTATAAATGGGCAAAATCATCCCTGCCCCATTCCATCCAGTTCACAGGATTCCTGAGCATGAGGGCAGGATCCACATTCACACCTCACTGCCCCCTCTTACTGCCTGTGTGCATGTCACAAAGTTTCTTCACCTCTCAGAGCCTCAGTGTTCTCATTTGTAAAATGGGACGATCTATCGGCGGGATTGTTTTGCACATTGTGGTCATGTGAGTGATGCTCTCAGCACAGGCCCCCATTAAATGGCCATAATCATCAGTGTTTATTATTATCAACAGCAGCAGCAGTAATGATCCCTGTGTCCTCACCTAGAGAGAGCATAAGCGTCTCAAAGGCCAGAGCCGTGTCCCTTTTTTTTTTTTTTTTTTTTTTTTTTTTGCGGTACGCAGGCCTCTCACTGTTGTGGCCTCTCCTGTTGCGGAGCACAAGCTCCGGACGCGCAGGCTCAGCAGCCATGGCTCACGGGCCCAGCCGCTCCGCGGCATGTGGGATCTTCCCAGACTGGGGCACGAACCCGTGTCCCCTGCATCGGCAGGCGGACTCTCAACCACTGCGCCACCAGGGAAGCCCCCATGTCCCTTGTTTAACTTGAGTTGGAGCTTCTGGAGAGAAGTAAATTGAGGAAGGGTGGTGGGAAGGGTTGATTTTATTCTTTTTCTCCTTCCCTGTCTGGGACACTTGATAAAGGCCTGATGAAGGAAGAATCATTATGATCCTGTTTTTCATCCATCCCTGAGGGTAAAAGGTCTTTTTTCCTCTCTCTCATAAAGTGAGCTCCTTATGTGCCTAAGACACGCTTTCATATCTTCTCATAAACTTCGTATCCACTCCTTCCAGATGTCACCCAAGACTTGATCCCCCCAGATTGTCAAATGGACAGAGTTCTGTTGCATCCGTAGAACTTTGGGAGTTAAGTCCTTGATGGTCTTAAAAGGGGTGATTGGCCTCACCAGGTTGAAGGGAAGATAATAACTTTGTAACCAAGGATGCATGAGGTTAACAGCAACTGTATTTTCCTCTCGTCCTTTTTGCTTCAGAGGCAGCGTGGGTATGGGTTTGGGGGCCACACTGTCTGGGTTTCCATTCTGGTTGTGCTGCTTAGGAGCTCCGTGGCCTTCCTCTCTCTGGGCCGTCTTCATCTTTCAAATGAAGAATGTATGCTGCCTGGAAAGGTTGTTGTGAAGGTCAACACAGGGGTGGTCTGGGGAGCCTCCCAGCACAGTGTATGGCACCTGGACGGTGCTCAGCAAATGTCAGTTACTTTCCTGCCACTCCTGGGCTCTTTCTGTCCTGGCCCCAGTCCCATCGTCCTGTCCTTCCGTTAATGGGGCTCCAGTTCCCACTGAGGATCAAGCCCTTGGGTGACAGCTTCATCCTAGGTTCAAGTTCAAGTCTCCATGCTTTCCCAGACCACTTGTTGACTGGCCACAGTATGCTGCTTCCACTGTGAATGGAGAGATCCTTGTACCAGAGCTTGTCAAGGAGAGTAAACTGGGGAGTCACTGAGTTTACGTTTTGTCCCGTTGATTTTTTTTCCCTCTCCTTTCCAGAGACTTACTAGCTGCCATCTGCTCCGAGGGAAGGAGACATCATGTTCATAAATACATAAATAATCGAAGCTGACGAGGAGATTTGTTTAAAGTAGTGATGCTGAGAATGATTTTTATAAATATTTAAGATAATCTGAAGCCATTAGAGGAATTGCAGGGTTTATTAAAAAAAAAAAACTGAAAGCGTGTTTTGGAAGAGTTCCTTCTCTTTCCAAGTTGAATAAATGTCAAGAGTAGTGGATGCAGGGCCCGTGAGGGGCAGGTGGGCTGCCGGTCTGTTTGTCTCTGCTGTTGGCTGTTGGCAGTCATCCATTTATGGGGGCTGATGGCTGGGGAGCACGAGGGTAGCCAGAGCCACAGGACTGGGGGCGAGAGCCCTGAACATTTTGAAGCTGCCTGGGCTTCCTTGAGACTCAGAGAGCCAGTGGGTCACACATGCCAGGAGTCACCCTGGGGGGCTGTACATTTCAGATGCTGCTTCTAGAATCTGAGAGTCAGTGGCAGGCTTCTAGAAGGTTCCTAAGGTGAATGTTTTTTGCTTAATGACAGGCTCCATTTTAGTGAGCCCTATTGAGGCCCACAAGTCAAGAGGCAGCTGGGTGGTCAAATCGAGGGATGTGGGATAGGGCATGTCAGAACTGGGGGACACCTTGCAACACTTCCCAAACTGGCGTGTGCCCCCGGATCCCTTGGGGATTCCCTTGCGGATTCTGAGTCACAGGCTGGGGTGGGCGGGAGGCCTGCATTTCTAACACCTCCCCATGTGATGCTCTGGGTTGTGGACGGCACTTTGAGTAAGGAGAGCTTGGAGGTCCCCACCCGCCTCGTTCATTTGGGACCCCAGCTGGCACTGAGAATGCGAATCAGAATATGGTCCCGGAGGCTCCTGGCAGCTGATGGCTTAGTTAGCAGAGGAGACAGACATGCCCCAAATCACACGATATGAAGATGGTGGGGAGTGAAGGGAGGGTGGAGAAGAGCTCCCTCCACCCACCTAGAGGTGCTCCGTAGCCCAGCAGGGCCCGGGTGCTCTGGGCAGTCCAGGTGGGGTGGGAGAGGGAGGGAAGGGAGGGAAGCAGGGGGACTGTGCCAGGCCTTCACCCGTGGTGAGGTCTGGAAGGACTGAGCAGGAACCTCTTGCTCAAGAGTTTCAGGCTTCAGGCGTCCCGTACTCTTTTAATTTTTTTTTGTGTGTGTGGTACACAGGCCTCTCACTGTTGTGGCCTCTCCCATTGTGGAGCACAGGCTCCGGACGCGCAGGCTCAGCGGCCATGGCTCACGGGCCCAGCCGCTCTGCGGCATGTGGGATCTTCCCGGACCGGGATACGAACTCGTGTCCCCTGCATCGGCAGGCGGACTCTCAACCACTGTGCCACCAGGGAAGCCCCGTTCCGTACTCTTAATTGAACAGATGAGGGAACTGGGATCCAGAGGGGGAAGCATTTTGCCCAAGAGGCAAAGTCAGGACTGGAACCCAGGTCTTCTGGCTCCCAAACCGAGCTTATCACACGGCTCCAGAGTGTCTTTCTGTGAGCGCCTCGGGGCTGCCTTAGTGCAAGGCTCTGAGGCCAAGGAGATGCTGGGGGCTGGACGTCCTTCAGCATAGAAGGTACCTCTGCCCCTGACCTCCCTTTGGCAGGGGACCGAGCGCTTAAGCCCACAGTGAACGAGAAGGCCCGACGCGGGAAAAGTGATGGCTTTGAAGCCATGCACCCTGCCAGGCTCCTGGGACCAGCTGTGTCTGGCTGCTGGGAGCTCTGTGGAATGTTGCCCACTCAGCAGATACTGTCAGACTGCGGAGCCGAAGGCGTCCTGGCGCTACTGCTCAGTAGCTGTGTAACCTTGGGCAAATCGCAGGGCCTTGCTGAGCCAGAACCGTCTCGGACAGAGCTGGGCTAATAACACCTGCCTCTCTGGATTGTCTGGAGGACTGAATGAGGTAATGTGTGCTCTAGCTGCTAACCTAGCCCCTTTGTAGAAACACTCCAAAAAGACACCCCCCGGGCTTCCCTGGTGGCGCAGTGGTTGAGAGTCCGCCTGCCGATGCAGGGGACGCGGGTTCGTGCCCCGGTCCGGGAAGACCCCACATGGCGCGGAGCGGCTGGGCCCGTGAGCCATGGCCGCTGAGCCTGCGCGTCCGGAGCCTGTGCTCCGCAACAGGAGAGGCCACAACAGTGAGAGACCCTCGTACCGCAAAAAAACAAAAACAAAAACAAAAAGACACCCCCTCCCCACGAAGACATAGTCACCGCTGGGTGGGAACAGATTTGTCCAGTGCTGATTTCAGGCCAGGGCTATATCCTGGCAGTGACATGGGATATGGATTTGATGGGAGGGTAGGTATTTCTGTAAGGTAACTGCAAACTGCTGCAGTGCTTTTATGCAAAACTGAACGCTGGGGTTGGCCCCCCTGGGGTTCTCCTTTGAAAGGGAGAAGAACCGTGGAACTTAGGACCTGGTACCTCCTGGTTCACACATGACTCCCTAACTGTGGAGTCTTTTGCAGCTTGCCTAACCTCCCCCGGCATCCCAGTGCCTGTTTTGCAGCTTGTTGTGGCTCTGAAGTCAGGAAAGGGCGCAGTCGGCCTGGCCTCTCACAGGTGCTCAGTACTTAGAGTCCCCTGTCTGCTCAGCCTCAGGGTCTGGGACTCTGGGAGGAATCCCAGGGTAGACCAGGGGAGGCCTTTACTGCCAGTTTATGTGCTGGCCTGGCCCCAGCTTTGCTCAAAACCAGAGGTGAAGTAAAATACAGAAGGCAGCCAGGAAGTGAAACTCAGCCAGTCAAATCCTAAGATGTCTGCTGTGCTCCCCTGAACTCTGGTTTTGTAGCGAGAGCCACCGGGCACCAGAGGACAGGGCGGCAGGGTGATGGAAGGGGATGGGGGCAGGGGAGCGGGAGTTGGGGAGCGAGACAGCCTATCTGACACTTTCTGTCGCATTTATGACTCAGCCAAAGGCCTCCCGAATAACAAGGCTCCTGTAAATGTCACATTGCGGGTTTTTGTGATTTTGGTTTTTTTGGGTTCTTTCGTCTACCTTATTATAGTAATAACTTTCCCTTGTCGAGCATGGACAATGTGTACTTTGCAGATGGTATTTCTTACCTCACAGTAACTCTGTGAGGCAAGTTATATTATCCCCACCTTACAGATGAGGAAACAGAGAACACTTAGAGGCTAATAAAAAGCAGAGCTGGAATGCAAAGTGCTACACCAGCTTCAACACCCACCTCTTGTTGTTACCACCTCTTCTGAGTGTACGTCAAACATAACTCGAAAAAATCTCTGAAGAGACTTGTCTGCCAAGGAGCAGACACTGCTGCCGCTGGACGCTGCTAGAAGTTGCTGGAAGGCGGTGGTGGTTTTCTAAGTTGGCATCTCATCAGGATAGGCACCTTGGCAGCCATCACTGCCGAGAGCCACCTACTGTGAACTTGTCAGCCCAGGAAGTTCTGAATTTATAAATGACTCTTGTAACTAGATTACTTGGGCTAATTTGAGTGGTGAGGTTTTTGGTAAATTCAGTGTGACAGTGACTGGTGTTATTAATACACCTCTTGATGCATTTGGTGTTCGGACGTGTAGCACATGCATCGTCCGCATTACTCTGTCTGCATGCACCCTCAACAAGGCAAAGTTTTGGGGGAAGGAAGTGTGCTCTGGGTTCATGCTTTGGGGTGGATGGTTGAATTGGGCAGGAAAATCCCAGTGTTTGGGCATTGGTCACTGTAGACTTGAGGAAATAAGGTGGATACAGGATGAATCGCTGGGCTCGTAGTGTTCCCCCCATCCATTTTCAGTGTGTGAATTCGCCAGAATATTCTATGTGTGTGTTTCCTCTTGCCCAGTATTTCTTTTATCTGACCGTAACTTGGATATGTTTAAGCTTCCTGGGTGGGAGGGTCAAGAAGCCACATTTTTAACAAGCACTCAAATGATTCTGACGCATTGGTCCCCGTCACCCAGTTAGAGGAACCCCACGTAGCATAATCTTTTACCTGGGTACCACCTGTTTCTAACTGCTGAGGGTGGGGCAGTTGGTATAAGACGGACAGGACATTGAAGATCACCTAGTCCCATCCTTCTCAGCCTTTTTCAGGCCACAGCCCACTCAGGAAACAGAATTTATAAGGTGTGGGGTGGGGAATGGGCAGTAAAAGAGGAAGCATCTCTCGGCTGGAGATGACTGACCCTGGGACCACCCTCCCAAAGTGCTGAGGAGGTCAGTATCTCAACACAGTGTAATCTCGTCTAGGAATCCCGCTTGGGAAGCTCTGATTCTCATCCAGGGTTGGAACCTGTTCACACAGCCCATGGAAGCCCAGAGAGGTGATGTGAGTTGCCCAGAGTCATGCAGGAACTTGAAAGTTATCTAGGTCACTCACTGAAAGAATGAGTGATCAGACCAGGGAGGTGAAAGCCCTACTAAGGACCACACGGCCAGCTCGTGGCCCAGCGAGGAGTTCTCGTGACCAGACAGCCTGTCCGTGGCAGGCGGGTTGCCAAGCCATGGTGGCCTCTCCAGCACTCACCAGCCTTGGAGGTCCGGTTTCCTGTTCTAATCCGAAACTGATTTTCTGCTAGTTCCTGACAGACAGGCACATCCCTCAAGACTTAAAAGCACCAAAGGAGAAGAAACCTCACACGGGAGGCACATCTCGATCGTGAAGTCCAGAAGTCAGCCCAGCAGGCAAAACTGCATGGTGAGAATGATTCAGACAGTCTCCTAATTTGCCCCTGAAGGATCATCTGTGCACACGCGATGCTGTGAAGGTATGGCACGAGCAGTAGGGTACAGTATACAGTCAAGTACAATGTACAGTATCCAAAACGGAAATTCAGTTAAATGCAAGAGACAAAGTACACTTTTACTGTTTAAATTAAAAAAAAAAGCATTTGGCCCTTTGAGTATAGCTGAATGTAGCTAAGTTAACTGAGCACGAGATACAGTTCCATTATATGTTGTGATACATTGAGGACATCTTGAGGATGTGGAGTTGTCCTGACCTGCTGGCATGCCATGTATTACACGTGTATGTACAGTTATTCCAGGGGTCTCTTCTGCTTGAGTGCGATTAACTTTGGAGAGTTTTGGGGGGTCCAGCTCCAGTGTGGGAGACCTAGTAGACTGGAAGGACACAGCCTCTCCTGGCCTAGTGAGGCCTGACTCCGGTTTTTGAATAAAAGCAGTCTCTCTGATCACAACAGCTCCTGGATTTAGGACTGTCCTTGTTCCTGTACACCTCACGTCTGTGGTTGAATGCCCCATTCTGGAGTTGATCTGAAAGGGCCTCCTGGGCCCATGGGGGACTCCAGCCTTTAGAGATGACCCCAGCTCCCTGAGGCCCTCCTCCCCCTGACCCCGACACCCCCAGTGGAACTGTCTCTTTCCCCAAGCGGTGTTTCTCAAAGTTTCAGTGGTGAAATGCAGAGGAAGTGTAGAAAACCGAATTTGCATACTTCTGACTTCACCCTGGCCTTTCCCTCTCGGCAGTAAAGGAGGAATAGGTGAGCTGTGACCTTTTGAAGGTCCCCCACCCATTCCCCCAGGGACCCCCTCCCCCATGATCATGGCTGAGAATGTGATTGGAAAGTGCTTCTCTCCAGCTAACCTGATCTTTGTCTCAAGACCTTGGACATTTAAAACCCAAAGAAAAGGAACCTGATCTTTTGTTCCCCGATCATGTTAAGTGGGGCAGGAGGGAGGGAGTATTTGATTCCACCTTGGAGCTTATTCTCCTACGCATTGTGGAGCTGCCACGCAACAGCAGGGATTGAAGAGCACCTGAGATGCACCTGCTGATGTGCAGAGACTGGAATGTTCTCTGAGTCCTCCCTCCAGGATGCCTGTGAACCGTGTCATCCTGGGAAGGCACCTGTATCTTCTTGCTGGTGGCCAGCTGGGTCCTTGATCAACCCTTCTGGGCAATCATGGCAATTTATATCAAGAGCCATGAAGATCTTTGTAACCTTTGACCCAGTGACCCCACTTCTGGCAAGCTGTCAAACGGAAACAATAAAAAATCTAGACAAAATGTTGCACAGAGATCTTCAACTCAGCTTTTTTGACAATAACGAAATAAGTTGGAAATAACCTAAGCGTCTGACCATAACCAGAGACCTGAATCAGTTCTGCTGTAGCCACTCAAGGTGAAGGCCCAGAGGCTGGGCGAAACTGAGCAAAGCAGTCGTATATAGGAAAAAAGACTGGAAGGAAATACACTCCAAACTGGTGTCAGAGGTTGTGGAAGGCGGATAAGAATCTGGACGAATTTCTTTTCCTTTCTCCCTTTGACGCATTTTCTGTAATGTGGTGGCTATGTTACTTTTATGGGAAGAAAACCTCTTTTCTCTCTCTTCTTCTAAGAAACTGAGAACTCTGCTGTTTCCAGGGAAAGCAAGAAAACCGAAGTGGAGATCCCTTCGTACACGGCGCATAACGAAACAGACCAGCTCCTGAAGCTTAGTCCTGGGCATTCCTGAGGTTCCAATACTAACAGGCCTGTTAACAGGAATATAAGACAACTGGAGAAAGAACAGCTGGCAGTTCTTGAATATAACAGCCACCCTGGATTAGACACCCTAGACCCAGGCAGAAGACATTATTGTTGCATTTAATAGTAGTAAAATAATCAGTGAGGTAACCCGGAGGTGGGGTGGGGGTGGGGGTGGGGGTGGGTCAGAGGAGGTCACGTGACTTTTCTAGAGCCACCACAATCCCAGGAACTCTCCTCAGGTCATATGGAAATCATTTTCTGGGAAGGGTAAGGTGAGGGTCAGCTACCAGTGAACAATAGCAAGGTTGTTTTCTGTTTGGGTGGCATTGTCTTTGTCAGTGGCAAGCAGAGTGAACTCTGGTTCCAGTGGAGGAGAAGCTGCCCTGGTGTGTTCTGAGTGGAAGAGGTGTAACCTTATGTCCACAAGCAGGTGAAGGCGCCGAGGTGAGCTACAGCCGGTTACGGGGATAGCAAATTTCCAGACAGTCTCTGTTGTGTTTAAAATGCCATTTTCTTTCAAGTTCTGTAGCTCACCTGTCATCTTTGCCTTCATTTTGGAGCAGTTCTGATTCAAATAACTCCTCAGCCATTTTTTTAAGGGAGGCACAAAAAAAGGTGCCTGGGAACTAGGTGCCAAAGGTGGGTTTGAGGAAGAAGCGTATGAATTAATTTTCTGCTTTGGGTGGAAAATTGAAATGGGAGTGTTTTAAAATGTTCACTTCAAGGACTTCCCTGGTGGCACAGTGGTTAAGAATACGCTTGCCAGTGCAGGGGACACGGGTTTGAGCCCTGGTCCGGGAAGATCCCACATGCTGCGGAGCAACTAAACCCGTGCGCCACAACTACTGAGCCTGTGCTCTAGAGCCCGCGAGCCACAACTACTGAGCCTGTGTGCCACAACTACTGAGCCTGCGTGCCACAACTACTGAAGACTACGTGCCTACAGCCCGTGCTCCGCAACAAGAGAAGCCACTGCAATGAGAAGCCTGCGCACTGCAACAAAGAGTAGCCCCCGCTCTCCGCAACTAGAGAAAGCCCATGTGTAGCAACGAAGACCCAACGCAGCCAAAAGTAAATTTTAAAAAAGGTATAAAAGAAAATTCACTTCAAACCCCAAGATTCATATTTTTTGTGTATGTGTTTCTGTGATCACATAGGAAACGGGGACACGTTTTAGCATCATTTCCAAATAGCCATTTATTCAGTGTCCAGAAAAGCCCTTGTTTTTTCCATTCTCTTCCTCCTCTGTTCTCTGTTGGGCCCGGCATCTGGGCCCTCTGTTCCCAAGCACCTTCCAGAGGAAGTGACAGGTACATCAGGCAGTTGTGCTGCTGTGGCCGAATGTCGGAAGCTACTTGCTGAGCTGAGCCCTGGGCCACAGAGCTGAGTCACTCCCCTTCCTCATCTTCGCCGTTTCCAGGGTCAGGACGAGAACACACGGTGGGATAAGTTTCTGCCTGGGCCCATCATCTCATTTAATCCTCACCCGCACTCTGCCGGGAGATGCAGGTCAGCTCAGCAAGTCCCAGCGGGCGACCCATCAGGTCGCCCATTAGGCGGTTTTAGTAAAAGCTTGGGCGAGGCTGAAGCCCATGAAAACTCCAAGGTTTTTGTTACCTGAGGGTGTGGGTTTCATCTGCTCCCGAGAGGGCTGCTGGACACGGGGCCTTGCCTCTGCCGCGGGTGCCCAGCCCTGCCAGTTGCTTCACGTTCCTTCGCTTCTCTGTGGAGGGGGCATCACGAAGCATCCTTACCGGAGGAGGAAGCTGAGTGTGTGATAGGCCTGTCACCTCCCTGCCTCCCTCTCCTAAGGACCATACTCTGAGGGCTCTGTCACCCGTGTCCTCCCAGAGGGGTGGAGCTGCTGTCTGGGCAGTGTGTGTGGGGGGGCGTCTGTTCTAGGTCTGCCCTGTTTTCCCCTCCCATCTTCCTTCCCTGTCTGCCCCCCTCGCCTCTGTCAGAGCCTGGGACAAGCGCTCCGTTGGAGAACCGTCGAGAGCTAACTCGAGGAACAGTCCTCTGTGAATAGATGTGCCGGAAAAAAGCCTTTGGCCCAGTGTAAGCCCAGCTGAGTATTGTCGGCGCTAAATTAAAGATGAGCTTCCTGGCTCTCTGGTCTACTTCGCGTTGACCGCACACCACGTCTTGACCCTTAAAAGAAGAAACAAGGAAGGAAGAGAAAAAAGAAAGGGGCTTCTAGGACAGAAAATAAAGTCTAATAACAGTACCTTATATCCGTAGCGTGCTTTGCTTTTGCCGTGGCCTTCTTCCACTAAGCATCGCCGAGCCCTGGGACTGGGCCTTTTACCCTTTGAGGTCCACAGGTCAGGCCTCGATCCAAGAGTGTTTGTAGAATGAGTATGTAATTTTTTCAGAAACTTGAAGCCCAGAGAGGTTGAGTGATTTGCCTAAGGCTGCACAGCTGCTGAGGGCCAGAGTTGGGACTCAGTCTTAGCTCCACTTCTTCAGCTCCACTTCGTGGCCTCCCTACAGGTGCACTTAAGGCTGGCAGAGAATTCAGAAGTCAGGAGACACACCTAATGAATGAAAGGGGCATTGACTGAGGCCTCATCCCTCCTTTATTCTGAAGGCCGGTACTCCTTGTACTCTGGAAATCAGCCTGCTCTCTGGCCACCTGAGCTGTCCTCCCATCTCTCCCGCCCTCGCATGTTGAAGCATCTTCTCATTTGTCTCCTCCAGAGCTGGAAGCCCCCTGGGGCTGTGTTATTTAGTACCGTTGTTGAAAATCAGAATGCAGCCCGTGGCTTTGGCTGTGGGAGCTGGAGTTGAACGAAAGAGTACATTGGTCCTCAGGGAGAGAAGACCCTTGCTGTCCGTCAGAGGGTCCCCAGGTTGGGTCTTCTCTGGGCCATCACACTTTCTGTTCCAGCCTCCCCATGTTCTTATCTGTAGAAATGGTGATTCGTTCGCCGGCCAGGCCCAGAGCCCCTACTGTGTGCCAAGTACAGTACTGTGGGTTCTGCTCCTCAGATTAAATGCTGCTGTGCCCCTTAAGCCAGCTCTGGGCTGTGTCTTACGCCTTCAGACTCCAGGGATTGGGAGGCAATCGGATGGCTTCACTGGGGGGGCCTTCTGCACCCCTCCCCCATTCCCTTTTTGGGTCCAGTGGGGAAAAACCCTGTCCTCCGTGTTTTCTTCCTCTTCTCCTTCTCCTCCTCCCCCTCTCTCCCCTCCTTCTCCTCTTCCTTCCCCTCCCCCTCCTCTTACCATTTTCAACAAGCAAGCATCAAGCATGAACTATGTGCCAGGGTTTGGGTTGGGTGCCCATAGAGAGAGCGTAGCAGGAATCATGGCTCACAGAGGGTCCTGGACTGTGGGACGAGATGGACATAAAAACAAGTCATTGTACTAATATGCAAAGTGTTACGGTTATGCAAAATTTAAAACTTGCCAAACAATGATATACATGGTTTAAGGAGTACAGTCATATGTAGTAAAAGCGTAAAGAAATGCACGGCAGTAAGAATATGCAATTCAGGACAGTGCTTACCTCTGGGGAACTGGGGAGACAGATAGTTTTGGGGTGGGGTACCCAGGGGACTTTGCTTGTATTCACTATATTTTGTTCCTTAAGCTTGGTGGTGGGCAGAGAGGCGGTTTTATTATTCTTTATGTATTTTTTTGTACGTCTGAAATATTGCACAGTAAAATTTTTTTTTAAAGTTGCAAGCAAGAAGTTATTTGGAGACACTAACCTGGGAGGGTCAACAGCCAGATATGGGGAAGTTTCTCTTTTCTGCATCTAGCCAAGCACAGCCCAGGCTCACGCATTCAGGACATGTTGAACTGAACTTTGCCTGAAGGGTCTAGGGCAGGCTTTATAGATAAAGTGACAGTTTGAACTGAATCTTGAGGGCTAGCGCCGGGAACAGCATTTCAGACCAAGGGAACAGCGTGTGCAAAAGCTGGCAGGCAGGCCAGCGTTCAAGGAGCTACATGCAAATGGGTGGAGCCCATTTGCTCTCCCAAAGCCCCCCACCTCCCTGCCGCCTTTTTCTTTTTGGGATGCGCCGCAAGGGGGAGAGCAGGCACTGGCCCTTCCGCCTCCTCCCCACCTTCGGAGCACACAGCAGTTTCCCAGATGAGTCTTCAGTGTCAGACAATGGTAACCTCGGCCCTTTTTCTGTACAAGGTGAGCTTTCTCGCCAGTGTTTGCTCTCTGCTGGTCCAGCTCCTTTATCAGAGTCCCGGTTTACCGACGGCTTCCTCCTGCCTGGGCTGAGGAAAAGCAGTTTGCGGGCAGCTGTCATTGGAAGGGACTTTAGCCGGTGTCTGGTGCAGTGACCAGATGAGGAGACCGAGTCTCCTGGTGACAGTGAATGTTCTGGAAGGGGGCGGCCTCAGCTTCTGAGCTTCACGTGGGATCTTAGTTCCCTGACCGGGGATCGAACCAGCACCCCCTGCATTGGAAGCACAGAGTCTTAACCACTAGACCAGAAGGGAAGTCCCTGCTCTCCATCATTTATACTCAGAATGGCTCAGAATCCAGGGTGGTGTAGAGTTGAGTTGACTCAGGATGGGCTTCACTCTGGTATTAACACCAAGTCAGATTCCCAAGAGCACTTTTTTTTTTTTTTTTTTTTTTTTTTGCGGTACGCAGGCCTCTCACTGTTGTGGCTTCTCCCGCTCCGGATGCGCAGGCTCAGCCGCTCCGCGGCATGTGGGATCCTCCCAGACCGGGGCACGAACCCGTGTTCCCTGCATCGGCAGGCGGACTCTCAACCTCTGTGCCACCAGGGAAGCCCCCCAAGAGCACTTTGATGTCTATTGGGGCCTTGGCTTTGTGAGAGATTGGTCCCAGCCCAAGGAGATTGGCTTTGGTTTCAAATGCAGAAGGCCCTTGGTAAACCGGGACTCTGATAAAGGAGTTGGACCAGCAGAGAGCAAACACTGGCGAGAAAGCTCATCTTGTACAGAAAAAGGGCCGAGGTTACCATTGTCTGACACTGAAGACTCATCTGGGAAGCTGCTGTGTGCTCCGAAGCGGGGGAGGAGGTGGAAGGGCCAGTGTCTGTTTAGTGGCTTTTGGGGAATCATGTCTCTTCAAGATCATTTTCTTTGAAAACATTGCAAAGCCAACAAAACTCCTGGGGGAGCCAGATCAAAGCAGTGACGGGGAATTTCATCAGTGCTTAATCAAAGACATTGACTGTTTTCTGAGCCTCGCTGGTTCCTCTCCCACTGTTGACTTTAATTGTGGAAACTTGTTCATTAGGGTTTCGTTACAGCTGGCCCAGGGTGTCACCCCTCGTTTGCCCACTTTGATCTCTGGGAAGTCGTCGGCTTTTTGGGAGATCCTTGGGCTCCTGGCCATCTCTGCCACTCACATTCAAATTCAGGCCAGACCTGCACCCAGATTTCAGGAGAGAGGTCCTTTTCCACACCCCATGTTCCTGCCTGGGCTGAGGAAGAGCAGTTTGCGGGCAGCTGTCGTTGGAAGGGACCTTAGCCAGTGTCTGGTGCAGTGACCAGGTGAGGAGACTGAGTCTCCTGGTAACAGTGAATGTTCTGGAAGGGGGCGGCCTCAGCTTCTGAGCTTCATTGGGTGCCTCTTTTAATCTACCAGAGGCTGTCCCCAACGAACCTGCAAGTCCACAGGCTTTTTAGATGCAGTCTTGACGACAACCTAGTGGCAGGAGCGGGCAGGGAAACCTGCAAGGTCCAGAGGAACTTAGCATGGATCTCCCACCGGGGACCAATTAATTCCGCAGGAAGTTATGGTTTACATTTTGCCCTGGAAACTCAGGCCCTGCACACATTCATGCGCCTTGGCCCTCAGAGCATCCTCTCCGCAAGTTTTGTTTAATCACAGTCATAGTTGAAAACTCCCAGCATTTCCCCCTGATTTTATTAGCTAGTCCTTACCCGCATTTCATCTGCCTTGTCTTAAATACTTTTTTGGGGTCTGTGTTTATAGACCCTAAGTAAACTCAAATCCTTGACTTTAATTAGGAAGCCAGCAGTGGCCAGAAAAGGAGGTTCATTCCGTCTGTTTCTTTCATACTGTAGCTGTTGAAAGTGTAAGTGAAGGCAGGGGGATCCCCAGTAGCTAGTAGAGTGACCTGGGGGTGAAGGATTGTGTGCGCCAACAGATCAGGTGCCCTGATTCAGCTTCAGTTACATCGACATTACCTGCAAGAGATCACTTGATGTTACCTTTGATTAATTGATTGATTGATTCATTCATTCACCACAGGGATGCCACCTTTTTGTAACACCATCTCGTGATCAGACCTCAGAGGGCAGTGATTTTTGCCTGTGTTCACTCCTGCTTCTCTGCCCCTAAAATGGAGCATACCGTGGGTGTTCGGTAAATATTTGTTTAATGAATAAATGAGCACTAGACATTCCATCATTAGGAATCCATTTCTTTGTTTTAATGATAGGCTCCTATCTCCTTGTATCTTTTATTTTTTTAACATCTTTATTGGAGTCTCCTTGTATCTTAAAACAATGCCCCAGGGGAGGGTAAAGAGTACATTAAGTGCCAACAGTGAGCTGTTCGCAGGAAAGCAGATGGAACTCTGTGGCCCCCGGCAAGAGGGTGAGCCAGAAGCTGGCTGGGGTGTCCTGTTAGTATGGAAATCGGTGTGAAGAGAGGGGGATTAGAGGCTCAGCTAGTTGGATGAGCGAGAATCTCTTGGGCAGGTCACCCAAGCTCTCTGAGATAGACTTCCTGATCTAGAAACCGGGGGTGGAATGCTAATGCCAGATTCTTAACCTAAAGAGTCTTACGTGCCCTGTCCCCTGGGTCTCGGTTTCCCTGAAGGCCCTTCTATCCTCGCAGGTGTTCCCACTGGTGCTTCCTCAGGGCATTCATTCAGCGCCCACTGTGTCAGGCACGGTACTAGGCCTTGGGAGGACAGTGGTGTCAGAGGTAAATGAGTCCCTTTTTCATCTAAGCTGGGGAGTTTAGATGGAGAGACAGATAGCGATGATAGAGGGAGCTGGGGTGGGAGACATGCTGGGATGGGGGCCATGCAACCCAGCCTGAGAGATCAAGGAGGGCTTCCCAGAGGAAGTGGCATCCCAAAGCGTAGGGGCTGCGTTTTCTTACTCTTTAGATACCTAGCTCTAAGCAGAGTGCCTCACATATAACAGGTATTTGGGGAATGAATGGTGGATGAGCAGATATGTGTAACAGTGTTTTATAAACCAGGAAGTATAGAACAAGGGGCAGGCGTCGGTGTTATGAGTTGCGGAGGGTAAAGCAGGGGCACCTAGGACAAACTTTATTTCCCGCCTTCCTGAGGACCAACTGTTGCCAAGACCTAGGGTCTCCCTTAGAGCACAGCCAGCTGGGTGACGCTGTCAGCCTCTGCCTTTTGTCCCCCCACTCGGGGAGGGAGACTGTCTGTGGCTGGACATTTGAAGACAACTCAGTAGCCAGCAGCCCTTCTTAATGGGATCCGGATTTGGACATACAGACCTTGTTCCCGGTACCATGATGGCTGACTCAGGAGGTAGCTCATTGCGTGTGTGTGTGTGTGTGTGTGTAAATGGAGTGATGCCCAGCAATTGCTAAAAAAGGTCTGCAGCTCATATTCAAATCCCTAACTCTGCAGTACAGTTGCCATCCCCAAAGCAGAGCTTGCTCTTTTTTTAATCCTCTCCTTCATCCAGCTGAATTTCTGGAAGCCAGGGATGGCAACTGATTCATCTTTGAAACCCTAGAACCCAGCAGGGAGCCTGGCACATCTGGATCTTGGAACCGTTTGCAGAGTGAATGAACAAATGAACAAACAAATGAATGAACTTCAGTTAATGCCCATTAAGGTATCCGGAGTGTAGCTGATGTCTAATGTCTTCATGGGGGTAGAGAGAGAGAGGGATGTTTCTGGAAATGACCTTTTGCTACTATGTTAGGTGTTTTGCAATAGCAAATGCTTGAAATTCTGCTCGACGCTTGCTCTCTGGGGTGAGAGATGAAGAAACACTTCCTTTGTTCACACTTGGCTCCGGGGCTGTGTAGACAGGCAGAGGCCTCTCACTTCTGCCGCCCTGGGAGCCCCTGGGTCCACCCTGTGGACCAGTTATGGTGAGACAGGGCTCGTGGATCTGCAGTGACCTAATTCCACAGTTCAGTGAGTTGGTGTGTCTTGCGGGCATTTTCTGTATTTTGGGGTGCTCAGCATCCTACCCACCTCCCTCTTTGGGGGATCTCCCAGGATGTAGGTCTTGGAGGGGAACAGAGCTCTGCCCCCCGGTACGGGAGCTGAGGTGGACCAGACATGCTTTCTTCCCACGTCCAGCTGCTCAGGCCGTGGCGTGTGGCCTCCACGTGGCCACGTGGCTCAGATTCTGGGTTGAGCGCAGCAGCAATGCAGGTGAGTTAGAGGTTCCTCGGAGTCAGGAGTGTCCTAAGCAGATGTTCTGTGGGCACAGCCTTGGCCACATTTCCCCTCTGCCCATCTCCCCTGGCCCTTTATCCCGGCCTGGTTCTCCAGCCTGCCTGGTGATTCTGGGAGCTTTCCCTTATTGTCTCATCAAATTCCGTTTTTTCTTTTCTGCTGTGTGTAATCAGTAATCCTGACTGACAGGTACCACTGAGGCCAGAGTGAGGCACCCCGTCCCTAGCACGGACCTTGGTAACGTGGTGAGACAGGTGAGCTTGCTCTGGATGCCTCCCTTTTTGTGGTGTAGACACCATCCAGCCTGATCCCATTCCTTGAAGACCCAGTCTGCTGCAGTTCAGCTCCGTAAACATCGGGCCACCTACTGTGTGTCAGGTTTGCACTCAAAGGCACAGGGATGCGGAGATCAAGAGTCCCTAATCCTGGCCGATCTGGGGCTTTCTGGCCGTTCATCCCTTCAACCAATATTTATTGAGTACCTGATAAGTACCAGCAGGCACTGTGCTAGGGCTTAGGGATGCAGAACCAAAGAGATGGCATGTTTGCCATCCTGGAGTTTGCATTTCAGCTCTTCAGCCTGTTCTTCCTTTAAACCATTGTCTTATTCTTTGCCTGTTCCTTCATTCATATATATATGTGTGTGTGTATGTATACACACTTACACATATATACACATACACATACACACATATACGCATACACACATATACGTACACATATCATTCACTGAATACCTATGTTCTCTGTATAAAAATGCTTATATATGTATACATGTTGCTGTATAAAACATGCATATATGTATGAAAACAAGCTTTCCTTGAATACCAACTGTATGCTACAGATAAAAACGTTTATATATATATATAAAACATGCACATACACTATATACATCTACATGTATCTACAAGTGTTTACTGAATACCTACTTTGTGCCTACGCTGTGCTAGGCATGTGGCAGAACATAGCCTAGCAGAAGAGACAGAGAAGAAAACGTTTTCATACGCTGGGAAGGGCCATAACTTTGATGAGGATTAGGCAGAGAGGTGACGTTGGCAGGGTTACCGTAAGGCGTGAAGGGAGAGCGGGCATCAGGCTGCCACGGAGCAGAGGCCAGTCCTGGTTGCTTTCCTCCGTTACCTTGACAAGGACGGTCTGGTCCAGGTATCTGCTGAGGTGGCAACTCTGAGTGGCTCCTTACGTATTGATTTAGGTGCTTGCCAAAATCAGAGGTCATCTGGGGACTAACTTAATTTGGGTTCCTTTAAAATAATCAATGAGATGGAAATTTCAGAACACTAAGACGTCAGATCTGTGCAGACATGAAAGTTCTCTTTTTCTTTAGAATTGTCAGTGAGGGGAGGAGCAGGGCAGGGGGTCAAGTCAGTGGAAACTAAAGGCATTTCTCCCACTCTCCTTTCATCCTCTCGTTCACCTAGAACTTGACCAATTATCCGGGTCTTCTTGCCAGGATTTAATTGTTCTCTTGCCCCATTCCCTCCTAGGTTTTGAGGCCAAAGTGAGGACCCTTTCAGTTCATTTATGCTGCACGTGCTGCCCTAGGACAGGGCTCCGGAGGGCTTCTTCAGGGGTGGGGGTTCTAGGCAGTCACCTGCATGAGTCCAACATGCTGGCCACATCCTGCACTAGCTATTTTTTTGTTTTTGTGACAGCTTTAATTTTTTTTTTAATATTTATTTATTTATTTAGGTTGTTCTGGGTCTTGGTTGTGGCGTGCAGGATCTTTAGTTGTGGCGTGCAGGATCTTTAGTTGTGGCATGTGGACTTCTTAGTTGCAGCATGCAGGATCTAGTTCCTTGACCAGGGATCGAACCCAGGCCCCCTGCATTGGGAGCATGGAGTCTTACCCGCTGGACCACCAGGGAAGTCCCATGACAGCTTTACTGAGGTGTATGTTAGACAGAATAATGTCCTTCCAAAGATGCCCAGGTCCTAATTCCCAGAACCTGTGAATACATTACCTTATGTAGCAAAAGGGACTTTACTGATGTGCCTAAGGAACCTTGAGATGGGAAGATCATTCTGTATCATCCAGGTGGGCCTTAGAAGAGGGAGATGGGAGGGTCAGAGGCACGGAAGGAGGTGTGATGATGGAAACAGAGGGTCAGAATCAGAGATCTGAAGCTGCTAACACTGCTTTCTTTGAAGCTGGAGGAGGGGGCCACAAGCCAAGGAATGCTCACAGCCACCAGGAACGGGAGAACAGGTTCTCCCCTCGTAGAACCTCTGGAGGGAGCCTGGCCCTGCTGACACCTTGGCTTCAACCCAGTGAAGCCCATTCTGGATTTCTGATCTCCAGAATTACAAGACAATACATCTGTGTTATTTTAAGCCACTAAATTTGTGGTAATTTGTTACAGCAGCCATAGGAAACCAATGCACGGTATATTTTACGTATCTAAAATCTACCCATTTCAAGTGTACAATTCAGTGATTTTCAGTCACTTTACCAAGTGGTGCAGCCGTGGCTGTAATACAGTTTTTTGAATATTTCCATCACCCCGATGAGATCCTTCATGTCCACTTACAGATAATCTCTGTCCTCAAGCCCCAGGTAACCACTACACTACTTTTTGTCTCTATAAATTTGCCTGTAAAATTGCCTTTGGGACATTTCATATAAGTGGACTATGTGCTCTGTGTCTGGCTTCTTTTACGGAGCGTAGTGTTATTCAGGTTCATCCATGTTGTCGGTATTTTGTCCGTTTTCCCTGTGGAAAACTATCCTGCCGTATGGGTATATCACGTCATTTCTCCGCTCACCAGTTGATGGGCAGCTGTGTTGTTTCCAGTTTGGGGCTATTAGGACTAACTCTGCTGCGAGCATTCGTGTAAAAGCCTTTGTGTGAACGTGGGTTTTCAGTTCTCCTGGGTAGATGCCTAGGAGTGGAATTTCCTGGGTTGTGTGGATTTCTATATTTAACTTTTGAGAAGCTGCCAAACTGCTTTCCAAAGTGGTTGCACTAGTTTTGATTCCCACCAGCCATTCATGAGGGCTCCCTCCACCCCCAGTATAAACCCCACAACTCAAGACATTATTATTAACAGTCTGTTGGGGTTCTAGATCTGTGATCCTTGATCCATCCTACATTCTCTTATCACCAGGTTTGTTTTGGGTGTTGTCGAAATTTGAGGTTTTGGCATTGGATGAGACCTGATGTTGGTACTTGTAATATAAATAATGAGACAGAAAGTTCAGGTCGAGACATTGGGTGAGTCAAAGGGTTAACTCACTGTGCCTTTCTTCTTTTATTATTATTATTTTTTAAAATTGAAGTATAGTTGAGTTACAATGTTGTTGGTTTCAGATGTATAGCAAAGTGATTCAGTTATACATATACATACATTCTTTTTCAGATTCTTTCCCCGTATAGGTTATTACAGAATACTGAGTATAGTTCTGTGCTCTACAGTAGGTCCTTGTTGGTTATCTATTTTATATATAGCAGTGTGTATCTGTTAATCCCAAACTCCTAATTTGTCCCTCCCTCCTTTCCCCTTTGGTGACCATAAGCTTGTTTTCTGTGTCTGTGGGTCTATTTCTGTATCATTGTTTTTAGATTCCACATATAAGCAGCATCTTATGGTACTTGTCTCTGTCTGGCTTACTTCACCTAGTATGGTTATCACTAGGCCCATCCATGCTGCTGCGAACACCATGCCTGCCTTTCTTACTCCAAGCAGGTCTGCCACACATTAGCATCCCCCCCACCGCCCCATTCCAGCTTCTGCTTAAGAGTTCTGCTTCTCCCCCCTTGTCTGAGCCCATCTAGACTCCTCACTGGGTGGGGTTGGGGGCTGGCGAGCAGACATAGAGGGTTCAGTCTATAGACAGATGTCTACCCAGGAGGAGATGGGGGTGAGGGGCCCTGACCCTGCCGTGGGGGGTGGGGTGGGATTGACAGAGACGAGATCCAGACAGAAAGCCTGATCGTTCAGTCTGAGCTTGGTGGGTAGGCAGGCCCCTCTCGCTTCCTCAGTGATAGCAGTGAACAGAACACAAGCTTCATTTTGGACAGAGATGGGGAAAGGAATCTTGCAAGCACTGCATTTTCTATGTGGGAAAGTGTTGTATAGACTTCAGTGACTTACTTTAAATTTCCACGAGGGAAAAAGTGAGTAATTTTATGGTGACCGTTAGAGGGTTTTAGGCCTTTTTTTTTTTTTTTTTTTTTTTTTTTTTGCGGTACGCAGGCCTCTCACTGTTGTGGCCTCTCCCGTTGCGGAGCACAGGCTCCGGACGCGCAGGCTCAGCGGCCATGGCTCACGGGCCCAGCCGCTCTGCGGCATGTGGGATTTGCCCGGACCGGGGCACGAACCTGTGTCCCCTGCATCGGCTCTCAACCACTGCGCCACCAGGGAAGCCCGTTTTTAGGCCTTTGAGGAGAAACTTGACCGTGGGTCTTCTTGGCCAGACCTGGATGACCAGGTTGTAGAGCTGGGCCCCGGAGCTGACAGGGCCTTGGGGGCACCTGACCAAGGAGTGGTTAGTCCGCAGGCAGGAAAGTGGCCGCCTAGGGCCTGACTCTGCATGAGAGGGAGGTGTGGGTGGGATGACGTTGGCTGGCCTGGTCTGAGTGGGTCTCTGAGGATCATGGCCTGTAAGTTAAGCAGTGAATGGGAGGCGGGAGGGGAAAGACTTAGAGAATCCAAGGTGATGACCTAGGTCAGCAGAGAGGCCAAGCCCCCCCCCCTTTTCTTTCTTTTGTTTTTCCTTTTGGCTGTGCTGTGTGGCTTGTGGGATTTTGCTTCCCTGACCAGGGATTGAACCCACGCCCTCAGCAGTGAGAGCACAGAGTGCTAACCATTGGACTGTCAGGGAATTCCCGCCAAGCCCTTAACTAGAGCCCGAGGAACTCAAACTCTGTTCCGTGGATGGTGTTTCTGCCATTTTTTGAAGATGAAGCAACTGAGCCTCAGAGAGGTTAAGTGACTTGTCTAAGGTCACACAGTGAGTGAAAGGAGCTGCCAGAAATTCAAACTCCAGGCTGTTTCTGAAATCACTGCCACTCTGCAAGGTGCTTTTTCTTTAGAGATGAATGGGACATACACAGAACAAAACAACCCACACTGAGTAATGAATGAATGTCCTCATGACAAGTTGCTGGGTCCAGGGGTGGGTAGACATTTTTACAGAGTGCCCCCTCCACCGCCTAGGCCCACTTTAGGAAGTAGAGGCCGCCTCTCATTGCATAACCAGCAACTGTTATTGTCTGTGTTTCCCCTGTTGACGTTGTTTACGGGCAGCAGGGAGGGTGAGAAACCACACAAAGTCTAAGGCCTGGAGGGCTCCAGCAGCTCTGCCAGGAAACAGAGACCCCGTTTTTCAGGCACCCAGTGAGATGGGGTGCAAAGAGCAGAAAATACATACAGAACTTCTCTGTGGCTCACGTTTTTAAGTGAGTGTGTATGAATTAGTGTTGTAATAAAATAAATGAAAGTAAGGTTATTATTTATAAATTGTTGGGGGGGCAAGAAGCAGAGAACCTGGTGTTTTGTCCTGCCTCCTCTGCCTCCTGACTGTGTGACCCTGGGGTGTCATTTCACTTCTTGGAATCTCAGTTTCCACTTCTGTAAAATGGGAAGGTTGCGCTGGGAGTTCTCTAAAATCTTTCTTGAAATGAACTCTCTGTAATTATAAATGCTGTCTGTTTATGTTCTGTGTCAAGAGAAGTTTTATCCATAGACTTTTTCCTATGGCTTTGAATGAAATTTACACAGCTGGCCGATTTTTCAGTGGAAACTTGGTGGGGGAGCTTTAATTTACATAACAAAGGCTTAACTCTGAGCCACTTTATGGCTTGGGTGGGTGTTAGAAAGCTTTTGGGAGGGCCTTGAAAGTCATCTGCTGGGGGAAGAGGCTGTGTTTATGCAGTTCTCTCAACACTGACTTAACCCCTGTGAAGAGTGGGGTCTGTGACCTCAGTGGACAGGATGTGGGTTACAGAACATGAGGTGTCACCCTTGCTCTGGAAGAGCTTATGTAGTCAGCTGGGATGTTTTCGAAACACTGTTCCTATCTGGTGGAGTGTGCAAGTGCCCAGACCTGGGAGAGATCTCGGAGTAGGTCTGCGTGGCTGGACTGGGGGGTTCGTGTGGAGAACACACGTCATCGGAGTCTGTAATGGCAGCCTCGTGAGCTGTGTTCAAGGAGCTTGCGTCATAATCCTCAGGCAGTATGGGGCCACTGCAGGAGCTGTGTATTACAAAAGGTAACTAGGGACTTCCCTGGCGGTCCAGTGGTTAAGACTCTGCGCTTCCACTGCAGAAGGCGCCGGTTCGACCCCTGGTCCGGGAACTAAGATCCCGCATGCCCCGCTGCGTGGCCAACACATAAATAAACAAAACTAAAAAAAAAAAAGCCTTAAAAATTTTTTAAACAAAGAAAAAGAGAAAGAAAAGGTCACTAGTGGTAGCTTGGGAAATGGAGGGCAAGAGACCGGAGTCTAGGGGTCCAGTGGGAGGGATGCTCTGTTTGCAGGGAGCGGAGGCTGTAGGACCTGGGGCCAGCCTCCCGGATGCCACCAGCAAGCCACAAAGTCACAAGAAATGGCAGCCAGGGCAAGAAGCGGGGCCGGGTAGCAACGAGCATCTTCTCACGCACCCACTGAGGAACGTGTCAGTCAGTGCTCTGGGTTGCAAGTGACAGAAACCAAACTCAAGCTGGCCTAGGTTTGAAAAAGTTCATTTACTGTGTCAAATCGCTAAATGGTCGGGGGCGGCTGAACCAGGGCCCAACCATATGCTGGCCGGGTTTTGTCTCCCACTGTCTCTTGGCCCTGCTTTCCTGCCTCCTTGTTTCTCAGGCAGTCTCTCCCTGTGAGATGGGTTCAGGCTTTCAGCCTTTCAGGTTAACGACCCTGTGTGTGGGCGAGGAGGGCACCCTTTCCTGGTGCCTTCAGCCAAAGTGCTAGAGTAGGTTCTTATTGGCCAGTTAGGGTCACAAGACCATTCTTGACCCTCGAGAGGACTCTTTTATTTAGCTAGTTATTTATTTATTTGGCCGTGCTGGGTCTTAGTTGCGGCATGCGAGCGGGATCTAGTTCCCTGACCAGGGATCGAACCCGGGGCCCCTGCACTGGGAGCACGGAGTCTTACCCACTGGACCGCCAGGGAAGTCCTGAGAGGGTTCTTACAGGCCAGTTTTGGTCACATGCTTGTTCTTATAGCAGCCACTGATTCTGGAAGATTCTGTGCTTTGACAGCCCTCCCCTTGGTGATATGCTAGCCCCTGGAACACATGGAGGGGAGGGTCAGGGGATGCCCCAGAGGACACTGGTGCCATCCCAGAGGGGCTGGAGGCTGGGCAGGGCAGGAGCCCAGAAGTTTCCTTTTGCCTGGTTACAGTTAGGGTTAGGGTGAGGGGTCAGCACAGACTTTCCTTTTGCCTGGCCAGGGAGGCTTCTGTGACAGTGGTGTCATGACCTTGGGTGGAGTGAGTGGCCCAGAGGGAGGGAGGCGCCGTGGTGCCGTGGCCTGTCCTGGGTGCCACTGCCGCATGTATCGGTCTCTCCTCTTCCAACAGCAAACGTTTATTGAGGGCCTTGTCCCTTTTCTGAATCGCTCAGAATGTTATTTGCCTTTTTCACGAGCCTTAACTGTGCCCAGGGGTGATGGTCAGAATGTTAAACATTGGGCACCCATCAGAGTCCCTTCTGGAAGCTTCCACAGTGCCTGATGTTCATCCTTCCCTTGCTGGGTGCTGGGGGAGGTCTGGGAGCTCTGGGGAACGGCCGGCCGGGGAGAGGGGCTCCGGACAGCAGCTCTTTCCCAACCTGTGTGGAGTCCTTCGGTATTTTAACGCCTGGGCGCCATGCTGGTATGAAGTAGCTGAACCCCACCGGCTAGTTTGGAAGCTCTTGGGGCGGGGCTGGAGGAGCTGCTCCCCACTTGCACCCCTCCCCCACCCCTCCTTACCCTCACACCCTCGAGGATTCCCACTGGGCCACCCACAGAGTGAGTGTGCCACTGAATTTCTGGAGGTCATGGAGAGAGGCAGGGGACATTGCTCTGGAAATGGCAGCTTTCTCCTGCTCACCCCACACCCTCAGCTGGGCTGAGTGCTTCTTCAGATCGGCTGCCCTTTCCTCTGAGCTTCTATGAGGCCGCTGCTGCCCGCACTTACTCTGTTTGCACCCAAGTTTTTTTTTCTCTTTCCTGTGAGCAGTTCAGGTTTACAGGCCTTGGAGAGAGTGCAAATATTTGACTTTAATTAAGGAAGTCCCGAACGAGGAATAGAAAGAGTTACTTCTCGTTTATTATTTCTGGGGGACTCGGGGGTGGGGGTGGGCATGACCTATGATGCCTCCAGCCACCTGGTCCTCCAGGGCGGTGCAGGCACCCAAGAGGCCAGGCCAGGCGCAGTGCGGTGGGCCAGCTGGCCCAGGGTGGCCTGTGGGAAGAGAAAGGCAAGAGAGTGCAGAGTTTAGGGACTTCCCGGCTGGCGCAGTGGTTGAGAATCCACCTGCCAACGCAGGGGACACGGGTTCGAGCCCTGGTCCGGGAAGATCCCACGTGCCGCGGAGCAGCTAAGCCCGTGCGCCACAACTACTGAGCCTGTGCTCTAGAGCCCGCGAACCACAACTACTGAGCCTGTGCTCTAGAGCCCGCGAGCCACAACTACTGAGCCCGCGTGCCACAACTACTCACGCCCACGAGCCTAGAGCCCGTGCTCCGCAACGAGAAGCCACCGCAATGAAGAGTGGCCCCCACTCGCCGCAACTAGAGAAAAGCCCGTGGGCAGCAACAAAGACCCAACGCGGCCAAAAATAAATAAATAAATAAATAAATAAAGAGGGTGCGGAGTTTGGAGGCGTCTACCATGGGCCCGAATCTGGAACACGGAGCAGGTGATGAGAAGGGTGGTGCCCGCTACCTGAGTAATACCTACCAGCTGTTAGCACTTCCTGCCGGCTGGTCGTGGTGCCCGTGTGATCCCTTTGATCTCACTGACTAATCCTCTCCACAAACGTGAGTGGTTAAATATCATCATCCCCATTTACAGCTGAGGAAGCTGAGCCCAGAGAGGTTAAGGAATGTGTCCAGGGCCACGCAGCTACTCAGTGGCAACTTGGGTATGTCAGGCTCCAATGCTGGGCTAAAAACCAACCCCCTGTATAGTGCCCAAGGGGTGTTCTTAGACTCCATGGACTGTTTTGAGGACAGGTGAGGGATCCTATAAATCAGAGCCCAAGGGTACTAGATGAGAGTTTACCCTGGTGGTCAGAGCCTGCATATTGGCTGCAGGAGGGAGAGGAGAGAGCGTGGGTGAGGGTAGAGGAAGCAGTGGGCCTCAACCTGGGGTATCAGGAAGGGAATGAACCCAGACGCCCAGAGCTCCTGTCCCAGCCCTGCCACCGCACCGTGGGCCTCGGGTGAGTCATACCGTCTCTAGGTTCTGGTTTCCTTTTCACTGAAATGAGAGTAACAACCACAATGGCAGCTTTTACTGTGGGCTTCCTCAGTGCTGCGGGCAGCCCTGGGACCCCGGGATGGAGAGGCGTATGGATTAGGGCTTCTGCTCGTGGGTGCTCAGGGGCTAGTGGGGAAGGAGGACCCTCCCCACCGGTGCTGCACATGAGACATGGGACAGGTCAGCCCTCGTGACTGGAAGGGTCTCTGCCAGTTGGGGCTTGAAGGAGGGGAACAGCTCTGGTCCCAGCTCTGGTTGTGGGGTCCTCCTGCCACCTGACTGTTGTCCCTGCAGCCAGAGGGAGGGACCCGTTGACAAGGGACTTCTTTCCCCAGCCCTAGCACTGCCCTGGACCGTCCTCATCGGAACCACCTTCCCAAGCCCTCAGATGAAAAATACCAAGTCCCAGCCACGCAGCATAGTCACCTGGGAGCTTTCTGCAAACACCGATTCCCAGTCTGGGGAAACACTGTTTCTACAAAGCTCCCCGCGTGATTCTCGTCCGCAGCCTGCTTCTCCGGGGACCTGCTGCCCATTCCTGCCGAGGCGATGGATTCATTAGGGCTCGGGAGAGGTTCCAGAAACCAGATGCCTCGGGGGCTTCGCAGCTGCTCCTGGTTCCCAGCTCATTACTGTGTCCCGACCCTTTCGAGAGGCTGCATTCTCCGTGGATGTGCAGGACGCGGGATGTCCCCAGTGTGCCCCGAACCCCTGGGCGCCAGCGGCCGGCCTGGCGTTTACGTGAGCCCTCTGGGGCACCTGGGCTTCCTCTGGGCGCTGCTTCCTCCCTGCTCTGGGAAGAGCCTGGATCCCTACCCCTGGGACTGTGTAGGGCCACGCTCAGGTGACTCAGCACAGTATCTCCCAGTACCCAGTGCCTGCTACCCCAGTGGGACTCTGACAGCCAGCCACAGGCCTGGGACAGAAATCAAGCAGAACAGCCGTGGCAGTTTAGAATCTGAATTTGAACCTGACAGGGGTTTTGGAGATCTGATCGATATGATGCTCTTGCACTCTTGGGTTCAGAATCAGAGTTTTCTAGCATTTTTACCTAGATTTGGTTTCTCTGCTTCTTGAGAAATCCTATTTCTTGAAGTTCTACTAGGGGCCAGCCACTTTCTGAACATTGCGTCATAGTAAATTTGCAAGGATTACAGAGGGAGAAACAAGCTTCCCCAAGGAGTTGTGACATATTTGCACATGACTGAGTCAGGATTCGAACCAAGGTTGGTCTGACTTCAAAGCTCATTTCTGTGCACAGAGATGTACTGTAGTTCCAATTATGTAAAGTCAGAGCTGAGCTGTTCCATACAGTGGCTGCTAGCCATATGGGGTTATTTAAATAGAAATTAATAAAAATTAAACTTAATTAAAAACTCAGTTACACTAGCCAGAGTTCAGCCGCTCTGTAGCCACATGGGTCTGGTGCTATGGTATTGGACAATGTAGGTATAGAGCATTTTCAGCATTGCAGAAAGTTCTATCAGATAGTGCTGAGCTAGAGTGACCGAAGGGCACAGACAGGGCTCCGGGCCTGGCACGTATGGCCGAGGATGGTTAGAGGAGGGGACACGGTGAGCAGGCCGTCTCACCCTGTTGGCATCCACTATTAGCGTCACCAGCTGTCCTGGTTTGCCTGAGACTGAGGGGTTTCCTGAGACTTGGGACTTGCTTTGTTAAAGCTGGAATATTCCCAGGTAACCTGAGACGAGTCAGTTACTCTGTTCACTGCACAGTGTCCCTGTAGATGTCACACCTGTGCTCAGGTCCAGGACACAGAGTTGAACAAAAAGTTGCTGAAAGTTCGGGGGGAAGCTAGCTGATGGAGTGGTGGCATCGTTCAGGTTAAATGGGAAGAGTGCTCTGAGAAAGGGGAGCATCAGGTACGGCGTACCCTGAAGCCTCTCTGAAGCGGGGTACGCCCAAGCTGAGAGTGGACATCTGGGATGCAGTGAACCAGGTGAAGGAGTTTGGACGTGTGCGGAAACTCAGCCCTGGGTAGTTAGGAGTTGGGAATCTTGGGAGATGGTTCTGACTCTGCTGTGATCCTGATGTCTTCACCACAGGCATGTTCCTGTCCTTCCATGCTTCAGATTCTCTCACCTGTAAAACCAGGCAGTTAGACCAGATACCCGCAATAATATTCTCTAGCTCCACCAATGTCACTTTTTCAGGTAAATCGTGATGTCTTTAAAGGTAACACAGCCCTACACTGACAAAGTGTTTGATAATCGGTTCCCTTCTGTTTCAGAAACAACATCTTTACCTTCTCTGTTAATGAGCTTCTTTCCTTTTCTCCAGTTTGAAAAGGGTAGGGCTAGGGCTAGCCCACAGGATTGAGGTTTTCCTGAGAGGGTATTAAGTCTGGCTGTTTAATTCCCAAGAGGTCTTTTCCTTCCTTGTTCACCTTCTTTATTTATTTATTTTAATTGTTGAAGTGCAGTTGGTTTACAATGTTGTGTTAATTTCTGCGGTACAGCAAAGTGACTCAGTTATACATATATATATACATTCTTTTTCATATTCTTTTCCATTATGGTATATCACAGGATACTGAATATAGTTCCCTGTGCTATACAGTAGGACCTTGTTTTTTATCCATTCTATATATGAGTTTGCATCTGCTACCCCCAAACTCCCAATCCATCACTCCCTCCCTCCCTCCCTCCCTCTTGGCAACCACAAGTCTGTTCTCTGTGTCTGCCTTCTTCACCTTCTTGTTAGATTTCTTAACTCAGTGGTGTGCTGAGCTGCAGCATAGAAAGAAAAAGAAAGACCACTTATTTTTATTTATTTTTAAAATATTTATTTATTTCGTTGCACCAGGTCTTAGTTGCAGCAGGCGAGCTCCTTAGTGTGGCTCCAGGGCTCCTTAGTTGTGGCATGCGAACTCTTAGTTGCGGCATGCATGTGGGATCTAGTTCCCTGACCAGGGATCGAACCCAGGCCCCCTGCATTGGGAGCGTGGAGTCTTATCCACTGCGCTACCAGGGAAGTCCCCCAGTCCACTTATTAAAGTACACAGTAATAATTAATGTTATTAGTTTGAAGAAATGATTGGCTAAAGCTTTAAAATATTTTGAACATTTATCAACATGTAAGCACTCTACTATGTAGTGTCTCCACTCCCCCTAAATGAGGGATTTTTTTTTTTTTAAGGTTAAAGGCAAATTTATTACCTGGACATAGAGTTGCAAGTACTACAGCTTCATTAAAAATATTGTAAAATATATAAACAGTAGATCATGATACTCTGGAAAAAAGTGTAAGATGTGTATACATCTTCAGCTGAAATCAGCCTGTGCAAGGAGAATGGTTAAGCAACATGTAGAAACTATGTTTTGGATTTTATCCTGCTTCAGAATTCGATCCTGAGAATGGTCCATCGTTCCAGGAGAGTAGGGATGTAGAGGGAAATGATAATAAATGTTATTGCTGAATATTATCTTTGAAAGAGAATAGCTCAGTACAATAGCAGTGTCTCCCCAAATCTCAGGCCCTGGATTTGGGAGAAAGGTGAGCTCCGGAGTCAGGTCAGAGTCCTTCCACTCAAAGGGTTGCCACCTCAGGGAAGAGAGTATGTGAATAAAAGAAGCTCAAGTACATGCATACCTTGTTGTAGTGTGCTTTGAAGATATTGCTTTTTTTTTTTTTTTTTTTTTTTTGCAGTACGTTGTGGCCTCTCCCGTTGCAGAGCACAGGCTCTGGACGCGCAGGCTCAATGGCCATGGCTCACGGGCCCAGCCGCTCTGAGGCATGTGGGATCCTCCCGGACCGGGGCACGAACCCGTGTCCCTTGCAAAGGCAGGCAGACTCTCAACCATTGCACCACCAGGGAAGCCCGATATTGCATTTTTTTTTTTTTTTTTTTTTTTTGACGTTACTTGGGCCTTCCACTGCTGTGGCCTCTCCCGTTGCGGAGCACAGGCTCCGGACGCACAGGCTCACCGGTTATGGCTCACGGGCCCAGCCACTCCGCGGCACGTGGGACCTTCCCAGACCGGGGCACGAACCCACGTCCCCTGCATCGGCAGGCGGACTCCCAACCACTGCGCCACCAGGGAAGCCCCCCGATATTGCATTTTTTACAAGTAAAGATTTGTGGCAACCCTGTGTTGTCAGATAATACAAAGTGGCGTAGGATTTAGTGTGGCATAAGTTTAGGTGATGGGCGTCCAGAGGGTGGTGTGATTGATGAAAGCTGCAGTAGTTATCTTAACGTTGTTATCCACAACCATTTATCTCCTATGTGCTTATTTATTTTTATTTCCTAATTTCTGATTCTAAATATTTAGGGCTGCCCCTGTGACCCTATCCTTTGCGTTTCCTTGTCGCCCTTGGGTCAGAGTCACACTGTGTCACAGTAGCCAATCCACACTCTCCTTGGAGCCTGAGGTCCTCGAAGATGGGAACTTTGTCCTCATGTCCATCTCTCTGGCACCTTTGGAGCTGCCTGGCATGTGGCAGTCAGTCATGACATTCTTATTGAGCAAACCAAGCTGTTACTAGCCAAAGGCCCATGTGTGGTCACTTTCAACTTTGTTGTTTTAGTTGTCAAGGCTGCTATAACAAAATGCCACAGACTGGGAGCTTATAAACAACAGACATTTATTTCTCACTGTTCTGGAGGCTGAAAATCTGAGATCCGGGCGCCAGCATGGTCGGGTAAGGGCCCTCCACCCATGACAGAAGGAGTGAGGGAGCTGTCTGGTGTCTCCCTTATAAGGGCACTAATCCCATTCATGAGGGTTCCACCCCCATGACCTTCCAAAGGCCCCACCTCCTAATACCATCACATTGAGGGCTTGGGATTCCAACATTGGAATTTTGGGGGAGGACATAAGCATTCAGACCAATAGTGCTTGTTATTGACGTATAATATGCATATAAAGAAGGGCACGTCATGATTATTTTTGCATGTGTGTTGATTTAAAACATGAAATGGCAGATGTTTGGAGATAGAAGGCAAAGAGAAGCAAAGGGTAGCATGCTCAGATGTGAGCTATGGAAGGCTCTCCTGATAACTGTGTGAATCCTGAACCAAACACAGCAGAGCTTCCAGCCTAGCTGCTGAATGCCTCTTCTGCTTAGCAAAACCCGAGACAGATGCGGACTGGCGTAATTCATCCGAGCAGGACAACAAGAGGTTTGGAAATGTTCTAAATGAGACCTCCTCATCCTGATTAAGAAATTATATTCTTTTTTTCAAAACAGATTTTTGGTTTCTTAGTTAGAACTGAGGGGTAATGTGAACATATACAAAAATCGCCTTCCTAATTCAGGGTCAGGGAGGCAATGGTAGGGAAAAGTCGGAGAGACTTTTAAGAGACCACTTTGAACTAATTGCAGGGTTAGCAGTTTCACGTGGCTATGGAAACTGCTGAGTGTACGCAAGTTACTTTTGCAGGGCCCCCTTGAATGTGCAAGATAAGCTAGCTACCTGTGCAGTGATCACATTTAATTTTGTTTCACAAATTTATAGAAAGAATTGATGTGCTTAAAAGTCTATTTTTATAAGTTTGTTAAATATTGCCCTGGTAATTTTTTTACATTCTTGCTAAGTCCTCCAGATAGTATAAAATAAGTTTCAACCAAAGTTATAAGAATTATCATGAATTCTTATAAATAGCTAACATTTGATGAGTATTTAGTATGTATTAGCCACTGTTCTGGGGGAAAGTTTTATTAAATAAGTGATGAAGAGTTGCTGGAAATACTACAGAGCTCGTGTAATTGAACAGGATTATGGGTATACGTTTCTAATTTTATCAACAGGGATAGAATGAATCATGGCTAAGAAAAAACAGCATGTGATAAAGAAGCCAATAAAATTACAAGATGAATTTACTGAGGAGAAGGAGTAATTATTTGAATTATTATTTTTTTGTTTAATTAACATTTATTAAGTGTCTTCTGGGTAACAGGCCCTGTTAGGTACTTTTACATCTGCTGTTTTATTTAATTATGGTGCGTTTTTCACTTCCAGATAAGATTTCCCATGGGCTTCCTTTGACTAATGAGTTATCCTAGGCCCGTGCTTCACAGTCCTGTTTGCACCCTACAGTCACCTGGGGATCTTTGGAAAACTATAGTGCTGGTTTCATCCTTAGAGAGTCTGTTTAATTGTACAGGCTTGGGATCCAGCGGCAGTATTTTTAAAGGTTTTCCTCCCTCCCCTGTGGGCTCTGGTTGAGACGGGGTGAGAACCACTATGCTAGGCTGTTTGAGATGTTATTTCACTGGCAGGAAAATATTGCCTTAAACTCTTCAACAATAAGCAACTATTGCAAACTTTGGGAGTTTGCTGTGCCAGGTGGATATAAGTAAAACACCTGCTTTGCTTTGTCTGTTGCCTATTAACTGGGATATGGGAAGTGTCAGAATAATGATTAAATGAAGCAGGCTAGAAAATGTCACCCTCAGTGTCTCAGACCCAGAATTTCCAGGTGCACTTAATTTGTCACCTGGGTTTTGCTCGGGGGTGGTTTCAGAAACATCATGCCAGTGACTTGCATACTAAGTTTTTTTTTTTTTTTTTAAGAAAAAAATACTCTAAGGAACTTCTACACTAAAGGTAATTCCTTTAAATGAAATACATATATATGTACACAGTATAGATCTGCAAATAAAAACTTTAAGAGGACACAGGAATTATGAGGAATTCTTTTGATGGAGGGGTTGTATAGGTCGAAATGGCCTCCTTAAAAATCGTGTTTTCTGTCACAGTAAAGTTAATGTCAAAACATTAAAAAAACAAGAGGGAACTAAGTGGTTTGGGGAGCTCAACTTTTCTTTAAAAATTCTTATAGCATGAGATCACATAATAGAGATTTAACCTAAAAAATGATCCATAATCCAAGAACGTATTCAATCCCTAAAAACTTTTTTAGTCACCTTCATAAATCGATTTGTTTCAGTGGGAACTTTTAGTCCTGCCTAGAAAAATCCCAGGAGTTGTGAAAGTGTGGTGTAATTGGCGGTCAGGTAAAGGAAAGATTCCGTTAGACCCGCCAACATTCAGCATTTTCCCCTAAAATAAGCAACGTTTCTGGTAGGTGTGACTAGATAGCCTTCCATTTAAGAGCGTTGTCCCCCCCCAAAAAAAAAGAAAGAAAAAAGAAAGAACGTTGTCCCCCTTTTAAAAACATTATATTGCATTTGCTAAGAGACCTTGGGCAAGTCATATCATTCTTTCGGACCTGAGGTTCTTCATTGGTAAATAAGGGGGGCTGTTAGTTTTCCGATGGGGCTTTGCTGAGCACCTCGAGTGGCTTAAAGAGACCTGGCGGATGAATGTTGAGCTGGCACCTCTCTGGGTCTCTGGGTTTCGAGCCCTGGCAGAGGAGTTTTGAGCTGGCATCTCTCTGGGTCTCTGGGTTTCCCGCTCTGGCCTCAGACAGAGCTGCTGTCTGGGGCAGGTCTGGATGGGTGCTCATTTGCAGAGAGAGGAGATCCTTTCGTTCTGCATGTGTTTTTGAGGACCTACTATATATAAGTCAGGAATAATACCAGGTGCTGGGGACACCAGGATATGACCAAAACAGAGTGGGAGCCCTCAGGTAGCTTGAAGTGTCCTGGAGCAGACAGACAGGGACACAGATAATTCCAGTGTTTCTTCAGCTAGGTCAGGGGCTGGGGGGGAGAAGGTTGGTCAAATGACTGACTGTGTATGTGAGCCTTGGGTGTATTTTTTTTTTTTTGGGGGGTGTATTTTTTTAGAAACAAATGACAAGTGGAGGACAGTTCCCTCCTTGAGTCACTGCCTAGTCACTCTCAAAGGGAAAAGAAAGAGGAAGGAGGAGGGCCCACATGGGATGCTTGGGACTTCCCTCGTGCCCTGGAGTGGACTCAGGGACTTGGCCGTGCTGGTGAGAGGGCTATCGGGAAAAGAGGAGGATCTGGGCTCTCAGAAGACCACAGAATTAGCCCTTAGGACTGGGAGGGCACCTGGGAGGTCATCTAGTCCAGGCAAGTTACTCTGGCAAGCCCACCTGCCTACATATCCAGGTCTACATATCCTATGTCTCTCTTCCTACCTATTGTGCTTGACCTTGTAAATCAGCAATTTGGTCTGTGGGCCTTTGCAAGTGCTGCCAATTCTGCTTGGATCCCCTCGGTTGGGCAAATTCAAACTTGTCTTTTAGTTCTCAGCTTAGATAACACCTTCTTGGGGAAGTCTTTCTTATACCCATCACTTTCCATCCCCTGCTGAATTAATTAAATACCCTTTCCTGTGATTGCCCAGCACCTGTACTCACCCCGGTTGTAATGCTTTTTGTTACTCCATTGTAATTGCTTGTCAGCCTGTAATTGCCCCACTAATCGATGAGAGCCCTTTGTGGCTGGGATGGTTTAATTCCTGGAATTATTCCCATGGCCACATGCTTGGTACATCGTAGGTGCTCAGTAGATAGTTGTTGAATGAATGAGTGTCCTCACTTGACAGCAGCGGCTGCAGGAGCTCAGAGAGGTTCAGTGACTTGACCAAAGTCACACAGCTCTGGGAGACCGAGACGGGACTAGAGCCCATGCTATGAGTCTAAAAAGGATACAAGATCAGATCCAGTTTCTGGAGTCATGGTCCTGGTTCTCTGTGTCCATATAGAGGAAGTGAAAGAAAGTCACCCTTGTTTTGAGCGGAACACTTTCCTTCTAGGGGAGACATACTCTATCTCCTGGGTTTGTCTCTAAGTGATGCAAATACCAGCTTACTCTTCATGTTCTTAAAATAAAACCAAACAAAGAGTTTTGGGGGCTTCCCTGGTGGCTCAGTGGTTAAGAATCCACCTGCCAGTGCAGGAGACACGGGTTCCAGCCCTGGTCTGGGAAGATCCCACATGCCGTGGAGCAACTAAGCCTGTGCGCCACAACTACTGAGCCTGTGCTCTAGAGCCCGTGAGCCACAAGTACTGAGCCCACGTGCCACAACTACTGAAGCCCGCACATCTAGAGCCCGTGCTTCGCAACAAGAGAAGCCACTGCAATGAGAAGCCCGCGCACAGCAACGAAGAGTAGCCCCCGCTCGCCGCAACCAGAGAAAAGCCCGGGTGCAGCAACAAAGACCCAACGCAGCCAAAAAAATAAAATAAAGTAAAAATAGTTCTTTAAAAAAAAAAAAGTTCTGTGAGAGTGAGTTAGTATGCTTTTTTCCAATTTCTAGGACTCCAGGACCCTAAAATTTTTCCCAAGTAAGCAGCTTGTCCTGTTTTCTGTTTTGTAAATCTGGTCAAAGAATCAGAAAGAAAGAAAAAAAAGTCCTTTATGTAGCTGCAAGACATAGCGAGTGGAGTCAGAACTGTCATCATGTCTCTGGGCATCTGTGTGCACGTGTGTGTTGTGTGGTGTGTGCACGCGCATACATGCAGAGTGTGGAGCATGTGCACACGTGAGGTCTTAGCTTGTGAGTCTGTTTAAATGGTTCTTAAATCAAATCCCCTTTTTCTTTGGCCACTGGGCAGTTTTGTGATTTTTCCTTAAAAGAGAATTTTAAACCACACTCAGGCAACAACAGAAAGAAAACCTGTACTGGTGAACGAGAGGATTGCTGGCAAAGTAGCAGGAGTGGTTGACATGATTGGCTGATAATGTTCTCCCACGACAATTAGGAAGGGCCCCCAAACCTTTTGTGAATAAAGTGAGGCTGGTTAAGTGGCTTCCGGTAGTCAGCCCCCGATGAAAAGCAAAGAGAAAACACTAAGGCAGCTGAAGATTTAATCAAAATTAAGGCCGGAAGAGGGCATTCTTCCAGGCAATAATAAGAGCGTCTAGACACTGCAGATCTTGCTCCTATCTTCACACTAAATGCTGGTGAATGGGTTCGAATGGGATATTGTTTAACTATGGTTTTATGAAGACTCCCTTTGATTCATAAGTATTTGTCACTGTAAGAGATTTTGAGGGTGACAAGGATGGTGTCATGTACATGTTTGTTTTCCTTTCTCTGCGGTGTAGAAACCTAAAGCAGGAAGCGATTCAGGGGTAGAATGACTAAGACCTGTTCAAACTCAAGTTGAGCTGAGGGTTTTGCTGAGACCAAGACTTGCTGAGGTACCCCAGAGTTCCAGCATCCTTTATCTTAGAATTCTGAGTCTGAAAGGACAGCCAGGCCCCACCTTCTATGTCCCTGGGACAATGCAGTCCAGCCAAACTGTGCCTCCAACAGAGGAGTTTGATTTGGGTTTGCTCTTTACTTGCTGTGCAACCCTCAGCAAGTTACTTAACATCTCTGAATCTCCATTTCCTTTTTTTTTTTTTTTGAATCTTCATTTCTTTATTTGTAATACACAAGACTACTTTGAACATTAAATGAGAAAAACGCTTGTGAAACATGCTCTGTAAACTATAATGGTCGGGAGAAATGTTATTTGGATTGAAATGCTATTGGATAGAAATGCTATACTGGGTTGTTATTCCTGGTACAGGAAAAAACAACAGTGGTTAGGATTTACTGGAGGCTTTTTTGCGTGCTGGAAACTTGTGACTTGCTTAATCCTTGCTATAACTCTGTTTTACAGGAGAAGAAACTGAGGCCTGGAGTTTGAGTAATTCGTTCAAGGTTACCAAGTTGGTAAGTAACAGAGCTGGATTTGACCACCCGGCTTCAGAACTAAGAGCTTCATTTGAATTATCTTAAGCTTCGCAACAGCCCTAGAAAGTTGAGGTTCAAAGAAGAGAAGTAACCTTGCCCAAGTTCATTCCACTGGTAAGGGGTTGTCTTAGTCCATTCAAGCTGCTGTAACAGAGTACCATAGACTGGGTGGCATATATACAACAGAAATTTAATTCTCACAGTTCTGGAGGCTGGGAAATCCAAGATCAAGGTGCTGGCACATTCGGTGTCTGGTGAGGCCCACTTCCTGGTTCTTTGTGTTATAACTTCACATGGTGAAAGGGGCAAGAGAGCTTTCTGAGGTCTCTTTTATAAGGGTACTAATCCCATCCATGAGGGCTGCGTCCTCATGACCTAATTAATCACTTCCCAAAGGCCCCACCTCCAGATACCATCGTATGGGGGGTTAGGTTCCAACATATGAATATTGGGGGGCGGGTACGGACACAAACAGTCCATTGCAGGGGTCGATTCAGTATTCCCATGCAGCAGTCTGGCTCGAGAACTAGTGCTCTTAACCACTGTAAACTTGCTGCTCTTGTAAGGCCCCTCACGGAAAACCAGTTCTGTGAGCCTGGGTGCCCTCTACCCCCGAAAGGGCACTTCCCTTTTCTGCCCTTTCCCTAAGCTTCCTGGTACCCTCACTCCCCTCCATTTGACTGTCCAGTCTCTGGAGAGGTTTAGCCATAGAACGAAGACAGAACTGGCAGCATGTTATCCAGCAGTCTCTCCTGCATGCCTTTAACTTTTATTTTAGTGGAGGTATGACTTATGGACTGCATAATGCACATCTTTTTTAAACATTTTAATTTTATATTGGAGTATAGTTGATTAACAATGATGTGTTAGTTACAGGTGTACAGCAGAATGATTCAGTCATACCCATAGAATGCACACATCTTAATCATACATCCTGATGAATTTTTAACATGTTACACTCATCGAGCCGCCACTCAGATCAGGATACATGGTGTTGCCATCACATAAGTTCCCTCATGCCCCTTTGCTGTTAGTACTGCCCCTGGAGATAGCCACTATTCTGACTTATAGAAGTCAGATCATGTCTATCATAGCATAGGTTCCTGCTTCTATCCTATCCAGATCCATATATACTTGCTCCACAGAAACAAAATAGAGGGCTTCCCTGGTGACGCAGTAGTTAAGAATCTGCCTGCCAATGCGGGGATACGGGTTCAAGCCCTGGTCCTGGAAGATCCCACATGCTGCGGAGCAACTAAGCCCGTGCGCCACAGCTACTGAGTGTACACTCTAGAGCCCGCGAGCCACAACTACTGAGCCCACGCACCTAGAGCCCGTGCTCTGCAACAAGAGAAGCCACAGCAATGAGAAGCCCGCGCACCGCAACGAAGAGTAGCCCCCACTCGCCACAACTAGAGAAAGCCTGCGCATAGCAATGGAGACCCAACACAGCCAAAAATAAAATAAATTAAAACAAACAAAAACAAAATAGAGGTAAAAATCACACTTTAAATAGCGTGGGTGACCCTGTCTTTCCACCAAGCAGGCATCTCTCTTGGAGTGAGCTGAATGGGAGACACAGATCTGCTGTTCCTTTTGTTGGTCTTCGTTCTGATGGCTTTTTTTTTTTTTTATGCGGTGCGCGGGCCTCTCACCGCTGTGGCCTCTCCCATCGCGGAGCACAGGCTCCGGATGCCCAGGCCCAGCAGCCATGGCTCACGGGCCCAGCCGCTCTGCGGCACGTGGGATCCTCCCGGACTGGGTCACGAACCCGCGTCCCCTGCATCGGCAGGCGGACTCTCAACCACTGCGCCACCAGGGAAGCCCTGTTCCGATGGCTTTTTAGGGGGTGAGCATCTTGTGCTATCGGGTGTGTTTCTCATATTTATAGATTTTAATCATCATCCAACATGGCCCCCAAACCCAAGCTGGCTATTTCTTCTTGTGCTCAACCTAAGAAACCCAACCCAGTGCTGAAGAAAAAACTGGCTGTGTTGCACTTAATGAGAGATGGTTTGTCCGTCTCCATGATGAGGCTTTATTATGGGATTTTCAAGGGGAATTCTGATGCCCTTCCACTTTCATGTTACAAGTAGACTTTAGAGGCTAACCTTTGAGTAAGAGGCAGTTATAATGTGGACAGAACCCCATCATGGGTAAGTGGGTGTATTAGACTTGGTGACCTGGAACGCTTCTGGCAACATGGTGGACTGACTTGTGTGACTCCTTCCTGGTAGGAGCACAGAGTTGATTGAAATACAACAACTATATCTAGGGGAGCTCATCAGAAAGGAAAGTCCACAAGTGTCAGAAATGAAGAGAGAAATCTAAGCCAAATGGTTATGTGAGCTGAAAGCATGACAACTTATGGGGCTTTTGCACCCAGATGGAGGCTGTAGAGTCTGGGAGTTAAGGTTTTAAGACCACAGTGGGTCTAGAAATGAGACCTGGGTCCAAGGTGGACTTGAGTGCCCAGGAGCGTTAAACATTACACGTCTTCGTGAAAAGGGGCTAGAAAAACTCCACTGTCTGGAGAAACAGAGAGGAAGCTTGTTTTGAGTGGAAAAAAGTCACCAGCAAGAAATGAAAAACCTGGGGCTGTACCATGTGTGATTGTGGAATCTATATTGTTATTGTCATGAGATATGAGAACTCCTCAAGCTGAGAAATTAACATAAAAACTGGCTGCCTGCTGTGGGAATCCCTAACACAAACACACAATCACTCCACAAGGATACTTCAACAACCTAGACCTAACAGGACTCCTACAGAAAGAACTCTAGGATGAGTGCACAATTAAATCATATGGACTACTCAGGAAATGAATGACTTTGAGTTGAAAGTAATAGAACCATCTAAAAGAGACTATAAGATAGTATATATATATTTTTTAAAGTATCATTTTTTCATTTTAACTTATTTTTAAAAATTTATTTATTTTTGGCTACGTTCGGTCTTCGTTGCTGAGCTCAGCCTTTCTCTAGTTGTGGCGAGCGGGCGCTACTCTTCGTTGTGGTGCACGGGCTTCTCATTTTGGTGGCTTCCCATTGCAGAGCACGGGCTCTGGCTCTAGGTGCACGGGCTTCAGTAGTTGTGGCATGCAGGCTCAGTAGTTGTGGCTCGCGGGCTCTAGAGTGCAGGCTCAGTAGTTGCGGCACACGGGCTTAGTTGCTCTTGGCATGTGGGATCTTCCCAGACCAGGGATCGAACCTGTGTCCCCTGCATTGGCAGGCAGATTCTTAACCACTGTGCCACCAGGGAAGTCCCAAGCCAGTATATTTTCAAATGATTAAAGACTAAAGATGATTCAAAAATGTAATGAAAGACGGAAAAAGAATAGGTTGATTTGTAAAGCTGCCACATGGAAATGAAAAATAGTCATTGAAATTAAAATCTAACAAGAGGGTTAGCTGACAGACTAGACATAGTGAAAGAGATAATTAGTGAACTGGAAGACAATAATAAAGTTTACATTTGTTAAGTCCTTAATATGTGCCAGACACTGTTCTGTGTCCTTGCATTACCTCATTTAATCTTCAGAACAAAATTATAAGGAAGGCATTATCATTATCGTCTGTATTTTACAGATGAAGAAACTAAGGTGTAGTAGTTCAAACCACTTGCCCAATGTCACAGAGCTGGTAATGATGGAGCTGGGATTTGACCCCCAGTTGTCTAGTGTAGCCTAGAGTCTGTGTTTGCAATTACTACACTGTAGAAAATCATCAAGAATAAGCACTAAGTGATAAAGAGATGGGAATATGGTAGAGGGGCATGGAGGAGAGGAGAGGGTACTACTTAGGTCTCAGCACAGGGACTAGGGGAGAGGCATCATTAGAAGATGGAATAATTAGCTGTCCCTTCAGATCTCCTCCAGTCCTTAGGTTCCAAGAACTTGTGCCCCTACTGAGGGCAGAAATATTCAAAGAAGAGCCTCAGTTTCCACTATAGTATGAATTGATGGGCTGATGTTTAACAAAGGTCTCTCTGGGGGAAAGAAAAGAAGCCCTGACTGTAGCATTTACCGATGTCTATGGTATAAATACTTCCACCACGACCAAGTTCAAGCTACCGACATAATGTCAGTGAACATGGCCTTGGGAAGAGATGTGCGTAGTTGGCTCTTTTGAGCCAGTCTGAGCCAGCTCAGCAAACCAGTGGGTCTGACGTTCATTCTCTTTTAAGCTCTGATCTCTGGGTTGTGCATCCAAGGGGCAGAATGTTCAGGAAGTAGTAGTATCATGTGTAATATCACAGCGGCAGGAAGAGACAGTGGGACAAGAGTGGAGCTCTGCCCCCGCTTTCTTCCCTTGAATTTAAGAAACAAGAAAACATTTTGTGAATGTGTGTGGAGAGACTGACATCCTTATGACACTGTTGGTGAGAATGAAAGTGAATCCAAGCTCTTTGAAGGCCATTCAGCACCATCTGCCAACATTTTAAGTGCAAGTACTCTTTGACCCCGCAATTCCACTTCAAGGGTTTTATCTTATAAATCTCATCTTTCCTGTAGTTACACATGTGTGTGAAGATGTGTGTAATGTATGTTCATTGCAGCATTGTTTGAAATGGCAAGACCCTGGAAGCAACTGAAATAAATGTATGTCAGGAGAGGATTGATTGAAGGGATTATGGTATATCCTTACAGGAGAATACTGGGCCACTGTTTAAAGTAGTAGGTGGTATGTACCAAGAAGGAATCATCTCCAGGATGCATTCTTTTTTTTAATATATGTAAATTTATTTATTTTAATTTTGGCTGCGTTAGGTCTTCATTGCTGCGCGTGGGCTTTCTCTAGTTTTAGTGAGCAGGGGCTACTCTTCCTTGTGGTGTGTGGGCTTCTCATTGTGGTGGCTTCTCTTGCTGCGGAGCATGGCTCTAGGCGCGCAGGCTCAGTAGTTGTGGCGCATGGGCTTAGTTGCTCCATGGCATGTGGGATCTTCCCGGACCAGGGATTGAACCCGTGTCCCCTGCACTGGCGGACGGATTCTTAACCACTGCGCCACCAGGGAAGTCCCCATTCTTTTTTTTTAAATTGAGGTGTTCTTTAGAGTTGACATATAACACTATATTAGCTTCAGGTGTACAACATAATGATTCCCTATTTGGATATAATGTGAAATGATCACCACAGTAAGTCTAGTTAATATGCATCACCGTACATAGTTACATTTTTTCTTCCTATGCTGAGGACTTTGCAGATCTACTCTCTTAGCAACTTTCAAATATGGACTGTAGTATTGTTAATTATAGTCACCACACTGTACTTTACATCCCCATGATTTATGTACTTTAGAACTGGACATTTGTACATTTGACCCCCTTTACCCATATTTCCAACTCCCCAACCCCCAATTTTGGCAACCAGCAATCTGTTCTCTGCATCTATGATTAGGGATTTTTTTGTTTGTTTGTTTTTCAGAGTCCACATATAAGTGAGATAATACGGTATTTGTCTGTCTCTGACTTATGTCACTTAGCGTAATGCCCTCAGGGTCCATCCACGTTGTGGCAAATGGCAAGATTTCCTTCTTTTTTATTGCTGAGTAATAGTTTATTATATACATATATATAATAGATCACATTTTCTTTACCCATTTATTCCAGGATGCATTCTTTTTTATTAATTAATTAATTAATTATTTTTTGGCTGTGTTGGGTCTTTGTTGCGGTGTGCAGACTTCTCACTGTCGTGGCTTCTCTTGTGGCAGAGCACGGGCTCTAGGCATGCGGGCTTCAGAAGTTGTGGCACATGGCTTCAGTAGTTGTGGCTTGCGGGCTCTAGAGCGCAGCCTCAGTAGTTGTGGCGCATGGGCTTAGTTGCTCTGCGGCATGTGGGATCTTCCTGGCCCAGGGCTCGAACCAGTGTCCCCTGCACTGGCAGGTGGATTCTTAACCACTGTGCCACCAGGGAAGCCCCCCCTGTTTAACTTTTGAGGAAAAGCTGAGGGCAATGGTGGGTCTGGGGTGGATGGAGAATATCTTACTGTATATCCTTTTTTTAAAAAAAAATTTTACGGAATTCCCTGGCGGTCCAGTGGTTAGGACTCTGTGCTTTCACCACCAAGGTCACAGGTTCGATCCCTGTTCGGGGAACTAAGATCCCACACGCCGCACAGAGCAACCAAAAAAAAAAAAAATTTTTTTTTTTTTTTTTTTTTTTTAGGCATAAGCATATGATATTTTTGTTGTTGTTAAAAACAAACTAATTGGGCTTCCCTGGTGGCGCAGTGGTTGAGAGTACGCCTGCCGATGCAGGGGACATGGGTTTGTGCCCCAGTCCGGGAAGATCCCACATGCTGCAGAGCAGCTGGGCCCGTGGGCCATGGCCGCTGAGCCTGCGCGTCCGGAGCCTGTGCTCCGCAACGGGAGAGGCCACAACAGTGAGAGGCCCACGTACCGCCAAAAAAAAAAAAAAAAAAAAAAAACCTAATTAACAAAAACTTCACTTTGGGAGCTTTCAACCCAAACCCCTCTTATTTTTAGGGGAGATTGGCAGGTCTCCACGGGGTTGCTGATCCCTAGCATTTATTGAGCACAGGCCAAGTACCAGGCACTTGCCCGTGTTGTCATACGCTGTGGGTCTCTCCATTGTCTGATGCTTCCTGGACTCTAGTAGTGGCCTGGTCAGTGTGTGATAAACAGTAATCCCATTTTCAGGAAGAGGGGAGGTAAAGTCTTTGTGGGAAGTCATGTGGCACGCAAGGAGAAGAAGTGGAATTCAACAGCAATCTTAAAAGTGCTTTGTGAACAGAGGGAACCAAGCTGCTTCTTAGCAATCCCAGTTATCTGCAAGGAACCTCAAGCCTGTCTCCCTCCTGCCATTAATCCCAGGAATCTCTCTTGAGACCACATGGAAGTGTTCTATCAGTGTTAATTTTTCCAGCTCTAAGATTCTTTGCTCTGGAAAGTTGGAGCTGTGTTTTTGGACCAAATGAATCGCTGATGTGTTTAGAAACCACAAAGTCAAGAACTTGTCCTGCGCTGTCCTCCTTTTCTGACTTATTTCATCTTCACAACTCTCCTGTTGAGTTCACATCATCCAAGATCTAAGAGACACTGGCTCTGTTCACTTAAAAAGAGCGACCTTCAGGGCCTTTCTTAGCAAAATAGATGTTCCCAGAGGTGCTTTCATTGTTGCCCTTGTTGTTTTCAGCAATCAGCCACATTTCTAGCCCATCATGATACGTTTTATGGAACCAGAGGCTTGCTTGCTCTCTCTCTCTCTCATCATTTGGTAATAAATTCAGTAAATAGGTTATACGTCTTGAGAGGGCTGTTTTGATGTTTTTTTTCTTGTTTTTGTTTTAATTTATTTTATTTATTTATTTTTGGCTGCATTGGGTCTTCGCTACTGAGCACGGGCTTTTCTCTAGTTGTGGCGAGTGGGGGCTACTCTTCGTTGCGGAGCACGGGCTCTAGAGCGCAGGCTCAGTAGTTGTGGCGCACGGGCCTAGTTGTTCCGCGGCATGTGGGAGCCTCCCAGACCAGGGCTCGAACCCGTGTCCGCTGCATTGGCAGGCAGGTCCTCAACCACCGCGCCACCAGGGAAGCCCCTGTTGTGATGTTTTTGTGATTTGATCAACAGTGATCCGAACGGGCAGAAAAACTGGAGTCAAAACTTAAGTTCATGGAATCAAAATCACAAAACCTGACCTGAATATTATTAAGAGTGTAACATCATCTGTAACATTGGGGTGAAATTCTTGCAAGGGAGGGCTGTCTGACCCTGCTCTCGGCTGTTGCTGTTTTGTGGGCTCATCCAGAGAGCACCCTTTAGTGCTTTAAGTATCATTGGCCATCCTGCAGTGTGGGATGTAGTGGTTTTAGTTTACTGTGAGATGACTGTGTGTCAACAGTGTTGACTTCCCCAAACAGTAATTCTACCTTCACTGCCTGAATGAAGATCCAGAGGACGTTGAAGTGGTATTTCTTGCGTGAGGCCCGCCCTGACTCCTTCCTGTGTTCCCATTGCTCTGGGCATTGCTTTGTGTAGTATTTAGTTCAAGCAATTATCTTATCGGCTTTATTTTTAATGCCCTTTTGTTATTATTATTTACTTATTTATTTATTGGCCGCACCGAGCAGCACGTGGAACTTTCCCCGACCAGGGATCGAACCCATGGCCCCTGCAGTGGAAGCGTGGAGTCTTAACCACTGGACCGCCAGGGAAGTTCTATTGGCTTTAAATCATTGTAGTTGTTTGTAGCTATCTCCACCTCAGACCAAGTGCCAAGAAAGATGGCCTGGATCCTCTCGCTTCCTCTGTTTATAGCCAGCATGCAGCTTATGTCACGGCCCTTCAAATTTCATGAGTTAGGATTCTTTTGACCTCGTAACAGAACCCCACCTTGAACTGGCTTCCACAGAAAGGGGATTTGCTGGTTTATGTAGCTGCAAAGTCCAGGGATGGAGCTGAAGGCATGGAGGTTTAGACGGTGTTGCTAAGGCTTACACAGGTTTTCTCCATCTCCCGGCGCTGCCTACTACTTCTTTTTGGATTGTGGCGGCAAGGTATCTGTCAGCAGTTCTAGGGAAGAAAAGGCCACTTACCCAACAGTTCAACAAAAGTCTTTTTTTTTTTTTTTTTTGCGGTACACGGGCCTCTCACTGTTGTGGCCTTTCCCCTTGCGGAGCACAGTCTCCGGACACGCAGGCTCAGCGGCCATGGCTCACGGGCCCAGCTGCTCCGCGGCATGTGGGATCCTCCCGGACCGGGGCACGAACCTGTGTCCCCCGCATCAGCAGGCGGACTCTCAACCACTGCGCCACCAGGGAAGCCCCAACAAAAGTCTTAATATCTCTGATTGGTCTTCCCTGATTGATGCCTGTTCCTAACCAATCCCCGTGGCCAGGTGAATGAGATGCTCTGACTGGCCACCTTGGATTAAATGTTCGCTCCTTGAAGAAGCTGGGGTTGGGTCTGCACCTCCCAGAGCCCAAGAACTGAGAATGAGGGAAGGCAGATGTTCCCTGAGAAAATCTGGGAACCGTTTGTGAACAGGGGTTAGGCAAAAGCAAGGGTGTCCAATATAGTAGGCTTTTAATCAGTGTTTACCCAGTGAATGAATTAACAGATGAATGAGCAAACAAGAGCTGCTGCTGATTCTGTGAGCTGTTTATACGATACCCGGAGTGGGGTTTTAACAGATGGAGCCTTTGCAGAGAGGAGGATAAAAGAGAGCCTTGAAATCAAGTCATGTAAGGATGACATTAAATTAGCTGAGATACTTAACAAGAAATAGGAGACATATGATGGCTGTTTCCGAATGTCTGAACGGTGTTCACGGGGACGAAACATTTGCTGGGTTCCTACTTTGTGTCATAGGCTCTAGGCTAGATGCTTTAATTGCCATCACCTTTTATTTTCATTTTATTTTTATTAGACCACCAATTTATGTTCATTATAGAAAATCCAAAAATGCACAAAAAGAGAGAAAAATAAAAGTCCTTCCATAATCTAACTACCTAGGGCTAATTGCTATTAATATTTTGGTGTATATTCTCTCAATCTTTTCTCCCTGTTTTACAGATGCATTTAAAAATTCTTATCTAATCTTGGTAGTTGTGTTTGTCAGAGAGAAACTGGCTTAGAGAGTTGAGGAACTTGCCTGAGGTCCCAGCAGTGGGCACTAGAGTTCTAGGACCAGAATTTGGTCCACACCTGTCAGCCTCAGAAGCCCTCTCTCATTCCCTGGTCTTTGATTTACCTGCTGCATAACCAGCAGTCTGTGTACTAACTAACAGGGTTTTACTACAGTTCTATTCGAGAATCTTGATTTCATCGCTCTTTGCTTATCCACACATTCATCTTTATTCAGGTACTCAGGAAATATTTCACTGGGTGTTTTGTGGGTGCTGGGGGTAGCCCAGTGAATGAAGCAAGCCCCTCTTGGAGCTGACAGTTGAGCTGAGTTCTGCATCACTGTAAATGGTTGAATCAACAACCTCTAGGGATGTGCAGATCTGGGATACTGCCCATTGCACAAGTCTCACACCTCTTTGAGGAAGCAACCAGCAAAGCCAAAAGGAAGCACTATAGCCAGAAAGTTTTATATATGCCTTCTGCCCAAGACCCCTGTCCTAAAGGGAGTGGGTTTGTGTCGAAGGGTGGGAGGCTCAGGGTGTGTGTTACCTGTCCCAGGGCTGGCTCTGCTAAGTGATCTGGGGTGTGGCCCACCATCGTGTACATATGACGTCTCTATCTTCTAAACTCCGGATCAGAACCCATAGTATGAAGCAGGGTTAGCTGAATGGAAGGAGGGAAATACATATTTCCTGAATATGGCCTACCCTGAGTGCTTTCACATGGCCCTTCTTGCTCAGGAAGATGGGTATTATTATTCTCATTTTACAGGGGAGGAAGCTGAAGTGCATTTGGAGTTTTGACTTGAGCTCAGGCCTATCTGATGGCTCCAAATCCTACGAGCTTCCTCTTCATGCTCCTCTGATAGAGACACATCTGGGGAGTGGGGCTCTGGAAGGTTCTGAAGCCCCAGGTGCTTTGGTTTCATTCCATTCACTTATTTTAAAAAGTATTTATTGGGCTTCCCTGGTGGTGCAGTGGTTGAGAATCTGCCTGCCAATGCAGGGGACACGGGTTCGAGCCCTGGTCTGGGAGGATCCCACATGCCGCGGAACAACTAGGCCCGTGCGCCACAACTACTGAGCCTGCGCGTCTGGAGCTTGTGCTCCGCAACAAGAGAGGCCGTGATACTGAGAGGCCCGTGCGCCGCGATGAAGAGTGGTCCCTGCTCGCCTCAACTGGAGAAAGCCCTCGCACAGAATCGAAGACCCAACACAGCCAAAATAAATTAATTAATTAATAAACTCCTACCCCCAACATCTTAAAAAAAAAGTATTTATTGAAAACCAGGGTCCAGGAACTCTGTCAGGTGCTGGGATGTGGGATGACCAAGACCAGTGAGGGCTCATGCTCCTAGGGAACTTGAAGTCTGAGTTAAGTCACTGGAACAGCCATGATGTTTCTGCACAATTCTTTGTTCAGTGATTCATTCAGCCTTGCAAGAGGGTGTATTAGGCTGCTTTGAGTTGCAAGGGACAGAAAACCCAGTTCAAATTGGATAATTGGTAGAAGCAGTTGAATGGTCCACGTAACCAGAAAATGGAGAGGTAAGGTTTCAGGCACACTTTGATCAGGGCTCCAGCTTTTCCTCTTTTTGTGATTCTCTTGGCTCTGGCTCTGCACTTCTGTCTGTTGGCTCTATTCTCTGGTGACTCCCTTCATAATAGTGAGAGGGCTGCCAGCAGGGCTTCTGTATTGCTCAGTGCCAGGAGACACCACGTAGAATACATGTGCTCGAAGAAGTACCGGGGAGAGCTGTCCAGTGTGGTGGCCTGGCTGCTGGTACCTCTCAGAGCACATGCTTGCTTGTTTACATCCAGGGAGGAAAGAGCTACCATCTCTCCCCAGAGCCATTGAACAAAATTTCTGAGCTTCCCTCGGATTGGATCGTCTCAGGACACGCTCTATCTCTCAACCAATCACGGTGGCAGAGGAAATAGGTTAACACTGATTGGCTTAAACCATTCCGGACCCACCCCTGGAATTGGAGATGAGGTCTGAATGAATGAGGGGTGCTGCTTGCTGGGAGAGGAACGGAACAGATGTTAAAGAAACAATTGCTCTCTCTAAGGGGCAGCGTTTAGGATCTGGGTATAGAAAGATGAGTAAGGCATTGTCCCTCCTCTTAAAAAGCTCCCATTCTAGTGAGCTTCCTGAGAGTTTGGCAGTGAACAGAGAAAGGAGTGTTTACATTGTTGAAGGCTAGGCACCTTACATGTTTCCTCAGTTCTTATAATGTTCTTGTCAAGCAGGTATTTCCATTTTACAGGTGAACAAACAAGTTCAGAGAGGTTAAGTGGCTTGCTGGCAATTGCACACCTAGGAGAGGAAAGCAAGGTGTTTTGAGCCTGTGGATCCCACATTTCTTCCTCTCCTTTTTGTGATGTAGTGAAAATAGATTAACAAAGACCCTGCAAAAAGCTTCATTTAATGACTTCTCCACGATAAGCAGGGCCTTGGGAGTAGTTCTTGCTTTTCGTTTCAGGCTTTTATTAGAGGGATCCTGCCTGCTTTTCTTCTTTAACTAAGTCTAAATGGGAGGAAAACCCCTCTCCCTGGTCCAGATAAGCAACAGATAATTGAATGAGCTTCTGAGAAAAGCAGAACCATTGTTAGCTCACAATGCATCAGGAGAGATGGTTGCATTCAGATAATTTTACAAAAATGATTTCTCTCTCCTTTTGACTTTGCTGCCTGAGGATTCCATTTGGTTTTAAAATAATAGAGTAACTATTATGTAATCGTATACAATGCTTCCTCCCCCTGGGCCCCAAGTTAACGTGCATGTTCACAACACAGAATACATTTTTTGGTAAAGAGTTAATGTAAAGCCAGAGTGATTCCTAAATTAAATGGCCCAAACAAGGGCAAACAAGTTGGATTTTTAGTTTTCTCCAGACTCTGCAGAGCCTTAGCATCCAACAGAGCAGGAGATGATTTTGCTTGTGTGCTGGTGGCAAAATGTCTGTGTTCATACTGTTGCCTGCACCCGGCGTGCATATCTTGTGCTTTGCTGCCAGGTGAAAGGCCCTTGTTTTGTTCATAGATCTCCTGATCTCACTTCCACCCCAGCAGGCATAATTTCATCCTGAGAGAAAGGAACAAAAAGAGGGAAATCAAAATGATGGTTGGTGAACACTTGACCCATAAGGTTTTCAACTTAGATGCTGTACTTTTTGAGTTTCTGCATCTGCTTTTCACTTCTTTTTAGGTAATTAGTGATGATAATGAATTTACCTATCCACATTTCTCTTCAATTGGCTACTATGTTTTGGGTCTTGGGGATTGAGAATTAACAAACTCATAGTCTCAGTTACTAGTAGCTTTTGGTGGCTCTCCTTTGACCAGATGTCCTCCCAGTCTGTCTCCACTAGTATAATATTTTGGCTCTGATGTACTATAGGCCTGGCAAACTTGTGAAAGTAAAGAGGAAACAAGGTATGAGGGTAAACTGCATTAGCCTCAGTGTCAGGGAAAGACCAGAAAAACATGGCTGCTGGGCTCATCTAGTTGACCCTGGACGGTGCCCACCGTAGTTGTCATTAGGGTTAATATTTAGGGGCTATTTGTTGCCACTCATAACCTCACTGACCCAAATGATATGAACACCACTGTCATAAAGGTGGCTGGATTTATGGAACCTGGGAGCAGACCAGCTGGTGTGTGTACACAGGGACATATGTGTCTGTATAGATGTGAATCTTGCTGCCTCTGTGATGGTGGTTCTCGAACTTGTCTGCACATTAGAATCACCTGGGGAGCTTTCAAAATTCCAAAGCCAGGGCAACACGCTAGATGCGTTAATTCACTGACTCCGGGGCTGGGACACAAGCACTGGTAGTTTTTAAGCTCTCCAGGCGATTCCAACGTGCCGATGAGTAAAGGAACCACTGGTGTATGAGAATTATAATAATGACATCATTATCATCATTTGAAGATGAGTAGGGATGATGGTTATGACAGGGGTACTAGCCACCATTATCATTTACCAACTGCTGCCTATAAGCTAGGCAGTGTCCTGGGTGTCTAACAGACAGGATCGCATCCAGTCTGCACGGCAGCCCTGGAAGACAGCTTTATAGGTTGTTGGATAAAGAAAGGAGGGGGTCATGTCTTTGAAACTGATGTCAGCTACAGAGTTGCTTAATCCAGAGTGTCAGGTAAAGTCTACAGAGATGGAGTTGTTGGGTTCCTCGTGTTGATCCCAGAGTGACCAGTGTGGTCATCATTGGGGTTGAGATTTAGGGCTTGTTTGTTACCACAGAGTAACCTGGCCCATCCTGACAGATGCAGCCATCCTTTTAATAACCACAGTGGATTCAGGAGTCCATATGCAAAAGCACATTTTGCAAAATTATAAATTGAGGGGGAGTTTATTTTGGCTTGTGGCTTGGAAAGAGAAATGAGTGTAGTAAACCAGGCTATTAATCTTGGGTTGATTGATTCTTCCATCAAAATCAATTCAAGGAATCAGGTGAAATAAGTTAATAAAGCATTACCTTGTATTTCTGTAGCTCTTTTCTCAATGGAGGACATGGTGCTATGCAAACCTCATACCATTGCTAGTCTTTTTGAAACATCCTAGAAGGACCGTCAGGTTAAGTAGGGCTGTGTGTTACTGAAAGGTAAAAACAGGAACTAATTCACGTTGAAATCTTTATCCAATGTCCATAGAGATGCCTGACCGGAGTCTTGGTGGGTAGTTTGGACGGGAAGTATGGGAGTGGTGGGAAGGGTGTTTGTAATAGAGGGAACAGCATGGGCAAAGACACAACAGCAGGGAATAGTATTTATAGGAACTCTGTGAGTAGTTCAGTATTACTACCAAGAACGATACCATTCCTCACTTAAAGGTGACTGGGAAGTCCCATGAAATCTGCATTTCCACTTGTTTCTTTTTTTTTTAAGTTTTATTTATTTTATTTTTGGCTGTGTTGGGTCTTTGTTGCTGCACATGGGCTTTCCTCTGGTTGTGACAAGTGGGGGCTACTCTTCGTTGCGGTGCGCAGGCTTCTTACGCGGTGGCTTCTCTTGTTGCGGAACACGGGCTCTAGGCACGCGGGCTTCAGTAGTTGTGGCATGTGGGCTCAGTAGTTGTGGCTCGCGGGCTCTAGAGCACAGGCTCAGTAGTTGTGGTGCACGGGCTTTGTTGCTCCGCGGCATGTGGGATCTTCCTGGCCCAGGGCTCGAACCCGTGTCCCCTGCCTTGGCAGGCAGATTCTTAACCACTGCACTACCAGGGAAGCCCCACTTGTTTCTTTATCCATCCGTACATGTCTCCTAACTTTTTTTTTTTCTACCTTGGAAGAGATTTGTGAGTAATGAAGGGCCAAATAAGGGTAATGTTTTAATTGACCTTGTTTACCCTGGAAGATCACACCGGATACCACAGTGAATGTTACACACTGCTTATTAGCAGAGATTTTTTTGCAGGACTCTGTTGACGCCTCAGTGATCCAGACTAACCTTTGGAAATGAACTCAGCAATTCTCTGACAGTGTAGACGGGAACCCGTGTGATCCTCACTCTGGGCCCAGAGTCCAGGCCTTGGGGGCTGTGCTCCTGTGGGCCCCCTCTGGACCTGTCTTGGGCCTCTCCACTTTCTAAAGAGCAAACTGTACAAGTGACCTATTAAATAAAAAGCTGAAATGGACACCACAGACGTTTCTCCAAGTCTGTGGGTTCAGACAAGACCAGAGCTGGGGCATGGTAGCATTCCGCTCTCTTCTTCTGTGCATTAAAACTGAGGAGGGATGCTCTCTCTTTAAACCTGTCTTCTATCATGAAATCAGCACCAGGATTTTAGAGATGAAGCTAGCTAAACCAGTTAAGCTTCTTCTTAACTTGGACCATATTGGTTCTCTCTTGGAAAGGTTTTCTCTTTTCTTTTTTTCTGTAACCTTATGCAATATCTTTTCTTCTGTAGCTCCCAAATTTGAAACTGTGAGAATCTAAACTCTTTCCAGGCTCTTAGGTCCTGTTTGACTTATCCCCATTGTACTGTCTAAAGCTCTGTATTTCAACTATTGGGTCACACAGCTAATGACCTTACCATTTTGGCTACTTTGGGGAGGGCTTAAATCTCACCTTCTTAAGCTGCTTATCCAATTCCCTGGTTCCAGGGCTGTGGCCATATTGGGGCTTCAGAGTAGGGTAAAGGCCCTAGACCTGGGTTAACTCAGGCTGGACCCATGCCATCTCTTTGACAAGCTGCAACGGTTTGAGTGCATGCCTTGTACCAGGCATGGTGCCCGGCTCTGTGCTAGCACTGGGATACAACGATGACAAAACAGCATGGCTTCTGCCCTGCTGGAGCTCACAGTGTTCAGGGAAGTACACAAATCACCATACAATTACAATTATGTTATGTGCTGGAAACAAGAAACACGGGTCCCAAGAACTCTCCCAGCTGGGGATCTGACCTGCTTCGCTCAGAGTTCAAAGGCATGTGGCCCTGATGAACAGCTCAAGCGAGCAGTTGGAGGCTGGAGGCATTCAGAGTAGCATGTGATCCCAAAGGCAAGACAGGACCAGGTGAAGGGTTCAAGATTAAGTCCACAAACAGCACTAAGGGCCCAGTGATTTGATAAAGTTCAGGACAAGGCTGGACATCTCCTCCCTGCCCCCTCCGCCTGGACTCCCCCAAACCAAAAGGAGTGATTCTTTCCCTTTAATTTTCTGGGCCATTTGTCTGTATCAGTTTCTTTGGCAGTTGTGTGTTGCTTTGCATTGTAATAAGGTAGTGTGTCTTTCATCCCCTGGAAGGGAAGGCTGTTTCCCGTACTCTGTGTGTTCCCCCCAGTGTGTGACCCTGGATGGAATTGTCGGTCAATTGGTTCATGAAAGGCCTATGGTTTACCAGTTAACCGTAGTACGTGGGCCTCATTCTTCTTGCATCCACAACAGCAGCTCAAGAGAAGGCTCAGGACTGTTGAGAACAGTAACAGGAGACACCCCAAGGGCCCCTTAGTGCTCAAATTCACCAAAGCTTCCGTTGATTGAGGCAGTTAATGGGGAACTTCTATCAACCTGGGAATAGTTTAATAGATATTAGCTTGTAATTAAAAGTTCAAAATAAATTGGCTTTTCTTTTCTGCATCAAATTACCTACTTCTCCTTCTGCTCCTGTGATTCTGTTTCCATTCACAGAGTAACTAACCCCCAAGAGCCTTCTATCCCCTATGGCCCCTCCAGCCCCTCCTCGTGCCCTCCTTCAGGTCCACTCCCATTTCCCTTGGCTACTTCCATTTCTCTTCCACTTTTCTCCTCTCTACATACTTCTCTGTTCAAATGCTATCTTTATGAACAAATAAAATTGTTCAAAACATTGAAGGAAAGTAAAATTCTTTCATCCCTGCTCTCATTGTGTTGTCATTGACTTTTAACTTCTCTGATCCCATTGGCCATTTCCCCATAAGGGTAGATATTTTATATGAATGACATTCTATTTTATGTATATACTTTTGTACTTTGCTCTTTTAACTTAATATTCACAAATTTTCAATCAACAAATGTTAATTGAGCTCCTACTATGTGCCAGGCATCACTCTAGTGGCTGGGGATAGACAGATAGGTGAACCAACCAGACCTACATCCCTGTTCTCCTGGTGCTTCCGCTTATTTCATATTCACAATAAACATAATACAAATTCTGTTAGGAGGTAATCACTGTTACAGAAAAAAAAAACAGGGTTAAAGAAGGTTGGGATTATTAATTCATAAAATATTTTCTTATGTTGCTATCACCTTTCTGTGTACCTAGGGGTTGCTTATTATCCTTGATGTTGATGGATTATAATTTATTTAGAACCTTAGGAGTATGAACTTTAAATCTGGAGAGGGCTTATGAGTCATTGAGAGCAGACCCTTCATTTTCGAAGTGAGGAAACAGATCTAGAGAAAAGAAATGATTTGCTCAAAATTATATGGCCCCTAAGTGGCAAAGCAGGAGCTTTTAAATTTTGATTAAATTGGTTTTCATTAATTCTAAAGACGGTTCTTTCAAACCCAACTGTGCTGTTTCCCTATCGTGGGAAATTTCATTTGTTTCTGGTTTTTATTATACATAATGCTAATATGGGCAGCTTTATGCAAATACTGCCTTAATGAAAGTAGCAAGTTAATTAGTAATAAAAATAATAACAAATAATAGAAGAGGCTACTATTTATTGAGCACTTACCTTTGCCAGGCAGTGCGCTAAGTGCTTTACATGAAATAACTTAATTCTGAAAGTGAATACCATTACTTTCCTATTTTAAAAAATTAATTTATTTATTTTTGGCTGCATTGGGTCTTAGTGGCTGCGTGCAGGCTTTCTCTAGTTGTGGCAAGCTGTGGCTACTCTTCGTTGCAGTGCGTGGGCTTCTCATTGCAGTGGCTTCTCTTGTTGAGGAGCACGGGCTCTAGGCGTGCGGGCTTCAGTAGTTGTGGCACGTGGGCTCAGTAGTTGTGGCTCGCGAGCTCTAGAGCGCAGGCTCAGTAGTTGTGGCGCACGGGCTTAGCTGCTCCGCGGCATGTGGGATCTTCCCCGGCCAGGGATGGAACCCATGTCCCCTGCATTGGCAGGAGGGTTCTTAAACACTGTGCCACCAGGGAAGTCCCTACTTTCCTATTTTTTTTTTTTTTTACAGATGAGAGAATTAAGGGATTCAGACTCTGAGTCCAGGGTCTGAGCTCTCAGCCACTGTGATATACAGACTTCCGAGTCTGAATACTAAAACCGCAAATTTCAAAACCCAAGATAGTCTGTACTGTACATTTTTTTAAAACACTTAACAGTTTACCAAGACCACGGACCTACTAGATTTAGCTGTATGTAATTGCTGTTTTTAGAGTAAAAAGTGGTTGAATATTAGCGATTTCATGTTACATCTATTATTTTAGTTAACCCTGACAATAGCAGTGAGTTAGGTGGTTATTGTGCCTATTTTATTTTATTTTATTTTATTTTATTTATTTATTTATTTATTTATTTATTTATTTATTGGCTGCATTGGGTCTTTGTTGCTGCGTGCAGGCTTTCTCTAGTTGTGGCGAGCGGGGGCTACTCTTCGTTGCGGTGCACAGACTTCTCATTGCGGTGGCTTCTCTTGTTGCGGAGCATGGGCTCTAGGCGCGCAGGCTTCAGTAGTTGTGGCGCACGGGCTTATTTGCTCCACATGTGCCTATTTTATAGATGACTAGTCTAGTGTTTTAGATGGAGCTTTGACATTAAGTGGTTTAATTAATGTTTGTAGAAAGAAAGGAGGGGTGGGAAGCAAGGAAGTTTGAGTGACTCATTAATATAAACAGCTCTAGGACCTGGGGTCTAATCCTGGCTCCATCTCTTAGTAGCTTTGTGACCTCTAGCAAAATACTTAAAAATTTTTTGTACCTTACCTGAACTTTGTTACCTGGAAACTGGGAGCAAGAAAATCTTTCTCATGATGTCATTATAAGGATTGAATTATAAAATGAGTGGAAATCATTTTGTTCAAAACCAGCCGAAATGAAACCATTGATCAGAGGTGTTGGAGGTAATAGTTCGTTCTGTCATCATTATATTTCAAACCAAATTCCCTTCTCTTTTCTCTAACCATGGTATTTCTGGAAAACACATACAAAATCTTTTTTTTTTAAATTGAAGTACAGTTGACTTACAATGTTGTGTTAGTTTCAGGTGTACAGCACAGTGATTCAGTTATATGTGTATTGTTTTTTAAATTCTTTTCCGTTGTAGGTTATTACAAGATAGTGAATATACTTCCCTGTGCTGTGAGTAGGTCCTTGTTGTTTATACATTTTATCTATAGTAGAATTTATCTGTTAATCCCAAGCTCCTAATTTATCCCCCCACCCCCCCACCCCCCGCCTTCCCTTTTGGTAACTGTAAGTTCAGACAAAATCTTTGTTATTTTTATTTATTTATTTATTTAAAGATTTATTTTTATTTATTTATTTTGGCTACCCTGGTCTTAATTGCAGCACGCAGGATCTTTGTTGAAACATGCAGGATCTTTTTTTTTTTTTTTTTTTTTAGTTGCGGCATGCGGAGTCTTAGGTGTGTCATGCGGACTCTTAGTTGAGGCATGCATGCGGGATCTAGTTTCCTGACCAGGGATCGAACCTGGGCCCCCTGCATTGGGAGTGCAGAGTCTTACCCACTGGACCACCAGGGAAGTCTCACAAAATCTTTTTTAAACAGCATCAATAAATTAGTGACCGATGACACAATTAGGAATTCTGTTTCTTTACAGATAGTTTCCCTCTGCCTCCGATGGGGTGCCATAGAAGGTGGTGGAATAGCAGATTAACCTCTATTTGGGTTTCTGGGTCAGAGGGTGTGGAGGCCCGGGAATGGATGGCCCACCCAGCCCTTCCTCTCCCTTCCCTCCCTCCGGCACCATCTCTGATTTTATATCATCTCAGCCCCACCTTCAGTGACCCCCTCCTGTGCCTGTGCATCTTGACAAGTTGGCCCACCTGCAGTGGGGGTGGGCAGGTGGTCCAGGCAGCGGGTGCCCTGGCACACTGACGGGTCCTGCTGGAGTGGGGTCTGCTGTGCCAGGTGGGCAGAGGGAGGACTTTTCTCGTGGAGGGTGTGACTGTCAGAGCTGAAAATGCCAAGTGGCTCCCGAACCACACAAGGGGCTGAGAGAGCTGTTTGTGGAAAAGGGCAGCACATCTTTGCGTGCCCTCTTAGACTTTTCTGCAGCCACCTCTGCTTTAAACGGGGCAGTGGGCTTTGGCCTGTGGACTGCTTACAACAGCAGTAAACTCCGTGGACCAGCCCATCCCTCTTGGGAAAAACTTGGCCTCTAAACAGGGCTTGGGAAGGAGAAGTGAAGACGTACAGAAAGTCTTTCTTTCCCTCTTTTTACGTTAAAGTCTTGGCAAGAAGACACGTTCTTTATTTCTGTCGCCTGTATCAGCAGCAGATTCCCGAACTGAACTCCTAGGCATCATCCTGGCTTTGTCATACTTCAGCTTTTCTGGCTGCAGACAATTTTGCTTCTCTAGTTGACGGGGACTCTAATAACTCCAGGTGGTGAATGGGCGGCGGGGAGTACAGTTCTGTAGAAATACAGCTCTAAAGCAATACAAACACAGAGGGAAAAAATGGGAAGCTTGTCAAGAAGGAAGTGCTGTATTACAACACATTACCTTTATTGACATTGAAGAAACCTCCCCTTTAGCTTAACACTAGGAGACTTGTTAAATACTTTGTGGTGTAGCTACATGGTCCAGTACGTACGTATTATAGAGCCTTTAACAACAAGGTGCTGAAGTACCTTTGTTAAGGAAAGGTGACTAAGATAAATCTTGAGATGAACACAGCAGATGATAATTCAGAATATGAACCATTTTAATAAAAATATATGCATTATCTTTATACGGGTATAGACACAGAAAAAAACATTTGGAAGCGTATCCACATGCTATGGGAGGTTGGATCATGGGTGTTTATATTTTCTTCCTTTTGCTCATCTGTATTTTCCAATTTTTTTCTGCAATCAACATGTATTATTCATATAATCAGAGTGAAAGAAAGGTAGAGGGGGCCAGGAACCTCTCTTTTTACCCCCAAAAAATCATTCCATGTATTTATTGAGGGTCTCTTAGGAGCTGGGTGGGCACAGTGACAGGTGTAGGAGTGGGCAAGGTAGCCCTGGCCTCTGACTTCACTGAGCTGACATTGTGTTGAGAGTCTTTTCTTACTTAAAATGTTTTTTAAGCCCAAAAATAAAAACAGTAATTACAGGTTGTGATAAGTGCTATGAAGGAAAAAGAAGCCAGTGACGTATGAGGGGATGATGGAAGGGAAGACTTTATGATGGATGATGGATGGTGGACTTTAGGAAAGATGATGGGACCACTTTGAGGAAGCGACCCTTGAACCTGGAGGCTGAGAGACAGCCACGTGAAGATGCTGGAAAGCATACTGGAGACGCAGGCAAGGACCAGCAGCTGCAAGGCAGTGGGAGTCTGCTGCTTTCCTGCAGGTCACTCAGAGGGCTGGTGAAACTTGAACTGGAGCTGCCCACTTGTGAGAAGTGTGTTTCACTTGGAAATGTGAGGAGCCTCACAGATACGCCCTGTAACTGGGGGAGTCCGGTCACGTGGACAACGTTATGGCCCCGGAGAGACTGGTGACTGCTTTGCTAAATAGCAGGAATGTGTTGTGTTTGAGCTGTTGGCTTTGTTCTTTGGTTCTTTGATTCTTTTCGAGGGGCAGCTCTGATGCCATCTTCATGCTGAACGGGCTTCGAGTGCTGCTCAGGGACTCGCAGGCCTCCTTCCTCGTCCTCTTCTGCATTCATTAAATGCACCCACTGTGTGGACGCTCATCTGTAAGGTAGGACCCTGGAGTCTTAGTCCTCAGCCTCGGCTGTGTTGGAAAGATTTGGGAAGGCGCCTCTTTGTTCAGGGATTCAGTATTCATTCATTCCTTGAAGAGGAGGAGACAAGCAGTTGAGAGAAGTTCCTGAATGTTAGATTGAAGACTAAGACTGGACACAGAGGCAGCAAAAGCTATAATCTGGGCGCTTAAACATACTGAATGGTGTATATGAGTTCACGATGGCAGCAGCTATTCACAGAGACCTAAGAGCTATTGGGCCGTACCAATGTTCAGATCCTTTGACGCAGTGATTACAGTCCATGGAACTTATGCTGAAGTCATCATTTTTTAAATGGGGAAAAACCAAGAAAACAGTGAGGTCTGTAATTGCAGTCATAGTCAATAATGACATAGTGCTTGGGGTTTTGAACATATTTTCCTATATAGTATTTATGAGAGCATCACAACATTCCTGTGGATGGGTTTTTATTCCCATTTCACAGATGGGAAATGGAAGGTTAGAGAGAGGAAGTGAGTGCCCTGCTTCACTCTGGCAGATTCAGGCTCTGAACTCCAGCGTGTGCACTGTCGCCTGGTGGGTGTGCTCAGAAACTAAGGAAAATGTTGGGAGTCAAGGAGGCACAGGGAAGGATCCAAGACTGAAAATAATTATTGAACTTAATGTGCGCTTCGTTCTGTCCCAAATACTGTACAAATTTTACCTAAACTAATCCTTACAACAAACTTGTGGGGAAACTGAGGCTCTGAGCGGTTCACTTGTGAAGGGTTTTGAATAGACTTCAAAACCCTGGAGGGGCTAAATCCACAGCTAAGTAAAGCTGCTTTCAGCTCTGCTTTATTGCCCTCTGCTTCACAAGAATGCATTGCTCCAAGAGGGAATAAATGAATGAAGGAATGAATGGATTAGATGGATTAGGACTTGAGAACCAGCTTCCATAGGGAATTAGACGTCAGGATTCCCACGATTGATAGGTTCTTTTCAACAGCTTTGCAATTTCTGCTTGCAGTACAGTTGCCCAGCCTCTCCCACGAGAGTTGCAGCTTTGCTGGCCCTTGAGGCTATGCTTTTCCAATACCCTTCACCTAAAGGCTCTCTTTCTAAGCTCAACTCATCCTCTGCAAAATGCCCAGAGCCAAATGAGTCTAGGGTGAACCAGGCGTGCAGGGTGTGGACCTTTAGCAACTGAAGGAAACAGAGCTATTTCAACATGATGAAATATTCTGCAGCCATTAAAATGATAAATGTGACTGGAGAAATAGGAAAAAGTATTGGGAAATAGTTGCAGACATCTGAAGATACCAACTGAAGCAATGTGCGTTTACAGGGATAAAGGTTGAAAGAGAACAGGAATGAAAACTGTGTAAAGGTTTTGGGATTGGATGGTGTCACCATTCGATTAGTCTACTAAGCTAGGAACCTCAGGGTCATGCTCCACAGCTCCTGCTTTTTCTTCCCCTAGATTCAGCTAGTCACAAACTCTTGTAGATTCTACATCAGTAAATATCTTAATTCTGGTGCCCATTCTTCCTCTCCATTGCTAGTTTCCTAGAACGGGCTCTTATTATCTCTCGCCTGCACTTCACAACAGCTTCACTGGTCTGCTGGTCTCCATTCTCTCTCCCACTGTAGTCCATATTGGACACTGTGGTCAGAGTGATCTTGATATAAAACACATCTGATTATGTCTCTCCTTTGCTTAGAAGCTTCTATTTACCAGTGGTTGCCTTCAGGAGGTAAGTTCATACTCCTTAGCTTGGCATATGAGGAGGTCCTTTACAGTCTTACCACCCCAGTCTTCCCCCCAGCATGTGTGAACTCCCTTTCCTCTGCCTCTGTGCCCATGTGCCTTTTCTTCGTGGCCCTTGCCTCATCTCTTCAAGACCAAGCTCATCTTCTCTGAAGCCTTCACAGCCATTCCAGGGAGGGTTAGTTCCTCCACCCTCCTAAATTAGAATCATGCCATGCCATGTTGTAATTGTGAGCTTATAGCCCTTCCTTTTAGGAAATTTTGAGCCCCTCCACGGCAGGGACCACAAGGCTTACTGTCCTCCACTCTAAACTCTCAGCATGGTGCCTGGGACATAGTAGAGGGGCAAAAACATGTGTTGACTGAATGACTCAGTGACTGATTTTGTAAAGTAAAAGAGGAAATGCGAGTCAAGGGCTGATAGTACAGTGCTTGACACATACTACGGGCTCAAAAAAATGCTTGCAAGCCACCATGATTAAATTATCATTGGAGCTTAGTGCTTTTATGTAAACATCTTGTTTTTTGCATCCTTCCGCTTGTTTTTTCAACCTAAAACTTTGACCTCAGCTGAAATGTGATTACATTCATGCAGAATGATGAGGAGAGGATCGTGGAAGAATAAACTCAGCACTTAGGGTCCTGTTTTCTGTTCCTTCTTTCAGGACATCCCCCATGGGGTAGTGGTAGAACTTCCTCGTGAGTTCGTACACAGATCAGGAACAGGTCTAAGGCTGATAAGGACAAAGGTGCCTCTGAAAGGGGCACTGCATCCTCCTCATGGGACTCATTCTATTTTATGGTTAACACTCATCAAATGGACTGTTTTCTTTGCTGGACGGTAAGCTCCCCCAGGCCAGCATCATGTCTATGTTGCTTTCCAGAAATAAAATTAGAACCAATGGATGACAGTTGTTGGGCATCAGATTTCTGATCAGTGTAAAAGAAGAGGCTCCTCACAATTAGAGGAGGCTGACTATTGTGATAATGAGCTCCCCATAAATGGAGATACTCGAGCTAAACTGGATGTTCAGGTGTTGAGGATATTACAGAAGAGATTTCTGCTCTCAGTGGGAGATTGGGTTACAGGTGTGTGATTACTCAGAGCTCATATCTAAGGGACTGAGCAGGTGTAAGAACTAGATAGAGTTCAAATAGAGGATGGTGGGTCGATATGCACCAGGGTTATTTAAGAGTGGGTGTCAGTGTGTCAAACAAATGGACCAGAGTTCTTAGATTGTGAAGACTGTCCTCTCAGCATTAGTGTTTGCAAAACATCAGCTTCCTGTGTTTAATTGAAATTTATGAAGATTATAATGGATACAGTGTAGGACCCCTAAATCATCCATAAGTATGATAATTAGGGTAAAAGTATGAGGCCTTGGACTCTTGCCCTTAGAATGTGCCTTGAAAAAGTCACCTACTCTCTCCATGACTCTCTTAACACATTTCTTTGTAATATGGCCAATATCACTTGGTCTCATGTAACTCAAGAGGAAGAGGAAGACAGAAGGCTATAAATAAGGTTAAGGGCTGCCCTTTTATACTTGGGGCAAGGAGTGATTTCTTGGCTACATGTGCTGAGGCCCAGATAGTTACTGGGATCTTACCCATTTGACTAGAACAAGGGTTCATAATCAGGGTTTCACAGATAGGCTTCATGGATCCAAAAATCTCCTGAAATTGTGTGCAAATTTATGTGCATATATGCATTTTCCTGGAGAGAAAAGCGCATACTTTTATGGGATTTTCAGTAGGGCTCTTGACCCTAAAATGTTTAGAACCATTTACCTCCATAGTAACGATCTGCTCCGCAGTCACATTGAAAATATTCCTGGGAGGGGTAACGTTGTGATCGTTTACACGTTAGTGTTAATGAAAAAATCTGAGAGTTTCATAACAGGATTAGGATGAGCTAGCTAGATGGGATGTTCTGGTTTTGTAGGTACAGAGGGAGCATTTATGCTCAGAGTGAAAAGGGAATTAGGGAAAAATGAAGAAGCTGCGTCCTCTGTCACATCCAACTTCTCTGTCCATCAGATATCTTTGCCCAGAGCAGACCCCAGAACAAAGTCTCGTTTGTCTGAAAGTGCTATGGGTAGCACCGTACAAGTCTCACGTGGCGCCTGATTTCTGTTCTCAGAATGATTACTTAACACCTCCCAAGGGCGTCTCCAGGATACCTTCGCAGGCGATACCATCGCACCCCCAGTACCTCTCGGCTCTGGGGAGCCTGCCAAGCGCATCTGCCATGTCTGGGAGTGTGAGGCTCAGTACCTGGCAGAGAGGGAAAGGCGTGCCCACCAGCCCAGCCATTCCATGAGTGTGGGGGGTGATGGTATGTGACGACTTTGATGGGTTCAGCACAGAGCCCCGATCCGCGAGTCTCGAGTTCCAGTTTCTGCCATTTCTGAGTTCGCTGACCTGAGGCAGGTCACCGTCACCTTTGAACCTCAGTTTTCCATCTGTAAAACGAGACGTCTGCAAGACCCCGACCCACCCAGATGCCATCTCCGCGCGAAAGTGCTGCCCCTTTAAGGAGGGCGGGGGGAGCGGAGAAGGTGGCCGCGCCCCCTTCGTCTCCTAGCTGAGCCCTCCAGACCACCTGTCTTCGGCTTCGCCCCGCCCCCTTGGGGAGGGGCGGGGAAGGAGGGGAGGGGAAGGAAGGCTGAGGATTTACCTTACGGGGCGGGCGCGCGGCGCATGCGCACGGCCGGACAGGTCCGCGGCGCGCTCACTTCCTGGCATTCCCCCCTCCCCCTCCTCGCCGTTACCCTGTACATCCGGGTCACTTGCCCTCCCATCTCCGAACCGCCGCTGCCGCTGCCGCTGCCGCTGCCGCTGCCGCTGCCGCTGCCGCCTGGCTCGTCGCGGCTCCCCGACAGGGGCAGGTGCGGAGGGGCTCCCGGTCCGGCCGCCGCCGCTGCCCCGCTCCGGGCCCGGGGCTCCCCCTAGCGCCGCTGAGGAGCCGCCGTCGCGGCTCGAGGAGGGCGGAGGAGCGGGGCTGAGAGAGCCTGGAGGTTCGCGCGAAGGGTGAGTGATTTATTTTTACCATTTCCCCCTCTTCCCTCACAGACCTCTCTTTCCTGCTCCGCGCGCGACCCCATTTTGGCGGAGAGGCGGGTGCGGTGGGACCGGCGCCGGTGAGGGGCTTCCTCATCCCCTGGCGCGGGGGCCCGCCCCGGCGCTGCGGCTGCCATCTCCGCGGGCGCCCCCGGCCCCTTCCTCCGCGACCCGGGCCTCCGCGGCACTCATTCATTCGGATCTTCCTTTCTTCCGCCGCTTCCTTCCACTCGCACCTCCGCGCGCGTGCTCGCCGCCCCCTCCCGCCCCCGAACCCTGCCGCCGCCCGTGACCTTTGGCTCCCCGGGTTCTTCCCCCACCGCGTCGACGTTCGCCCCCTACCCGCAGCTCCCACCGCCCTTTACTCCTAGCGGCCGCCTTCTCTCCTTCCCTCTCTCCTGGTGCTGGTCCCTAGTCCACACCCCCTTGTCCCTCGGACTCCGCCATGCCTCGCCCGGACACCCGGCCCTCCCGGTCACCCGCGTGGAAGTTGGTGCCCCCATCCCTTCCACCTGTGCGGCCAGACCGTCCACCTTAGGTACTGCGTTGACCTCTCACTTCGCAGCATTTAAAGTCCAAATTCTCAGTCCTAGGGTGTGGTCTTAGTGTGTTTCCAGAACACACATTTCTACTCTAATTACCCAAATCCATGACTGTCAAACTGTAGTGGAAGTGGCAGTTGTGTGTGTGTGTGTGTGTGTGTGTGTTCCGCATGGCTATTCTGGGTCGTACCAAATATCTCCTTTCGCTCTCCCCCCCCACCCCCGGAGGAGTATGTATCTATGATGGATTAATTTGCTCTGAATGTAAAATTTGGCAGAAGATTGTTACTTTTTTGATTCCTCCACGTTCCTTCCCGCGCGGTCCCGTGACTGATTAGCAACATTACCTGTTAATACTGTTTTTTGGTGAGACTTTTTCTCGGCTCATCTGTCAATATTAGTTACTGAGTGGCCCCCGCTGTGCCGAATGCTGATGAAATGCTTGAATTCGTGCAGTACCACAAAACGCCATTCTGTATAAGACAGATTTGGGGCATTTGTTTACACTTTTTCCCCCCTCCTGTGAATTTATTGAGCTTGCCATTTTTTTACTCCTTAATGTTTAATGTAGAGAATGAATATCAATTTATCAATTGTGTGTTCTTACAGTCTTGCCATTTGGAAGACTGGCATTCCAGAGGAGTGTTTTGTATAGCTGAAGGAATTTCAGTCACTTGGGTGTTCAGGGACTTATTGCAAATCATTCTAGACTAATATATCTCAAGAAAAATACACTGATCCTTTTAATTCTTTAATTATACTTAATAGAAACAGAAGCTTTGTGTCTGAAACAACTTGATAATTGGGGCTTACTTGATAGCCTGCTTGTAAAGTGTTGCAGTTAACTAAAACTGCCTGATTCAGCATTCACAAAATGAAATGACAGCACTTTTTTTTTTTCATGTGACATTCATAGTCCATAATAATGAACTCCAAGGAAGGTACTTAGTCCTGAAGTACACTTACCTGCGTATCAGTGTGATACAATTGCTATCAATATTAATAGCATTTTCCTAACAGCCCTTTCTTCTGGGGAGCTAGGTACTAAAAAGGTGGTTGGTTGGTTGTCCCCTTTTAGGTTTTGGATGACCACTTTAAGCACTAAGATTACTTAATTCAGAGTCAAGATTGCATTTTTTTGGCAGAGCAATATTGCTAGATAATACATTTTTTAAATTCCTTAAAACTTTAACAGTTATGTAGCTTCTTGAGAGGAAACTCTTGTAAAAATGTAGGATATATAGTATGAACTCTAGATTATTTGATAATTGCATCGAGGCTAGATTTTTCTCTCCTAAGAAAATGGTTCATCAGAGGGAGGCATGATTAATAAATCGGTCCTAGTCGCCTCAGCAAAAATGCAGTTTCAGATGCTGAGTAAAACTAAGTGAATGTAGCTTATTTCTGATAGGCTACAGGTGACATTTAACATCAAATTTAAGATTTATTTCTCTGAACTTTCCCCCCAAAATGGGTAAAAAATTATGTTAGTTAGAGTCACTCTTGAGATTACTTGACTCATTTGAAGTGGCCATTTACCTTTACTTAGTAAGTAATTGATTGAGCAGTAGAGAGGGATGCTTATTTCATTTAATCCTAGTCTCCATGGGGAAAATATTGTACTGTCACTTATATGAGGTTACTTAACTCATTAAGTATTGATGCACTCAACCGTTAGAGCCTATAATTTGCTCTTTCACTGTTCAAGGAAAACAAAATTATAAAATTTCAAAATATTTAATAATATTGTTAGTGGTTTTTGGTCTCTCTTTTTCTGTTACTACACCAGAGTTTAGCACAATGCCTGCCTAGTGCACAGTAGATATGCAGTAAATGTTTTGACTAATTGAATGAATGGCAGGGCTGCAAAGAGTTTGACTCTAACATTGTTGTGTAATTATGTGGCAAAAGTTTTGGAGAAAGATGTTGATTCCTCTCAGCTGCAGTTTTCTCAAGTAACTTGTACATTTTGAGGATTGTTATATTTGAGTATTTTAAACTGCTTTGAAATCTTTGGGGAGAAAGTACAATAGACATTGGTTTGTGTTATACTTTAGTTCACTGAATGGATTTGTTCACTTAGAGTGGGTATTTGACATGTGTATCTTGTCAGCATTAATGAGCAGTGGTCAATTCAGATAATTTCTGTGCATTTAAAGTTTCTAAAAGTCAGCATAAAAATTCTTGAATGTGTGGGCTCATATTATATTTTGATCAGTTCACTAAATTAGGTTAATTTTTCAAGGAGCATTTTTTCATATAGTAGAAATGTAAGGAATAATCCAATAATGTGGCAGTGGTTACTTAACATTTCTGTGGTGGTGCTGGTAATGACATTGTTAGTAACTGACACTTACCTCGTGTGTGCTGCTTGCCAGGCAGTGTTGTAAGATGTTTAATCTTTACAACACCCTAACGCTAATAGGTGTTAGTATTTCCATTTTAAAGACTAGGAAACTAAGGTTCAGTAACAGAAGTGACACAACTACTAAGTGGTAGATCTGGATCTTGGCTCTTAATTGTTACGCTGTAATAGTGAACACCTCTGTGCCAAGTTCTCTGTACCCATTAAGTTGGTTTTATGACAGCTGTGCAAGGTGTAGGTTAATTGTTAATCCTAGTTAATTGTTAATTAACATTAGGAAAGTAAGGCTCAAACTGCTTAGGTAACTTGTCCAAGCACATACCCAAGTAGGATGAGGAAGGCTGGCATTTAAACCCAGGCCTCTGTGACTTGTAGTCTTCCCTAAAATTCTGTTTCAAAGTACTAATTTGAGGTCCTGTATTTTATGTTATATATTTAGAAGGCATACTTAAAAACAGCAAATTTCCAGACTTTTTCACCTGCCACACCGGATGGATAGTGTTCACTGTTCTTTACTCTCTGAGCATATACAGGATTATGATTTCCTGCTCACTGGCTGTAGCTTCGCCCCTTTCACACTCATGCAAGTATATTGGAATGCAAATGAGTGACATTTGTAAAACTATTTAAACAAGGAAATCATTCTAAGAATTTTGATTCTTTAACTATACGCATTTCTTGTGACATGTGCCACTTCCTGATTGTGGTACCATGGGTGAAAATGGCTGTTTACAAAGACATTGGGTGATTTTGTTTAAAAAGAAGACCTAATGCAAAGGTGTATTTTTGTAGCTATTTAATTTGAAAAGATGATGTTCTGTGGTACTATTCTGTGCAGCATTGTGAAGCTTTCAATCCTGTACAGTTATTTTCTGCCATGCAAGTAATCTCTGCTTGATGTATTCTAGTTGGTGCATTATGTCTGATCTGTATTAAATTTAAACTGATACACTTTTCACTGTGTCTGTATATAATGTGCCTAAAATCCTCCTCCCAGTCATAAATTGGCATGTTCTCAGATAATCCAAATTACACTGACTACTATGGTCAAACAATTTGAGAAAACGCTGTGAAAAATAATTCTGACATATTCTCAGATATTATTATTTGGGGAACTATTTATGCCATTTCTCTGTTCTAAGTGAGGGTAGTGGAGAATTGAAGGCACTAATTTAAATGAAAATGAAGATTGACTAGTTCTTGAAGTGGACTTTTGTAGTTTGTTGACTTGTGCTCTTTTTTTTTGTTTTTGTTTTTGGCTGTGCCGCATTGCTTGTGGGATCTGAGTTGCCAACCCAGGATCGAATCTGGGCCCTTGGCAGTGAAAGTGCGGAGTCCTAACCACTGGACCACCAGGGAATTCTCAACTTGTCTTATTGATAGATTCTACTTGTAAAATTTTAGTATGTATGGACAAAAACATTGCATTTAAGCCCTGATTTGCTCTTGTCTGATAGTATTGTCAAATCTATAAGATAGGAATAATACTATCTCTGCTACGTGCTTCATAACACTCTTGTGAAATTTTTGTATTAATTTCAATGCAGCATAATAGGGAAGGATGTGATGCATTTCTAAGTCGAATGATCATTAAAATTCTTTTTTGGTTTTGATCCTTTGTTTTCTTTGACACCTGGCACAATACCTGGTATATGATTGCCATTAATTACCCAAATAATTATTGAGCACATAAGCAGGGTTATATAACAGTGAATAAAATGTTAGTGGTCCCTTTTTTACAGCAGAAGAAAAGATAGAGAAAAAGAGACAGTATGAATTTCGCAGGTATCTTATTTTATGAGTCAGGATAAATGCCCATGTTGTAATGACATCTAAATTAAGATCTGAAGAGTGGACCATTAGTCAGTTGGGCAGAAGGGAGAATGCATGCGCATTGGAAGAGGGAGAGGCCAGAGCCTGGAGATAAGAGAAGTCCTGTACGTCTTCGATACGGTTATTGGTTCTGTATGGCAGTAATACAGGTTATAAAGGAGGTGTGGGAAAGAGGTAGACAGTAAGTAAGCTGTAAGACTGGCTGTCTGCGTCATGTTAACACGTTCAAGTCAGTTTGGACTGAAGGCCGGGGGAAAACATCATAGGACTTTAAAAGGGATGAGAGTGAAATACTCATTCGTCTTTTCAGAAGATGGTTCTGACAGCTGTTAGAGAATGGATTGAAGGTAAACTAAGATTGAATACAGGCGAGCAAGTTAAAAGGCTGTTGCTAAAGTCCAGGAAAGAACTGATAGTGATCAGTACTCCTGTTGACAATGGAGGGATGATGTTAAGTCTACAAGATGTGACGATTTACTGGATGTGGGCTCCACTGAACCCATAACTTTGTGTCCAGTGGTAGAGTAGAGGATGAATTTTCCCCAGAGGGCTCACTACCACTTTTTCATATAAAGTTGAGATGTGGGACTGAGGCAGTCCGGCTCTGTTTGCAAATATGCATTTTCAGTTGACTCTGCATATTGTTAGTCATTGAGTATGAGTTGATCCACCCTGAAGTAGGAATATCAGACTGGAACTTATGAGGCCTCCATGAGTTAGGCATTCAGTTTCCATGAGAGCCCAGTAGCAAGCTAATAGCTGCTTAACAAAAGGAACGTGCCTGATAGCTGTGTCAGGGAGGCAAAAGAGTCCAAACCCCAGGGGCACCTACAGGTGGCACCTTTGTCAGAGGCTCCAATCAGTAAAATCATGAGTCACAGAGACTTGTGATTAAAAATGGTTATGAGGGTTGTGGAGCCCCAAAGGTACGAGCATACTAGCGCTTTTCTGCATGCAGCCCTTCCTGATCGGGAGAATCCCCTCTGGGACATGCAGGAAGGGGAAGTACAACCGTATACCACGTAAGTTCCTACTATACGTGAGGATGGATGTAGAAGCAACAACAAGAGGACATTGAATTGGCCCAAAGAGCCCCAGCAATAAGTCACTTCATTTCCCTTCCCTACTGTAAATCCTGCCCAAACCCTATTAGCTGAATCTGATGTCCCTTCCTCTGTGGGACCAGATAGGAGGGTGTCTGTATCCAAGAGAGCCATAAAACTTTGAGTCCCTCTCTAAAGTGTTCTGGACAGCTTCTCAGGGGTATGTATGGCCTTCAGTCCTTCTTGGGGGTCAGGGAGACCTCAGCCCTATCCCTTATTATTTTTCTCTGTAAAGCAGAAGAGTTTGGGATAGTAGTAGAGAGGGATAGAGAAGGGGGCACAAGGGAGAGAGCAACTGTGTACCAGGAATCAAGGCTTTGTATTCACTTTTGGTCATTCCCTTGTAATTCAGCCAAAAGAACTTCTAATACTTTTGGTCCATCAAAAGCTCTGTATTATCAGCAAGGTCATCATTACTTACACAGTCTATTTTAGCTTTGGGGACTCTTTGGCTCAGCAGTCACAGCCTTTCGCCTGGAGACACAACGCTTGTTGCCCATCATCATGACACATCCTTTCCTCTGCCAGCCCAGGGGAGAATGAGTAACAGCCAAGTCACCATCTCAGTGCCTGATTTTCATCCCACTTCTCACTGCTCAGTTTCCAAACATGAATTCAACTCCTTTCACTAACCGGACAGTGGGGATCCTTATTCCCACCTTCTGTCCACCCACCACCAGGATCGCTCTCTGATTCCAGTGTGTCTTCTCATTTCCCGGAACTCTGACCTCAGGGGGCCTTTATTCTCTCTCTCCTAGGAAGTCATGGCTATGTCAGTATCCCATTCTTGTTGCCCAAACTGTCCAAAATCATGACGATCTGAGATCTTATCCTACTTTGAAGCGAATAAGTTTCCCTGCCGCGTTTTCATGGATGCTGGTAGAAGACATGAGACTCCTGTGTAAGAGATGAAGGACAGTTTATTCCTCTCAGTAATAGCAGTAGCCAGAGTATCAGCATTTGTAATGGTTTCCTGATCCTCAGGCACCCATAGTGGTCCATATTATTGGAGAGAAGCCCTACGTTTAGGGAACCCAAATCTTTTGTAATGAGCAGTAAGCAAGTCTGTCCTTTGCTCTAGCGGGATACATTATACTGGACAGTAAGCATGCCCATCCTTTGCTCTAGAGGGAGCCACTGTCTTTATCTTTCGAGGCTGTTTGCTGCACGGATGTCCTTGAAAATATAGTTCGAAGCAAAAGGCAGTTGGTACCTCTGCTTGCAACATATTAAAAAGACAGACCTATAGAGAACTGTTTCCCAACATACGTAAATTATACTTCAATAAATCTGACTTTAAAAAGAAGCTGGCATGTACTAAGAACCCAGTACGTATTATTATTGGTGTTCATGTCCTTGATTTGTTTTTGAGGGCAAACCTCTATGCAATGACTTTCGTGGAATTTTGGGATTAATTTTCTCCAAGGTAAGTTGCTAACTAATAACATTTACTCAAAAAGTAATGTCTAACATGTTCAGCTGCCTTTTGATTTGAAAAAAAAAATCATATATGGAATTTCAGGAACATTAAAAGTGAAATATGAGAAAACCACCTTGGGTTGCAAGGAATGGGACTACTTTGCTTTTCTTTATATGAAACTACATTGCTCTACTTAAAATTCTGGCAAATTTTAAGAAACACAACAATGGTAATCAAGTACAGTGTTTTTTTAAGTGAGGCTTCTTTTTCTCTAGATCTTGAGACAGTATAGATTTAGGGGAGAGGCTAGCATAGTTAGTTGGAGGGAGGTTTAAGCGTGCAGTTTTTCATGTTTGTTTTTGTTTTTCGGGGGTAGGGCTCCATTTTATCAACTTGCATTTTCTAAATCCTTCCTCCCAGTTATTTTCTGTAAACAAACATCATAGAAGTATTATTTTGAAAGCTGACTTTACTTGCTGAAGATTATGTTTGAACTTCTTTTGACTTAAACATTTCATGTGTTGTGGTATTAAGTAAATATATTTATCCAAGTTGTTTTTAAAGGTACAGAGAAGTCAGCTTCATTTATTCCATTCATCTGGCTTACAGTGTACAGGAATCTAGACTTGGAAAATGTAAATAACCTTCTGGTGACGGTGGCACTAGAGTGCTAAGTTGCTAGTGGGCAAAAGTAGGTTGATGCCTAAAAATGAAAGGCTGAAGCATTTGGAAATAGTCTTTGATAAGTGGGACTTCCTATATTAAAACGTGAATATAATTAAACTAAAGCTTTTCTCTTTATTTATAGAACAGTATGTTGAAGCAATAGTCAAAATATGTAGCCTGGGGTTGGCAACCCTCTGAAACGGGTGTGCCTAAGTTCCATTATAGTATGTGTCATGGTGACAACTGGCCAGTGTTCTGTCTTTGGTATGTGTCACTGACCCCTTTTTAGTAGCTATTAGCATATTTAATGTGTGCCTTTTAAGAACTTCATTTTAGTTGATTTTCAGTGTTTTCTTTATAAGCAACTTAAAAATAGTGTTATCTGGTTTTATTAAAATCAAATTTAACTTTTTAAACCATTCTCAGTTTGTCTAGTTTGGATAAGTAGATAGCTTATGCATTTAAATAATTTTTAAAAATGATTAAGGACTTTGAAATTCTTCCTAGTTGAGGTATACAAGCAGAAATTTTTGTGAAGTCCTTTTACTGCCTCTGGTCTCTCAGACCCCTTCTAGGATTTTATTTGGGCCTCACAAGTGAAAGATGAAAGAACAGTTTTTTAAAGAAGTATAACTAGTTTATGGTGTTACAGGAAACTACCCTCAAGTCATAAAGTAGGGTTAAACAGGTGCTCTAAGACAGTTTATCCCAGGCACTTTTTTCCCCTTGTAGCAAGGTCACATTGCACATCAGGGCTTCTTAACTAATTCATTGTGCCTAAAAATCTTTATGTACACTCTTTTTCATCGTCTTCTGTAAAATGGGAACTGTAAGTTACCTGTTCATGAGTTAGTTGAGGATTCTGGAAAAGACTGCTAGGAACTATTCATTACTTGAATAGTAGTGAATAGATTTAAATATTTAATATGTTCTGGTATTTCATAAATATACTTACCAAGTTATTTTGAAAAGTACCGAGAAGTCAGCTTCATTCATTACATTCATTTGCTTAAAGCATACGTTGAATTTACCTTCAGTCCCCTTCTTTAGGTATAACCTTGCTGGATTCCTATCCAGAGAGTTCTGGAGCAGACTCTGGATAATTCTGCTTTCTTTTTTAGTCTCTGGTATAGGAATATACAAATATGTAATATCCATATGTGTGTGTTTGTCTTTATATAGCTTTATTCCTATTATGATCCTGTATAGCCAGATTATATAATTAATATGGAAGAAGCAGGTGACTTTTTTTTTTTTTTAATCTTAGTAAAGATGCGGGGCTGTTAGCTAATTTGGTCAAACAGATGTACTCCCATGACTCTGAAGTACTGTGCAAACAAATAGAAAGTTAAAATCACCTACAGTCCTGATAATGGAGATAAGTGTTACGTGTACTATTATGATATGCTATTTTAATGTATAATTTCTTTTAACACAGTTTTGTTGTATCGCTGATGTTTAACTTTGGCATCTAGAAGAAACCAATAATTCTGTCAATAAACATAACCATGTGTTAACTTTTTTTCCTGCTATTGTTTTAAAAACAATTTTACTGAGTATACCTATCATAAAATTCACCCACTTTGTACAATTCTATGATTTTTAGCAAATTTACTGAATTTGAAAATTTACTGAATTTACTGAATCATAATCCAGTTTTGAAACATTACCATCAACCCAATAAGTTCCCTGTTCCCTATTATACTTCATTTTCATCCCTACCCCCAGCCCCAGGTAACCGCTTACAGTAGTTCCCCCTTATCTGTGGTTTCAGCCTGGTCAACCTGGGTCTGAAAATAGTCTCTGAAAAATTCCAGAAATAAACAATTCATAAGTTTTAAATTGTGTGCTGTTCTGAGTAGCATGATCAAATCTTGTGCCCGTTCCATTCCATCCTGCCTAGGATGTCAGTCATCCCTTTGTCCAATATATCCTGCTCCTTAGTCACTGAGTAGCCATCTGGGTAATCAGATCGACTGTCATGGTTTCGCAGTGCTTCTGTTCAAGTAACCCTTCTTTAACTTAATAATGGCCCCAACTGCAAGAGTGGTGATGCTAGCAATTTGGATATGCCAAAGGGAAGCTGTTAAGTGCTTCCTTTAAGTGAAAAGGTGAAAGTTTTTGACTTAATAAGGAAAGAAAAGAAGTCATATTCTGAGGTTGCTAAGACCTAAGGTAGGAGCAAATCTGTTTGTGAAATTGTGAAGAAGGAAGAATAAACTTGTGCTTGTTTTGCTGTCACACCTCAAACTGCAGAAGTTATGGCCACAGTGTATAAGTGCTTAGTTAAGATGGAAAAAGTGTTAAATTTGTACAGTAAGATATTGTGAGACCACGTTCACGTAACTTTTATTAAAGCATGTTGTTATAATTGTTTTATTTTATTATTAATTGTTGTTAATCTCTTACTGTGCCTAACTTATAAATTAAACTTTATCATAAGTAGGTATGTATAGGGAAAACATATTATATATAGACAATTGAAAATCTGTGTATAACTTTACAGTCTTCCCTCTGTATCTGCAGTTCTGCATTCTCAGGTTCAGCCAACCTCATCATGTAGTACTTACTCTATTGCATATTTATTGAAAAAAAGTCCACGTGTAAGTGGACCTGTGCAGTTCAAACCCATGTTATTCAAGGGTCAAGTGTATACCAATAATTTGTTCCTTTTTATTGCTGAGTAGTATTCCATTATATGGATATACTACATTTTGTTTATCCATTTACCAGTTGATGGACATTTGGATTGTCTCTTTTTTAAAATATTTATTTATTTATTTGGCTGTGTCGGGTCTTAGTTGCGGTCTTAGTTGTGCCGCGCGGACTTTCTTCCTAGTTGTGGCACTCAGGCTTAGTAGCAGCACTCGGGCTCTCTAGTTGTGGCACCCGGGCTCAGTAGTTGCAGCGTGCAGGCTTAGTTGCCGCATTTCATGTGGGATCTTAGTTCCCTGACCAGGGATCAAACCCGTGTCCCCTGAATTGGAAGGTGGATTCTTAACCACTGAACCACCAGGAAAGTCCCTGTTTCTACTTTTTGGCTATTGAGAATTATGCTGCTTTGAACATTTGTGCAACCATATGTTTTCATGTCTTTTGGGTAGATGCCTAGGAATGGAATTGCTGGGTCATGGTAAATTTATGTTTAATTTTTTAAAAACCTGCTGCTGTCCAGATTATCATATGAGGATTTCAGTTTCTCCAGATCCTCCCACCGCTTGTCATTGTCTTTTTGGATTATAACAATTTTATTTTATTTAGTTAGTTAGTTATTTTTATAAATTTATTTATTTATTTTATTTTTGGCTGCGTTGGGTCTTCATTGCTGCGCCTGGCCTTTCTCTAGTTGCGGAGAGCGGGGGCTACTCTTCGTTGCGGTGCACGGGCTTCTCATTGCGGTGGCTTCTCTTGTTGTGGAGTACGGGCTCTAGGCGCGTAGTCTTCAGTAGTTGTGGCACATAGGCTCAGTAGTTGTGGCTCACGGGCTCTAGAGCACAGGCTCAGTAGTTGTGGCGAATGGGCTTAGTTGCTCCACAGCATGTGGGATCTTCCCGGACCAGGGATTGAACCCGTGTCCCCTGCATTGGCAGGCGGATTTTTAACCACCGCGCCACCAGGGAAGTCCCTGGATTATAACAATTTTAGTTGGTGTGAAGTGATATATTACTGTGGTTTGAATTTACATTTCCTTAATGGCTAATGACTAATAATGCTGAATATCTTTTAAAGCCATTTTTATATCTTTTTTGGTGAGATGTTTTTCAAATCTTTTGCCCGTTTTTTATTGGGTTGTCTATTTCTGAGTCGTAAGAGTTCTTTTATATAGTCTGGATCCAAGTTCCTTATTAGATACATGATTTGCAAATATTTTCTCCCAGTCAATGGCTTGTCTTTTTATTTTCTTAATGGTCTCTTTTGAGTTGCAAGGTTTTTGAATTCTGATGGAGTCCAGTTTATCTTTTTTTTTTTTGTGTTTAGGATTGTGTTTTTGGTGCTGTGTCCAAGAAATCTTTGCCCAACTCAGGGTCCTGAGAGTTACTCCTATGTTTCCTTCTAAAAGTTTTATAGTTTTAGCTCTTCCATTTAGGTCTTTGATCCATTTTAAATTAACTTTTGTATATAGTGTGAGGTAAAATCTAAGTTCATCTTTTTGTATATCAATATCCAGGTGTCTCAGCACCATTTGTTGAAAGGGACTGTCCTTTCCTCTACTGAATTGCCTTGGTATTTTTGATTGATATTGATTGTTGATAATCAGTTGACCATAGATACGTGGGTTTATTTCTGGACTCTCACTTCTGTTTCATTGTCTACATGTCTGTCGTTCTGCCAGTACCATGTACTTTGATTACTGTTGCTTTTCATACCATATTGTAATAATGCAAATAGCATTCTTCTTTTCCTGTAAAAATATGTACTCATATTCATAAAAATTGAAACAATATAGAAAAGTAAAAGAAGCAAAAATCACCATCTAAGTAGTCACTGTTTTGGTGAACATGTTTCTAGACGTCTCTGCCCATATATGCATGTTGTATGAGTGCACACACACCCTCCACATTTATACATAAAGACACGTCAGTATTTGCCCACACTCCTTGTTCTTGTGTACTTTTTGAGTGAATGCATCTGTTGTCAGCTATAAGAGAGAACTGATTGTTTTTCTCTCTTCGGGTGCTTTTGTAATTCTGTGAGTTTTTACTGACACAGATTTGTGAGAAGAGCGAAGATTCTTTGGACTGAGAACTATGAGTGCTGTTTTCTTGGTAGCATGTTAAGTGGAATTTACTTCTCACTTGATCTGCTGAAAGATGGCTTTAAAACAAAATTTTAAATGTGTGCTCTGTGAATGGATGGCAAATTATGTGTGAAACTTTAACAAAATTAATCCCCAAATCCAGTTTTAAACATTTAAAGTTTTGGGACTTCCCTGGTGGTGCAGTGGTTAAGAACCCGCCTGCCAATGCAGGGGACACGGGTTTGAACCCTGGTCCGGGAAGATCCCACATGCCATGGAGCAACTAAGCCCATGCGCCACAACTACTGAGCCCGCGTGCCACAACTACTGAAGCCCGCGTGCCTAGAGCCCATGCTCCGCAACAAGAGAAGCCACTACAGTGAGAAGCCCGAGCACCGCAACGAAGAGTAGCCTCTGCTCGCTGCAACTAGAGAAAGCTCGCACACAGCAACAAAGACCCAACGCAGCCAAAAATAAATGAAATTTTATGAATAATTAAATGAATAACTCATCCATTTAATTATTATTCATAATTATTATAAATGAATAATTTTTGAAAACCCAAACGTTTAAAGTTCACATAAATCTCCTCTTGAGTATTAGATAAACTTTTTGGCAGTTGTGACAATGAGTGTGGAGCCAATAAATATATACGTATGGGTAGTAATAGTTTTATTTGCAATCAGATGGGGACTGATCCCTGCTGCAAGCTTGGTTTTTACCGTGTTATAAAGGAATAGCATATTTTCTCTTTTGTACTTTGTGAATTCAGCCTCATCGCCTTGATGAAGCTGGATCCTGAGATACTTTGAGTAGCCATTGTGGAGCTGTGACCAGACTCATATGAGTGTAGCTCAAATTACATGATCAGAAACTTCTCTGACGTTCACATTTTTCTTGTAGTATGATTTTATATGATGAATACATGGTTTAAAACCACATTTAGAGGTGTAGCAGATACAGGAGACCATGCAGATTATGCTTAATTTAAAAAGATTGAAGTTTAATTTCTGGCAGTGGGGATTTTGACTTTGGGGAGTGACAGAGAGAGACAAGTTTCAGAAAGCCACCTGCACATTGGTTCAGTGGAAATTTGGTGTTTGAAAATGGCATGCTTAGATTGTGTGGAAAAATGGGTTGCTCAATGAAGTTATATAAATGAGGTGTTTTCGTTCATGATTTTTAAAAGTTGAAACTTGAAATAGGAAATTTTCAGATGACAAAGGGGCTCTACAGAATGGAAAGCAGTTAGCGGTGGCTGACTCTGGTGGGATTATGGATTTTTCTTCCCACTTTTAGTGGAAGTTTTAGAAAAAGTGTTAAGTATATTCTGTAACAAGATGTTAAAATGGAACTCTTATTCTGAGTTTAGCCCTCGGTCAGTAGATGCTCAATTCTGAGATGAGTTGTAAGAACGCCATTCAGGTCTTGCAAAAGAAAGAGCCAGAAGATGGATCTTGTGACCTCTAACACCTGCCTCATCTGTTGGTATAAAAAGATTCAGGAAGTTGGAAATTAGAAGAGTTTTTGAACTGAGTTGTTGGTGTGCTAGGAGTTTCTTCTAATATCCCTCCCAGTCTGGTGCCCCGCCCCCAAGTACAGGCAGTGACTTGGACAGCTTACTCTGCGACTGGTTCAGTTTTGGGGGACACAGTGGGTTGATGTCTGTCTCACCCATGCCTGGGCGAAGGAGATGTTGTCTGCTCTGGCAGCTCAGGAAAATGAAGACCCTTTGTGGGTTAGTGTTCTTTGGGGCAAGGGGTACGTGTTTCCTGTGGACCCTATGAGGGCCACTAGTGAGAGGAAGCCCATAGGAGCAGGGTGGTGTGGGGCGGAGTGGGGAGGAATAAACAGCTGGATTCCCAGAGGAGATGCATTGTTCTCCATCAAGGGAATTTCAGTGAGAGATCTCAAAGGGCTGGGGTGGGTGAGAGCTTCCCAGGACCCTGAAAGCAGTTCCTGACAGATCGGCTTTATGCATTTTTGAGCTAAGAGGGTGCCCATGTCCTGCAGCGACGCTTAATTGCCCACCCTGGGTTACTAAGGTGGAACGGAGAGGGGTAAAGCACAGTCCTCTAATACTGCCTAAGCTGCTAGCCTGCCTTAGGCAGAGCTGGCATAGGGGAGAAGCTGTAACCTTGAATGAAAAATTTTGACAGTTATACTAAACTGGATCTATCAATTTGTAAACTCAGATAGTTTTGATAATTTGAAAATGACCAAAGTCATAGGCTTGCCGAAATAAAAGTTCAGGGACATGAACTATCACCAAAGAATAACTTTAAAGGACAGCAGTGAACAAAAAGTTGCTTTATGGTTACATCCCACAGGTTCTGCTTGTTCAGGGTAATGGTTACTATTGTTTTTCTAATAAGAAAAATATCAATGAAAACAAATTTTTACGAGAAGAATGTGCCCATTGAGGCATTTTGTTGTGGATAAAATGACATCAGCTTTGGGACCAGGCAGATCTGTGCTTGAATCACCCCTTGTTAGCATTGACATGAGGTAAGTAAACCAGTTTTTGAGGTTAATTTTCCTCATTTACTTTTTATAAAAAGGGTAACATCACCTGCTTTCTAGTGTTTTACAGAGAGGTTATGGTCTACAGCAAAATGTGTGGCACACAGTAGGTATTCACAAGTACTAATAGCCCTCTTTCCTCATTAAAGCAGATGTTTCCTATAGTTTTAAATGTTCTTACTCCCCTTAACATGTGTTTTACTTCCTCTAAATGTATTTCTTTAAAATACAAAACGGATTAGGGGATTTATAGGACTACAGGATACTACTATCAAGGATGTAAGAAGTGTTAGCTTTTAGTATAGCTAAAAATTCACTTTTGACTTGAATTGTGACAGGTTTTCAGAAACAATGAAAAGTAGTTTTACTTACGTGTTGGTTTTTAGTGAGGAAGCATGTGAAATAGGGGTCTAAAGAAAAGGTAGACCCAGGTGGAGAATCTTTTCATTACTGTTCTTGGAGCAATTTATAAAGCAAAAAGAAGGCATCCTACCCCAGAGAGAACACTTTGTAAAAAACAGTATCATTCTAGTGTTATTTTCTCAAAACATGCTTCAGTGTTTAATTTTTCTGGAAAGCTGTTTTAGTTTTTTATTTGATTGATATAGTTTAAAATGATCTGGGTATTTCATCATCTCTTCTGGATGTTCTCTTATACGTTTTTTAATGTTCAAATTTTATACTTTGGAACTTCAAGTGTTAGTTTTAGTGATACAGTCACCTCTAAATGTCTCAAAAAGCTGATTTATGTCATCTTTAATTTCACAGTATTTTCATACTCTGCACCTGAGTAACATTTGTAACATAGTTAAGTTTTGCTTATTTGTAGGAATGGCTTTAAATCAGGGAGGAAATTATAATTAGCTTTGTATTTGAGCCCAGAATATTCTTTATAATTAATTCAAACATCTTTGGTTGCAACTTGCAGAAATTGACAGGGTAATTTGGATAGAAAAGGAATTTATTGGGAGGCTGGCAAGAAAGCTCACAAAATTGGTGCAGAGACTAGGAATTCAGGCTCCAGAAACTGAACAGTAACCAAAGGAGGGCAAGCATCAGGAAAACACAGTCCAGGTGATAGTCTGGTTAGGACACTGGCACTGGTCTTCTGTTGCTGCTACTGTGAATGATTTCTCAAGAATCCCTGGTCTTTGTATCATTTTCTCAAAATAAGAAGTCGTAGGGGTGGAGGTGCAGTATTTGTGGGCTGACCTTCCATGACCTCTACTCTTGTACTCCTTCCACTCTCCATGTATGTTTCATTTGGAGGCCCTTGACCTGGCACATTTAACATGGCCGAAATGGAACGCCTGCTTCTTTTTTGGTAACCTCATACCTGCTCCTTCCAGTCCAGGCAGGTTGTCTTAGAAGTTGTTCCATAATTTGGATTTGTCTGTTTTATGTCTCCTTGTAAATAGATTCAGGCTAAACATATTTGACAAGTATTTTACATAGGATATTATTGAGGATGTCCCATTGTATCACATCAGGAGGCATGCAATGTCTGTCACATTTCTTGATGATACTAAGTTTGATCCCTCATTTGAGGCGATGCCTGCCAGATTTTTCCCTTGTAAAGGCACATTTAAAATTTTAGATTTATTTTTAAATTACGTGATTTATTTTAAAATCATATCTTGTTTATTTTTTTCAGTCTGAAATATACAGGTAAAAATTACCGATGATATGAAAGTATTGATAACAGCAGCTGAAGTACTGCAGTGATACATTCCTTTGGTTTGTGGATGTTCATCTGTTAAATCATGTAAACTAAGGTGTTTAAGTCTGTAAAATAAAGATAGCACGATATTAGTTTTTTCTCTACATAGGTTGGAGAAGTTTTAATTTATTGATTTGCCTTCTATTCTTGTGTTTATACTAATGTTTAAGAATAACACTCATACACTATTTTGAGCATATGTAGCACAAAATGGTATGTGTACATGTTGACAGTAATTTCAGGAAATGACAGTCCCTTCTTAGTACATAAGAGGCAGCATTAGGTAATGTACCTATGTATGCCAAAATCTGGAAATACTGATTATTTTCCACTTGTATATCTCTGTCAAACCTCTTAAAGTTAGGAAAAGCAAAATTCCATTGAAGAATTACCAGCTCTTTTGAGAAATTAAATTAACCTATATGATGTGATGCTTTTGTAGTTGTTTTTGTTGATGTTTTGTATCTGTTGAACCCATTAGATGCCATGTGGCTACTTTCATTCTTAAGAAAAAAGCCTGTAGGATATGTAAGGTTGTTTTTCAAGAGGAGAAAATAGACACAGAAAAAATCGGTTTTTATCCCAGGATGTGTCGCTTTTTTGGACAGTGTTTTAAAGATAAAGCTTTAACACACAAGCGCGCGCACACACGCACACAACACACACACACACACACTTTGGTCATTAAAGAATAATTTTTAGAGTACTACATGTTTTTTTCCTATTCTTTGTTTATTACAGTTTTATTGAGGAGTGATTGACATACATCACTGCATAAGTTTAAGGCACACAGCATGATGGTTTGATTTCCATATATTGTGAAATGATTACCACGATGAGTACATGTCCTCTCTTGAACGTGTTTCCCCCTTAGTTGGTATATAAGTTCAGGCTTGAGTAGTCAATATCTGGAATTATCTAAACTCTCCAATAAGTAGAAATAAAGGAAAGACAAACATTAAGATTTAAACATGCATAGCAAATGGGATAGTAATTGTTGAAAAAATTGGCCTGGTTTTTGTTGTTTAGTGGGACTGAAAAATCTTACCTGTTGTTCTGTGGACTTTTTTTTTTTAAGATTTTGTTTGATGTGGATCATTTTTTTTTTTTTTTTTGCGGTACACGGGCCTCTCGCTGTTGTGGCCTCTCCCGTTGCGGAGCACAGGCTCCGGACGCGCAGGCCCAGCGGCCATGGCTCACGGGCCCAGCCGCTCCGCGGCACGTGGGATCTTCCCAGACCGGGGCACGAACCCGTTTCCCCTGCATCGGCAGGCGGACTCTCAACCACTGCGCCACCAGGGAAGCCCCTGATGTGGATCACTTTTAAAGTCTGTTGAATTTGTTACAATAATGCTTCAGTTTTATGTTTTGGTTTTTTGGCCCCGAGGCATATGGGGTCTCAGCTTTCCTATCGAACCCACACCCCCTGCACTGGCAGGTGAAGTCTTAACCACTGGACTGCCGGGGAAGTCCCATGTTCTCTGGAATTCTAGATGTTGCCTCAGTCTCAGTTTAACAAAGCTTTTTCTTAAAGACTTTAGCATTAACCTATTATGTGCCCCTTGTTAGCAACCAGATGGATAGCATTTAAAATGCCCCTTTTAGGAGGAGAGAATATCCTTTTTTACCCCGGTTAATGGATATGCTCATATAAATACTTAAAAAATGTTTTACTTAATTTAAAGCATATGAAAAATGTTTTTGGAAGTTCTTAGTGGTGGTGGTGTTCTTAAACATACAAGGCAAATTCAAGGGCCATCACTTCTCTAGCTTTCTCTGACACCGTCCTCTAGGCAGAATTCAATTACTCCTTCATTTGTTTTCCCAAAGCATTTTATCCACAGAACTCTGGTGTAGCATTGTATTACACTGTATTGCAATAATTTGTTTATGTGTCTTCTCATAGACTGTGAGCTTCTGGCGGGCAGGTCTTATATTACTCAGCATTTTATACTCTGCCTTGCATGTGACATCTGGTGTTGGAAGTCCTCTACTAATCTTTGTTGAATTGCCATTAGGAAACAGTTTAGCACATTTTTAAAATAAATTACGTGACAAGGCATTTTTTAATAGTTTTGAAAAATCTGCTATTTGATGACTACTCAGATAATTGTGCAGTAATACTACAAATCAGACATACAGTATCTCTTCAAAGTGGTTATCTATGCTTGTTGCAATTGAATTATTTTGTTAGCCTGGAAAAACCGTTATCCATAAAACCGTGATGCACACCTTAGAGTATTTTATTTATTTATTTATTTTTTTTCTTTTTGCGGTATGCGGGCCTCTCACTGTTGTGGCCTCTCCCGTTGCGGAGCACAGGCTCCGGACGCGCAGGCCCAGCGGCCATGGCTCACGGGCCCAGCCGCTCCGCGGCATGTGGGATCCTCCCAGACCGGGGCACGAACCCGTATCCCCTGCATCGGCAGGCGGACTCTCAACCACTGCGCCACCAGGGAGGCCCTAGAGTATTTTATTTAAAGTCTGTTTATTAATTTAAATTTAAATAGGGAACTAACACATTTTTCTAAATTTTATCAGTTAACCCATTATTTTTTTTTTTTTTTTTTTTTTTCTTTTTGCGGTATGCGGGCCTCTCACTGTTGTGGCCTCTCCCGTTGCGGAGCACAGGCTCCGGATGCGCAGGCCCAGCGGCCATGGCTCACGGGCCCAGCCGCTCCGCGGCACATGGGATCCTCCCAGACCGGGGCACGAACCCGTATCCCCTGCACCGGCAGGCGGACTCCCAACCACTGCGCCACCAGGGAGGCCCTAACCCATTATTTTTAAAAAATATTTATTTATTTGGCTGCATCGGGTCTTAGATGTGGCACTCGGGGTCTTTGTTGTGGCGTGCGGGCTCTAGAGGGCACGGGCTTAGTTGCCCCGTGGCATTGGGATCTTAGTTCACTGACCAGGGATCAAACCCGAGTCCCCTGCTTTGGAAGGCAGATTCTTAACCACTGGACCACCAGGGAAGTCCCCTAACCCATTACTTTTTTTTTTTTTTCTGTACGCGGGCCTCTCACTGTTGTGGCTTCTCCCATTGCGGAGCACAGGCTCCCGGACGCACAGGCTCAGCGGCCATGGCTCACGGGCCCAGCCGCTCCGCCGCATGTGGGATCTTCCCGGACCGGGGCACGAACCCGTGTCCCCTGCATCGGCAGGTGGACTCTCAACCACCGCGCCACCAGGGAAGCCCCCCATTACTTTTTTACTGATCTCTCCTTATCTCTCATTTCCCCAAACAAATCCTTTTAGCAGAATGGCCAGTCTTATGGGGCCATAACTCTAAACAAGTCACATTTATTCTGGTATCCTTAAATCATTTTTCATATTGTTTGCCTAATTCACTCATCCGCTCATCCAGGATACACACATTGGAGACTACAACGTGTCAGGCATTGTGCTTAGTGCAGGGGATACAATGACAACGAACAGGCTTTCAGTCCTGGGAAAGAGCCAAACATTTTGTTGAATGAACTGATGTGTTGTGGGGTCCATGAAAAGATTCTTTTTAAAAAAAGAAAAAAATATATATATATTTATTTATTTTGGCTGCGTTGGGTCTTTGTTGCTACACGTGGGCTTTCTCTAGTTGTGGCGAGTGGGGGCTACTCTGTATTGTGGTGCGTGGGCTTCTCATTGCGGTGGCTTCTCTTGTTGTGGAGCACATGCTCTAGGTGCGCAGGCTTCAGTAGTTGTGGCTCGCGGGCTCTAGAGCACAGGCTCAATAGTTGTGGCGCACGGGCTTAGTTGTTCCACGGCATGTGGGATCTTCCCACACCAGGGCTCGAACCTGTGTCCCCTGCATTGGCAGGCGGATTCTTAACCACTGTGCCACCAGGGAAGCCCCATGAAAAGATTCTTAAGTATCTTGTAATATACCTTCTCACACTAAATTTTCTCTAAATTTCTATTATAATTGTAGTCTGTAACAGTGATCTAGTATGGACAGAATTGTTAAGGACTTGTTACTTTTTACATATGCAAGTATCATTTCCACAGGAAGTCATAAACCTCTTTCAGGATAAAGATTGGCTTATTTCTTTGTATCTCAAGCACAGCTGGAGATAAGATAAAGATTTTAGTACTGCTTGTTGAATCAATAGACAGAAACTCTGTCACCCTCTGGTGCTGCTTAAACTCTTTGGGCCTTGAAAACTATAAGAATGGTAGTAACGGCACCTATTCAGAGGGAGTGCTGTTGGCCTAATGTGACAGGTTAAGACCTGGAAAAAGATCCAGACGATGGAATAAGTGCCCCTCACATGTTATTTCTGAGTCTCTCAATCTTATGAATAGGTATTATCTTCCTTTCTACAGATGAAGAAATTGAAGCTTTGGGAGACTTAAGATTCTTGCTTAAAGTTTAAAAGCTAATGTTTTCTTTCTGTCAGATTGTATTACATATGGATCCATATTTTTGTCAGGAAGATGATTAAATATTTGTTTTGGTCATAGAACTCTCTGGAATTAGGAGAGCAGTGTGTGACAACCCAGGCACAGAGCTTCTCTCTGAAGCTCACAGGCCCAATATGGATCAGGTCTGTAATGCTGGCTTGGTTGGTGTCATGCTGCAGTAGCTCAGACTAAATGGTGCACTGACTTATGTTATTTGTAAGCAACACAAATTACCTTTCAATACAACAAGATTTTGCAAGTTACTTCTCTTAATTTTTAATGTTATATTAAGGATTAAGAAACTTTAAGAGTGGCATGTGTACATTTGATTTTATCAGTGGTTCCTAGTTTTATTTTGCATAGATTGTTTTTTTTCATTCTAGTGTATGGAATAAGGCTTTTTAAAAAAGACTGCATAGATGACTCAAAATATAACCATCTGTATTTTGAAATTTGTGATACTACAGTTCAGACCCAGAAGTTTGAGAACATGTTGCACTTAAATATATACTTTTGTAGAGCATTATCTCAATATTTGGCACTTTTGGTATATTGCTGCCAAACACTTATGTTGTGTATTTCCAGCAGTAGGAAAAATGGCTAGAGCAAATTAAGAAGTGGACTTAGCCTTGGGACTTTGGATTTTCCAACCATGGACTTGTCTGTTTCTGTGACTGTGAAGTGTAATTTTCAGAGGTACTCTGTGGACTGCCACAGTTGTAGAAAGGGACATGAATGGATGGACTTTGTATTCTTTGCTTCCAAAAGAGACCATTTTCCTTTTGTTAATGTAGGTTAGACCTATTAATATTTATGTATTTTTACATAGGTTAGATCTATAATATTTATTGTAATTACAAGAGAGAAATCACATGCTTCCCTCACCCCCCCCCCCCCCGCCCCCTGCCCCGTTGTATAGCTTACAATACGGAGTATCATTTTTATGCCTTGGCCAAATTGTTGTACTTCTTTCTAAGTCTGGATCAGCTTCCAACATTCATCCATTGCCTTCTCAATGTCATGAAACATATCCGTGAGTTCCTTTAATAAGAATTTTTTTGCCAGTGTCACTTCCTCTGAGACATCTTCATCCTTTTCATCATACCCACTTTTCTCACTTATATTGATAAGTTTGCCTCCACGAAGTTCTTCCTCCGACCGCGTATTCGTATTGGTCTCCCTAATGGCAGCAGTGTCAACGTTCTTCGCAGTCAGCTGTTTCTTCTATAGCTCCACTTGTGTTCCATTAGCATTTGACTTCCAGTATTAACACTTTTGTTCCTTTACTGTAGCTTTATCTTTGTTGGCAAGTTCTCTTGTTTGGTTATCCTTTTTTGTAAAATGTCACATGGGTTTGTCACTGGGAGACAAGGAGGAGACACAACTATATGCTTTGCAGTCTGTGTATGACCTGGATAGCAGATGTTCAGTGACCAATCATTGACCGGCTTTGAGAGAAGTGTTGTGATTGGTCACTAATAATGATGTAAAAGATTGGAGAAAATTATAAAACTAGAAATATAAAGCATTCTGTATTTTCAGTATCTTCATTTCTCATTACATTTTAAAAAAACAGCCTGATGTTTTAGAAAAAATATATTTATGGGTATCATTTATACAATAAACCATATTTTAAAGTGCTAAGCATATATTCATTTACTCCTCACAATAATCCAATGAAGTAGGTATTACTGTTTGTTATCCCCTCTACAGATGAACAGAGACAGAGAGAGAGTAATTTGTCTGGAGCTTATCCTGACAGTCTGGCTCCAGAGTTCATGCTTTACGTTACATTTTGTAAACCAGCACTAGTTCATAAACTGTTGACAGTCTGCAAAGAATTGGGATTTGAATTTTGCAAGTCTTTTAAAAACTACTTTTTTTTTTTTTTTTTTTTTAGTATTCTAGGGGTTTTTTCCTAGTATATTAGTATTCGGGTTTTTTTCTCTTTGGACCATGATGGATGGAAAATTTAAAAACAAAACAGCTGTCCTTCACCACAGAGAGCTTGAAAAATCTCAGTAGGCTCTGCAGGAAATCCCATTCAGTACTCTAGAAGTGATCCGTATTCAAAGAATGTGTCTTGGTCTTCATAAAAGGATTAGCTAATGAATGTGCCATATATATTACATCTATCTATCTACCTCAATCAAGAATTTTGCTGAATTGAACAACTTCTGATTCTGATTATCCTGATGGAGAAAAGAGGGCTTTTACTGTAAACACCTTAGAAAGAGGCAAGGCTTCTCTCAAAAACTTCTGCTCTTTTGAAACTGGAGCAGATTCCTGAAAGTCAAGGTACTAAATTGTACCATTCACCTTTGTGCTTTGTGTGTAGACTTATGTTTCTTTAACAGTGATAGGAGAAAACATGCTTGTTTGCTGTCACCATAAGCATGACATGCAGATTAAGAATTCACTGACTCATTTTACCTGACCCGTTCTGTAATGTGCTTCAGCACTTCATATATGAAAGATATGTAAGTTATAAATCATTAATAAGCATAAAGCGAAAGTCCATGAACTCACCACTAATTAAGATCTAGGAACCTACTTTGTTGCTTCCCTATACAATTTCCCTGCCTCCCCCTAGAGGAAAATACTCTCCTGAATTTTGTGTTTATCACTTTTATAGATTAAAAAAACCCCACAAATGTCTGCATCTCTAAATAATATGTATTTTAGTTTTGCTGTTTCTTGAGCTATGTAAAAATTGTTATGTAGTCTTCTTGAGACTTTTAATGAATTCATCATTGTTTCTGAAATCATCCTTATCCTTCTAGGTGGCTGTAGCTCCTTTGGGCTGCTCTATACATTTTCATTGTGTGAAAAAGCTACAGTTTATTTATTCTTATATCAGTGAAAGTTTAGATTGTTTCCAGTGTTTTGGTTTTTTTTTTTTCCCTCTGTAACAGTGACTGCTGCTTTGAGCATACTTGTACATTTCTCCTGGCATCTATATGCAAGAGTTTCTCTAGGTACATACCTGAGAGTAGAGCTGTTAGATTGTAGAGTATGCAGTGTTCACTTTAACAAGATAATGCCAAATGTTTCCTCAAGTGATTGTAGCAATTTATAATCCCACATACTGGGTATCTAAGAGTACCTATTGATATCCATTTCTGCCAGCACTTAATATTGTTAGAGTTCTTAATTTTTACTAATCTAATGGGTGTAAAATGGTATTTCATATTGTTTTAGCTGATAAATGTCAAGGCTGAGGATTTGCCTTTTGTGCTTCTTTTTATTGAAATGCCTCTTCATGACTGTGAGCCTTTTTTTCCCATTGATTTCTTTGTCTTGTTATGAGTTTAGCAGTTCTTTGTATACTAGATACTAATCCTTTCTCTGTTATATACATTGACAGTATCTTTCTGTAGTTCAGTGGTTTATATATTCAGTTTCTTTAAAGTGTCTTGATAAACAGGTTTTTGATACTAATATAATCAATTTTATCAGTCTTTTCATTTATGGTTAATGCTTTTTATATTTCATTTAAATTAAACACCCCTTCCCTACCTTGGGATTGTAAAGAACCATTCCTGTATTTTCTTGTAAAAGTTTGAGTTTTGCCTTTCAAGTTAAAGTCTTTAATCCCGTGAGAATTGGTTTATGTATGGTATAGGATAGGGATTTTATTTTATTTTTTATGTGAATAATCAATTACCCCAGCTCCATTTATGCAACAGTCTCTTTTCCCCAGTGATCTGCAGTGCAGTCCCTTAACATTTACTTTCTCTTCATAAAAGTCTGTATTTGTTCCTGTACCATGCATTCTGCTTTTGGACTGTGTGCTGTCTTTCATTTGCCAGTTTGTCTTTATGTTAATACCATTCTGTCTTAATTACTGTTGTTTTATTTATTTTTAATTAATTACTTTTGGCTGTGTTGGGTCTTCGTTGCTACGCGCAGGCTTTCTCTAGTTGTGGCGAGCTGGAGCTACTTTTCATTGTGGTGTGCGGGCTTCTCGTTGCGGTGGCTTCTCTTGTTGCGGAGCATGGTCTCTAGGCACACGGGCTTCAGTAGTTGTGGCACGTGGGCTCAGTAGTTGTGGCTCGTAGGCTCTAGAGCACAGGCTCAGTAGTTGTGGCGCACGGGCTTAGTTGCTCCGAGACATGTGGGATCTTCCCGGACCAGGGCTCAAACCTGTGTCCCCTGCATTGGCAGGCGGATTCTTAACCACTGCGCCACCAGGGCAGCCCCTGTTTTATTTTACATGTTGATATCTGATTGGGCAAGTTGTCTTGTTTGATTCCTTGAGTGTTTTGACTGTTCTTTGAGTTTTTGCTTTTTCACGTAAAGTTTAGAATCAGCTTATAAAATTTTATAAAAGAATACTTTGGGGATTTTGGTTGGAAATGCATTTAATATTTACATGAATTTTAGAGAGAATTGACATTTCTTACAGTATTGAGTCTTCTTACGAACATGTCTTTACATTTATTTATGGCTTTTTATAAGGTTTTATGATTTTTTTCCCTGCATATATTGCAGAACTTTTGTTAGATTTATTCCTAGTTACTATATCTCTTTTTGCTATTTTAAATTGTGTCTGTGGGGAAAATTCTCTTTTGAGCTTTTTACTGGAAAATAGAAACAACAGTTGAGATTTTCATATTGATAATAATATTCAGTTACCTTGCCAAACTCAATCAATGAATTGATTTTTCCTTAAAATTTTTTTGACCCTTAATCTCTTTCTCTTGACTTTTAAAGTTGGCTTGAACCTGCAGTACGGTGTTGAATAGAAGTAGTAATAGCAGACATGTTTGTCTCACTTCGATTTTAAAGGGAACGTTTCTAACAGTTCTTCATTAAGAATGATTTAATTTGTTATAGGCTTTTGGTAGAGGTAGGTACCTTTTATCCTTTCTATTCTTATTTTGCTAAGTTTTTTTTTTAATTACAAGTAAGTATAGCTCTCATCAGAAGCTCTTTCTGCATCTTTACCTGATCATATGTGAGTTTTTTCCTTTAATTTGTTAATGTGGTAAAAATCAGTTCTAGGTTTTTATACCTGACTTTGCATTTCTGAGATGAACCAAATTTAGTCATAGTTTGTTTTCTTAAACTTTTTAATTCAGAGTAGGACTAGGAGTGGAGAGAGTGGCAGTGGTGGGAGGGGTGGAGGTGATGAAACAGGGCAAGAAGCTGGAAAAGATAGTCATTTCAGTGCTAATACAGTGACTTATGATGATTTTGGAGCATTATGTTCTTAGGAGGAAGTATAATTAAACAAGTAGGTATTTATTTGATCTTTTCTAAAATTGACCCTAGGGAAAATGATATTTTCCTTACATATAGAATTGTAAATTTTTCCTGTTATTACCTCTCTTCTTATTTACCATTCCTTTAAAATTAAATCCTATGTGTAAATTTTATAAGGGATTTTGAATATATGGAGTAGATTACATGAACAACACTGAAAACTCTTTTCTTTGAAACAAGTATTTGTTTTACAGAATTTGAGTTTATGGGACTGCAAAATAAGGTATGTATTTGTTTTACGGAATATATCTTAAGCCTGTGGAATCTTTAGGTTGGGATGGTTGCAGCACCTGTTGTCCACAAATGCATCTTAGAGTATGTTTATTGCCGTATGTTCCAAAACATACCTGAGGGCTTCCCTGGTGGCGCAGTGGTTGAGAGTCCGCCTGCCGATGCAGGGGACACGGGTTCGTGCCCCGGTCCGGGAAGATCCCACATGCCGCGGAGCGGCTGGGCCCGTGAGCCATGGCCGCTGAGCCTGCACGTCCGGAGCCTGTGCTCCACGACGGAAGAGGCCACAACAGTGAGAGGCCTGCACACCGCAAAAAGAAAACAAACAAAAACAAAAACAAACAAAACAAAACAAAAACAAAACATACCTGCGTTTAGGTATTAGAGAAATCCCATTGTAGAAAGTCCAGTAATCAGGGCAAGGCGATGACGGTAGCCAGGAGATCCAGAAGTAAGAAGGTTCTGCATAATGTTCCCAAAGCCTGGTGATCATTTTTATTAAGCCCCTGCCTCAGGGTTTCCAGTTATGCTGCTGTGGGTTGTTTTTTAAGGAATCGTAATTTTACAGAGAAAGTTAGTAGGGAAGTAGTATTTATTTTACAGAAAGTCACATTTACAGAAAGGAATATTGTAACTGTTACTGCTTTAACATTTTCTTGAAAAATAGTTCTCTCACCTATTCCCTGCCTTCCTCCCTATCTTTCCCTTTCCTTCTTCTCTACCTTCCCCCCTCCCTCTCTCGTGACTCTGGGTAAGCTGCTTCACCCTTTAAAGCCTCATCAAGGAAAAGAGGGTCATAATTTTAATCTCATTAGATTGTTAGTCTTCAATGAAATCAATCATGCCAAGTGCTTAGCATAGTGTCTCAAACACCGTAAGTACATATGAAATGGCAGCCTAGTAGACAGAAAGATAATATTTAAAGACCGTATCTAACTTTATCATATACATTTATATTGAGTGTCTGATCTAGGAAGTTGAAACTTGACAGTGATCCTCTTAAAAATAAGTAAGGCCTTGATAGAAAAATGAGAAAGGGTTAGTTTTACAAATGCGGAGGAAAAACTACTATATTAGTAGTTCAATAAAAGCAGTGTGGAAGAAGGTACCATATTGTATGTGTATGTGTACAAGCACACATACAGGCACACTTTTTTTTTTTTTTTTTTTCCGGTACGCGGGCCTCTCACTGTTGTGGCCTCTCCCATTGCGGAGCACAGGCTCTCGGACGTGCAGGCTCAGCGGCCATGGCTCACGGGCCCAGCCGCTCCGCGGCATGTGGGATCTTCCCGGACCGGGGCACGAACCTGTGTCCCCTGCATCGGCAGGTGGACTCTCAACTACCGCGCCACCAGGGAAGCCCCACAGGCACACTTTTTAAACAATGAAGCTCCTGTCCAGGATGCATGGTTCTGATGACAGTATAGATTGGAACACACCTTTGTAAAGCAATTTGGCATTAGGTGTCAAGACCTCTACGTATCTTAATTTAAACTTATTTCAACCAAGATTTGTGTTGGTCATAGCCAGGATAATTATTCACATTATTCTCTGCACAAAGGGGCCACATCTATATATCAGGCACAACACAGAAATGTCACTTCTGAGGTCATGGGTGGGTTTAGGGATCAAGGCCTTCTGGCCACACTTTGGAGCAGCGGTTGCCTGGTATATAGATGCACAACAGCACCTGTGGCGTGTCTGGACTCCGGAGTGCTCATACTCACGGCCACACTGGTGCGTACAACAGTGTCTTGTCTGGATTCAATTCCAGGTATCCCTTGAGATTGTTTTTTCACTTACCTGCCCTTTTAGGGGATGATTCTCAAACTCCCACCTCCCTACCCCTACCACCCCCTCTGACAGGAACTAATGTCGTAGTCTCTTCTGAGAAATTTGGGGCAGGCGTGTCTGGCACTGGCTTAGGCATATTGTGCCTTGATGTCCAGGGGTTATTTTTGTGAGTACGCAAGAGCGTGACTCATGGGCAGGGATACGTGTGTGCACAGCCAGACCTGTTGCTTGCTGGGGCTCTGGAACCCCAACCCTGGCACAGCTACCTTGTGTAGTAGTTCAAGTTGTACAATAAAATACCAGTTCATAACATGAGAATGGGATAACTTTTGCTAATCTGCACAAAGTCTTTATGTGCTTTTGGAGGCCCTGGATATAGCATGTACAGTAGTAGGAAAGTGTTTGAAAAAATGTGATATACCCATATGATAGGATGGGATGTAATGATTTGGGAAGAATTTTTAATGATGTGAAAACGGTGCTTATGATATGAATGATAAAAAACAGGACACATACAAAGAAAATGGTGTTCAATTGTGTACAGATATGCATAGAAGAAGCATTAGAAGGGAATGAAATAAATTGTTACAAGTAGTTAGCTTTGGTTGTGGGATTACAGGTAGTGATATTTTTTCTTTCTATTTTCCCTATGTATTTTGTTTAGTGAGCATGTGTTGCTCTTATAGTAAAAGGGAAAATGAAAATCGTAAGAAATTTTTAGAATCTACAAAAATAAAGTCATGTTCTGAAGACCTGCAGCTGTCTATTCAACTGTTACTTGTAAATTTACTTCTTCATGGAGATAATACTTCTTTAGACTCATGAGAAATGTCTATAGTTTATACCTTTGGGAGCATGAGTTTACAACAGAGTTTAAGAATTTACTGATAGTGCCAATTTAAGATGTGAAAATATACTTGATATTTAAGTTATGTAGTATCAAAGGATTATATAGTTAAATAAGGTATTAATTATTACGTAATATCAAGGTTGATGATATATATTATATATACCTTGATAATTTATCAATATAGAAAATGTAGTTCTTGGTATAGCACGGAGTGGGGTCCTTAATGTAACCTTCACACTTTCTTCTAATGAAACCAGCTTTGTGGTAGTAATTATGGTGTAGAATGACATAGAAGCCTGAGATTTGTATTCATGTATTTGAGTTCTGCTGTGTCTTAGACATGGATACTTTTAAGTATAGTGTACTTGAGACAGAATGTCAAAATAGATATGTATATATTGTTGTAATTTTAATATTAAATGAGAAAAATAGTGATTATGTTCAACAAAACTGTCATTTCCATTAATCTTCACACACTCTTTAAGATTATTTTTGCTGTTTTACAGATAAATGAAACTGATGCTCAGATAATATTTTACAAATAACCTAATAATTTAAATAAGTGGAAACTCAGCCCAGGTTTATCTCATTCCAGAATCAGTGTTATAAACCACTTTGCTTATATTTCCTTTTTATTATTAGGGAATATACATTTTTTTCCATATATGTGTTTACTGTTTTGCTTTCTCATACAAATTACCATGATAATCTTTTCCCCTCTTGATGTGATTTTGTGTATATTTACATGAACTATTAAAACATTTTAGATTTCCTTTATTTAAAATTTTTATATGACTGATTCTCTCTTTCCACTTTAAATTTCTTATAGTGCTTCAAGTTATTCGTCTAAAGATAAGTAAGGTATTCTTTTCTATTTTTTGAGATTTAGCTTTAAGAAATTAAACTCTTCTCTATCTAGAATATGTAGGCTGAGAAGGTTGTGTCTTAGTTTTCCATGGAATTATTTCAGCACAATTTATTAAATAACGTTTTCTTTCTTCATTGCCCTGTGATGACTACTTTATATATTCCTCACATGGAATGTTCTCTTTGTACTTTTTACCTTCTTGTCCAGATGCTATTCATTCTTCAAAATCTACTTCAGCTGCCAGAGCTCCATAGCTTCAAAAAATCTTTTCTAATACCTGATTTCCTAGCTGGAATTTTGTAATTGCCACGGCACTGTATGTAGCTGTTTCTCATGCTACTCATTTTTACCTTGAACATTTTAATTGCTATAGTAAGACTAGACATTTTTAGAGAGCACAGTCAGTCTTTTTCATCATAGTATCTCGTAGGGTATTCTGTTTTGGTGCTGTATACATATATAGACTTTCTGATAAATATTTGGGGGTGTTTTTTTGTTTTACATTTATATACAGTTGGGCCTATTCTGATGTCTGTTCTCTTCCCCTCAATATATATCTATACCAGTTCCACAAAGTTTTAATTATTAATGAGTAGGATGAGTCCATCCCACCTGTTCTTCTGTCTTTCAAAAAAATATTACAGATTTGCATGTTTCTTTTTTCTCAAATAGATATAGAATAACCTTTTCAAGTTCTCAAATTTAAAACTTAATCAGATATTTGTTGGAATTATGTAATAATGCACTTTTGTAGTATTGTCTGATCTGCAAACACGGTCAATAGGCCCTTTATTTCAAGTGCTCTTTTCTGTTTCTAAGATGGCTTTTTAAATTGCTTTGTGTATGTTAAAGGGAGCTGAAACAAATTGAATTCAGTTAGATTTTATCATGTACCCAAATGAAGGAGGAATGCAATCTAGGTTGAGAAGGTTGTATCTCATTTTTTCATGGGATTATTTCAACACCATTTATTTAATGCAGTTAGATTTATTTACCATCATTCAAAATATTGGAAAGCTGTAAATGTGGCTGACAGTGCTCTGAAGTCATAACTCATATGTTTTGCTGGAGGCAGAGAAATTTTAACACTTGAGGAACCTCTAGGTTTAAAGATTTTAGACGCTTGGATTATCTGATTTACATATTATCTAATATTCATTACTTAGGACCTGACATTTGATTTCTAAGGGTGAAAAGTTACAAGTGTTTTATTATTTCTTGATTTATTAAAAATTAGACAGAATCAATGGAGCTTTTTCCCTGTGGTTTTATGTAAGTGGCACTGGTTTTTCTCCTGTGGTTTATGCAAGTGGCCAGCCAAGCCACCACTTGTTTTATTTCTGGGCGGCTGCATTGGGTCTTAGGGAAGGAAGTTTTCCTTTGGCAGAAAAAGCAAAAATGTGTTTATTCATTCCATTTGTAGTAGCATTGATCCAAGAGGAGCTTTTGAGGAAAACCAGAGCGGTTAGGCTTTTAACATAAATAGCTCCCATTCATCTCCTAACTTATAGAGGAAAGTAAAAGATTAAGGATTAATACTATATCAGTTATAGACAATATAGAGTTCTAGAGCAGAAGTTGTAAACTGATGGTTCATCAACCAAATATAGCCATCAGACTGTTTCTTCTGCCTACTGAGTGTTTCCAAAACTTATTTAATTACTTTATAACATCTAAAAATTGTTTTATATGAGTACTTTGCATTGGATCGATCACCTGTATTTTCAGCCTGGCATGTTAATAGCTGTGGCACTCTGTAGATATTAAGCCACACTTAGCACTTCTAACATGGTCTCAGCATCTAACTTTGCAGTGCCTGTTCTAGAGGCGCTTGAATACAGAAGTAATAGTAGATCTAATACTGCTAATGCCGCTGAACCTTCAACATTGAGTAAACAGGAGACAGAATAGTAGCCATGAAGGTTTTAGGTAGTGAGAGTTTGAGTTGAATATGGGATGTGTGAGAAAGAGTAGTTGCAGAGGAATCCAAGGTTTTTACCTGAGCAACTGTAAGGACAGAAGTGCCATCAACTGAGATGAGGGAGACTGCAGGTAGGTCGGATTTGGGGAGTGAGATGAGGAGTTCAGTTTTGAACATGTGAAGTTGGAGGTCTCTGTTAAAACATCCTAGTGGAGATATTGAGTAGGCAGTGCTATGAGAGTGCGGAGATGGAGAGAAATGTCTGGATTGGATAAATAAGTTTGAGCTATATAGATGATCCAGAAAGTCAGAGACGGGATGAGGTCACAAAGAGAGTGGAGAACCTGGGACTGAGCCCTGGGACATGTCAGCATTCAGGGATTTTAGAGAAGAGAAGTTCAGCAAATGAGATGAAGAAGGAGTGTCCAGCGAGGTGGGACAGAAAGGAAGGAGGTGTGGTATCCTGAAGGACAAGTCTCTAGACCTGGCGTCACCGCCAAAGCAGAGCCTGAGACAGGGACTTTTTAGGCAGGTGATTTATTTGGGGAAATATTAACAAGAAACAGAAGTTGGAGAACTAGGGCAAGTGAAACAGAGAAGGAAAGTCAATCTAAGGGTGTATTATTGACCTGGTCACTTCTGTGAGCAGCTGGGGCTTGATCCTTAGGAAGCCCTCAGAAGACATGAAGTATATGCCTTTTGGTGGGAAGAAGAGGGTATTTATCTACCAGACCTCGTCCCCCCATTGGTTAGGGGTTGCCCGGGGTGTTGGTATTAACACCTTCATGCTTCCAGGCTCATTATGACTCAGGATGGCCGAAGAGCTCCATTAGGTATCTCTTATTGCAAAGCCTTTGAGCCGGAAGTGAGTCCTACCCGTGCAGCGAGCAGCCAAGGGGAGGTGCCTCAGCTGGAGTGCAGATGTGAGGCAGAGTGTGAGAGGTGTCCCTACAGCCCTCCCTCTTGTACCCTCCATTGAACGCTTGCCCTTTCCTGCGGAGCTTTCAAGGTGGTGGCTGGCCACAGTCTCTACCTCAGACTTACAGCAGGAGGGTTAGTGGAATAACGTTCATTATTTCAGTCCACGGCTTATTCTAGATTTTCCTCACCTTCAGCCAGCACTTCAACAGGCTGATCCAGTCTCCGGGTAGAGCGACCCAGATTTTCTTCCCCGAGGGATCAGTGCCTGTAGTGACTTTATCCTCGTCGGGCCATAGTTGCTGCAGCTGCCCATTTACAGTTATCCCTGGGCATGGCAGCCTCAGTCGAATCCCCTAGGTTCGCGATACCCTCTCTCCTGTGTCTGTTGTGTAGCAGCAGCCATAAGTCCTCGTGGTTGTCAGGGTCAGTCTACAGGAACCCCCCTGCCCCGCGCTGCCACATCCCCTCATTCCTCTCCCGTTTGATTATTGCTTTGGAATTCTTCCTGTAGCTCCTGACCGAAGCGCCTTCCCTTCTCCCGCAGAATCAGAATTTTTAACCCAGTGGAGCCTAAGGTTGCCAGTCTACTTTTCATCTTTTGGTTCCTGGACTCATGTTTGTTTTTTGGTTTTTTTTAATCTGTCAGGGACACAGTGCCACATTTTGGCCTTGGGAAGACTGTGTCAGATCACTTACCCGCTTTGGATGACAGTGCCCAGTTCCCTCAAGATGTTACCAGTCTTTTATACATAGAAATTTTTGTTATATTTGTTAATCCAGGACTCTTGGGTTATATAAGATAAATAATTAGGGGAAGAAAATTTCACATAAAGGTGATTAGTTACATTAGTCAAATGTATCTCCTCACTCTGTGAATTAAGCTAGTTTGTTATCTGGCTTTGTTCTTAGTTGCAAAGTTAGAATAAACTCATTCTGAAAATTTCATTTCACCTAAAATTGTTTAATAAGGCTTTGAAAAAGTAAAACCAGTCCTAGAGAGGACTTTGTGGTTCAGTGAGTTTTGCCAATGTGCCTCTGGCTTATAATAGATTATTGTCATGGAATATAAGAATCTTAGTGCCTGTAATAAAACTGATTTTTTAATACATTGAAACTGAACTTAAACTGTGATAAGAATATAGAAATATGCCTCTTTTGATAATTTTACAATAATAAAGAGGAATTACTAATTTTTTCTCTTGGTATGTGAATAAAGAAGAATTACTAAATTTTTTTCTCTTGTTATTTCCTGCTTCATAAGCTATGATGAGAACTGTATACTTTTCTTGGTACACCTGCTTGTCTTTTAATATCTTGAGGGTGACAACTAGGTTGTTGTATCGCCTATTGGTATTTCTCAGGGCTTAAGATAATGCCTTACTCTTAGTAAGTCCTCCATAAATAGTTGTTGAGTTAATCCAAGGGGAGAAATATATGGCTTATGCATGTGGTATGTGATCGCATTGATGATCTTTGTTAGTTTTCATAAAATTAAAACTTGTTTTAAATTATAATAATGTTTTAGACTTTCTTCCTTTTTTCTTTCTTTAAACAGATAGAGGGACAAGAACAGAATCACCAGCACTGGCTGAAGGTAAATATGTCTTTCGGGGGAATGATTATTCAAATACAAATGAAAAGTTATGATTTAAATAAAAAACTACATTGACTAAACATAATTTAAGGAAAATGTTCTGTATATAATATTGAACTGCTAAAAATGTCTGTAGGAAATACCCTATATTGTTTAGTTTCTGGCTTAGAATGGGAAGTAATATAGATTAATTAGAAGTTTTTTTTTGCAGCTTCCTTTCAATAGGAGAGGTATGTGTTTTTCTTTGAATTCCTTTTTAAGTCATTTTAGCTGTCACCAGTATAGTTGATCAAAAAATGTCTAAGCCATAATTCTAGTAGTTAAAAATAAAATGTATATATATATTTGAAAGCTAGCTAGAAGGAAAGACACTTCTACCTATAAGGGATTTTGGTCCTTTTATAAAGTCTTGAAAGTAAAGAACACAACCACAACAAAAAAATAATTACCTTTAAAGGGTCCTGAGTACCTAACCATTTATAATCCTGTAATTGTTTTAATTATAACAAGTTAATAAGTATTTGAAAATGTAACTTTTCTATAGACATACTTTGTGTTCTTCAAGTGAAAATGATCAGCTTAAAGTCTCTGTTCTTTCTAATTATGAACAGATATTTATATTTCAAAACTTGCCTGTCATTTTATTAGAACCAATGTGACAGTTATCATAGTAGTCCTTTGGAATTGTAATCATCTCACCTACTCTCTGTGTTACAGTGCAGGAGTTCTCAACCATTTTTTTGTTCCATGAATTCTAATAATCATGATTTTATGAAGTAAAATGCATAGAATTAAAAAGGAAACCAGTTAGTATTGAAATGTAGTTAACAAATATTAAAAATGCAAATTTTTGTTAGAGTATTATATATGCTTCTCACATTAGAGAATAAGCTTTAGTGACAATTCTGCTAAGTACTGTAATTTTAAATAATGATGAGTTTGCAGTAATTATAATGTAATGTGAAAATACCTGTGATGTTTATTAATGACAAATTCATAGATATTTCTATTCCTACTGTGGTTTGTTACCTATAATCTTAATTGAAGGAATTGCTAAATCTCACGTAGAGGTTAGTAAGAAGTTTCCCATCCAGATTCAGCAGATCACTGAATTCTCTCTCTGAACCTCAGATTAAGAACTCCTATTAGTGAAAAGTCAGCTAGACCTTTCTTTCTCCATCATATTTGAGTAAGTGTAGTTTTTTATGTTCTGTATAACTAATCTTAAAGAAGTAGAGTTATACATCCATTCCTTAAGAAATATTCTAACCGAAATAGCTTTGAAGAAACTTCTGTTTGCTGATCAATAATCAGAGAAACAACAGCATATTCTGTAGAAAAGGGAACAGAAGATAAGTGTGAAGCCCTGGAGAGTGCTTGCCTTCAAAGACCTCACATTCTTGTTCAGGGAACATGAAATAAACATGTAGAAAGTAACATATCAGTTTGAGATGCTAAAAGTTTAACAAGAGAAATGTCATAATTGTCATAGGAAGGATGCAAATAGTAAGTGCTCTGATGCTTGTGTTACGGAAGCACAAAAAAAGGTCAAGACTTGTAAGAAGTCACCAAGTGTCTTCCATTTACTTCAGGAGTATGAACTATACATGAGAATATGCCAACCTAAGCCAGGAAGAGCCTGGAATGGTGTCACTAAATTTGAATGTCCAGCACCTTGTAGCTGACTACTAATAAAGGGAATGGCAGGTGTGTTGAAGTTTGGTTGATGACAAAAATAGCCCTAATATTTGTTTTGCAGAGGACATGGAAGGGATATCTGGCTTTCATGGTGTTTGTTTGGGTTTTTTGGTTTTGTTTTGTTTTTTTTCCTTTTTTTTGGTTGTGGTCCTTGATTCTTTCTCTCAGTGTGATCTGACTCTGATGCCATATTCTAAAGATGTTTTTAAAAGCTGCACTGTCAGCGTCATTGGAATAAGCCCCACTTTTAAAAAACTAATTTGCTGCTTTTGCCCAAGTCACCAAGTTTCTCTAGTCCTCAGTTCCCTTCTTTTATGAATTTAAAGAATTAAGCTACATGATTTCAAGTCATTTCATGAACCTTATATTCTGGCCTCAGATTTTCTATCCCTTGTCATTCCCTTCATTTCCTTCCTTTCTCTTCTCCTTTCTCCCTCCCAGCAACTGTAGACATATGGTAAAAATATTCAAAGTAGTTAAGTTATTTGACCTTGGATTTATATAAGTATTGTCCTTGTATATGCTATGTGAAACTTTAAAAGCTATAATTATTGGGTAGCATACTTAATTCAAAAAAGTTTATATGATATATACATACTGCATTTTGGTCTTACTTAATGGTTTCAAAAATTCATTTAAAATTAATATGCTCCACTATACTGAGAAACAGTAGATTACCTCCAATTTTTTGTAAATCAGGTTTTTTTAAATTTGTTTTTGGGTAAATCAGCTTTTATAACGTTATTTAGTGAAAGGTATCAGACCATGGTCTTTGAAAATAATTATAGAGTATGCTTGTTAAATTTACTGAGGGAATTTGTCTACTCCCTAACTGAAGTAAAGTACTGTTTTTAAAAATGATATAAATAAAACATATATAAGCGGTTATAATTACCACCTCCTCTGAAAGATCGAATTGTAATGAATGACCTCTGTTGGAGTCTTTTTAGCATTTTCTCTTAAGAGAGATATCATAGTATCATCTTTTAAGATACTGATTTAAAGATGTACAAAATGTAGAAAAATTATTGAAGTATGTATCTTAAAACATATGATTACAAAGAAGAGAAAATTTATATTTTGTTTTTGTATTCTGTTTGATTATGATGAGCCTGGAGAAGTTATGTGTAAGTGATTTTAATTTAAGTTCAAGAACAAGGAAAACGTTTAAATTCCTTTTATTTTTAATTTTTTAATAAATTTATTTATTTTTGGTTGTGTTGGGTCTTCGTTGCTACACGTGGGCTTTCTTTAGTTGTGGCGAGCGGGGGCTACTCTTTGTTGCGGTGCGCGGGCATCTCACTGCGGTGGCTTCTCTTGTTGCGGAGCACGGGCTCCAGGTGCGCGGGCTTCAGTAGTTGTGGCTCGCGGGCTCTAGAGCGCAGGCTCAGCCGTTGTGGCCCATGGGCTTAGTTGCTCTGTGGCCTGTGGGATCCTCCTGGACCAGGGCTTGAACCCGTGTCCCCTGCATTGGCAGGCGGACCCTTAACTACTGCGCCACCAAGGAAGTCCGTAATTCCTTTTAAATTCCTTTAGCGTGCCAGGCTCAAACAGAACAATCTGACAAGGTAGAGAAATATTTAAGGACATTTCTTAGTTAGCATCTGTTGTCTTTCGCTAGTCATCGTATTTTTTTTTCCTTGAAATTTTTTTTCTGTGAGAGTTTTATTCCTAATTTAGAAATTTTAATGCTGGTATTGAATTAATTTCTTTCAGGAATAATTGAAAAAGTTCTTAACTCCTTTCGGATAAATTATGTGTACTTTTATTTATGACTAAGAAGCAGTATGGCAATATGGTTAAGAGAACTGTTGGGAGCCAAATTTGCCTCAGTGAGAATTCCACCTTCATTGTTTACTAACTGTTGACCTTGAGCAAGTTACTTAATCTTTCTGACCTCAGGTTGCTCAGAGGTAAAATAAGGATTATGGTGCTAACTAACCACATAAAATAGTTGAGGATTTTATGAGATAATACTGTATCTGTAATACTTTAGCATATTATGTGATACACAGTAAGATCTCATTCATTGAGTGTTTTTTTTTCATTTAGTAATTACTTTCAATTAGCACCTCTGCAAGGTGCTTTGGATATAAAAGTTAGGTTATAGTCGCTCAGGGAAAAATTAGTTCTATTGCCCTTAGTCCCTTCAGTCTGTAATGTTTAAGAAGGTCCTTATGATGAATATTTCCTAAATAAACCCTTCTAAATAAAGCTCTTTCAGAAGCTAAATCCTCATAATTACGAGACAGGAGATTATCTTGTAATTTTTTGCATACGTGAGCGTGTGTGTGTGTGTGTGTGTGTGTGTGTGTGTGTGTGTGTGTGTGTAGTCTGATACATAACTTTCTTTTACCTCAGTTTAAGATACTTTAAGCTACTTCAAATATTTAATGAGTTGTCAAGCAACACAGGGATTGTTTGGTTAGTTTGGTTCCAAGAGGCCAGTGGAAACTGGGACCAATGAGGAGAAATTAACAAGTGGGTGAGTTTCAGCTTAATACAAGTTTTGTGTGATTCTTTTTTTTTTTTTTTTTTTTGTGATACGCGGGCCTCTCACTGTTGTGGCCTCTCCTGTTGCGGAGCACAGGCTCCGGACGCGCAGGCCCAGCAGCCATGGCTCACGGGCCCAGCCGTTCCGCGGCATGTGGGATCTTCCCATACCGGGGCACGAACCCGTGTCCCCTGCATCGGCAGGCGGACTTTCAGCCACTTCGCCACCAGGGAAGCCCGTGTGTGATTCTTGAGGGTTGAATTCATGTCAGATTAAGTGTGTATCATTTGATTATTGGCTGAAGTTTCTTTAAAAGTTTTTAAAAATTGACTTGAGTCTAAAAACTTGTCATTTGAAAACAGAATGACTTCCTCTTTGGATGTAGTCATGCGGAGTAAAGTATTTAAGTAGAGGCTAAATGACTGCTTGGCATAGATCGATGTTGTAGAATAAGTTCTTACTAAGGTTAGATGGTCAAGCTTGAGTCTTCCATTTTAGTGCATGTCTTAGTTTGGGCTTCTTTAACAAAGTATCATAAACTGGGTGGCTTATAAACAACAGAAGTTTATTTCTCACTGTTCTGGAAGCTCAAAGTCCAAGGCCAGTGTAGATGGTCCCTTCCTGGTCTAAGATTCTCTTACTCATTGATGATTGGATATTAAACTGTTCTGCCTGATATCTTTCACTCCTCATGGCGACTATTAATGTTAAGAAGGAACCTCAGTCCACCAAAAAAACAAAAAACAAAAAACAAAAAAAGAGAATTCTCACTTCAGAGAATATTTTATCTTTTTAATTCAAATTATGAGAGAAAGTAGAAGGACAGTTTTTTTTTTCTTCATTTTTTTGGCTGTGCTGTGCGGCCTGTGGGATCTTAGCTCCCCAGCTGGGAATCGAACCCATGCCCCCTGCAGTGGAAGCACAGTCTTTTTTTTGTTTGTTTGGCTGCGTTGGGTCTTTGTTGCTGCGTGTGGGCTTTCTTTAGTTGCGGCGAGCGGGGCTACTCTTTGTTGTGGTACGTGAACTTCCCATTACAGTAGCTTCTCTTGTTGCGGAGCACGGGCTCTAGGCACGTGGGCTTCAGTAGTTGTGGTACGCGGGCTCAGTAGTTGTGGCTCGTGGGCTTATTTGCTCCTCAGCATGTGGGATCTTCCCGGGCTAGGGCTCTAACCCGTGTTCCCTGCATTGGCAGGCGGATTCTTAACCACTGAGCCACCAGGGAAGTCCGAAGCCCAGAGTCTTAACCACTGGACTGCCAGGAAAGTCCCGGAAGGGCAATTTTTAAGAGCCTCTTAACCATTTCAATCATAAAAAGATAACTAGAAATGCTTATTCCTATATATCAAATCCTGGAAGATTTCCTTGAGATTGGAGGTCTCCTGCTTTCCCCCCTCTTTCTCCTCCTCTGAAATCTCTGAGGGGAAAAGAATGAGGACGGGTTCGTATTTTATCCTTTCACTACCTTGAGGCCTCCTAACCTGGCATTGAGGCCCAAGTTCCTTGCCGTTTTTGCTGTAGTTTGGTGGCTGGGAGAGGAATCAGAGGCACTCATTCTTGGAGGGTGAGGCGGAATGTTTATATGTAGTGGATGAGAACCTGTCTGTAGTCCTTGACCTCCGTGCCAAAATATATTAAAAAGCGATTTTTCTGAGGATGACTGTTGTGTTTTAGGATCAGGATTTTAAGAATTTGGGCTCTCGTTGCTGTAATGCATAGGAACTCGAGAAATACCGATGACGATTAGTTCAGTGGTAATAAAGGGTGTTGTGGGAAAGTATCAGTGCTGTCTAGACCAGCTTTGATGTGTTAGCAAACAACCTTTGCTAACCTTGCCCTTGATTGGGTTTCTCAACTTTGTGGAGCTTATATTTGCATTACTCCTTTGTAGGCAACACATTCCATAAACTTACTCCCTACTTTGTGTGTTTTTTGTTTGTTTGTTTTGTTTTGTTTTGTTTTTTGGCGGCACCACACGGCATGTGGGATCTTAGCTCCTTGACCAGGGATCGAACCCGCACCCCCTGCAGTAGAAGCGTGGAGTCGTAACCACTGGAACCTCAGGGAATTCCCACTCACTACTTTGTAAAGTTGCCGTTTGTTTCATTTGACCTAAAGCTACACCTTTTACAGGATGCCCTTCGTTTAGATATGCTCTTTGATGAACGAGCTTTTTTTACTTGAACTTTAATTCATTCATTAATTCAACTAATGTTTATTGAGTAGTGACTGTATAATAGAATGTCTGCCGGAGGCTAGAGGTTCAAAGATGAAAAAGATGTTTGGAAGAACTTTCCCATAAAACTCATCAAGGAACTGATGTGCTCTATCTTCTATAAACTGTTCTATAGGAAAGAAAAAGCCAATATTTAAAATATCAAAACCAGACAAGAACAGAGAGAAAAATTATTGGTTGGTCTTACATGATGATCCAAAGTAAAATATTAGTAAATCATATCTAGGAATTTATATTTCTTTAACTGACCAAATAGAGTTGATCCCAGGAATGCATGGATGGTTTAGAAGTAGGAAATATATTCATGTAATCTACCATATTCATATATTAAATGAAAAAATTGTTGCTATTTTATAAAAATGGCAATTTTGCCTCAGAATAATATATATATATATATTTAATGGAAAATCAAATCAAAGTCCCATCAAGATTTTTTTTTTTGTAGAACCTGACAATCACGAGTGAATAAAAGGCCAAGAATTGCTAAGGTAGTTTTGAGGATGAAGCATTACTTAAACAATAAGCACAGACCACAAAGAAAATGATGAAAAATTGGATTGCATGGAACAAAGGGCACCATAAACAAAGTTAAGACATATTACAGACTAGGAGAAAGTATTTGCCATGTATATAAGCATCAAAAGATTGGTATTTAGAATTCCTAAAGCCCAGCTGGGGGAAAAAATGGGTGGTGTATCAGTTGGAGTCAAGTTAGGAAAACATACTACTCTGAGTATTTCAAATAGAGGGAATGTAACATAGAGGATTGGTTATTAAAGGTATTAGAAAGACTGGAAGAGCAAAAGGGAGAAGGAGAGGAATAGAGTGACAAAAAAGGTGGGTTGTTGCCTGCTGCTACCTCTGCTAGACTTCTGTCTCTAACTGGGGCCTTGGGTACCGGAATCACCCCAACTGAACTTCTCCTACAGCAACTGCTAGTCTGTCTTGGCTATAGAAACAGGAAGCTTCTCTCTCTTCAGCCTTCTCCTCACGCTCTAGTGCCGCTATCGAAATAACCTAACAGGAACCCAGCTGGCAGGGCAGGATGTCTAGGGGATGTCGTTTACAGATCCGAAGCCCCAGCGGTATAGAGTAGAGTAGCGTGTGCAAAGGTAGGTGTGGGGCTGAGAGACGGTGGGAAACAGAAATGGCACAGGTGGCAAAGGACACGAACATCCATTTTACAAATGGCCTATAAACATGCAAAGAAAGACACATTGATTGCTGGTAATCAAGAAAATGCAAATTAAAACATCAGGTATTTCACAATCTAAAAATTAAAGCTTGAGGTTTTGGAGGCTAAGAGAGGGGAAGTCTTTTGCTAGTGGAACGGTGCATTGATAGAAGTACTTTGGAGAGCAGTTGGGTCCAGTCTGGTGAAGTTAAAGCTGCCTTCTGATTTCTAAATAGCTGTTCTGTGGAAACTCTTCTATACGGGCACAAAGTATGGGTAGTGTGTGTAAAGCATAACTCGTTAATAGAGAAAAGTTGAACATCCATTGTCCCTCAGTAGGGGAATGAATAAACAGACTCGTTTCTTTGAACAGTGGCGTAGTATGTAACATCTAAGATGACTGAATGTGGATAATTCTCAAAACACCACTGAGTGGGAAAAGTGAGTTTTAAAGGAATGTGGACAGTGTATCACGTATGCAGAGCAGTACTATGTTGCCTATGAATACGTACCTTCGCAGTAAAACATTTAAAATATGTTTGGCAAGGAAGCGTATTTTGAAGATGCTGATTACCTTAGGAGATGTGAGAGGGGAAGAGAGGAAAGTTGGTTGGAGGAGGTTGGGAGATTAACTACGCAAAAAAAGTAGGCCAGAGTCTGAAGCAACTCTGGCAAAAAGTTATTGCTGGGTGATAGAGTATGTGAATATGATATTTTTAATGTTTGAATTATTTCCTAATTTAAAGAGATAGAAAATAAGAAAATTAAGAATCAGCTCCTCTGGGAAGCCTTTGGTTAGGTGTTCCTTTTTCTGTATGTTCATAGAGGTGTTGGCATGCTTCTGTATGGGAGCATGCCACGTTATCTGTCTGGTCTCTTCCAGTTGTCTGAGAATTTTTCAATGCCAGCTATTCAGTCTTTGTCACAGTGATTGGCAGATAGGAGCCGAGGAAAGATTGTTTGATTTAAAACAGCATTAGCAACCACCAGGCACTGTAAACAGCTAGATATAACAGTTAGGGTTTTATAATGGTAAGCTTTTCATTTAATAGACCATCCATGCATTGCTGCATGTGTTTCGGGAGAGTTCAGGCACCTGAATTCCACTCCGGTCATTTTTGTTGGGCATCTTTGAATGAGTCACATGTCTTCTCTGAGCATCAGTGGCTTTAGTTTAAAATTTTTTAGAATTATTGATACAGACAAAAGAATGTATACCTTTATTTGTGAATTTAAAAGCCTAAAAAGAGAAGATTTCCATGAATCCACCAGTAATTGAGGGACTAGAGTATTCCCTAAACCTTTGAAGTTTCCCAGTCCTATGGCCCTGTCCCTTGCCAGAGATAACCAGTATCTTAAATGTTGTGTTTATCATTCCCTTGCATTTTAACATGTATATTTTTACCACCTATAGGTATATATAATTTTTTCCTGGATTTGAAAATAGTGGTAAATTCTAAGAAAGTGAATTCAGTTCAATGATCATATTTTTTTAAAGAGAAACTTTCATTATAAATCCTTATAAAATAGGTAATTCTGAGTTTCAGTTTTGCTTTAATATTTCCATCACACACCATCCTGTATATTCCTAAATTATTTACTTCAGAACTTTGTATTGGTCCTTCTCATAACCTTTGTCTGTCCCTGAATGCAGGACGTTAGAACAGGAAGCATTTCTTTGCTTTCTTCTAAATTTGCAACTCAGGCAGCTAATTTGCATTGGTGGTTTAATTTTTGATGGCTGGGTGCATGGAAGAGTACTAGTACTAGTAATCTTTGAATCAGACTCCAAGATGCCATTACAATCTGATTTAATACTCTTTTATTATGGCTCACTTCCATTTAAGGAGCAACATTGGTCTCCTAATTTATTGTACTTATTGCACATAGCCAGGCATCCTAGTGAGTGTTTTATTTAAAATAGCTTAACTGGGAATTCCCTGGTGGCACAGTGGTTAGGAATCCACCTGCCAATGCAGGGGACACGAATTCGAGCCCTGGTCCGGGAAGATCCCACATGCCAAGGAGCAACTAAGCCCGTGCGCCACAACTACTGAGCCTGTGCTCTAGGGCCTGCGAGCCACAACTACTGAGCCCACACACCGCAACTACTGAAGCCCGCGCGCTTACAGCCCGTGCTCTGCAACAAGAAAAGCCACCGCGATGAGAAGCCCGCTCACCGCAACGAAGAATAGCCCTGCTCGCCGCAACTAGAGAAAGCTCACACGCAGCAACGAAGACCCAACATGGCCAAAAATGAATAAATTAATTGAAAAAAAAATTGAAAATAAAATAGCTTAACTAAGATTTTTCTTTTTAAAATACTAAATTTAAGTGTATCCACTAGATGTCAGCATATCGTACCATATGTAGAATCAGAGCCAGAAGAAATGTGAGACCTTCAGTCTACCAAGTAAACTGACCTGTGTAAAGTCACATATTTTGTGACAGAGTCAAAACTAGAAATCAAGTCTCCAAATTTTCATTCCATTCTTTGTTTATGTCATATTTCTTTAAGGCAAGTAGCTTAACTCCATGTTAATCACTAGACTAATAGAATACATTGTGCTAGGGATTGGTGGTGAGATTTGAGTACTGGTATGATGGTATTGTAGCTGGGCACCCAGGAATACCTGGGTCGTGCTTCTCTTTCTTTATATTTTGCAGAGTAAGGAGAATCAAAGAGTCACTTTATTAAGAGGTACACTAATACCTGGTGATGATAGATAGTGTTGGTAAGGTTAAGAATTAAGCTACGCTCTGGGAGTTCCTCTGTATAAGTCAGATTTCAACTAGGAAAGCAGAAACCTTGCTAGGTATTTTAAAACAGGAAATTTAATATATGTATTTATTTACGCAATTGTTGGAAGCCTGAGCAAAAAGAGGATGCTGGGGTCTGTGTTTTTACTTAAAACAACTTCTGTCACCAATTCTGGACTGTTTTCCAGCACCGCCTCTGACACCAAATGTGTGGGGTTTTTTCCCCACACCAGCCAATTCTTCAGCTCTCCAGACACCGTCTAGGTGTCCTATAATTCATTTGATTCTAACACTGTGTGGACTGAGTGTGGACCCCACAGGTTAAGGGCTCCATCCCATAAGACTGCCCTCCACTCCAGATGCCTGTCTCAAATCCTAGGCCTCCTGTACTTCTGACCAACCAGCTGTATACTGGGGCTTCCCACGACCCCCTTCTCAGGTTCAACCATCTGCTTTAATGACTCACAGAACTCAGGGAAACACTTTACTTACTCGTTCCAGTTTATTAGAAAGGATTTTATAAAGGGTACAAATGAACAGCCAGATGAAGAGGTACATAGGGTGAGGTCTGGAAGTATACTGAGCATAGGAACTTCTGTCCCCGTAGAGTTGGGCTGTGCCACCCTCCCAGCATGTAGATGCATTTACCAACCGGGAGGCTCCATTATGTAGGCATGACTGATGATAAATCATGGGCTATTGATGATCAAACTCAACTTTTTTTTTACAATTAAAAAATGTTTAATGCCACCCATGACCCTTCCATTACAGAGTATATTCATTGTAGAGAATAAAATTCCTTAACCTGACATCTAAGGCTCTCTCTGATTCGACATCAAGCCATATTTCAATAGAGCAGAGTGGCTAAGGGCACATGGAGACAGGCCGCCCTAGCCTGAATCCCAGCTCTGTGGGAGTCTCCAGTCCTTCTCCCCTCCCCAGAGGTCAGGAGATGGGGCTGAAAGTTCCAACTCTCTAGGCACGCCTTGGTCTTTGAGGCAACCAGTCCCCATCTTGAAGCTAACTAGGGGCTTGCCAAACATCATCTAAAAAACAGAAGAGGCTCCTGCCACTCAGGAAATTCCAGGGATTTAGGAGCTCTCTGTCAGGAACTGGTGATAAAGGCCAAATATGTATTTCTTATTATATCACAAGAGGTAACTGAGATATTTTGAAATTTTAAAAAATGATTTATTTATTTTTGGCCGCATTGGGTCTTCGTTGCTGCACACCGGCTTTCTCTAGTTGTGGCGAGCAGGGCCTACTCTTCATTGCGGTGCACGGGCTTCTCATTGTGGTGGCTTCTCTTGTTGCAGAGCATGGGCTCTAGGCACACGGGCTTCAGTAGTTGTGGTGCACGGGCTCAGTGGTTGTGGCTCGCGGGCTCTAGAGCGCAGGCTCAGTAGTTGTGGCGCACGGGCTTAGTTGCTCCACGGCATGTGGGATATTCCTGGACCAGGGCTCGAACCCATGTCCCCTGCATTGGCAGGCGGATTCTTAACCACTGCACTACCAGGGAAGTCCAGTAACTGAGATGTTAATGGTAACCACAGGAAGTAACCATCACTCCTAAAGCTGGGGGAGAAAAGGCAAGAGGTGGGTTAGGCAGAATTTAGGTGTGTGAAGGAGGAAGGCTGGAAGCTTAGGCCTCTGAAGGGGGCCAGGCGTTTTGCTGCTGCCAGGAGTTCCACAAGAAGCTAGAGCTTGAAACCATAGCTGTCTTTTGCTCACAGGAAATGCTGACAGGACTTGAAAAACAGAAAGAGAAACCTTCTTTCTTCCCACCTTCCAGTTTTCTTTTAGTGGCTCTCACTGATGGAATATACTGAGAAGTCAGCTGACAAAGTAGTCTAGGACGTACACTTCACAGCTTCCTTTCCCCAACATCACAAAGCAGATTATAGAAGGATAGGCTTGGGGGTGTGAGAAATAGGTAACAAACCGTCACTGTCCACCTCTTTGACTCCACGGCATTCATTTATCCATGTTGATTTAAGGACGACAATAACAGCATTTTCATGCTTCCTCTCAGAATTTTTGTTCTTGGATAGCTCATGCTCTGGGGGTACAGGTGGAACGGAAAAAACGCTGTATGAACCCAGAGTCCCAGAGAGAATGCTGAGTCTACTTATTTTGCAAGTTCAGTGGAACCAGATGTGGGGAGAGAGTTGCAGTCCTGGGAGCTCAGGTTCTGCTTAAGCATGTTTATCACAAAACTATCAGAACACAGCAAGGGCAAGCGCAAAAGGGAAATCTCGGTTGTGCTATTTAATGAACAGATATTTGTTGCCAGTCACTGTCATTGTGTTAGAACAAAAGATTCTGTTTAGCAGCGTCTCTTGTTGGGAAGAAAGGGGGAAAGGAAAGTGGAGAAGTAGGTGTGAGAAGGTTAGGGTGTGATGTGCATTTGCAGTGCCGTCAGGAAAGCAAATGGCATAACGTCATGACAATTATTGCACATGCTTTTTGATAGACTTGCTAGAGTTGGCTATTTCTCTCCATTATACTGGCACTCAACCAGTCCGGCTTCTTATGTAAAATTACCATGTTTAATACCATTAACTGCTATGTTCCTAATGTGACTTGCAGCATTATCAGAAGCTAAGAAGGAATTATGATTATACCTCTCCTTTAAATTATTGGGTACCTAACTGACCCTTTACATAAAAGAAATACCATTGGATCCACCAATTTACAGTCACTAAATTAACTCATTAGGTATTTATTGAATATTAACCCTGCCCTATGTTGAATATTTCCTTTGTGTACTTGTATCAGGGTACATCAAATACACATTTGGCCAATAATCAATATTCACCCAAGGCCAGAGCTGAAAATCATCACAGAATGGACTTCTGAGATGCATGAATAAATCTCAAAATTTATCAAAATTTAATTATTATAATGTTATTAATTGTAATAGTCAGATTTTAAAACTTTGATATATTGAAATTTTTATTCTTGCCCTGTTGTCAGCTGCTGGATCACTCCTGGAGTCACTTCTGCTGTTCATTATCAAATCGACACTTGCTTTCAAATCATGTGATGATGCAGTTTAGGAGCAGTTCTGCAAACAAGACTTTGCGCACTGTTTGAGAAAGATGGTGCCTGGATTTCAGAGGCAGATGTGCTAAGTGAGATTGTTGATATCATTTGAATTATTTTGAAGTTTCTACTATTTTAGCCTGTACTTTCTGCTTTATGTAATCACTTGAGAAATGTTTATCCTTAAACCTTAGACCTAGAAATGTGGCACTGGAGTTACATAACTGGTTTTCAGGATAGTTTCTACTTGCCTTTCACTTTTTTATTCACCAGATTGCAGCATTTTCTGTGTAATAGATTGATTAGAAGGCTTTTTTCAGCATGTGTCGTATCATATTTCTGTAATTGCTCTCTTCCAGCACATCAATTTTGTTATTTCTTCAACAGGCTCCAGCAGGTGGAAGTTATTAGTGATTTTTTTGCTGTTGGCGTTAATTATCTTAGTACAATATTGATGCTTTTTATGTTAAAGCAGATCTTTAAGCATGTAATAACTACTTGGTTGAATATATGAATGACAAAGCGATTCCACACTCCTTTGTATCTCTGGTAGTTTGTCTTTGGAAGGACAGTTATTAAAGCGATCCATTATTTTTTGCTTGTGCAAAATACTACATTTTGTGATGTTACATTGTGTTATAGTTTTTGAATACACAACTGAAGAGGGTGAACTTGTGATTCCTGGCCTTCATCATGTATGTACCATTGTCAGTGAACATTGTATCATATTTTCATTACTGATTTTCCATTCTGTTAATATTGCTTCAGAGTCACGGTACATGTTACATGAGAACCAGAAATTTCTTGGTTGACAAGTAAAGCGGAAGCATAGTTGCATTCCAGAGTAACTCACCACCTTGTCAATTTTAAAGATTTTCAGTTGCTTCTACGGGTCTGAATATCTGTAAGCTTGAGAAATAGCATATTTAATATTAAGTAATATTTTATGTGCGACAGGATATAGTTCGGGAACATTGTATGGTAGTATGTTTTCTAGAAGACCTTTTTGCCTAGGATTCAGAGCTTGGGTAAATACAAGAAATTATTTGTCTTTAACACTAAAAATGATTGGTAGTTTCTAGTGATCATTTTGACAAGTTTTTTCACATTCACACTTTTTTTTTTTTTTTTTTTGCGGTACGCGGGCCTCTCACTGTTGTGGCCTCTCCCGTTGCAGAGCGCAGGCTCCAGACGCGCAGGCTCAGCGGCCATGGCTCACAGGCCCAGCCGCTCCGCAGCATGTGGGATTCTCCCGGACTGGGGCATGAACCCGTGTCCCCTGCATTGGCAGGCGGACTCTCAACCACTGCGCCACCAGGGAAGCCCACATTCACACATTTTTAGTCCCTGTAAATTGGAAGAAATGGGATTGTATTAAGGCATTCTTATGAAATCTATTGTTTGGTGGTTTTATTAGAACAAAGTATGTTTTCAGTATCTCCTTATTTTCTTAACACCACGTTTCTCTGCATTCTTTATGCATTTATCTGAGTTGAAGATGGTAATGGAGATTGGCTTGATTTTGGAGTTTGTCCTCGTAAATTTTTTTTTTTTTTTTTTTTTTTTCGGTACGCGGGCCTCTCACTGCTGTGGCCTCTCCTGTTGCAGAGCACAGGCTCCGGACGCGCAGGCCCAGAGGCCATGGCGCGCAGGCCCAGCCGCTCTGCGGCATGTGGGATCCTCCCGGACCGGGGCACGAACCCGTGTCCCCTGCATTGTCAGGCGGACTCTCAACCACTGCGCCACCAGGGAAGCCCCCCTCGTAAAATTTTGAGGGGACAGAATTGACACTCTGCTTTTAATTTTTTATCAGAAGATGTGAAGAATTCCCAAATAGGGCTTTTTTAGAGGATGTATGGTCTAAAGGAAATTCAATAGAATAAGCTTTAAAATGTGGGTTTAAATTTTAATGTTATGAGTGCTGTTCAGTTTTACAAAGATCAGAATTCTGATACAGGCTAGTCTCCCTTCTTATTTATATTTTGGAGCCATATTTATGGCTATGGGAGGATATTATGTTCTTCCTAAGTTATCTTGGCAAACTGTAATTTTCTTGATATTCATAGTGTCTGTCAGTTTATTTCCCTAATATTTAACATTTCAAAAATTTTAAATTTTGTACATAAAATTAATGGTTTTTATGGGAGCTTGGGGGGAGGGAAGCACTGTCTTCATTTATTTGACTGAGAAGGCAGTGAGCTCTTCCTAAATTCTCAGACCATTTTTTTTCTTTTTTCAGCTCATAGTTTTCAGTTGTATTTATTTTGGTCTTTCGTCTCTCCTTGAAATACTCCTGTAATTTTACAGACAAATTTTTGTTTTCTATGTGTATTTTTGATCATGGAATTATTCAACACATATTTGTTACTACCTACAACATTGTAGGCGTTACTCTAGGTGCTGGGGATAGAGTAGCGTACAAAACAAAGCTCCTGTCTCGTTAAAGTTCACCCTGCAGTAGAAGACAGACTAAACAGATAATCAAAGGAATGAATATGTGTTAGATGGTGCTAACCATCAATTTGGGAAGGGGATAGAGAGAAGAGAGAGGAAGAGGTATTATGGATGGATTGGTGAAGGAAGTGCTCTCTGAGGTGGTCTGATAAAAGCAACGACCACATGAAGTGCAGTAGCTTGTCATTTAAAGGTCTGTGGACAAAGCATCCCAGGCCAGGGAAAGGCAGGTACAGAGGCTCCAAGGAGAGAGAAATCTTTCTGTGTTAGAGAAACTGCACCAGACTGTTGTGGAGAGTGATGGGAGATGAGGCCAGAGTGAGTTGGGGACAGATCATGTAGGGTTTTGTACGACCTGTGAGGAGTCTGGATTTTATTCTGAATGTAGGAGTAAAAGCCATCACATGTTTTTGAGCGCAGAAAGGATGTGGTCCATTTGTATTTTTAAAAGATTGCTTTGTCCCTTATAATAAGAGATTGTAGTAGGAGGCAAAGGTAGAAGCAGTTAGGAGGCTTTGGAAGCAATCTGAGCAAGAGGTAATGGTGGTACGAACTGGACTGGTATAGCAGTGAAGGAAGTGAGGGAGGGTATCCTTTAAGCTAATGATGAAAGTATATTGAGGAGAGAGTGTCATATGCTCTTGACAGGTGCAATAAGGTATGGACTTGAGAACTGACCATTGGAATTAGCAATGGATGTTATTTGATGACCTTGCCAGACCAATTTTGGTGGTATAGGATTGGGCAAAAAGCCAGGTTGGAGTGGGCTTAACAGAGGGTAGAAGGAAAGAAATAAAAGACAGTGAGTGTAGGCAACTCTTCTTAAGGAATTTGCTGCACAGAGAAGCAGGGAATAGGGTGGGAGCTGGGGAGGGAAATAGAGTGAAGATAGGTTTTTGTTTTGCATTAAGGTGGGAGAAATAACTGCATGTATGCCAAAGGAAAGGATCCAGAAAAAGAATAGCCATAAAGCAGGAAGGAAGCTCAGGAGAATGTGGCGTCCTAAATGTCAAATGAAGAAAGTGTGTCGGGAAGGAGCAAATGATAAATTGGGTCACAGGCTATTAAGAGGTCCAGTGAGTTGAGGTGTGAGAATTGCCCTTCGGATTTCGCCAGATGCAGGTTTCCATGAGCTTGACAGGGACCAGCTTCATCGTAGTGGTGGGTGTAAAAGCCAGATTGGAATGAGTTGAGACAATGAGAAGAGGAAAAGTAGGAAGATATAACTACTGACAGCTCATTTGACAGGTTGCTATAAAGAGGACGGGCAGGATGATGTGGTCGGAGAGGGGACGTGAAGCTTTGCTTTTCATATAGAGAATAGGAGAACGGGTGCCCTGAGAGAAGGTTGTCTATCAGGAACAGGTGCAGAGGTAAAGTGAGTGGTTATTGATGAAGAAAGGGGGGTAGAAAGGCTAGTAGGTGCTTCCTTTTCTTGGTTTTTGTGGGTAAAAGGTGTAGGGAGGTCATTTCTTCATGTGAGGATGGAAGATAGGTTGAGGATTGAGGAGATTTTTTTAAAAAGCCTTGGGGAATGGTCAGCTGGTGGAGGGGGAGGTAGAGTGACTGCAGGTAGGAGTAGGGTTGCTAACCTGAGAGTGCGCTTCATGTCTGTGGTCACACGTTGAAAGCAGTGGTTCTTAACTGGGGGCAGTTTTGCCCCCTAGGGAGTATCTGGCGATATCTCGAGACATTGTTGGTGGTCACAGCTGGGCGTGGGGTGATACCAGGTGTCTAAGGGGTAGCGGCCTGGGATGCTGCTAAGCATCCCACAATGTACGGGACAGCCCCACGACAAGGAATTTATATGGTTCACATGTTAATAGTGCCGAGTTTAAGAAACCGTGGTTTACAGTGAACCTTGTCAGTATGTTTATGAGGTTTTCTTCCTTCTTCCCCCACCAAGAAGTATTTATTAAATTTATAAACAGGCTGTGAAGAAAACTGACACTAAACAAACATAGTCACTTAGATTGTGTTAGGCGCCACTACTGTTGGTGAGGTTGGCAGACAAAACCTCTCTGAAGAGGGGCATTTGAGGTGAGGCCTGAAGGGTGAACAGAAGCCAGCCGTGGGAGAGCCCTTGGAAGCGGCATTCCCGGCATAGGAGACAGCATTATAAAACCCCCTGAGCCCAAAAGAGTGGATGAAGTAACAGCATCTCTTAGGAATTTTCTAGAAGGAGAGATGAAGTAACATATTAACGGTACCATGTAGTTGTGTTTCTAGTGGCTTCTATTATTCTAGTTAAGGAAACTTCTTTTCAAATGTTTTATGGGAAAATGGTCTAATGTATTTATTAAATGCCTTTCGTGAGCTCAGAAATACATTCCACAGACTACCGGCCAGGAAGAGCATGTTCCTTTCCAGATAAGCCTCCAACTTTGGAACAAACACATAACATGAGAGCTCGTAGTCACAAAAATACACGGAAAATATTGCAAACACTCAAAGTAAACTATATCTGACTTCTGTGTATCAAATTTCTTCTTAGCTTATTTAGTAAATATTTATAATATTTAGTTTAAATCCAAGGATTACAATAAAAAGTACATTGAAAGAAAATTCTTTAGTTTTTCCTCCTAAATTCAGATTGGAAGACAGTTTATTATCCTAAGTTGTAATTTTTATTATTTACCTTGAAATAGTGCCTCAAAAGTATATCAGTATTTTGGACCAAGTTTTATATACTCTGAAAAATCTTTTATATCCTTTGGATCAGATTTATTTATTCATCTGAAATTTAGAAATCATATTAGTCAGAACTCTTTTAGATGCAAATGACAGAAGCCCAACTCAACTAAAAAGGTAAAAGGGAAATTGAAAGAAACCAGGATATGTTAAAACCAGAGGAAAATCTAAACTCAGCTGAGGTAAATGGCAGCTGAAACCTGGGAACAAATAGAATCAGAAATTAAGGACTTGTGAACGCTTTCTGTGGCTCTCCACTGCATGTTGGCTTCATTCTTTTGTGACAGACTGGCTTCCTCTAGGGAAGGAAATACAGCTGCCACAGGCTCCAAAGCCTCACATCCACAGGTTCTGCTACCGGGGACAGATCCTGTGGGTCAGTCAGGTCACTAAAAACAGCCAGAGCGAGAGCAGCAAACACTTTGCCAGGCATGATACTAAATGTTTTGCTTGTATTAACCCATTTAATGATTTTATAAACCCTCTGCAGTGGATATTATTATTATACACATTTTATAGATGAGAAAACTGAGGAATGGAGAAGTTAGGACACTTGACTAAAGTCCCAGAGCTTGAAAGTGGCAGAGCTGGGGGGTTTGAACCCAGGCCGTCTGGTACCTTGCAGAACTGCCAAGTAGCCATTATGTCATATTCATTGAAATCAGTCACACTGAGGGGATGGAGAGGTTTTTTGGTTTTGTTTTGTTTTTGACTGAAGAGTTAAACTATGCAAGACAGCAGGGATATGGTTTTAATTTTTTTGTTTTTTCCTATAGAAAGATATGACAACTGATAATATCATAATGAACTGTTTTCAGACCTTTGAAAAATTCCATGAGTTTTTGTTCGGAGACACACGTGATGTGGGTTACCTGCACAGCATCTTTCCTGTGTGCTGTAGGGTTTGCCCCCTAGGAGACGTTTGCCACCATCCAGAATCATTTCTGGTTGTCACAACTTGTATGGTGGGTTACTACGGCATCTAGTGTGTAGAGGCCCAGGATGCTGCTGAAGATCTTAACAGTGTGAGACAAACCCCCTCAACAAAAGAATTACCCAGCCCCAAATGTTAACAGAGCTGAGGTTGAGAAACCTGTACTAGATAAACTGGGCCATTTTCTAGCTAAGAGTCACTGTTTGGGATGAAGAGATAAAAAAAATTGCGAATCTTTGAGTACTTGTGAAGAGTGAACAGGTCAGGACCAAGTATGATGCAGGGTGAGGGGTGTTAGGGTCACATTCGGCTGGGGTGCCTCGAAAGAAGGACTAAATAATGGAAGGAATTTGCAGAAGTAGATGTAGAAAAATGGAGCAGACAAACTTGGATAGTTTCAGTGTTTTCCCTGAGGCTCAACTGTGTGCGTACAAGTACAGAGGTAAGGAAACTGAAATCTCTCCCTTCTCCTCTCTCCTGTACCTGATGAAGGTCTCATAGGACTAAGTTTAGGACAGCATTTTAGCAACATTCTTGACAAAAGTGAGCTAAAAGTGGGTTTTGTGATTTACTCTGATTTATAGCATTGAAATTCATTGACAGATTGAAGACTGTGGTTTGTGTTAAAAGAAGTAGAGCCATTATTGTATTTTTAAAGTTATTTTGTGATTTTGGGGTTATAACAACAGGCAGCATTTTTAAATTCTTTCTGTGTGCCATACACTGTGCTAATAATAAGTCAGTGTTTAATCTCATTGAACTCTCATAATAACCCTTTATTTAAGATGGTTACAATGAAATGTGTGTTTTACTGAGGAAGAAAATGAGTCCCAGAAAGGTTGACTACCATCCTCAAGGGCAAACAGCTATTTAGCTAGAGTTGGAATTTTGGTTTGATTCCATAGTCTAAACTCTTTTAACACCAAATGGTGTGCTGCCTTTTCCTCTTAAAGACAATTACAGTCATCTCTCATACTGATTTTCCATCTGTGGTTGAAGTTTTGATACCACTAGGTAATTCTTTGTATATTTGCTTTTGGTTCTTGTTAGTGAGATAATTTATATATGTTTGGAAACAGATACTCCGTATATATTTGAAAGCTTTAAAAATTGAAGCTGTAAAATATTTTTTTCCAAATGTTCCTAAAATAATTTATTGAATAGATTTAGTAACAATTTAAGGTAATTAATTTGGATGTGATGATTTTGGAAAAATGGTTATATTTTCCTTATATATAAAAGTTTGGTATTATTAAACTTTTTTACACTGTAAAAGATAATTAAGATGAAATATTTCCCTTTTAGTTTTAATCTCACGTAGTCCATCTGTGTCATACATTGTACAGAATCTTTCCAGTGAAATTCTGTGTAATAGGGATTTTAATATCAAAAATAGCATAGATCCCTACCTCTCCCATAGGGGGCATCATTTTAAAAGAAGGGATCCTTCGTATTAACCATATTTGTGAATAAATTAGATTGCTTTTAACATTTCTAAGAAGTATGTGTCAGTCCATCAGATTTTGATCTCTAAAGCAAATAACTGTTATACATATACTGTTATTTCCTCTTTGCGAAGCTTAAAGTGAGGAACATATGCCATTGTCCAGAGAGTAGGTGGAGGAAGGGGGCACAGCACAGCTGGCCAGAGTGCCCTTTTCAGATTTCTTGTAATAGGGGTGAGCAATAAGGTGTTCTTTTTCATTGATAAAAATATTGTTACTTTTGTATTTTGTTTCATTTACATTTACCAGTAAGTAGTTCCATATTTGGAGAAAAAGTATGGAGATTGGGGGAGGGGAGGGTATGGGATGCCTGTGATACCATAGTCTGCCTTTCCTATAGTTACTGCAACTACAAGGTTTGAATCTGGTTTCCTGGATGTTCCTGACCCCCTCCTTCCACCTTCATCCTCACTGAGTCATGGCAAATTCTTGGGCAAGATTTATACCATCGCATTATTTTTCCTCTGCAAATTTATGAAGTTGTAATAATTGCTGGCTCCCTTTGTGTTTGTTTGCTGTGTTAACTTCTAAGTTACATACTTTGTATATAGTTGATATTGTTGAATAATCAATCTGTGAGTTAAATAACAAAAAATTTGATTATTCTTAGGAGTATAGAAAATGTAAGAAATACTGGTTTATGTGTGGTAAAATTTTAAAAATGGGTCATTAATTGATATCTCCCTTCAGTCTTTAAGTGTGGTTAGAGTACTGTTTTCCATGTATTCCCAATAGGATTTGATTCTGCAAGAAGGACAATATCCCTCTTATTTAAGAATAATGGTCTCAATATTTACTTAGTTGAGAAATCTATTTTTGATGTTAATTTCAATTGAGAATATATGCCTCAAACATTTTAAAGGAGTAACACTAGCATAGATATTAATCAAATGTAAATATTGCAAGTTATATGTAAGAATCTAATCTTTTTGCCAGTTTTGCTTTATGTAACTTTTTTGATATGCGGAAAAGAGGGACAAGAGCTATAAACTCAGAGCCAAATGTGCTTTTGTTGTTCCAAATTTTCAACGCCAGAAGCATATAAACCTGCACCTGTTGGTAATTATGAGCAAGCCAGCCTTTGCCGAATCCCAGGCCTCTGCTTAAAAACTTTTTTACTGGAACTAAATGATGTTGCCATTTTTATTTTTAGGTTTGCTGGCATGGGTAATCTCATTAAGGTGCTAACCAGGGACATAGACCACAATGCAGCACATTTTTTCTTGGACTTTGAAAGTAAGTCTCTTAGCCCTTCACGGCTGGTGCATAATGGTAAAGGTGAAAGATTAATTATACTCACACCACAGTGAAGGCCAGCCAGACTATTTGTTAATAAAGTATGGGGATCAAACAAAGTTTGCATGACTTTTTTCTTAATCGTAGGCAAGCATCACCATCATATGTATAATTTAGTTTTTCATTTGCTGAAATCATGTTGAGTCTGTAGCCAGTGCTGTCCTTTCATTAGTCCATGAAGCAAGTAGCCTTATGATGAACATTCTAATAGTATGCCTTAGTGACTATGCCCAACAATCTGTTTGCTTATAATCCTATGATAATTTTTATGAAAAATCAGAGTTGTGCTGCATATCCAGAATCAGTACTTTAAGTAACCTCCACAAATTATTGAGAATCCAAATTTGGTTAGAAATACATGCTTTATTTAACGGCATACAGGAAGTAGTTTAATCTGCTATTTTAAGGTGAAATGCAAAGGTGAGCTGTGGCCAAAACTCTTAATATTTGGCTTTGAAATAAATTGTTGTTTCAGTGCAATATTAAACAAGATTACATGTGAATAATTCTTGATCAGAAATTTCTTTTTCAGAATACTAGCACTATTGGAATACTTAAAGAATTTTTCATTATAAGGCCATTAATGAAACTTGGGAGAATTTTAAGAAGAATTAGAGCAACAGTTGTGCCATTGTGTACAGGAAAACTACATTTCACCTCTAGGTCCTACATATCAGCACCTTGAGAACCCGGTTTGCTGTCTGCCAGAGCACAGTCTGGGTAACCTGAAGGACGAATTCATGGCCTAATGAACATTTTCCCTGTTACTGTTTTTTTTTTTTTTTTTTTTTTTTTTAAAGTAAATTTCAGATGTTCTTTTTTATAAAGGGATATTTTCTCTTTTCTCATTCTTGTCTTGACAGGTACCTTAACATGGGGAATCTTCTTAAAGTTTTGACATGCACAGACCTTGAGCAGGGGCCAAATTTTTTCCTTGATTTTGAAAGTGAGAAGATGATTTTATATCTATTTTTCTTTGCCTGCAGTAGACTGCGTTTGTCTTGCACTAAATGAATGTTTCCACTTTGCCATCTTTTTAACTTTTGCTTTGCATGACTGAGCTATGAATTGTTTGAGTAAAATTTCTGGTGCCTTCTAGAACTGGAAGTCATATTTTATAGATTAAATTGTGATAAAATGTTTTTACTTGAATTTTTGTAAGAGACTCATATCTCTTAGTTGGACATTATTTTATAATTTGAGATCTCTAATGAAAATATTTGAGATTCTCTGAAAACATTTTTATGAAAAAATTTTGGTGGAAAGGACAAATGCTACTTCAAGCTTTGTTAACTAGAAGCAATATTTGGGGAAAATTTTATTGCAGTTGAGAAAAATTGACTTGGTTTCAGTTACTCTGTGTACCTATTGAAATATTTTGAATACAAAATCTGTTCATGAAGGCCATTCAGAGCTCAGTAATTTGGGCATAATATTAAAAGGTAAGTGTGAACCTTAATTATTTAATCTTTGCAGATAATTAATTTGAAAAGTTAAATTCATTGTATGTATTTATTTCAGGAATTCATTTTTTTTCTAACTCTAAAAAGAAAAATAATGGGTTCACAGACCTTTAAGTAATTTGCCTTCTGTTTGTTTTATGTTGCATGACCTATTATAATATGGTCTAAGAGTGGCAGGTAAGTGTCATTGACCCCTGTGCATGTTGAAAAGCTTTTGCTTTTTTGGCTGTCAGTGTTGCTTTAGCTTGTCTGGTTGTCAAATTGGGAACAATGATATTAAATTGGTGTTTTAGTGTGAATCTTGCTATTTTAACTCATCGTTAGAAAATTGTTAGGAAAGGGTGAAGAGAGAGCTTTTAGGTTATAAATCATGTGACCCCCTCCCCCACCCCGCATTTTCATCTGAGATTAAAACATGTGAACAGATTTTTAAATACTTAAAATTTAAGACCTTTTCTGATTTTTAAAACAAATCTCTTAAAATAAATCCACCGAGAGACATTGCATTTTTCCATCAACTTCAATTTAGTTTATGTGATATTATACAATTCATTCTATTATGAATAATTTATATATTTTTTCTTTAAACCAGGACAGTTCATATGAGCACATTAATTTATAGCTTATCTCCGTTTGATGGGATAATTTGCAGTCTCTGATATTTTTCTACTTTTGTTACATTCCTATTAATGTTCCGTTACAGTTTGGGTACTGTGTGCAGGCCAGCAAAGAGTAGTAATGTCAATATCAGGACCATATTGTTTGGTTTTTAGGGGACAATGTTACTGAATAGTAGTTTTCTTGACCCTTCTCAACAATTTAACAATGCTGTTTTAAATGCATGTTTAGCATGAATTTTAATCAGCTTGGGGATGTTGAGCAGATTGCTGACTTGAAGATTATTCTTTCAGATGAGGCAACTTACATGAGAGCTGTATTTTAGTTTATTTGCATCTGTTTCAAACTTGCTGTTGTATATTTTCCTGCTATTCTGTCTCCTTTTTACTCTTTGTCTCAAGTTCCTTACGTTTGCAGAATCTTGGCTTTGATATAGTCAAGATCTTGTTCAAGACTTGGCACTTGATCTTTTTATAAACCTAGCATTATGTTGTGGTCAAGTGAAAAGCATGAATTTACTGTAGCTTAAAAAATATTATTTGGTCTTGGTTTTCTAATCTTTGGAAGTTTAGATCATTATCCTTAAAATTTAAATAGCTAATTTAGTAGCAGGAAAAGGTAAAAATTGCTAACAAGAACAATAATAACCAACAATGAAGAACTACATATAAAGTGTTAACATCTTAAAGGCAGATGTAAATTAAATATTTGTTGCTTCTGTCAGCCAATGTAGAACTTTTGGTTTGACACTTACTGGTATAATGTAAATGAAATTTAGTGAAAACAAACTGCAGACTGGGCCAGAGTTTGTCCCTTGTTAATTCTTAGTTACATTTTCAAATGTTTTCTTTTGAATCTAACATCAGAGTTCTCTTAATCAATTTTATCTCTCATCCATTTGAATATTTGTCATCTTTTTGGAAATATGCATTTGTAAAAGTGTATTTTATCATTAGGCTACTACTATAGTGACCCCTTGAAACTTCCTTTCTTTAACCTGTTTTATACCAGATTCAAAATTGCCAACACAGTTGATTTGCCGGCTCATTGTGATTACTCAGGATAAAGTCATATTCTTTTATTAAATAGAGTATTAGTACTACATTATTTCTAGATGAACAGTAGTATTTAGGTTACCAGAATAATTTAACTTTACTATTTCCACCATTCTAATTGGTTAAATCTAGCTCAGTGCATCTCCATGGTTCCATACAGACAGATGTACTGGCATTTTGCATCAAGCTGTATAAAAATTAACTATTCTAGTAATTTTAAACTATAATTTAATGGAATCCTGTAGTTTACCAAATGAAGACAGTCTTTAATCATTATCCCTTTAATTTACGTGCTTGCACACACACATACTGTTTTTCACTTCAGTTCAGCTTGCCTCCTGTATGCCAGCCAGTAGGTACTGGGGATGCAAAGATAACTAAGATACAACCCTTGCCTTTGGGGAGTTCTCAGTTCAGTAGAATAGAGAAAAATACAAATCATTAGAATAGATAGAAATGCAAACTAATTATTTACATAATTTACATCATTCAAGGTGTAGTTCAGGAAGGGGATTGACTTTACCTAGCTGTGAGTAGATTGGGCATGGAAGACTTTCTGATGGTGATATTTGAGTTGGGTTGTGAAGGGTGAATTAGAATGTTTCAGGCTAATTTAGTGCAGTATGTTGTAGAAAGAAGGAACAACATGTAAAAAAGACTTAAGGCATGAAATGACATTCTGTGTTCAGTGAAACATATCATTATCTACTCGATGTACTAGAAAGAGGGTCTTTTTCTGAAAACAGATTATACCTATATGATTTTAAGAATAGTGGTTTAATTAATATGTAAGTCCAGAATTGCCCCATACAGTTTGGCAGCAGTTATGCTAATGGCAACATATTAAAAGCACTGAATTGGGGCCTGTTCCACCTCTTCTAGTTCTTGAAATTTCCTGTTTTATAATGACATTGTTAATTTATAGGTCATTCTAATGACAGATCTTTAGCCTGAGTAACTACTATATCTATTAGTTCACTAGATTGTTTCTTGGGAGAAAAGGGACTTTGATATTTATGTCCCCTCCCAACCTTAGCATAGTGTTCTGTAATCATAGAAGTTCAGTGTTCATTAGTTAACCTTGATTTAGTTATCTCCAGGTAGGCCAAAATAGGAGAGTAAATATAGGTGGTCATTTGTAAGCGAGAAATGAATCTTACTTCCTTTGATTCTTTGTTATAGTGCCTTTCCACTTAGTCATACATTCCTTCTAATTCTTGTGTCTTTTGTGTTGCCTGTTCCCCTTACCCCCCATTTACAAAAAATATTGATAATACCCACCCTTTTAGTCTAACTTTGTTTTTCCATTTTATTTTTGTGTATTTTCAATTGCTTTTGCCCCATACTTAGGAATTTCTGGTGGCATTTTCTTATATTTATTTTTCTAAAATGATGTAGGATTATATTTATTTAGAGATAAAAATGCACGATAGCCTTCTTTAACACATGCTGGAGGCATATTTATATCTCTGTACCTTCTCACTTATTCAACAAATATTTATTATGGAAAATCTACTAGGTACTGAGTTTATATTACAGTACAGTGGTATGTACTCTACATTGAGGTCCCTGCCTCGATGAGACTTGTGGTGATTGTATCATATAATATTTAATGTAAATATTTAATGAACGAATGCAAGATTAAAGCAGACAGACCCCTTATCACAATTACAATTTTTACATGCCTTTTAATTTTTTTCCTTTCATAGCTGATCCTTTGCCTCCTTTTGTACAATAACAGCTTCAATTTTAGCAGTTATTTTCAGTGACTCTTCTGTAGGAAACTGGTGTGAATTTATTAAAATAATTAATTTTACTTTCAAATAGCACGAGCAACTGAAATATGCTGTAATTTCCCTTGAACAGCTTTTAAGACTAAGCTTGATGAGTAATCACTATGGTAGTATAGTAGATACATTTTGCAATCAATTGAATGTCCGTCTGTTAGCTGGCTAAGTGATGTGTTTTTCCTCAAGTAATAAAAGTTTTCATTTTTTGCTATGAAAAATCAAAGTGACAAGTCTTGGTTGTATTATATGATACCATTTTTGGAAAAAAGTTTTATTTTATGGAGTCCTTTCCCCTCCCTAGTATTTCACCCTTTTGCATGACTTGCTATCAGTAAAGTAGTGCTTACCTGTCTGCTATTTTCTGTTTGTCTTCATCTCTACAGCAGTCTTCAGCAGCTTTCAAAATTATAAATGTGACTTTCCTGTGACAGTCTAAAAAATGTTTAATCAGTGTGGTGCTGGGTACTTTTTCCACCCTTAGGGGAAACTGGAATCTTCTCCTTTATTTTTAAATTTCTTGGTATTTATTAAACCTTTAATAATTATTAACCACTTCCAAGGTCTATTTAAATCTATCTGATAATGTTTCTTTTGTATGTAATTCTCAGTGTCATATTTTTCTGTTAACAGCTAGTCACCACACCCAAAATACATAGTTTAGTATTTTCAAACTTCACAAATATCTTTTACTATATAATAGTCAAAATATTGTCCTTTGTCATGAATTCCCACTTCATGAATTCAAACTATGATATGTGTCTACTATTGATGTTATGTCTGTAGTTTCACAATTCCATATGAAAAGTATAAAACTGCTGTTTTTGCATGTAAAACTATTTTTCTCTACTGCATCTGGTGTAAGTATAAAAGTTACGAGGTGTACCTTTTTTTTTTTTTAGTGTGTGTCTAACTGTGACTTTGGAGAACATGGTCTGGCTAAATGTGAAAAAATACTACTGCCAAATGACAAACTCTGATTTTTAAAAAATCATTTAGCTATAATATCAGTATTTGCTCCTAGTAATACCTTTATAGCTTTGGACACAGACAGGGTCTTTTTAATTTTTCAGTTGACTCCTTGTGTAATTATTTTGTCATAACATTTTCATTAAAAAAATACATGATTTCTGAAAGGAAATTTGAAAAATAAGGGAACAGATATGAAAACACAAATTCTTAAGTTGGCTTTGCATGTGAATGTTACTTATTATTGCTGTAGTAATGTCTTAAGTATGTTGAAATTAAAATTTGATACTGTACTTGTTGATTTAAAAAATATAAATGGTATATTTTTGACTAGTTGGCAAGTTTAATAAATGGAATTGAATTATGACTTGCCCCAAGCACAAGATAAAGTTACAGGTTTTAGGCATCTGGACTCCTAGTTTCATGTGTGAACTAAGTTTGTGAAATTTTTCTAAGGAGAGGAATAAATAGATCGTTGTGTATTTATGGGGAGGTGGAATATGTGCAGAAAATTCTAGGTACTAGTTTTATATGATTGGTGAACAAGAGATTTATCAGAAATGTTCTTAATTCATATTATAAATTTGGTCTGCCTCCCCCCACCTCCAGAGTAAGAGAAAATTTTAGCATGGAGGAATTCTGACATCAAAGTTGCTCTCTAAAACATTATGGTAATCATAATGTTTATTATTTTAAGTGCTTTATGCCTTATCTGTAGTATTGGATATAGTCTAGTTGGAAAGATTTATGAAAAACTCAGTTTTGTCACAAAGCGGCCAATTCTCCCCTCCTCACCCAAAAAAAGAATCAAATGTATTGAATAAAAAAGATTCATCCTTAGAGAAACAAATGACCAAGGTATTGAAAACGGGATTTTTGTCACCTCGAGTCTAACAGAGAGAAATCCAGAATTATTCATCTATTAACATATGTTTTGTGGCTAACACCACAGGTAGTGGAAATGCCCGTATGTTTGTGTTCCTGATTATGTTTTTTATAAGTATAATTCTCCATTTTTCCTCTCAGTCCCAAGTGTATAGAAACTCGGTTTTTGCTTTAGTATTTCAAAATTTCAGTGATACTATTGTATCTTCAAGTATCTAGTTTTTAGTAGCCTAGTGATTCTGGAGCAGTTCCATAGTTCGAACTCCCGCACAGGAATCTGGACCTTTTGTTCATCAGCAGAGAAGTTCATTGGTACACAATATAAAGGTCTTTAGAAAAAGGGAGCATCTAAAAGCTTTTTTTTTTTTTAGTTTCTAATTTTTTATATCAAAGCTCAGTCATTAAAATGAACTTTATAGGAAAATAGTTTATGTCTTAAACCATAGATGAGCAAGATGTATTAATAGGCCTTTCATTTCTGTTGCATTAAAATAGATCATTACTCATACATTTACAGTCATTACTGTTAGTGATGCAAATAGTAGAAACAGTGATTATTAACACTCACAATCAAAATTTTTGAATTATAATCCTTGTTTGTTTAATATACCACGTCATGATTTGTAACTTAAAATAAATAGTAATGTTTGGTGTTCCCTTGCTTCTTTGTGATATTTACAAACTTGAGGATAGTTATTCAAATGTAGAACTATGGAAAAATTGTCAGTCTTTTCTGAGAAGTGCAGAGTTAGCACTGGACAAAATGTTAGTCATCTTTAGAAAATCAGATTAATCAATGCTTAGAGTTATTATACATGTACTTAAAAAAAAAATCATGTGACTCTAAATTTTCTTGTGCTTTCCTGCTATTTAGATGCCCAGCCTACAGAGTCTGAGAAGGAGATTTATAATCAGGTGAATGTAGTACTAAAAGATGCAGAAGGCATCTTGGAGGACTTGCAGTCATATAGAGGAGCTGGCCATGAAATACGAGAGGTAAAGCATGTTTATACATTTTCCAATAAACTAAAAATTACTGTGTCCCTCTTTTTAATCTCTATTATTTTCTATACTTTATTGTCTGTTTGCTTATTAAATATTCTGTTTAAAGGAAGATCACTTGCATTATTTCAAAAGTGGTTGCAGTGATATAAGGGTAAAAGGAAAACAAGGTTCTATAAATATGTAATTTATATATATTAAAGAAAAGTTTATTTTTTTGGTGTATTCTCACACCTGAAATTTACAGTATCCATGGTGGCTATTTATATTGTTTTTGGAGGGGAGAACATGAGACTTCCTGTGGCTTCTTTTTGTCCTGCCAGTCTGTTTTTCTGCTCCTCCTAAGCTTCCTAGGAGAAAGCTGAAACCATCCTTGTGATCTGGACCCCCTCAACTCTGTCTGATGACTTGATACCACAGAGCAAATGTTTGGTGTGGTCTCCCTCAGCTTTCTTCTCCCAAACCTCTGAACTTATCCAGGTTTCCATCCATCTTTTTTTCCATTTCTTCTGGGTTTTTTTGTTTTTGTTTTTTTCGGAAGATGCTGTCCCTGCTTCTTACCAAGAGTAACTTCTCTACCTTTGTTCTCCACCCTCCTCTGGAACTTTGCTCTTTTAATTTCCTTCTCTTAATTACATTTTCTTTCTTTTTTCTTTTATTGACTCCTTCCCGGCGCATGTACACATTTACTCAAGTGTCCTGTACTACCCAAAGAAACTCTCTGGCCTCTGGACCTTATCTCTCTTTTTCTCATTACATTTCTTGAAGGCATAGCTCACACTTTGTTGCTTCATTTTTTCCTGCCCTTCTGTTTCTGTTATTCTTCTCTGTAACTAATAGTGCAGAGTTTTTCAAGGATTGATCTCTTGGGTTTACAGACCATATCAAACCTGATTCCTCTAATGACATTTGGAGTACTAGTAAAGGAAGAAATAAGTGCACACACCTGAAGACACTGAGTCACTAAGTGTTTTGGACTGAGGGGCCACAGGTTTGGGTGATTGACTGGATGTTTAATGTAAAGGAGAAGGAGGAGTTAAATGGTTCCATGGTGTCTGGTTTAGATTAGCAGTTGGTCGTATCATTAGCTGGGAAGCTATAGATAATGTGAATTCCATGTTTTACCTCTCCTGCACTGGACTGCTTGTTTCCTGAATGTCTTACGTACGTACAGTTACTTGCCTTTGTTTTTGTCTGGAATATGCCCTTCTTTTTTTCTTTTCCTGTTCAATTCCTATCCTTCCTTCAAATCCCAATAATCTTCTACTTCCCTGTACTCTTTTGCCATAGCACCTTGCACATGTTTTTTTATGGTAGCCATCACTTTTTTTTTTAAACCATTGATATATGATGTCTGTATCTCCACCGCTGTACTGCTAGCTTGAGGAGGGTAAACTTGGTTTCTTACTTATTTTTGTGCTATCAGCACCTAGTATAGTGCTTAGTAAGCAGTTAGTAACTGTTGAAGAAGTAAATGCGAGGGCTTTAGATTAATCTTGTCAATATTATTAGCTTGAGTAAAACCTTAAGGTTTCAGTAAATGAAGGCATGTAACCATTTCTGTGAATTTCAAGTTCCCTAAACATATAAAAGCTGAGTATATACCAAATATATAAAGAACAGATACAACTACCTAAACTGCCATAGGTCAATGTGAAGACTTAATTGACTTAGTAGAACAACCATTCTACCTATGAGAAAACACACAACACAAAAATGTTCAGGTTTACAATAAATGCCCATCACTGTCAAGAAGTTTTACTGCATACAGTAATAAAGTGTTAAAAGTTTGATATTGGTTGGTTTATGAAGAAACAGGTAGTCTTAATGCAGGTGGTATTGTAGAATGGTATCTTTTTGGAGGTCAGTTTGGCAAGGTATAAAATTAGATCTGTAAAATTATTTATACTCTTCTATCAGATACTTAATTTTAGAAAATATTCTCCAAAAGGCTATCATTCAAGAGGGAGGTAAATGTAAAAACCTTTATGGCCACCTTATTCATCGTAGGAAAAATGTGGAAGCAATTCATAGAGTCTTTTTGATGGTAAAGTTAGATAATCCATCAGCAAAGACACATAGAAGCTGACATATAGAACATAGACTGAGAGTTTACTGTTATTACTATGCTAATGATGTGGATTATATATATATTTGTTTAAATAGTACTTTATTAAACATGACTCTAAAATTGAATAAAATGTGATTTAAGATATAATCTATTAAGTAAACAAAGCTTATTCTCTAGAATAAACCACTAGAGAGGGAAATAAGAACTTTCCCTAATGCTTTGATGTATCCATAACAGTTTTAACATTTTTGAAAATGAAAGTTATAATACTTGCTCCATGACAACCTCACCATTGACATTTTACTTAAGTGCCCTTTTTCATGTTGGGCTATGATGGGTGCTGTACCAGAAATGTTACAGCAGTAAAACTGATCTGAGAGGAGAAAGAATCAGAATTATAAGGAGAACCATAAAATGTTGTCATAAAAGAGCAGACAGTGTCTTCAGTTCTAAATCCAGGCAAGGCAGGGCCAAGGAAATAGTTAACTCTATTCAGTTATGAAAATGGGTGACATTTGCTGGAGCATTTTAATATTATGAGAATGAGCTGATATTTAGAAAATCATTTTTAGATCCTTGCAAGAAAGGTTGGATAGACTTCTGAGGAGAAGAAAATAAATTTTAAAATTCTATCTATTTGCTTATTTCCCAAGTAATAAACAAATTTTTACTACTTGATATGAAACTGTTGAGACTGGACTTGAGGCTAAAAGGATTTTTTCATATACATCAGGATAATATCACAGTCCCTTTGAAATAGTCATATTAATACAATGTGAAATAAGGATTGTTACATGTTGTAATGTCTGGTTTTCTTTAACTTTACAATATTTCTAGATAGTCATATAAGTGGGATTCATTTCAGACTCCTATTTGTTTATATAAAAAAATCAAGAAAATTTGAATACAATGGCAAGTTTATAAAGCAAATTGCTTAAACAATGTATAGCCCATTTATTTAGTTTGTAGCTAATTTATTTGAAGCATCTTCTAAATCTATCTGGCTTCAGTTTTATTTTGCTTTCTTATTTTTTGGTTTTGTATGGATGGAGTCAGCATACTAGTGTCTTGGGAGAATCTAAATGTGCCATTTAGATTTCTGATATGTTACAAACAGGCGTTGGTTATGCGTTTCACCTTTCAGATGGTGTGTTTAGCTCATTTGAAGATGTTAGAGAAAGCAAACCAAGGTGTGGAAAAATGGTGAAGAAAGGCATCTGTAAGCAAAAGGAAGATGAAAACAAGAAAATATATTTCTTTGGGAATAACCCTCTATATTTACAAATTATTGCCAGATGGCTTGGAAGACTGGGCAGAGAAAGAGCATATTCATGTTTATTTTAAAGTCTCCAGATTATGTTTTATTTTCTCCCCTTTCACATTTGAAACTAGTTTTTCACCTCATTCAGGAAAACCTAAAAAAACTTAGATTCCAGAATAGGATTTTAGTTACAGGGAGGGGATAAGTGACAATTTCTGAATCACATTTTTCAGGCTGATTTCAGTTTTTAAGTGTTTGGTAACTTTTTAAAAACTAGTTTGGACCCTGGAATTTGAATTACTGAAAGTTTATTAGCCTTTTCCCAGAGTTGGGTCTTATTTCATCATTGCCTGCCTTTTTTGGTTTCCTTTTATCCTACGGAAATAATCCTTAAAACGAAGAATTTCTAAGAAAACTTGTCTGTGATATTGGAAACGTTTTGGTTTCCTTTTGTGGCTCTAAAAAGTATCAAGGCATAATATACCTAACAAACATACATTGTGTCATTTTTTATTCCATCTATCCATATCCATTGCAAGAATAATGAAGAATGTATTATAATAGGTTTAAAGTATCCATGGAGTTGAGAAGGCTGCTCTCAGCATTTCTGGGTCCATTATTCTGAATTTCATGGACTCTACCAGGGTTTCCTGTGTTTGCCAAAACCTATATTTTAATGTAAAAATAATACTGTTGTGACTTTTTAAAAATCTAACTATGTGTATTCTTTGGATTTTGAAGGCCATCCAGCATCCAGCAGATGAGAAGTTGCAAGAGAAGGCATGGGGTGCAGTTGTTCCACTAGTAGGCAAATTAAAGAAATTTTATGAGTTTTCTCAGAGGTTAGGTAAGTTGAAAGTTTTGTCGTTATGACTTGCCTAGTGAAAAAGGCAGTTATTGATACTGGAAGTTATTTACAGTATTTTATGTTCATATTGCTAAATTTATATGTTTCATAGGTAAAGCAGCTTGGTAGACTACGAGATTATAGCATAATCTTCCTGTCATCCTGTTCAACCAGGTGCTCAATTTATTTAGACCATTTTCCTCAACAAATTTTGACTTCCATAAGGAAATTTCTGATTTTTTGCAGCCTAAAGGGTCCTACTATGGGAAACAGCTTGGTAGAATTTCTCTCCAGCTCCATAGCACATCCTTTCCCATATGTGGGAACTAATCCAAGGTCTCCAGGGTTATTTAGATTTTTGTGTTCTTAAGATCATGGCTGATTATGATCGGTTCATGTACCTAAAGCTGTACAAGATGAGAAACAGGAAGCTAATGTTATATGCGAAGTTATCGAGGGAGTCCTTAAGTAACAATTCATAACCATCTGCTGCTTCCCTCACATGGGAAAAATTATTCAGAGATCAGAATTGTGCCTTTAATACAGTGAATAAGCAAAATTGGAGTTCTTTTTCTTGGAGAAGGAGGAGGCAGAACAGGTAAGATTTAGCTATTTGGCTGCTTGTGTAATTTGAAAGATGTAATCTTTGTGAAGTTGGGAGCATAGAGGAGGAGTGGTATAGATGTGTCAGAAATTTGAAACATTTCAGTTTAAGTTTTTGATACGTATTTTTATACAGTTTTGCTTTTTGAATCATAAAAATGTGTTACATATTCTAAATGAGTACATACAATTTGATAAGGAAACCAGTACTGTAAGATAGAAGTCAACTGGGGGCTCATAAGCTAAATTTAGACCTGAAATACGGTTTGTTTGGCCTGCATGGTTTTTAAAAATTCCTGATTAATTGCCAGGTTTTAAAATTGGTAGTTATTTGTGTTGTGTGTGTTTTAAATCTTCGGTTGCTTTGGAAAAATCAATAGCTTAGCCAGCAGTTGAGCAATGGATCTGCCTCTCAATTGGCGAAGCTAAGTGGCAAACCGACTCTGTGTCCAGTAGTTAGGGCGTGTGCTTTCTAGTTTTCAGTGGGTCTCTACTGCATCCTGGTTTTTTATATCTTGCTCTCTTTATGTCTTTATATTAGCTACTTGGCCATTTGTGTTTACAACCTCTGCTTCAAAGTTGAAGTTCTATTATTATTATTTTGTTTAATTTGACCTTTTTGTTTTTAAAATATTTATTTATTTATTTATTTTTGGCTGCATTGGGTCTTTGTTGCTGCGCAGGCTTTCTCTAGTTGTGGTGAGCCACGGCTACTCTTCGTTTCAATGCGCTGGCTTCTCATTGTGGTGGTTTCTCTTGTTGCGGAGCACGAGGTCTAGGCATGCGGGCTTTAGTAGTTGCTGCGTGCAGGCTCGGTAGTTGTGGCTCATGGGCTCTAGAGCGAGGGCTCAGTAGTTGTGGCACATGGGCTTAATTGCTCTGCGGCATATGGGATCTTCCCGGACCAGGGCTCGAACCCGTGTCCCCTGCATTGGCAGGTGGATTCTTAACCATTGTGCCACTAGGGAAGTCCTGTGAAGTTCTGTTTTTTTTAAAACGCATATTTTTTAAAAAGTAAGAGAATTGCTGTTTTTCCTTAGATGCAGTGTACACTGTTAAATGCAAAGACAAATAATAGTTGAGAGAGAAGTGTTTGTGTAAATTGTCCTTTTCTTACTAGAAATAAGAATTATAAATTATTCTCCTCGAGCATGACAGTCAGTTCTTTCAAGTATCTACGTAGTCCATAGCTTTGTAACCTCAGAGAGCCTAGGTCTTTCCATTTTAGTTATCTTCACGACTTATTTAGAGTTTTGCTGTGCTGCTCGTTCCTAGACGCTTTCGAAGTTAAATGGCTTTAGATGCCGCTCAGGTCCTACTCAAGTTCATCTTGGTTTCTTAGCATTTGCCAGTAAAAAAAAAGAAAGAATAATTATAAAATAGACCAAACCCATCAGGCTTACATATGTTTTCATATTTTAACTACTGGAATTACATCAGGTTAGTGTTGTGTGTTTCGGCACCGGTGCTGGGTTCCATTTCAGCAGAGGATATAGTAACACAGGTAATAGCAGAAAGCTGTCAGTGTTTTCTTCTGTCATGTGGGAGCCTTGAACCTTCATTGTGTAGTCTAGGGCTTCTGTAAAGGTATGAACAAAGTACAAATTTAAGATTTGGTGGTTTGCTGCTCGTCTCTCGGCCAATCACCTGGTTTATAATGTTTCCAGTTTCCTTGCTGACAGGGTACATGTCTTTGCTTGCATGTGATAGGAACTCAGTGTTGAGTGAGTGAGCAAGTGATAGATAAATGAATACGTACATCTGATATATCAGATATGTGTCGGATATTCAGGAGAAGCAATAATAATGGATTTTAGGCTTTCAAGGCATAATGGCCTGTGTTCGAATTCCTCTGTTTGCAGTTATTGGCTGTGTGGCCTTGGCTACATCACTGAAATTCTCTGAGCTTCAGTATCCTATCTGGACCTCCAGTCAGTTGAACCCTCTGCTTTAAGTCCACTTAACCTCTGTTGTCTCTCTTCTTCCTACCTCACTGTTGAGCCAGAGATGAGGGTGAACACCACAAACAGCACGCAGAACGCCGCACAGCTGTGAAGATGCACGTGGTCCTTCAGAAGTCCAAGAAGGTTGCTTGGTTCAAGCACTCCAGATAGACCATGGGGTGTACTCCAGAAGAGGGACCCTCGTCCCTTGCTGGTTTGCATATTTATGGAGGGACAGGGAAGGGACCACTTGACTAATTTGGAAGACACTGAGCTTTGCCAACATGGTTTAACCTTGCTGGCACGGGAAACATCCTGTACTTGCTTGTTTCAATCTGAGGCCTTCCCAGTTGAGGCAGCTATCTGAGCGAAGGTCGTGTGGCCAGACAGTCCATAAACTGCTTTGTGTCTCCTCAGTCTTCCTGTTCCGGGGGCTTATAGGGGCCACCTCCAGGGGTCACAGTGAGTGAATCTATCCAACGTGTCGACTCCTTTTCACTGGGCTAAATTTATCAGAATTTGTTCAAAAGGTTCTGAAGTGCCCACAACAATGGTGGTATTACCTCTTGGCTGTTTCAGATCCCCCGCACTCCATATCCTTTGGGTTCTCTTCTGGGGATTCAAAGACTGCTCTTTGATAGTGGATGGTTGGCAGTAGGTGAGAATATATGGCTGGTGTCTGTAAAGGAGGCTTCTCTTCCTAGTCATCCGTTGTTTCCCCTTCTGGATCTACTTTGTGGACTGATCTGTCATTATTTCTCCATTCAGTCTCTTCCTTGCAGCCTTCTTACATAGCTTTGGCTTCTGCACTGGTTTACCAGCTAATGCTTTCCAGAATTTAGGCTTAAGTAGTCCGCTAATTTCCTCCTTGCCATCTACCTTTTGTAAGAGTCATAACCACATCATTTTGTTTCAGAAGCTTCATCAGAGAGACCAATCCCTACATCATCTCTTCTTTGACCTCCCTTTCTTTCTAACTCAGCCAGAGACCTGAGCCACCTTCTGAGATCCTCTGTCTCTGATTCCCCTCTTGTCGCAGGGCACTGTAGTCTAGTAGAACTGTCTTGTATCAGCAGAGGGCCCTGGGCTGATCTAGCTGCTTCAAAGGCAAGTAAGCAGCCTTATCATTTTGAGTTTCTCTTTCATGGCAGATGTGCCATTGAGGACTTCAGCCGTTCACGGACAGAAGTTCTCCCCGGTCATTGGCTATCCCAGGTCAGCCAAGACCTGACTCACCCCTCCGTGTGGGGCTGAGGAGTGTCTCCCATTCCCCAGAGCGGTGAGCACTGTAGATGCTGGACTTCGCCCTGAGGCTGGATCAAATCCAGGAAATGAGAATTTCTTTTTTCTTTAACAGCTGGTAACAAACAGTATTGGTGTTTTGTGTTTTTGTTCTTAAAATGGTTTTTCCTGTTCTCCCATCTCTCAAACCTTGTTTTCCACTTATATTAATGCTGACACATGAGATGAGTATTGGGAGAAGTAAGCCATTTTTCAAAAGAACCAAAATTTTTTTCCTTTTAATTGATCCTCACATCCACTCTTGCACCTCTATAAGCCATCCATAGTCCCACAGTGTGTTCTCCACACTGCAGATGAAGTGGAGTTATTAAATGCTAATCTGATGACATCACTACCCTGCTTAAATAGTTTCTCCAGGGACATTATTATGACACGGCCAGGGTGCTTATTAATATGGCACACAGACGGTCCTCGTGTTGTTTTAGTCTTAGGTTCCTCTCCTTCTTGCCTCTCCATTCCCCTGTACTGGTTGTCGTGCGTTTCTCTACTATGTCACGCTCTTCTCAGTTCAGGATCTGGCTCCCTGCCCTATTTGCAAACTCCTGCTCATTCTTAGTGCACAGCCCAGTCTCAGCCCAGATGTCATGTATTCAGGGAGGTCTTTTCCTGAGTCTTGAACTAGGTAAGGTCCCGTTTTTATACCTTTCCACGGTGCCGTGCCCTTCTCCTTCTTAACACATATCCCAGCTGTAGTAAGTTGTCTCTCTTCTCTGTATAATTAGGCTCTGTGTGGGCATAGGGCGTGTCCATCTTCATCTGTTTCCCCAGTGCCTGGCACATGTTAGACCATCAATACATTTTCTGACTTACTATAAAGAAAAGGATAGTAGCTGTCATTTGGAGTTACTGTGTGGATTACAAATAGTGTCTGGCTCAGTACCTGCCACATAATAGACACATAAGGAGTACTTACTTACTGTTGGTACTGATCAGTAAATTAATCTTTTATAAGGTTGAAGAAGGCTAGTTAGAATGTCGCTTTTTTTGAGAAACAATTTATTATGGTGGAAAAAATAGGGCTGTGAAATCAGAAACACCTGGCATTTATGAGCTATACCCTTGGGGGTCTAACCTCTTTGAAACTCAGTTTATCCATCTGTAATGCCGATGTCATAGTTGATGGTGAAAGTTAAATGACAGACTAGGTTAAATGCGTAAGTATGAATGTTGGTTCATAATTGGGTCTTCATAAATGGTAGAGTTGGTATTTTTTAAGTGAAAGGTTGACGATCTGACATAAATTTGTTATCACTAATAAATATTTATTAATCTAACATTTATTCATAAATGTCAGATGACCATCTAACTCTGTAAGCTCTTGTTTCCTCTGAATAGGATCTACCATTGTTTTCTGATTCTGTAATCTGTAACTGAAATAGTTTGATTTCTGTGATTTTTTTTTTTGAAGTGCAATCAGTATTTCCATTTTTAAATGGAATATAAAATAAACTGCTACGTCTGGCATTCCAAAAGTAGCAGTTGTTTCAAAGGAACAGTTTTATTTCTATAATAAATTAGAATATTTATATTATGTTCCTGAGATACCAAGTTCTAAACACTCAGAGAGCTAATTATTAAACCAAATATTTGGTTTCCTTTAGTAACTGAAAGAAAGCAGTTTGTGTTTATAAATAAACAGCATATTCAAAGTATGTGAAGTTGGTAATTCATTCACACCCATGTACCGATTTGTCTCTGTGGCCACAGTGCCCCTGAAGAAGTTACTCAGCTGTAGTAACAGTTACCATTTCATAAAAATCAACACAGTAGAATGTGAAAATAATATAAAATTTGTCCTTTGATCCTGGTATCTCATTCAGATTCGCATTCCGCATGATTTTGAATTTGTGTTTACAGAAATTGAGTTAGTCACTTCAGGGTTTCTATTCTAGTAAACAGTATTCAGTTTGAGTGTTACGTTTAGATAATCTGGCTTTTAAAGAGACCTTACTTTTATGGGAATTGAAATCAAAACATTTTAAAATCGCTCACGTTTTAATAAACAAATATCAGATACAAACAACATTTTAATCTTTTTTTCTTTAGAAGCAGCATTAAGAGGTCTTCTGGGAGCCTTGACAAGTACCCCGTATTCTCCTACCCAGCATCTAGAGCGAGAGCAGGCTCTTGCTAAACAGTTTGCAGAAATTCTTCATTTTACACTCCGGTTTGATGAACTCAAGGTAGGATTGTTCTGCTGGTCCTCATTGTTACGGAAATCAGGAGTCTTTCAAAGAGCACGAGGAGGAGATGCCTGGAGACCTTTTTAAAATAAAATGTGTTTAAATGCCTGCTGGTCCTTAGCAAAAAAAAAAATGCAGGATTTAACACTCATGCAGGCCTTTTGGTATATACATAGCAAACAGCAAATTACCCAATATTCAGTTTTCATTTTTTAATTTATTTTACTTATTTATTTTTTGGCTGCACTGGGTCTTCGTAGCTGCGCACAGGCTTTCTCTAGTTGCGGCGAGCAGGGGCTGTTCTTCATTGCGATGCGTGGGCTTCTCATTGCGGTGGCTTCTCTTGTTGTGGAGCACAGGCTCTAGGCGCATGGGCTTCATTAGTTGTGGCTCGCGGGCTCACTAGTTACGGCTCGCAGGCTCTAGAACACAGGCTCAGTAGTTGTGGCACACGGGCTTAGTTGCTCCGCAGCATGTGGGATCTTCCTGGACCAGGGATTGAACCCGTGTCCCCTGCACTGGCAGGCAGATTCTTAACCACTGGACCACCAGGGAAGTCCATCAGTTTTCATTTAACTTCATTTTAAAAATCATCTCTGAAACAACAATATTGACTTTTTCTAATATATTTTTTTCTGCTCATCCCCACTTTTTTCAACATTCTTCTATATAAAAATGTTATGATATTTTTTCTTTCTCTCTCCTATCTCCCTCCTCTCTCTCCCTCTCTCTTTCTCACCACCCTCCTTTCTATATACCTACCTACCTATAAATGTCCTTTTTGCTGGAAGGAGTGAGAGTGTAAACAAAGAAGCATTAAATTCCATATCAGGAGACCTTAGTTCCACTTTAGGCTCTGGCACAGTAACCAATTATGAAGCAGGTCCTTTGACTTTTCAGCGCCTCAGGTATCTTGTCTAGAAAGTGGAAGAGCTGGATTCCTAACTGCAGCTTTTTATCAACATTGTATCATAGACAATTATTCTCTTTTATTAATACTTTGAGCACAAATGATTTGTATATAAAATTTTAGTCTGTTTGAAGAATGCCCTGTTGACCATATATATACTTTATTTTAATAACCCAGAATAAGTGCCTACACATTCCTTTTCATTTTTGTTTATTTGGTAATATCATTTTTGGTAAACAACTTTTTAGTATATTACCTGAAATTAATGAAAAGAAAGAAAAAGTGTACTGACTGTGACTGAAAAACAGTGTGCACAGTCTTCTATGTTCAGTAATGACTGAATACGGTGTTATGTAACTTAAGTGCAGATAGTCATCTTGGATGATAACGGTTTTAGTTCTTAAGATGATATTACAAATTAGGGAATGTTACTTAACTAATTATAACTATTTAGTAGATCTTCCGCTTAATTTGTGTACTATATTTAGTAAATAACACCTTTTTCTTTCATAAATATCTTCTTTAGATGACAAATCCTGCCATACAGAATGATTTCAGCTATTATAGAAGAACATTGAGTCGTATGAGGATTAATAATGTTCCAGTAAGTTAATGCTTTGAATTACAGGGTGGTAATAATAATTCACCTCTCAATTTGTTCAGTTTAATCTTTTGTTCATGCATTCATTCATTCAGATAAAGCTAAAGCTAGTAGTAAAGTTAGTAATTATGGGCATCCACAGCTGTGGGAAGAAAGAGCAAAATGTAGCAAACCATATTGTTTTTACCTATTTTTCCACCCAGTCCTTTATTCTGTAACTAATTCAGTAAAATTGCTTTTTGCCTATATAACGTTGATACTTAAAAATTTCTCTTTGTATTCTCATTTTAATTGCGCGAAAATTGTGTGAATTAGTGGTTATGAGTTATTTGTCCCCATATTCTTAGAATGGAAGAGCCCTGGGGAGAAATTGACCAGGGACAGGAGAAATACTAACACTGGCAGGAAGGGAAAGTGAGGTCCTGGACGTCGAGCATGTCCGTGTCTGACATGGCTGTGTGAGAAATGGCTTCTGTGCCTGTTGCTTGGCTATCATAGCATCTCTTCTGGTTTGTTAGCATCTTGACTTCTCATTTTAAGCTGTTTAATACCCTTTTCTCCAGGACGTCAAATGCCATAAGTAAAACCTTAAATATGAAGAAAATACTATCTTTTTCTCTAGATATTTTGAGGACCTATCAATATATTGTGCTAATTGGTATGAAAAACAAAATTCCTAGGGTCAGGCCTGGCCTCAAGTAGATAGTTTAATAAAGAAATACTATATAAGATTGTAAGGAGTGATAAGTGGCATAAGAGGTTAAAAGAAAAAACAACCAAAGGAGACCATTGAATAAATATTTTATGAAGTAGCTGCTCTAAGACAGGCTTGGATTGGAAGAAAGATTTCTTTTCCATGAAGCCTCTGGTATATGCATTAGTTTGGTTTTGCATAGACCGGTTTCTTCTGTGAGGCTGACCTTATCATCTCTTTTTCATACTCACCATGTAAAATAAAATAAAATCACCCAATCCTCTATTACAGCCATCCTGCCATGCTTCAAGGGCAAAGGCATTGAAATCATCTTTGTACTGTCTTTTGCTCTCAATAATTATAGGTAAATCCAGTCGTTGTCAAGTGACATCTCTCTCACATCTCTTCACTGCCCCCCTTTCCATCTCTTTGTACTTCTATCCCGATTGAGAGCCTAATACCCATTTTCTTTTTGGCAACCATTCTATAATAGCTGTAGAACTTATTTTCTGACATACAGTCTCTTTTTGGTACAGTCTGCCCACTCTCATTAGTTAAATGTATTTAGAAGATTGACTTAATTGTTCTTCCTTTCTTTTGACACTGTAAGTGGCTCCCCATTACATATAGAAGAAAAATACGACCTTAAGCTAGGATTTCACTTAAGCTAGGATTTACTCCTACCCCAGCTTTGCTTTCCAGCCCTTCTTTCAGTAGTTGCTGTCCCTTATTACACTGACTACATTGACTTACACTCTACCAAGCATTTGAAAGCATGCTCTTCCACCCGACTGGTTGGAATACCTTGTGTGCCTGCCCGTCATCACCTACAAAAAAACTCTTCCATGAGTCCATTTTAGTTTCTTCCAGTCTAACTTAGTCTTCTCCTCACCCCCTCTTTCACCCCTTGTCTCTTAACATGTTCCTGTGGCTGCTGTGTGGGTGTTTATGTGCTCCTAATAGAGGCAGGTACGATGTCCTAGGCATCTTTCCATCCTCCATAGCATTTAGGATGATCCCTTGTATACAGTAGGCAGCCCATCAAGGTTTTATGTAATTGCTTAGTATCATTTAAAATATTTTTAAAGAAGTTAATCTTTTAAAAAATGGCTTAATATTATTTTTAATCTTTTTATTTTTAAAGAGTATTTAAGTATTGTGTGCATTTGAGGGTCTAAAATATAAGAGTATTTATTAGGTTAATTTAACAAGCATTAGATGGGCACCCTGCCTAGGCTCTTTTATAATATTATTTAATAACTTATGAACTGATATCAGGTGTCTTTATTTTCCACACAGGCAGAAGGAGAAAATGAAGTAAATAATGAATTGGCAAATCGAATGTCTTTGTTTTATGCCGAGGCAACCCCAATGCTGAAAACCTTAAGTGATGCCACAACAAAATTTGTATCAGAGGTAAGCATTGCCTAGGAAGTTATTCTTTGTGTTGTTACTCTTCTGCCTGTCTGAAGATAGGATGATCTGAGCGAGACCATGACTTTAAAGACCATCTTAGCTGATAGACTGAGATGCACTTTGTGCATCCTCTTCCCTGAGGCCCACGTGTGCACATCTACCGCCTGTTGGCAGTCACCCTTTGGATGTATAAGCCATACCTCAGTAGTACCATGACCAAACCGAAGTCTTGATTGTTTTTCCCAATCCCGCCTTTTCTCCAGTTTTCCCTATCTCAACTAACAGTAATACTGTGCAAGCAGATAACTTAAGGATTATCATCCTAAATTCCTTCCTTTATCTCACCCCCTACATCCACTCCATCAGGCAAGGCAGTCTTATTGGCTCTTCTTACAAGATATACCCTGAATCTGAAAACTTAACCCTTTGCTACCTCTAGCTACCTCTCCAGATCAGCCCACTTTTCATTTGGATTTCTGCATTCATGCTCTGACTATTCTTATTTCTTCCACTCTTGACCCACTGCAGTCCTTTCTCCAAAGAGCAGCCAAGTAATCTTCTTAAGACATAAACCACATTCCCTTCCTCCTCTGCTTAAAATGTTTCCAGTGACTTCCCAGTACTTGTAGGATCAAATCCAAGTACCTTGTGGCTGTGAGGCCTTGTCTGCATATTGTGGTTGTTTCCACTCAGCTCTAGAATGTAAGGGCTTCTTGGGAGAAAGGAGGCTCTTAGCTGTTTTGCTCATAGCTGTATCCTCAGAGCTTAGAACAGTACCTAGAATCTAGTGCATTTTTTAACAAAATTAAGAGTAGGAACCAAATTTTAAAGTTGCTAATTTTTCATGTTTTGCTAGATTTTAAATTTTTCTTGAGTAATAACTGTTTGTCACTCTTACTTTTTTTGTTCTCCATACACTTTTACAGAATAAAAATTTACCAATAGAAAATACCACAGATTGTCTAAGCACCATGGCTAGTGTGTGCAGAGTCATGCTTGAAACACCGTGAGTATTCACTGATCTTTTTCACTTTAACAGTCCTGTTGAAATGATTGTCCAGATGTGAATAAGTTGTATTTGGAAGGTGGAAATTAAGTATATCCCAAGTATGTAATGCTAACATATGAACAAAACTAAAATAATTTGACAGCTTAATGTAAGTTCTAGTTAAACATATAAAGTACATTTGATTTTCACGTGTGTCAGACCAGTCAGACTGACTTAGACTCTTCAGAATAGGGATTTTTTGGTGCTTTTTTGGGAGTAGGGGAAGAGCTTAAAAGCTCCTCTGGTTATGCCTCTCATAAACATTATCGTTCCCTTTTCATAGAGAACTTTGCCTTTTTTTCCTAGAGGGCTAGAGTTGTTCTACTTATCCCTTTCTCTCAATATTAGGTCTCAGTCTTCTTTTTTTTTTTTTTTAAACCCAACACTCACCTAAATTCTCTTCTGGGTTTCTCCTCTCTCTCAAGGCATTTGTCACATGTACCACAGTGTTTTCTGTCTGGATTTTCCTGTCAGCAGGCAGAAAGAAATCCTCCTGTGTTCCTGAATAATATATGCTGCTAATCATCATATTATCATCATTCTCATTTAGGGGAGTAAGGTCCTGGGAGATGAAGGGACTGATGCGCAGTAGCTGACCTCACACATGTGCTTGGGTGTCTCCATTCTGGTTCTGGACTCTTTCTGCTGTGCCATGCTGCCTTTTATGTAGACAAAAGTGCTATTTCCTTTTTCCCATTTGAGAGAAGAATATAATTGAATTTTAGGAAATTAAAATCCAGTAATACAATAATGTGTTTACATCAACTTAACCCCTAAATAGCAAATGTACTTTCTCTGTTAAGCTAGTGGCTTTTTCATCATATTGCTGATGACAGCCTTTCAGAGCACCCATCCCCAAACTTTTACTTTGGGCCACTTTTTTTTTTTAATAAATTATTTAAATTTTTATTTGTTTTTGGTTGTATTGGGTCTTCGTTACTGCGCACGGGCTTTCTCTAGTTATGGCGAGCGGGGGCTACTCTTCGTCGCAATGTGCGGGCTTCTCATTGCGGTGGCTTCACTTGTTGCAGAACACTGGCTCTAGGCATGCAGGCTTTAGTAGTTGCAGCATGTGGGCTCAGTAGTTGTGGCTTGAGGGCTCTAGAGTGCAGGCTCAGTAGTTGTAGCACGTGGGCTTAGTTGCTCCGCGGCATGTGGGATCTTCCCGGACCAGGGATCAAACCCGTGTCCCCTGCGTTGGCGGGCGGATTCTCAACCACTGCGCCACCAGGGAAGTCCCTGGGCCACTTTTGATTTCTCTAAAATTGTCTCATCTCCACTAAGCAGAAGGGGTAATATACCAATATGCATATAGAGACCAGAATACGTAAGTGATAACTGCTCCACCCCCATCATTTCTCTGGGACTCTCATTGCAGAGAAGGTGGGGCTATAAGCTTAGCGTCCCTTTTAGATATCGACAGAATACAACTTTGAGCGTCAGTTAGCTCATGAGTTTGTGATGTGCCTCATCCATCCATATCTTTTCTACCCTCCAGGGAATACAGAAGCAGATTTACAAATGAAGAAACAGTGTCATTCTGCTTGAGGGTAATGGTAGGCGTCATAATACTCTATGACCACGTACATCCAGTGGGAGCATTTGCCAAAACTTCAAAAATTGATGTAAGTTATATTTGTTTTATATAATTACCAATAATTTCCATAAGTGGAAACCATAGGCTTTTATTTAAAGAGCTGGCAAGCTGCACTCTGTCACAGAATTTATTTTTATAGTTTGTGATAATAGTGGATTTTGGTTTCCTCTCTCTTGCGGTGTTTCTTATAGCCTATATACAGATGGAATAGAATGATTGAAGGAGAACTGTACTGTCTTTTAAAGTATCTCCTCAGTACTGATAAGTGATACTTCTGCATACTTGGCAATATATGTAAATAAATAATCAGACATAATTTTTTTTTTATTGTATCTTTTCATTCCTTTGGCCAAAGCCCATTTTAAATGATTTACTTACAAATGTATATTAAAAGCCAGTCGAGGTGCCTCAGTGAAAAAAGTTGAGGACTGCATCTTTCCCTCCTCCTCCCAGTCATAGTGCTTTGTGGCTGTAGCCTGGGCTTCTCTGCTTCGTAAGTTCTCTCCTCGCTCTCACACCTGGTTCATAAAAGTTATAGCCTGTAGTTTACTGAGAGTTGTCTTCCAGTTACCCTTTGACAGCTGGCTTCAGGCTCTTTGCGTTTCACATGTAGACTGCTGATGACTAGGCAGTCTTCTTGCCTTCGCTCATATCTATTCTGTGTAAAGAGAACTGAGTCAACATTTATTGAGTGATTACTGTGTCCCAGGAATTTTAACATTTGTTCTCTCATTTAACTCTGAAAATACTCTTAGGATATAGGTGTTACTTTCCCTGTACTAAGAGAGAAGTAAAGTTTAGAGAGGTTTGTAATATAATTGCTAGTGAATGGTACATGGATTCTGAACCCACATCTCCATGGCTTCCAAAGCCTATGGTATTACTACTGTGTTATGCTTTTTCACGATAATCAGGCTCATCTTCCTTACAGATCATTTTCATTGAGTTGTTCCCTTTCGAAATAACCTGTAATGAGTCCCTGCCGTCCCCATCAGTTCCAAATGAGTCCTCCTGCCTTTCGAGGCCCTCTGTAAACTCCCCTGTGCGAGTCATCTTGGCCCTGCAAAATACTGTCCTCTGCATGTGATGAACTTTATTACTTTTGTCATGGGGTTCGTCTACCTGGAAGGTGTCTTTTTTCCTTACAAGTGTGTCCATTCTGTCCTTTAAAAGGCTACTCAACACCTTTTCCAGGAAGTCCTCCCATTAGTGTGGGTGGTGCTTCAGTTTGTCTGATTTGGTTCCCAAAAAGTTTTGTTTGATTGACAAACTGAAAATAACACTTGGGTAGATTCTTTCCCCCTATTCTAAGAATAATTATTTTGACATTTCTAGTGTGTAATTTCTCATGAGTGCATAGTTACGGAACTGATTTAAGTATTAACTATTTTGAGAATGAATGTTAGATGAAAAATCGATGTTTTACCTTTTCCGTTTCCTTTTCTACTTAGATGAAAGGTTGTATCAAAGTTCTTAAGGACCAGCCTCCTAATAGTGTAGAAGGTCTTCTCAATGCTCTCAGGTGTGTATACATGTAAAGGTATATATGTATAGAACAAATGTATTAAGAAAATGCTTCAAAGTGTGACTAACACATGAATATAAGTGTTAGAAATGTGAAGATCTCATTTTTCTTATTGGTAATCTTGCTTTCAGATATTGGTTACAATATTTTTATAATGAGTGTGTGTGTGTGTGTGTGTGTGTGTGTGTGTAAATGAAAATAGCAGCTTCATTTCTTTGCTAAAGAGTTTGGCTTTCGCTTTTTGCCCCCCTTGAAGCGAGGATTGCTTTTTGGTTTTTAATGAAAATAATTGTAAATAAAATTCAGAAAACAGGAAAATTTAAAGAAAAAGAAGGAAATAATGAAACCTCACTATTTTGAAATAAACCACTATTAACATTTTGGTATATATCCTTCCAGAGTTTTTCTTTTTTAAACACTTGTATATAGTCATAGCTCTATATAATAGTTATCTTTTTACAAAATAATACCATACAAACTGTTTAATAACTGACTCTTTTCCCTTAATATAGTATAATTACATTGCTATGTTCATAATGCAGATCTCTATTATTTTTGTGCATTTCTTATAATATTTCTTACAATGAAAATAAAGTAGTCAGTCATTATTTGATGTCTTCTCAGCTTAGACTTAACTTGATTTAGTTACTGAAGCTCCTAAGAATCCTGTAATATTTTTAAATGAAAATGTCAGCACATTATAACATCTTGACTACAGATATTTAATTGGTAGTATAACTTCCCTAACATAAAAAGATGATTTGCTTGTTACTTGATTATTTTGTGTTTGAACACAAAAATTATATGAATGCAGAAATATTGATTTAGTGACTTTGAGGTCATAGGCCATCTTTGCTTTTCACTGCAGCGCATTGTAGTTCACATAATAGAATAAAATGATTTCCAACTTAGTATTATATTCCCCACATGTTTTGTGAGCAAAACAGATTGTTATTCCCTTTGGATACTTCGTCACCTGGTCAGTCGTAAAGCAAAATCTAGGATGTGTCATTTCAGCTGAGTGGAACCATGAAATTATTTTATTAAAATGATGAAAAGTGTTCTACAAGCAGTGACTGCTGAGTAAAGGAGATCTATTCTAAATGAACTCCAAACGCTTAAGGAACGTAATGTAACAACAACAAAAAAATTCTTATAATGTCAAATTATTTCAACTGTAAGCCTATCAAAAACCTTAAGTTTTTACTCTGGAGATTTCTCATTGGTTTTACCAATATTTATGGTTGTGTGAATCTTTCCTACTTGGTCCCTTTCTGAGGACTTCCTGTGTCCCAGTCAGCTTGATTTTTCTCCCAGGCCCTTTCTTTCTGATTAGTTAGACTCTTCCAAAGCCAGCAAGTGACAGGACATTTTTTAAAGTAAGAGGTAATAGAGGTCTAAGAGGTTTTAGTATTATATATTTCTTCACCCTGAAGGGACTGTGCTTCAAACATTAATTTAAAAACTCAGAGTTTACTTTTATTTTTCAAAGTGTAAAAGTAGTTTGGTATAGGACAAAGGAGGGCAGTGGCGGTGAGTGAAAGGGTGCTGAAGTCTCCCACACAGCAATCTGTGTTTGAGGGAAAGAGGAAGAGAAGCACCACTGAGGCAAGAGCCACCTGTTGGTTTTAAGTTTTCTTTCCAAATGTATAATGGAAATCAGAAAATAAAAGTTTGTTGCAGAGATAACTCTTGAACTGTTTTTATTCATAGTGAAACACATATTCTGTGTCTGGTTCTTAATTTTCACCTGGGAGGTTTTGTAAAGTTTATCAGTATACTTGTTGCTATGTAGTAGTGGTTATAACTAGTATCATTTCTATGTCACTGTACATTTACAATGCAGTTTCATGTCTGTGGCTTTATTGAATCTTTACCACAGCTTAGTGAGGGGGGTGGTGGGTATGGGGTGTTGGGGGTATCTCCATCATGCAGTAGTTGCCTTAAGCTCTTGAGAGGCTTAAAGCTTATATAGCTAATAAGCATTGGAATCTATTTTCAAATTCAGGATTTTATTCTTGAAATCCCGTATACTTGATGCTACATCATGGAGCCTTAGGTGTACCATGAGACTGAACTTCAGTGTACTTTGGAATTATCTGGATGGAAAGGGACATGCAGATTCCCAGTTTGCCACCTCCACAGAGTCTCTTCATTATGTCTGGGGTGGGGCTCAGGCACCTCATTTGATAAACACCCTGTCTGTTGTAGATAATGCTGAAACTTTGAGCAACACTGCTCCAACTAAACCAACCTAACGCTTAATATGCTTCACTCAGAGCAAAGAAGATACTGTTAAGAAAGCATTTTGGAATTCCCAAAGTGCTGTGCAAGTGCTGTTAAGCTCTGCCTCTACAAAATGGAACACATTTTTGCTGCATTATTTCCTTTTAGTGAATAGCTTATTTATTAGAGATGCTCACTCGATCATTTTCCTCAGAGCCAAGTTTCAAATAGGAGTGTAGTTGCATATATATACACGTTGCCTATTTTGAGTGCTTTTCTGTGGTAATGATATAGTTCCCACTAGCTTATACTTTGTGCTTAAGAGAAAGCAACGAGCCACGTCTACATTTTACAGGTGGGGAAATGGAACCAAGTGCCTTTGATTAAGAGAGAGACAGAAAGTGAAAGCTAGAGCCGGAGTTAGGTTCAGTGCTAGATAATTGCCTTCTTCATTAAGTTTAAAAAGAACGGTAGGGCCTCCCTGGTGGCGCAGTGGTTGAGAGTCCGCCTGCCGATGCAGGGGATACGGGTTCGTGCCCCGGTCTGGGAGGATCCCATATGCCGCGGAGCGGCTGGGCCCGTGAGCCATGGCCGCTGAGCCTGCGTGTCCGGAGCCTGTGCTCCGCAACGGGAGAGGCCACAACAGTGAGAGGCCCGCGTACCGCAAAAAAAAAAAAAAAAAAAAAAAAAAAGAACGGTAAACAATAGTTGCTTTTCTTCAGTAGAAAAGTCATGTGCACTTGGAAAAGGACTTTGTGTATATGCATAAAGTAAAATAATACCATACATGTTCATACATTATTTTCACGTGTGTTACATGCTATTGGCCTTTTCTTGATAAGAGTGTGATGATGTGACATGCCTCTGGATTGGCTGTGTGTCCAGGAGGCTCTGAGGTGCTGAAGCTGTGATCCCATCCCTCGGGAGGAGTGAGAGCTCGTATCCGGGTGGAGAGGAGAGCGCTCAGCCCTCCCGCACGGGCACAGCCCACTGCTGGGCAGTCATGCTTTGCTCTGCAGTTGACATTTTGTCGTGCCTGTGACTTGGCTCTTTCCACTGTGCAGCTGCGTAAAGGAGATGGAAGCAACAGAAATGAAGGGATGGATGCTGAAAATTCTTATTTCCTGACATCAGTAGGATTATGTATAGCGATATATACGTTATCTGCACTTGGGAAATAAAACAGAAAAGTTAAGTCTTTGCTACCTCACCTACCACTTAGTGTAAAAATTCTCCCTTGTGGAGTTTTCTTTCAGGCTGGCTGCTTAGCTTCTTGTCCTCCTTCCACAAATATTAATTGAGTACCTGTTATGTGCCAGGCTGGTGTCTTGTTCTGTAATACGAGAACAGTATGGAGGTGACCTCTGAGTAAAATTGTAGAGTATATCACAGACTTACGGAAGCACATATTTGTCTCTTTACCTCTCTAAGGATTTACTTGAGTTGAGGTACTTTCTTCAATTTTTAAATTGATTTGAAATGAACCTGACGAGAATTGAGTTTAAATTTCTTTAACACAGAGAGACCATCCGTGTGTATCTGCTTAAAGAGATACATTTCTTAAAGATATGTGAAATGCTTGTAAACCAGGTTGACTGATCCAGCATTAAAGTTCTGTGTGAATTATCTCCAAAACGTGCCCCCCGTTCAGGCATCGCTCCTAATGCGGTGCAAGCCTGGGTCACTGGGCCTTCCCAGCCCCCGGCTGGTCCCCTGCTGCTGCTTCTCCCTACGCTTCTCCTGGAGAGGAACCACACATCGCCCCCTTGCTCATCATCCTCTGCTGGCTTTCATTAACCTCAGAATAATCTCGAAACTCTGCACTATGGTCTGTAGTGTCTGCATGACCTGGTCTTCCTTTGTCTCTAAGGCCCCACCAGTATTTTCCTCCTTTGCTCCTAAAACCCCTTCTGTAGGGGTAGCGTATTGTCATCTTTCTCCCTCTGCTAGGGGGTAAGCTCCTGGAACAGTGCCTGACACACAGTAGGCCTGCTTATTGAATTTCTGCCATTAAAAAGAATCCTATGGTGAATCTTCTCGTAAAATAATAATCACTCCTAGCGATTCTTTTTTAGGTTCTTAATTTGCATTTACATACTTAAAGCATATCTGCCTGGAAATAAGGCACTTAGAGAACTGAAACATTTTGGGATATGACAGAACTGAAATAGTTGAACTGTCTTAAATACAGAATAGAACAGGGGTTGGCAAACTTTTTTTTGTAAAGGACCAAAGAATAAGCAAGTATTTTAGGCTTTCTAGACCATGTGTTGTCTGCCAGAGCTATTCAGCTCTGCCGTTGTAGCAAGAAGGTAACCACAGACAGTACTTAAATAAATCAGCATGGCTCTGTTCCAGTAAAATGTTATAAACACTGAAATTTGAAATTCATGTAATTTCTACGTTAACACGAAATACTATTTTTTGACTTTTTCTCCCAACCATTTAAAAATGTAAAAATATGCTTAGCTCACAGGCCCTACAAAAATAGGTGGTGGGTTGGATTTGATCCACGGGCTCTAATTTGCTAACCCCTGATATAGGACAGCAATTATTTTCCTCTGAGTGAGAAGTTACTTTAGAATTTAACCAGGTAGTTTCAACAAGGTAGTTCTAAATAAGTTAAACAGCCATTGGATCTTCTGTTTAAAAGGTGAGAGGAGCATAAGCTAGCAGGACGTGAACAGGGTTAAAGCTGGAATGAAAAGGCATAATTTTGTGAGAGAAGATTGCCTGGCCGATTGCCTCTCTTACCATAATTATAGAACCTGATGCAGGTTATGTTTGTTTGTTTTTTAACTCCCTGAAATTGATGTTTTTTTCCCTTTTAGGTACACAACAAAACATTTGAATGATGAGACTACCTCCAAGCAGATTAAATCCATGCTGCAATAACAGTTCTGGAATAAGCACCTGCTGTAGACAGAAGACAGTATTCTGCAGTGACTGAGAATGCACAGTTTTTAGTGATTGCAATTACTATCTCATTTACTCTTGCTTTTTATTTCTTTCCTCTGTTCCTCTCCCTCTTTTTTAATCATATTCTTGTTCTTAAGACTTCTTTTCTGTGCCAAAATCAGTAAAGTTATACTCTGAAGGGACGTTGTCCTTTCAAACAGGCCATCTAAGGCAGCTAATTATGCATTGCATTGGGGTCTCTACTGAGAAAAATTCTGTGACTTGAACTAAATATTTTTAAATGTGGATTTTTTTTGAAAACTAATATTTAATATTGCTTCTCCTGCATGGCAAAACTGCCTATTCTGCTATTTAAAAACCCTCAATGACTTTATTTTCTACTGCCGCTTTTTTCATGTGCAGCCAAAATGAAAATGTTTAAATTAACTGTGTTGTACAAATGGTACCCAACACAAACTTTTTTTAAATTAGTAAGACTTTTGTTTAAAGTTTTAAGTTTGCATTTTGACTTTTTTTTGTAAGGATGTATGTTGTGTGTTTAACCTTTATTAACTAATGTTAAAAACTGTGATGTGTGCGTAGAATATTACGTATGCATGTTCATGTTTAAAGAATGGCTGTTGATAAAATAAAAATCAGCTTTCATTTTTCTAAGTGTGGCTTGGTTTACTGGTGTTTTGTTTTTAGGCTTCTAGAGCTTTCCCCATGTATATTTTTATGGAATGTATATACACATTACATATTTTTCCTTTTAGGGGAGGGCTGGGTCTTTTTCTTTTTTATCATTTTAATTGCTTTTAAAATCTTGCGAAGTGCAGTAAGACTAGTGATCTTGTCATACTTGACTTGTATCCTTGATTTACTCTTGTATGGATGTAGTAACAAGGAAAACTACACTCTTGCTTGATAGGCATTTTCCAGGAGGGAGAAGATAGCAACTTGAAACAGTGTGGAGGAAGAACAGTCCTTATTACTGGGAGGAGAGTGAGTATACGAGGGACTTCCTAGGAGAAACTGAAGGCCACAATATCACTAGTGGTAGGAAACTCGCATGCTTATTACTTTAAGATCATAAAACCGTAATCATGAAATCTAAGTGTCCTGATTGGGAGAAGCTGCTTAAAGGTTGTCTAATCCACCCATGCTAGTTTAACAGTTAACTATGGGAGAAAATCCCAGAGGATTCCATCCAAACCTTCTGGCTTAGTAGTGTCAGGTCACCATGGCCACAGCCCTTCATGATGGAATCCCTATTGACCTCTCTGGCCTTGGTCTCACTCCCTCGCACCCACACCCTGCTCCCAGCCAGGCTCAACTGTGTGCTGCTCAGATTGTTCCACGCAGTGTCACGCTGCCGTAACTCGGGTCCGGCTGGTGGTCCCTGAGCCTGTCATTCACTTCCGCGTGTCCGTCTGATGAAGAGCAGCTCTCATTTTTCAAGGACCAGCTTGTGTCACTTTGACGAAGCCTTTGGGATATACGTGAGCCACCTCCTTCTAGGTACCTTCTAATAATAGGGTTGTAATGGGTTAAATAGTGCCCCGTCTCCCAAAGATACGTGCACCTGGAACCTGGAGATGCCACCTCATTGGGAAAAGGGTATTTGCAGCTGAAATTAAGGATCTGGAGATACGGCCGTCCTGGATTACATGGGGCCCTAAACTCTATAAGAGAAAAGAAGGGGAAACGGACACAGAGCAGAAGGCTGTGTGAAGATGGAGGCGGGGTTGGAGCAGTGTGTCTGCTAGCCGAGGAGCCCAGAGTCGCCGGCAGCACCAGAAGCTGGAGGAGAGGCCTGGACCGTTCTCCCTGAGACCCTCCGGAGGGAACCAACCCTGCTCACACCCTGGTTTCAGACTTACGGCTTCCGGGACTCAGAATAAGCTTGTTTTATGCCACCCAGTTGGGGGTGACTTGTTACAGCAGCCCTAAGACTAATACAAAGTATCTCATCCAACACTGCTGATATTTCGCCGGACCTCTTTCCTGATACTCTGAGAACTTGAGAAAAGAGCCATGTCTGAGGTCCCTTCAGTGTCCCAAGGATCTTGCCCTCTGCCCGAATCTAAGTAGGTGCCAAGTGTGCATGCTTGAACGGAGTGAATGAACGGAAATTAAGAATAAGGTTGCAGCTGAAATAGATAAAGTAATACAGCTGCGGCCTTCGCAGTTAACATAGTTTGAGATGTGCACGTTGGAGAGTAAGTGGAAAGATCTCTCAACCTCTGACCAGGTCTCCGCAAACTCGTCGGTGAGCCAATCCTCCTGCCACCTGTTTCTCTACAGCCTATGAACTAAGAGTAGTTTTTACATTTTTAAAAGGTTGACGAAAGTCTAAAAAAATATTTTGTGGCAAGTGTAAAATATGTGAAATTCAAATTCGAGTGCCTGTAAATAAAATTTTATCAGAACACAGCCTCACTCATTTGTTTACATGTTATTTTTGGCTACTTTTGCACTACAACAGCAGAATGGAGTTCTTGTGACAGAGGCCATATGGCCCTCAGAGGCTAAAATATTTACTGTCTGGCCCTTTACAGAAAGTTTACTCATCTCTCATCTAGTTACAAGAGCAGGTTTCTTTGAGAACCTAGTGTGCCGGAAGCACTGTGCTGCAGAGTGATACAAGGAGAGCCATCTCTGCTGCCAGCAAGTGGGTTTAACTTGGTCTAATATTTGCCGTTCGGATAGAACAAAAAGGCATCTTCTCACCTGCCGAGTCTGATCCCTATTCATGTCTATCCTCAGAATGAAGGATTATGGGGCCGACCATGGGTTCATCAGGGAAGAGGACCAGGATTAATTAGCAGGATCTGCCCTGTGTACTGGAGGGAGGTGTGACTCCGTTCTGTGCAGGTAAATTTTCTGTCACCCTAGGGCAGCCTCCTCTTACCCCCTCTTACCTCTAAAACACAGCCCGGTCGGTATCTCTCTACTCATCCTTTGCCCCAGTCCCCATGTCTCTTCCTTCACAGTGTAAAGTATCCGTTGCATCATGTCTTCCACCAACGATACCCATGATGATCTGTTATCTGCCCTGTTTCTGCAGCCCTCTGCCTAGATGAGTAGAACTCTTCAGTTGGCTGTTTTCTCACTTTAGAGATTTGGATTAAGAAGCCCTCTGGACTATTTTAAGACTGCTCCAAGTATTTTAGACTTGTCATAAGGATAATTAGCATTTGTGCTCAAACCCAGGTCTTTTGAGGTGAAATGCCATACTGGTTCCATTTGAGATTGCAGGAATTGCCAGTTCATAAATTCTTATAATCCCTTACAGAGCATGTTTCGCCATCTTTACGTGGTGATCCCAGAAGATGTAATGGAAAGATGTGAGATAAAAACTCAGGAAACTGTCTGGCCTGCAGAATTGGGTTTTGGCCTAGATGGGAGAGGGGTTGGGGCAGAAGCTGACCGAGAAGCATTCATACAAGTCGTGGTGAGACTTGGAGCTCAAGGAGCCCCGCTTTGGGCCCAGGTCCCACACGGTGTCCGTGTGGTGCTAGAACTGAGTGGCAGCGTGGGATGGGGCCAGGGGGCAGTTCTCGAGGTGGGCAGTCCCCCTCAGGCCGGGTGGAGGGTCCTGTCTGCATGGCGCCTCCTTGACCGGCCCACAGCCTCTGCAGGAGAGCGGGTCAGGTTTGCTCCTGAGGATACGTGAGGCACCTGCAGCGTCCCCCAGCAACGACTGAGGGAGGCTTGCGGAGGGAGGTGATACCACTTTGAAGTTGTGCAGGTGGGAGCTCAGAGCCACCAGGATTTGAATATTAATGCTAATACAACTACATTTATATGCACAGCTGTCATTAAATAATATTTGATTGAAAAAAAAAAACTCAGGAAACGCAAGCCGTATCACTTCTTTGGAACTCTCTTTTCCTAATCAGTAAAATGAGAATTGAGACAATATCTCTAACGTTTGATTCTGTTTCCTATACTATGTGTTTTGTCTGTACTGTCTGCAAAAGGCAGCATTGGTGTAAACAGTTAAATTAAAACGCAGACTTCAGAGTTGGTGGAGTTGAGTTTAACTCTGTGTGCCTTTGGATGAGTCTCATGTGTCCTCATTTATAAAACAGAATACTTGAAATGCTGAGCCCCCCACCGTGGCCCTGAGGGCTGTGCTCGATGATGCTTGTACTGTCCAGTGCACATCAGGAGTGCTGAGCACCAGTCTTGTTATGACCGTCGTGACGTTTGTATTGTAACCTGTTTCAGGTGTCTTGTCCATTAACATGTATGGTTTTCCACAGATCCTAGAATTGTCCACAGCACCAGTTCTAACTGCTTTCTTCAGTCTGTGAGGGTGTTAGGGCAAGCTGCCTAATTTTCATCATCCTTTAGAGATCCTGTAACTGATTAATAAAAACTTACTGTGAGGAAGCACTGGTTTCTGAGTGGGCAGGCAATTAACTGTGTATCTGAAACCAAAACTAGTACCATAATTGTTTTAAACGTTGAGCTCCAGTATGGTGATAACTGCAGCCGTGTTCACATCATTATGTCGGTAAATAGTAAGTACCTGTCCAGAGCCCACCTAGACAGTGTCCTAGGACTGAAGATGGGTGCCGGGTGGGGACATCATGGAGGAGAGCAGCGGATTTCTGGGTGTATAAAGAGGGCGCTCGGGTGAAGGAAGCCACGTGAGCAACAGCAAATGTTGGTATATAGCCTCCCAGTAGTATGTGGTCTGAATATTGACACAAAACACCAGGATCTTTCAAGAACTGTTTTTGGAAAATTTTCTGAATCTGTGGTTGTAGTAGAAGCAGTGCGCCTTCAGTAAGTGGGATAGACCTGGGTTCAAATTTTATGTCACCAGTGTTTATTCTTCCTATCCCCTTACCCAAGTGCAATTTGTTCCATATACTATTCCATACTTTGCTTTATTCACTTAGTGAGGATCGTAGATTGTCCCATGTTTTTACCTAGACAGCATCCTCATCCTCTGTGAATGCTGTGTGGTACTGCATTACATGCCTGTACCCTAACTCGCTAAGCCAGTCCCTATCTGAGGGACTCCGTTTATTTCCCAGCTACTGTCACTGTAAACAGTGATGTGAGGACAGACCTTGTACATACATCGTGCATGTACACAAATATCACGTCTCCTTCACTCCGCATCAGGTAACCCCGGCCACGCCAATCTTGCTATTCCTCAAATGCAGTGAGGGCGCTGCACTGTCCAGGCCCTTGGCAGTGGCTGGTCCCCCTGTGGGGTGGCAGATGGGTCATACCCTGCGTCTCTGATCAGGTGTCATCCTCCCAATGAGGCCTGCCTTCCCCCTCTCCTGTTTGTAACGGCATCTGTTGGTCTGGTGGGGGAGTGGTCCTCCAGGGAGCACTCAGCAGCGAGAGGCTGGGAGGAGGGGCAGGGGCACGGAGGGTGGGCCGCAGGACAGTCCGCGTAGAGGAGCGTCTCCCCTGTACGGGTCCTGCTCCCTTTCTGCCCCTCACTCACTGGCTTTATGACTTCCCTGGGCCCCATTCTCCGCATCTGTAAAAGTCAGTCTCCGTGGTCCCACCTCTGACCTGGAATAGCTGCTAAGACAACAGTGGCTTCCAGGCTGTGCCCCAGGTGCTTGGGGGAGGTCCTGAGAAGGGAGAGCTGCTCCGGGTGGTCAGAGGCAGAGGAGGCGCCTATGCACAGAGAGGCGGCTTTCTCAGACCCCCACAGCCACAGGGAAGCTCACCTATCCCAGCTCTGCTGCTGGCCCCAAGCTCACAGCTCCTGGAGCCCCTGACTTAGCTGCTGAAGGATTTCAGACAAGGATCATCCTGTGAGCGCCGATGAGTGGGCTCTCTAGGGGTCCTATAAAGGGAGGAAACCACTGTACGTAAGTATGCTGTTCAAGGGGCACAAACACAGGGAGATACCGTTACCCCCGTTTTATAGATGAGGAAACATTCAGAGAGGTTAAGAAACTTGCCTAAGGTCACACAGCTACCACTAGAGCCCCTGCTCAGTCTAAATCTACTGGCTTCAGGGCCCTTGCTCTGTGTTACGTTATTTTTCTCCATCTCTGATGCTGCTGCTGCTAGAACTCTCACTTTCTAGAACGCGTTTGGTTTAATTAGATTGTTGGTTCAAATTGTGACTACCTCTAATTTCAGGCAGAAGCTAGTTTTCAAGACAGTTGAACTTAAAAATGTATGTGTTATGGAACAACATTTATTATTATGTTCACCAGACCACAAGAGAGAAGCCTTTCATTGCCACTGGATGTCCATTCCCACCGCTACAAAAGGAGAGATTCTTGCTGGGAGAGAAGATGGGCCGGTTTGTGTAATGAAGTTCAGAGAGGGGAGGGTGCGTGTGGAGCAAGAGGGGGATGGGAGGGGTTGAGGAGAAGTCAGGCGGGCGGAGGGGCGGTCAGAGGGGCTGGGGCAGCTGCAGGAGGTGAGGCGCTGGGAAGGGAAAGAGGGTTTTCATGCAGACCATGTATATGGACTCATTTAATGCCCTTTAAGACATGTGAGTTGAACATTAATCCCTTTTAAATTACTTGTGGCTCATTAACTTATTAAAACATGGGCCTCTCTGAGCCCATAAGAGCAACAGGCAGAAAGAAAGACTTGATTAACGTGACGGACTGGACAACGGGCAATGAAGGGTGGAAAGCACCGATGTTCTTGCTCTCCCCACAAGGAGGAGCCCGTGTCCACACCCTCCAGACGGAGCTGAAGATGCTTACATTTGGTGAGTGTGACGTTGGTGCATTATCTCCAGAATAGAGCTTTCCAGGAGTCGGTGTAAGGTCTGCAAAGATTCCCTTGCCCAAAACCTCACTTCTCATGTTACAGACAATGTTTGATGGCATACACATATTACATTTTTAAAAAGCAAGTTTATGAAATTATACATACGTTACCAAATTTTTCTGCAAGATAATTTATATGAATGCATGGAAAAAAATACTGAAAGGATAAACATCAGGATGTCAATACTGGTTATTTCCGGAGAATGGAATTAAGGAAATTAAAATGTTTTTCATACCTTTCTGAAACTTTATTTATTTATTTTTTTACAATGACCATGGTTTTGATTGTTAGACAAGTTTTATCAGGAGAAGAGAATATATAAAGTGATCCTGCTGAGAGGGGGCAAAACCACGTGATCTGTCTGCCTCTGAGCGTTGTCTTACTGAGGTCTGTTTCTGTCTGGTGTGCTCTGCTAGGAAGAGCACGGAGCTGGGAGTCGGGAGAGCTGCTTCTGGCCTATGGTGCGTGCTCAGGCTCTTCCCCTGCTCCCTGTGCACGCCCTTACACACGCGTGTGTGTGCCCACACCCCCCACTGCTCACACAAAGATGCACAGCCCTTGGCCTGCACCCCAGTCTGTAGTGGGATCCCTGAACGGTGCAGCTGGGTGACAACTGTGCAGTTTGATCCGTCACTCTCATTTTACAAATGGGAAAACTGAGACTGAAGGAGAGCTGCAGGGAGCTGAAATTAAGGGGAGGTTGTCCAAGTCCTTTGTTAAGCTGGAGAAAGGTCTGGCAGCTTCTTCCCGACAGTGATACTATTATTAATAATAACGACGTCACGCAATAATAGCTGACAGCCAGGCACTGTTCTGAGCGCTTTATGCACAACTTTTAAAACCTTCGCTACAATCCCGTGAGCTAGGAATTCTTATCACCCCACTTTACGGGGGTAATTTTACAGGAGGAGGAAGCACAGAGAAGGCCGGACGTGCCCAGAGCTACCCAGCTGTCGGTGGTGGAGCAGTGAATGGAGGCCAGGCTGTTCTGGAACCAGCCTCTACTGCCTCTCCGGGAAGAATCCTGATCCAAGGTAGGACCCTAGCCTAACTGGTGCCCCCCGCCCCAGATGTGGACAGGCAACTAAAGTCTGGGGGCCATCCTGTGAAGGAGAGAAGAGGGTGTGTGAGCCAGTCCCGGGGAGCCCCCCAGTCACCTGTGCCTGCCGGAGGGGCAGCTGCATCTCGGCTCCGCACAGAGGCTCCAGGCCAACAGCTTCCTGGAGTCGGGGTGGCTGGAACCCTGCGGGAGGATGTGGCACCCTTCTCAGGCATCAGCCTGGAGGGCTGCAGGGCCGGGGGCGGCCAGCAGCTGCAGCCCTGCGAGGGACACGTAGAGTGCAGACAGCTGTGGCACCATGCCAGGGTCCCAGGTGAGTTAGCGGCCGGGGCCCTGCGGCTCCAGCTCACAGCCCTCCACCAGGCTCCGGGTGAGGGCCACATCCTCCCTCTGCAGGGACGAGAGCACTTCCGGTGGGAGGGAGAAGGTTGTTTCCTCCAGCTGGTTGAAGTTTGGCTCTAAGATGCTCGCCATCTGCAAGGAATCAGCCAGAGTGAACAGATAGGTCTCCCAAGGCCGGGAGCGGTGGAACACCCCCTCCGCTGAGGGTGGGAGCCTGGGGCCTCTGTTCCCCCGCCCTCCCGACAGCGAAGCCTCGGCCCTGGGGCCTTGCTCCCAGCAGAACTGTGGTTCCAAGTAACGCGCCCCCCAAATGCTCTTCCCTGCGCTGCCTGCAGTCAGCGGTTTCCAACACTCCCAGTGCCTCCCAGCCTTTGCATACGCTGTTCTGCCTGGACGGCCAGCCCCCATCCTTCATCTGTTAATCCACGAACTGCATGGAGGGGCCCCCGCTCTGGGAAACACCCCTGAGCTCCCACCGCCACCTGCACAAGCTAAATCAGGCGCTGTCTGTAATCAGCTGTTGGAGGATCCCCTTGAGCAGCCTGTGAGGGACAGGGCTGCCTCTTCCACCCGTGTTCTCAGGCCCTAGCAGACGGCCGGGAACAAGGGAGGAGCCCAACGTCATCCGTGAATAAACCCGCGTATTTCATCATCGCGAATAAACCCGGGTGTAGCCCGCCCAGCAGAGGCTGCTCAGGTCTGGGTACACAGAGGGTAGAGCCCAGCGCACGCTCTGCAGGTCTGTTTCCCCGGATGTCCTCCCCACATCCCCTCCCCAGGTTCTCACCAGCTCCAGCCGCTGAGGCAGGACCCCTCTCTCCAGGCACTGGGCCAGCAGGCAGTGCTGGGTGTCACTCAGCACTGTGGAGAGACAGGGTGGGGGGGTGAGGGCCACCAAGGGTCTGTGGCACCTGTGACTCTCCTCGTAGGCCTGGCAGCCCCAGCAGGAAGGGCTGGGATACAGGAGCCCTGAGCTGGGGAGAAGCCCCACCAGGTATCTCTGGGGCCATCCTTCCCCAGAAGATTCCAGAAGGTGGGAACTGTGCCGGCCTTGGAAGTGCTGCGTGGTCTTCAGTAAGACTACTCCCGTCCCCCTCAGCCTTCCTAAAACACAATCCGTTAAGGGTGGATGGTGGGCTTCACTTACAAAAGGCGTTCGTGTGTATTAGCTCATCTTCCGGCCCGGTGGCTTTGCAAGGTGGTTATTAAGCAGGACACGGTGAGGCCTGCCCAGGGCTGAACCAGGACGAGGACCAGGCCAGCCTGATCCCCAGCGTGAGGCTCCAGCCACGAACAGCATCTTTCCCCAGGCTCTCTTCTTCCCGACCCCAGCCCATGGGAGTCCTCTTACCTACTAGTGCTCCAAGAATGCAGAGGATGGCCCTGCCTTTCGAGGGTGACAGGCTGCCTGAGGGGTCCCGGAGGACGCTTAGGATGAGGCCCCCAGGGCCACCCAGCTGTCCCAGCACCCCAGTGTCCAGGGCCTGTTCCAGCTGCAGGAGAGCGGCGAGGAAGAGCAGGGAGAGGCAGCTGTGGGTCCCCCTCTGTCCACGTACTCTACCACCCAAGCTCCCGTCCCCATGCTCTGGGTCCCCAGCCCTTCATGATGCCAGTGAGGCTGGGACGAGCCTGGGTTCATTGCCAACAACGCGGAACCAAGGTCCCTCCTTGGGCTTCAGGGAACAAACGCTCAGGGAGATTCTGATCCGACAGCTGGTACGGGGCAGCACCCAGTCACCCCAGGGCCTTCTGAGGTTGTGTGCTACCAAGACCCATAGCATGTCCCGTTCCTGCCTCGCATCCTCCTAGCCCATCCCTCTCTGTCCTGGATGCCAGCCCCCAGCCTGGGTCTGGCCGTTGAGCCCCTTACGGTGTCCTCGAGCTCCTGCAGTGCCCAAGGGTCCTGGAGCAGCTCTTGGAGGGTGCCCAGCAGTGGGTCCCGCAGCTCTGGGGGCAGCGTGGCCAGGTCCTGCAACTGGGCCCTAGCCTGCCTCTGCGGGCCCCGGAAGTCAGGCTCCTCACCTGGGGCCCGGCCAATGGCCGTGCCTGCGGGGCGAGGCATCGGCACCTGCTGGAGCCTTTCCCCAGGCTCCCTGCCCTGCTCCAGTCAGGCCCTGGTGTCCTGAACCTGACCAGGAGGTCCTGGGGTCACAGACCTGGCCCGGGGAAGCTCCCGTGTCAGGCAGAGCACACCTTTATGGGCTCACCTCTCCCTTCCTCCCTCCTTCCTTCCCCACCCACTTCCTTCTGTGAGCATTTTCTGAGCACCTACTACACAGCAGGTACCACCCACAGGGCTTATCCTCGCCTCTCCCCTTCTCACCCACCTCACTCTCCCTCTCTCCTTCTTCCCCTCCTCACCCACCCTGCCCAGGGCTGACGCTTCAGCTCGAAGAAAGGCCACTTCTGCGCCCAAGGGCCTGCTGTGTGTCTGCTCCTGAGACCCCCAGGCTGAGCCCCACCTCCGGCCAGCTGCCCCACTGGGATGGCTTAGACAAGGCTTCTCAGGCTCTAAGCACCACGGCACAGGTGGGTGGGTCAGGCGCCCCTGCCTTCCCACTCCTGTCTTGTTAACAGTACGAACTGCCTCTCGAGAGCCAACCTTCCAGGTACCCAACGCTGTCCAGACACCATCACTGATCCTCCCGACCTGGTAAGAAAAGTCCCAGCCTCCCCGCTGTGCGGGTGTGGAGACCAAGACTGGAGCTGGAGCCTGGAGCCAGCCTGTGCCTCCTACACTCAGCATCCTTCTCCCCACAGCTGGGGTGCCTGCGGTGTGGCTCCAGGCCAGGCACGCCCGGGGGCTCTGTGTGCCCGGGAGGAGGGTGTCAGCTTTCTCACCCACGTGGATCTTTTTTCGGAGCTGCCCTGCAGTACCCCCACTCTGCCGCCTGCCAGCCCCACCTGAAGGTACCTGGGATGGGGGAGCCGGGCTCCAGTGCATCCACGAGGGAGAAGTCCGTGGGGATGAGGGGGGCGTCCCAAGGCCACAGGTGGCGTCTGTGCTTCTTCCTCACCAGGCAGAAGGGGCGCAGGCGCAGGGCACTGGCCAGGCTGTCCACGGGCACCAGCTCACCTTTCCTGCCCAGCTCTCTGACCAAGCTCTTGGGGCCCCTCGAGAACAGGGATGACATGTTCCTTGAGGGCTAAGAAGGGCAGAGCGGGTGTCATCCAGGGCTGTGGATGCGGGGGCCTTGGTGAAGGCTGCCAGCCGGCTAAGCTTCTAACAGAGTGAGGAGTGGGGTGCCCTGGGAAGACTGCTCCCCATGCCCACAGCTGGGTGCTAAAGTCAGCCTGTAGGTGGAAATCTCACAGGTGGTCAAACCCCCCAGAAACATCCCTTCAGTCACCCCCCCACACCTACCTGCGTGGGACCCCAAGAAACTCAAGGACCAGGGACTCCCCAGTTTTGGAACAGCTGTTCCCTTGGGAATGTTACTCTGTGCCTTGGTTTCCTCATCTGTTAAGTGGAACTTTATGCATATTTACATAAAATATTTATAGATTATTATTACCTATAGTAATACCTCCTCTGTGGGATTGTGACCAGGACCAACGAGCTGTTTGTAAAGAACCTAGAACAGCGCTGGCACAGGTTAATAAGCTGTTACCCTCTGCGGTCTGGCCCCGCCTCCTTTTCCCAGGTAGCGGGGCCCAGGCACGGTCCAAAGATGGGGAGAAGAGATTCGGGTGGAACAGGAAGGGAACAGGTAGTCCTCTCTTCTCCCAGCCCACATCGTTGGGTTTCTGGGTAGATGCATCTAGGACAATCCTCTAACTACCCCTCGCTCCCCCGGACTCCAGTAGCGTTTTGTCCGTAGTCTTTGATAGCACTTGACCTTGCAGTGGGCACCTTACCTCGGAGGGCACTGGGAGCCACAGAGGGCTCGTGAGCAGGGCAGCGGCACTGCACACCAGTGCGTGTGTTTTAGGACGAGAGCTTGGGCAGCCGGGAGCACAGCCGAGTGGAAAGGGAAGACTTGAAGAGCTTATATCCAGAGGGTGCGACCATGGGCTCCAGCCCGAGGGGACAGACTTGTCCCCTGCCAGGGCGAAGGGAGGTGGAGGGAAGTGAGGGGCTGACTTCTGCATTAGGCATGGTGCCCAGGGCCCACAAAAATGTTTTAATTTATTTAAAATCAGAAGAAAGAAAAACTTTTAGCTCTAAGAGAATGTCATAATACTTACTATTAGAATAGTCATCTGTATACCAATACACTTAAGGCCAAAGAGAACTTTAACGTATGGTTGGGAGTGGGCCAGTACAGTCTTAAATGGTAATTTTAATGTTTTTACGGAGGAAGGTGACCACGTGGCCGGGGTGCGGGAAGCAGCCGGAGGCAAAGGAGCGGCCCGCAGACGTTCCTGTATTGGGCCTGCAGGGGGCGCCGGAGGCACGTCGCACGAGCGCGGGGAGGAGTCGCTGTCGGGCCCTCCAGGAGACGGTGAGGAATTCAAGGTGGGGCCGTGGAGAGGACCCTGGGGGGACAGCCTGGGACACGCGCCACCCCTATCGGGGGTTCAGCCTCATGGAGAGACAGAGAGAGACGCTCTCCAAAGGAGAGGGGTCCCGAGAAGGGAGGGAAGCTCGGGGAGAGGGCGGGGGGAGCCGGGGCTGACCTCCCCCGCGGGGCCGCTGTGGGGCGCCCTCGCGCTGAACCCCGCCGCGCCCCCAGGACCCCGGTCCGGCCTCCCACCCGCCGCCCCACCCAGTCCCTACCTGAGGCTCCGGGCCGGCTGTCCCCGCGAGCCGTGGCGTGGCGGCCATGCCAGTCTTGGACCGCAGGCCGCGCCCCACGCAGAAACTCTCTAGGACCCCTGCCTAGGCCACGGGGTTTCCAGCCCCGCCCCCGCCCGCGGTCGTGGCCCCTGGGAGACGGGGTCTCCCACCCCTCCCTCTGACCCTGACCCTGACCTTGACCCTGACCCGTGGAGGTGATTCTCCAGCTTTCAACAAGGGCGTTTAGACGTACGCTAATATTTATGCACTGTTTTTCTTTCTTTAATCAAAGTTATACATTCACGTGGTTTAAAGAATCAAATTGTGCCCAAGTTCTTTTTTTTAAGCCTCAGACTCTCCCATTCCCCGTCAGCCCCATCTCCTCCGTGGCTTCTCGCCAGAGGCATCACTTTGAAGTCTTTTTGTTGCCTGTCTTGGTAGCTGCCTCTGTTCTCTCTCTTTCTTAAAGGACTGTGTTGACACCATGCAATCCACACATTGGAAATGTACACTTCTGTGGCTTTTTAGTATATTCACAGCATTGTGGAACCTCCACTGCAGTCAATCCCAGAACATTTTTATCACCCCAGCCACTGATGGACTTTATGGATTTGCCTATTCTAGATATTTCATATAAATGAATACAAGGGGGCGGGAGGGGAGGGAAGTGAGGGGCTGACTTCTCCATTAGGGCACGGTGGCCAGGGCCCACAAAATGTATTACGATAATACAAGATGTGGCCTTTTGTATCTGTCATCGATTAAATAAGAAGCTTGCTGAGTTGTAGACATTATCCATGGACTTACACCAGGGAAGATGAGGATTTAGGGCCCCCTCTTCCTCTGCACCACACACAAGTCCCATCCCTCATCCTCTCAGTAGAGTTACAATTCTCTTTGTTCTTTAATATTATTGTGACTCTGTAAACTCTACTCAGCTATTAGTAAACTAATTATTTTTCCTTTCCTGTAGGATTTTGATAGTTTCTCATCGTCGTTTTTTTCTTTACTTTTTTTTTCTATTTTCTGTGTATTTATATCTAATTAAATCCAAACTCTGCCACATGATTAAATCTCTTCCTATTATGTTCAGATTCAAGGTTTTTTTTTTTTTTTTTTTTAAATCAATTTCATCTTCCTGGAGAAATCTCTCCAGGAGCCTTCCTATCTGTTCAGGTCAGGGCTTTTTGCCCTCTGGCCTGGCACTGAGTGTCATCCTGGGAATCCCCCTGTCTCTCTTCCACACTAAATCTCCTTTCTCAGTAGCCAGCGTCTTCTTCCTCACGTTTCTCTCTTTCACTTTGGTGTATCACGTCCTCTTACATCTTTCTGGAAAAGGGAACATGAGCAGTCATTGTTTTAAAAAACTTTGTTTGAAAATGCCCGTATTCTACCTTCAAACATGGTATAGGCTTCGAGACTGGAAATAATTTTCCATCAAAATTTAGGAAGACATTGCTCCATTGCCTCTAGTTTGCTGTGTGGTTGTATTTTAAAGTCATTCTCATATAAGATCTTTTTTAAATAACCTGTTTCTCTCCCTGGATTTTCACTTCGTCCCACATGTTCTGAAATTTCCTCAGAATGTTTTGGTATGGGCTCATTTTCATGTATTTGTGTTAGGCACAAATATCAGTAGGTCTTTTTTCTTTTTTTTTTCATATTTATTTATTTATTCGGCTGCGCTGGGCCTTAGGTGCGGCACGCAGGATCTTCGTTGCCACGTGCGGGATCTTCATTGCAGCATCTTTAGTTGTGGCACGTGGGATCTAGTTCCCTGACCGGGGATCCAGCCGGGGTCCCCTGCGTTGGGAGCGTGGAGTCTTAACCACCAGACCACCAGGGAAGTCCCAGTAGGTTTTTCTCTTGTGCCAGGCCCCCAGGAAGAATCTTCTAGTCTCCTGCCTGCTACAGAAGCGCTGGGAGAAGGGAGTCAATTGGGAAAGACCACGCTCACAACTTCCAGCTCGGAGAGAAGGTGAGGAGAGCGGTGCAGGCTGTCTGGGGGGTGAACTGGAACTTTCTATGAAAAAAAGGGCTCTCTGGCCACTTCTGTGCCCCACTAGTGACAGGAGAGACTTCTGGAATGTAACCTTTTGTTGCCTTTTTGCTGGATGGAAAGAGAAAAGAGGAAATGTTAAGCACCCAGAGTTAATTATCACTATCATTAACAAACAAAAAAAAATCCAAGGACATTTCAACACAGGAGAGAACAGAAAACGTGAGTCAGACAAGATCTTCTGGGGGAACAGGAGGAGGCTGGAGTGCCGTGCACCATTTTACAGGCTCTTAACCCAAAGCCAGAGTTTTGTTTTGTTTTTAATATTCATTTATTTTTGGCTGCATCTGGTCCTAGTTGCGGCACACGGGATCTTCACTGAGGCATGCAGGATCTTTCGTTGCGGCACATGGGATTCTCTCTAGTTGTGGTGTGCGGGCTCCAGAGCACGTGGGCCCTGTAGTTGCGGCATGCGGGCTCTCTAGTTGTGGTGCATGGGCTTAGTTGCTCCGCAGCATGTGGGACCTTAGTTCCCCGACCAGGGATCAAACCTGCGTCCCCTGCATTGGAAGGCGGATTCTTAACCACTGGACCACCAGGGAAGTCCCGAGAGTTTTTAAAAATAAATCTTTTCCCCCTCGTCTGCTTGGCTGAGCCGTTGTGGGGAGGGGAGAAAATGGATTGGAGGTGGGCAAGTCTGGGCATGGCTTCTGGGAAGAGGGGCTACACTGACCACAAGCAAGTGTTTGGGGGAAGTAGAACTGTATTAATGAAAAGTGATAACCACGCCTGTAGCCGGCTCTCAGCGATGGAGTGTCTTACCCAGGTGCTGAATCACCTCTTCTCCCCCAGGGAAGCCAGGTGAATGCTCTCAAGGAAACTAAGACCCCTGAGCCCCCCCCCCCCACACACACACACACTGACCTCTCTGAAGACGCAGAGACGTGTTCTGTGCGGAGAGAGAGGCAAATGCCTCTGCTGAGGTGAGGGAACCCAAGCCCGGGGCGTTTAGCCAATCCATACCAACAGGACAGAGCCCAGGCCAGCCATCCAGGACTCCTCAGAGCCCAGGGAGTCCTCTCCTTTTTCATGCCATGACGGTAGCCAGTAGGAACAGGCTCCAAACAATAATTTGCAGCAGCAGAGAAACAGGTCTCAGTTCTGGTGGTGGGGAAGAAAGAAACACTTACTACCCCACCGTCTTTGTGCAGATAGAGGGTTTAGACAGAGCCACTCAGGCTGGGGACGAGCAAGATGAATAAAAAAAGAGTGACACAGCATCTGTGCAAACACTATAGGGAAAAAAGACAGTAGAAGAACCCATTCAGGTAGAAAAGTTAGGTTAAAAAAAAGCACACCGGGACTTCCCTGGTGGCGCAGTGGTTAGGGATCCGCCTGCCAATGCAGGGGACATGGGTTCGAGCCCTGGTCCGGGAAGATCCCACATGCCGTGGAGCAACTAAGTCTGTGTGCCATAACTACTGAGCCTGCGCTCTAGAGCCCGCGAGCAACAACGACTGAAGCTCGCACACCTAGAGCCCCTGTTCCGCAACAAGAGAAGCCACTGCAATGAGAAGCCTGCGCATCACAATGAAGAGCAGCCCCCCTCGCTGCAACTAGAGAAAGCCTGCATGCAGCAGTGAAGACCCAATGCAGCCAAAAATAAATAAATAAATTAAAAAAAGAGAAAAGCACACAGTATCTTAATTATTTTGTATCGAAGCAAAATCATCTCAATAAAGCAAGACCTCAAAGATGAAACAACAGAATTAAGTGAAAAGGGAGATTGCAAAGCTGAGGAAACAAATTGAATATCAGAACAACAATTTCTGAACTAATAAATTAGAAAAGCAATAGAATGATAATTGCAGTTGAGAGTTGAAATCACAGACATCAAGGAAAGACCTGCTCTGATCTCAGAGAATGCAAAGGGAAAAAGGAGAGATTAGAGCAATTAGACAAGATACAATGTATTTAGAGGACCCAAAGGACATTTGGTGACTGAAACAGAGAATTCAACAAACAGAATGTATAACATGTTTAATGATATTGAGTGAATCGTCCTTAAATGATGAAGAACCTAATCCACAGCTCAGAAGGCACAGTCAGGAAAACTCACAGGATGACTGATGGACACACAGATATAATTGTGTGTGTGGAGGGGTAATTTTTATTTTGAAACAATTCCAGACATACAAAAACATTTCAAGAATAAAAAAGAACTCCTGTTTTAAATATTTCACCACATTTCCTTGATCACATATTTATCCATCCATCACTTCACCTTATTTTCTGATACATTTCAAAGTAAGTTACAGACATCAGTACACTGTACCCAATACAATTCGGAGTGCATATTAACGAGAGTTCAATATTTGTGTACATTGCTTTGAAGTAAAATTAACACGCAGTAAAGTGCTCACATCTTTAGATGCTATTTGTTGAGTTTTGACAAATGCATAAACCTTTTACAAGATACAGAGTATCTCCGTCACCCCAGAATGTTCCCTCGAGTCTTTGTTGGTCCCTGTCCACCCAAACTGGAGAGGCAGAGAAGCATGGCCCCAGGCTCCCTGAGCACCAAGGATGCTCACAGCACAGACCGGGGTGTGGCCAGGCCTCTCTGGACCGAGCGCCCGGGGAGGGCTCAGGCCTTGGCCAGCTGCTGCAGCACTGAGAGGGACCCATACAGGGTGAACAAGGGCTTCTCGGCCTCCAGGTCTCAGGTCCCCTTGGGGCTGTCGGGAGCCACCCTCAGGCTGCACTCCTCCAGCAGGCTGAGGGTGACGGCCAACCCCTCTACCTGCAGCGGGGTGAGAAGCTTGGGGTCCAGGGTGAAGGGGATGTTCCAAGGGTACTTGAAGTTGGGCTCCAGGATGCTCTTCACCTGGAAGAAATGAGGTCAGGTGTTGCAGGTCAGCCTTTGAGATCGGGAGACAAAACCTTCTGTCCTGAGAGCCAGGGGCCTCACAGGGTCATGGAAGAGGCAAAGTCATGGAGTCAACGGGACCAGGAGTCTCGTCCTGTCCTGTCCTGTGATCAGTGTGATCTTGGATATGTCATTGGAAATTGTTGCGCTTTGGTTCTTCAGCTGCTAAATGGTGATACTAACATTGACCTTGCAGAATAGTGGTGTCTGGAATTACATGTGTATGTGTACGTGTGTGCAATGTGTGTGTATGTGCATACGTCTATGCACACATATGTACTCATGTATACATGTATGTGGAGAGAGAAAGAGCAATTTGCAAGTGGTAACTGTGTGAGAAAAGCAGAGGTGTTTCAGATCCCCTGAGCCCCCCAAACTTGTATTCCTCTTTTAGAACTGTGGGCGCTCTCTGCTGGGGTTGCCATGGAGACAGAGACCCCCCTGAGGTAGACTCACACCCACCGGGCTTGCTCCCCAGAGGGAGAGGCAGCCGGAGAATTCCCGGTGGCCACATGGGATCCTTTCTCCCCTCTCAGCAGACTCTTATGTCACCTCTCTTTCCTCAGGATCATTCTTATCCCTGGTTCCCTCACCCCCATCCCTGGAGGCTGGCCCCTGGGGATTGATTTCTTACCAGCTCCCGCTGCTGGAGCAGGACCCTCTTCTCCATGGACCAGGCCAGTAGCTCATGTTGGGTGTCACTCAGCACTGGGAACGAGGGGGCATTTGGGGAGAGAGAGTGATGAGGAGTCAGATTTTTCTTCCCTACTGTGAACTAGGAGACCCCATGAGGGGAGAACCCGAAGGCAGAGGAATAAAACCCGTTCGACTTGAAAGTCAAGTTCCCTCCTTCTGCTCTTGGGATGGTCTCCAGGATGCTACATAACACGGTCCAGGGGGTGGGATTCTAGGCTGGAGCCTGGAATCATCCACACCCATTGATAGGTTGGGTGAACTTGGGCTGGTCTTTCTAGATCCCGGGCTGGTTCTGTATCATATGGTGAATTTATCTTACTGACCTCTCCTGACCTCGGAGAGGGGTGTGATGTGAGATGAAGACCATGGTATTAGATGGGTTTTAGAGAGGTGGGTGGCATCTAACCCCGTCCTTTTTGGGTCTAGAGGCCAAATTTGTGACATTCCCATACTTCCCTCAAATCACTCTTACCCAATATGGGTTTAAGGAGGTAAATGATGTGCAGTCTTAACTTGAGCCATAGGTTTCTTGAGTCCTCTTGCATCTCACTTAGGAAGGTGCCACCAAAGCTGTCCAGATGATCCAAGGGGCCCCGATCCAACTATAGGAAACCGGTATTATTAGTAATACAACAATAATGGTAATAGCAACAGCGATGTTGTGTTGCAGTTTCGCCGGAATCTTTCGAGTCTACAAGTGATTAACCAAGGTGGGAGGGGGCGGGATCTTCACCTCCCCCCAGATTCCAAGCAGCTTCAGCATGTGGGCTGCATGCCCTGGACCTGGTCGTTGTGCCTGGACCAGCGTTTGGGACCCCCTTCTGCAGCCCTCCTTCCCCATGTATCTTGGCAGTCTATCTCCGAAACCTGCCCCTTCACCACTTTGATCAGCCTTAGGTAGAGTGGGACCCCCCCCGCCATGTCCATGAGGTCCTGCAGAGCCTCTCGGTCCTTGAGCCTGGCCAGGATATTATGGAGAGCAGCATCCTGAATGTCCTTTGGGAGCTGGGCCATTGCCTCCATTTCCCTGGAAACCTCCTTTTGTAAGTGCTTGAAATCTGTCCTCCGGCATCAACATCAACCCGAAAATGGGGACAGTTCTCTGATTAGAACATCCGTGGTGTGATAAGCCAGGCACCTCCATGTCTGTCATTTACCTACCAACCAAAAGCATCTCTGCAGATGGCACGTTTGAACTCTGGGGATGGAGCTATCATAATAGGCTAAAAAGATGGGCAATCCTAGTGCTGTGAAGGGACCCGGGGGTGGGGGGTAGAAGGCAGGGAGGAGAGAAGGAGATTCTGGAAAGAGGTCGTGGGAAGTGGAAGAAAATCACCAAGTGCTCTTTTCTGGGACACGTCTAGAACAACGTGGATTCTAGCGTTGGGCTCTAGAGATGAGACTCTTAGGTGCTCTGGGCTCAGTTTCCACATCTGTTTAGTGGGAAGGTTATGAGGATTAAATGAGTTCATGTATGTAAAATGCTTGGGGGAGTACCTGGCACACATGAACTACCCTCCTTATCATGTAATTCTGCCTGTATCGTCTATGACCGCACAAAATTAAGCAAGGAATGGAGTTGGGGGTTCTCTGCTTCTCTTAGGAGACTTCAGGTGGCCTCCAGCTGATCTGCTGAGAGGCGGAGGTCCAGTGAGGCAGACATTTCTGTTTGGTCCACGGCCGTATCCCCACTGCGCAGAATAGTGCCTGTTGCCCAATAAGTCCTCAACGAGTGTTTGTTGCGTGCATGCACGAATGAATGAATGAACGAACGGGGCTGAACAAAGCGTCCATTTGGAAGTAGAGCTCAGTCTTGTAAGTTGCATGCAAGCCACCTTTTGGGTAGTTGGCTTTGCAGTTTCCCACCCAGGAAGTCCCAGCTTTCCTCTGAATAAACACTGACCTTGGCCAGTGGGTTCCCGTATTCTTCCTGGAAAGAGAGTCACAAGTGATCATCTCCCTTTCTCATCCCCCGACTTTACTTTTGAGACATTTTGGAGAGTCCTGCCCTCCTAACGCCTTCTCCCTTTTGCTTAACCTCTTCCTGCCCCCATCCCCGTCTGTCCCTCCCTCTCCTTGGTCGTGTGGAACCCCTCCCATTCCACAGAAACTAGGGCCAGGCCCCGGGGCAGCGGTGGCAAAGGCAGGGGCCATCTGCCCTGCTCTCCAGACGTATGTGTGCCATTAGGACCCGTCCCCCATCCCAGCAAACACACACTCACCCATTGGGAGGATGGGACCTCTCATGGTGCCTAGAAGAGAAATTAAATCCTTACCCAAGAGTTAGTCTCTGAAGGCACTCGGTGTCTCTGACCCCCTGACCCCTACTTCCCTGACCCCCGTCCCCTTTCTGTCTACCCCTTCCCTCCCAGGGGACCAGACCCAGCGACTTGGGTAAGGACAGCAGAGGCAATCATGTGGCATTCTGGTTGTGACAAGAGGCCTCAGGGAGGGATCAGACCCCACTTTCCTTGCTGTAAAATCACCCACTCACCCATCCCCCATTGCAGGTGATGCTCTTCTGGAAAGATAAACAGAAGGACTCACTCACCAAGAGTTAACCTCCGCTCCCCCAAGACACACACACATGCACACACGCACGCATACATACACATACACACACACACACACACACCAGTATTCAAAGGAGAAATGTGCCTTCCTCTGTGGCCCCAAGAGTCTATGGCTTGTGAAAGACAGAAGCAATTGGCGGGCTGTGGAGGAAGTTAGTTTCCCTCTCGGTCTGCTGGCTGAGCCCCTTGCATGGCTCTTATTAGCATCCAGAGGGGGTCAGAGGTCAGGGGGGCCCGAGGTGTAGGCAGAGAACCTGCCCAGCTCAGGAACTCACCTCTGGAAAGGTTTTCTGCTTATCATCATCTGAGATGAAAAGAATGTCTGGATGGGGAAGAAGCCAGGTCAGGGGAGCCCAGGTTATTCCTCTGGATCCTTTCACATCCCTGTACCTGTAGTCCCCCCCTCCCACCCCCAGTTTCCTCCAGATCAGGTGGGGCAGCTTTCCTCAGTGTGGCCTGGGGACCCCTTGCATCAGAATCACCTGGGATGATTGTTAAAACTCAGAATCCCTGACCTCACTCTGAATCCTCTTTCTGAAGAGGAACCTGGGACCTCCTATTTTAGTTTAGTTTAGTTTAGTTTTCATTTCATTTCATTTTCCCCCTAGCTTGGTTGAGATATTAATGACATATAACATATGTAAGTTTAAAGTGTCCAACATGATGATTTGATACATGTATGTATTTCAAAATGATTACCACAATTAGGTTAGTTCACACTTCCACTCCCTCACATAATTACTATTTTAATTTTGTGTGTGATAACAAGTAAGACTTACACTCTTAACAACTTGGAGCATATAATGTTATTGGCAGTTGACATTAGATCCCCAGAACTTACTCATCTCGTAACTAGAAGTTTGTACCCTTTGACCAGCATCTCCCCGTTTCCTCCACCCCCCAGCCCCTGGCAACCACCATTCTACTCTGTATGAGTTTGGCTTTTTTATCTTCCAAATATAAGTGAGATGATACGCTATTTGTCTTTTCTCTGTCTGACTTGTCTCGCGTAGCATAATGCCCTTGAGCTCCATCCCATGTTGTGCAGAAGTGGCGTGGAGTCTGCATGGTAAATAAGCACCTAGGGCTGGCAATCATTATACACTGTGACAGTGTATCGAATGATCTAACATGATGTTAGATGGTAACATCATTCAATCCAACAGGAACATTATACACTCCGCCTTTATAAGGAAAGGAAATGGGCTTCCTCCCTCCTTCCTGCAGGATTGTCTTCCCATTGCCCTTCGTCTTACTCTCCTCAAAACTCCTCCCTCACCTGTCTGCTCCCAATCCTGCCCTCACCCGGGGTGATATCCAGTTTCACATGAGAAACGTGCAGAGCCCTGAGTCTTGCCTAACACCAAAGATGAAGTGTTTGTCAGGGGACAAGAGCCCATGAAGGAGGCAGAATGGAAATGGTCCCGTAAATGGAGACCCCATAGATCATGGCGTCGTCCTGTCCGGGGAGAAGAGAGTGCCAAGGAGAGAATAATCAAGTGTGTGTTCCTTGGTGATGTACATGGGGTAAATTCACTGGAGGACAGACTCCAGTGGGTGCCAGGGAGGGGGTGAGGACACAGAGTGTAGGAGATTCTTAAGGAATTTCTCTGAGGGGCAAGCGGGTGGGAGGAGGGGATCACTGGAGGAGGAGGACACTTGGGGGAGGGGTTGACAAGCTGGCAGAGACCCGATCGTGTGGTCAGGTCATGGGGAAGCATCCAGGTGACCTGGAGAGGATGAGGATAAGCTTGTGTCCATCACTTTGTCAGACATTTTTCTCTAATCTTCACATCAACTCTGGAGAGATGGTCTCATTTCCAGTATACAGATGGGAAGGCTGTGTAAGAACAAATACAAATTAAAAATATGAGGCTTAGGGCTTCCCTGGTGGCACAGTGGTTGAGAGTCCGCCTGCCGATGCAGGGGACACGGGTTTGTGCCCCGGTCCGGGAAGATCCCACATGCCGCGGAACGGCTGGGCCCGTGAGCCATGGCCGCTGAGCCTGCGCGTCTGGAGCCTGTGTTCCGCAACGGGAGAGGCCACAACAGTGAGAGGCCTGCGTACCGCAAAAAAAAAAAAAAAAAAAAAAAAAAGAGGCTTATTTCTCCCAGTTGAAAATCAGCAAAGAGATTTCCTTCCCCTCCTTTTCCTTAGAACCTTTATTTTAGAAAACTTGGGTAAAAGTGTAAGCTCTTTCTCCTCTCTTGGAAATGTATATAAATCCTTTTGAAAACTCAACTTTAGGACCCAGGAACGTCTTTCTCAAGGACCTGAGAACTATTCTTTGACATGTAAGCACCTAGTATCACCCCTCCCGGTTTCCGTGGAAGGGCAGGACCTAAATTCTGTGGGCACGTGCTCCAGGGTACAAGTCGACTTCCTCTTGTAAAGGTTAAAAGTTTGTTTTTCTTCTGGATAAAACCAGTTAGCTAACAGGTGGTCACTTCGATTACCAGGTAAAGTCAGGATAAACTACGTGTGATAGACGGTTCTATCAAGGCTTCTTACTGGAGGACTAGTTATTATTTATCTTGAAAATAAGTCTGTGTAATTGGTTGTATCTGCAGGGCTATATATGAAAGGGTGAGATTTCTTTCTGTTTTTGCAATCTTTTAGTGGATTGCTTATGACATGCACCACATTCTGTTTTAATGCTTATTCAGTGATAACATTATTTTCTTTCTCTATTCCCTTCGTGGACAGATTTTCTGGATTGGGAGATTCTAATTATATTTCCCCGACAGCTGAAACCCAATGAGGGATTCACATTTTTACCAGTTACACAGCAAGTGCTCTGGCAAATGACTGATCTGTTATGCACATTATTTCCCTTTTTGGTTTGTTATGAGGATTAAATTAGTTCATGTAGGTCCAATGTTTACTGCACTGGACAGCATTGTAATGTTCCTTCTCTTCACCCTTAGGCCTATTTTGTTAATATTAAGCAAGCCACACTCGCCCCCTAGTGGTCAATACATGTCTTGCAGGCCTTCTGTGAGGTTAACCTTTCATCTAAGTTCATCCTGTTCATACTTTCCAACACTTGCAAAAACACGATATTGTTGAAAATGAGGATCCGTTTTTCTCCTCCCTTAATTAAAAGCACTTCATCATCCCTCATGACCTTTAACAATACTACCTTCTCCTGGTGCCCTCAGCACAGCCTCTGACCTCTGACTAACTCTTGGGTGGGGAATTTAATTTTGCTTCTAGGCGCCATGAGAGGTCCCATCCTCCGAAGAGGTGAGTGTGTGTTTGCTGGGATGGGGGATGGGGTCCTAATGGTCCGGAGAGCAGGGCAGATGGCCCCTGCCTTTGCCACCACTGCCCCGGGGCCTGGCCCTAGTTTCTGTGGAATGGGAGGGGTCCTAGGAGGTGGAGGGATGGACCAGGATGGGGGCGGGAAGAGGTTAAATGAGAGGGAAGTGGTGGTAGGAGGGCAGGACCCTCCAAATATCTCAAAAGTAAATTGAGGATGAGGAAAAAGATGATTACTTGTATTACTTGTGACTCTCTGTCCAAGAAGAATATAGGAACCCCTTTGGCAAGGTGAGTGTTTATGAAGAGTGAACCTGGGGTTTCCTGGGTGGAAAACCATAAGACTGATTTCCCAACTTGGAGATGAGCATGAAAACTGAGATGACTCAGGAAACTGAGTCCTACTTCCATGAAACAAACATTTGTTGAGGACTCGTTGTAGCTGTTTTGTTTTTTTTTTGAGTATAGCCATCCTGGTGGGTATGAATTGGTATTTCATTGTCATTTTGATTTGCATTTTGCTGATGGCTTATGATGTGGAGCATCTTTTCAAGTTCTTATTTGTCATTCATATTATATCCTTTGGATAAATATCTAATCAAATCTTTAACAATTTGATGATGGGATGAATATTTAGAGTGATGTAGAACAAGACTGGGTAAGGGATCTGACCCAGCTGGGGTTAAGTTTCTGGCTTGTGCCCCTGGGTTCTGGTAGTGCTATGCTTTGAGAAGCAGTGGCTGACAGTCAGGCTTGGGGGAGGAGGATCTTTTATTAGTTTTGGGGCATATTGAATTGGAAAAGCCTGTGAGATCTCCCAGGAAAGTGTCAAATAGGTAGATTGAAGTAACGGTCTTGGAGTTGAGAAGCTGGGTTGATGGTGTGCATTTGGGAGAGATTGCTCTATAAATGGTAATTGAAGGCATCAGGATAGGTGAGGTTGATCTAGATCTAGAGGCAGTATATGGAAGAAGTGTACCTGAGACCATTTCTGAGGTTCCCCCAGCATTTAAGGATGGTTGGAGAAGGTTGAACCAGGAAAGGAAACTAAAAATGAGGTGGTATGGTGGGCAGAATTTTTCACAGCGGTCCCCAAGATTCCACGCCTTGGTCCCCAGATCCTGTGACTGTGACTTCACTCATGGGATTATGTTATGTTATATGGCACGGCTGGTCTTAAAGCACAGTGCTATCCTGACGGGTCTAACCTAATCAAATACATCCTTAAAAGCAGAGAATTTCCTTCAGTTGATGGCAGAACAATTCAAAGGAATTCCAAGCGTGCGATGGATTCCACAGCTGTTGCTGATCTTGAAGACGGAGGGGCCACGTGAGAAGGAATATGGGCAACCATAAGGAGTGGAGAATGAGGCCCCAGCAGACAGTCGGCAAGGAAATGGGGACCTCAGTCCTACACCCTCAAGGAACTGGATTCTGCCTGAATGAGCTTGGAAGCAAATTCTTCCCAGAGCCTCCAGGACCTTGACACTGACCTTGTGAGACCCTCAGCAAAGAGCCCAGGCAAGCTTGCCTGGAATCCTGATCTACAGACTGTGAGGTAATAAATAAATGTTGCTAACAAATTGTTAACAAATTACCACCAGCTGCTAAACTGGTGGTAATTTGTTAAACAACAACAGAGAACGAATGCAGATGGCTAAAGCTAGGAGGAAACACCAGGGAGGAATCACCCATGTTGTGGAAGGAGTGTTTTTCAAGAAGGAGAAAGTGGCCGAAAGATCTGAATGCTGCTGAGAAATGTAAAAAAGTGAATTAAACACCCACATGAGATTTAGCTTCATGGATGTTGTTTGGGGAGGTTAGCAAGATCTGTCTGTGTGGAGTGATGGCCCCGAAGTCTCGTCGCCGTGGACTGAGAAATAGTGGCAGGTGTAGATGTCTCTAAAGTTCCCTTCCTGTTGGTGGAGAAAAGAAGATCATTATAAGGCAGTAAGTAACTCGAGGGGGTTGAAAGGTTGGGTGAGAACGTTTTCTTCATTTGAGCGAGATTAAAAACTGATGGGAGGGCTTCCCTGGTGGCGCAGTGGTTGAGAGTCCGCCTGCCGATGCAGGGCACGCGGCTTCGTGCCCCGGTCCGGGAGGATCCAACATGCCGCGGAGAGGCTCGGCCCATGAGCCGTGGCCGCTGAGCCTGCGCGTCCGGAGCCTGTGCTCCGCAACGGGAGAGGTCGCAACAGTGAGAGGCCCGTGTACCGCAAAAAAAACCCCAAAAGACAAACAAATAAAAACTGATGGGAACTATCAGTGAAGAGGGAGAGGTTGAAAATACAGGAGAGATGAGGGATACAGGTGAGTTATTTTGTGATTTTTCCTTCCTTTTTGTGAAATGAGTTTTTTTCAACTAGATGATTTCTAGTTATTTCTAAGGTGCTCCTGTTCTGTGATTATCGTCTTCACTTTTAGCTAAACTCTCGTTCTTGCTTCGGCTCTCACAAATCTTTGGGAACTTCCTTCTGTTAAAGTCAAACTTTTAATATTCTGTTGACCATCTCTCTTGCTCCCCAAATACATTCCAGGGAGTCCGTAGGGGTGTGTTCCCTCTGAATGCTGCAGGGGAGGATCCTTCCTCACCTCTTCTAGCCTCCGGAGGTCACTGACAGTCTTTGAAATTCCTCGGCTTGTGGCTGCATCATGCTGGTCTCTGACTCCGTTTTCCCACGGCCTTCTTCCTTGTGTGTCTTCGTGTCTCTTCTTATAAGGATACCAGTCATATTGGATTTAGGGTCGACTCTTATCCAGGATGGCCTCTGCTTAGCTTAACTCATTACATCTGCAAAGATTCTGTTTCCCAAATAAGGTCACATTCTGGGGGTCCAGGTGAATGTGAATTTCCTGTCTTCGGGGAAGTGAGCTTTCCTGACTTCAGGGGCCACGTGGGTAAATAAACCCATGAAGGGATGTGCATGTCTGTACCGGGCATGTGGGAGAGGTTGGCAGGAGACTGAGGAGATAGGGGGTGCCCCCCATAAAGCCATTTCAAACACTGCTCTGGACATGCACACACAAAACCTGAGCTGCTGAACCTAGGCTTGCAGGCTGCCAGTTGCGGATCCCTCATGTGCCAGAGGAACAAATCTGTCCCAAGCAAAATTTGTCTCCCAGTTTAAAGTCAGTGGAGACTCTGGCTGCTGGTGGGGGAGTGGGTCAGAAGGGTGGGGAGAACATTGAAGAAGTTTCTCTAATTGTCCAGGCACTAGATGGTAGGAGCTTAAAAAGGGAATATACCGAATTATAGTTTAAATAGATCCCAGGAAGACCTTGGAGTGTAATTTTTTTTTTGAAACTTTATTGGTATATAAGATTACATCTTTGTGGTTCATCTAATGAAAGACGGTGACTGACAATATTATCTCACGCATTTCCAATTTATGCCAGAGGGTGGCGGCATTGTCAAGCAGCTGGAAGCTTGCTGGGGATGCCAGGCTTCCCTTCCTTTATTTGCTTTGGGACCTACTGAAATAAAGACATCTCCTCAATCCCATCTCTGCTCTCCTGCCTGCCCTCCCCCACTTCTCCCTTCCTCCCTGCTGGGTTTACAGGGAATGAGCTGGGAGAAATGGGACAATGGCAGAGGGTGATAACACTGGTTTCTTTTTATATCCTCAGAATAGAATCTCCCTCTTAAATATGACATTGATTGTATTAAGTGTCTTCCTTAAAAAATCTGTAGGAGGTAAGACCTGAATTATGGGGGGAACTTAGAGCTATTTTCAGTGTTTCAGAGAAGCTGTGACTTGGTAAATAAAATGTCAACTGCTTATGCCGGGATTACTATGGATTCTGTGATAAATCTGATTATTTCATGCTGAGCAAAAGCCTGGGTTGACAGCTTTAAATGTCTTTCAAGAAGCAGGGAAATATTATTTCTAGATAAATTCAGCCAGGCAATTAAACTCTTTCAAAATCTGGGAACCTTGATCAACACATAGGAAAGCAGGGGTGGTGAAAAATCTTGGGATTCACTGTCTTGGTAGAAACAAAGATTGTCTTCAAATACTTAGAGGACTGTTGTGACTGGTCGGTGGGGACAGATGTAAGGATCTGGGTTTGGAGTTGGACACACCACCTGCTTTGTGACCTCTGGTAGATAATTCACATTCTCTACGCTTCACTTTTCTCATCTTACTGAATTGATGTTGGATCAAATTAAATAAGGTATATAGGATCCTACCATGGCATCTAGCACATAGCTTATACTCAGTAAGATTTCCCTGAATGAAATGAAATAATGACAATAGTAACCTGGAATTTTAGAGGCTGTATCCTTGGTATCATGGCCTTACGGAGACTCAAAAGCAGTGGGTGGGAAGAAGAGAAAAATGTGATTCTCTCTTTTGGGACGTTTAAGTTGCTATTTAAAAATTTTAGCTATTCGTGGATAATTGAGCATATTTAAAAATGTCCCCTCCCTCTGGAGTGGGACCGTGAGTAACTGGGAATCAGAGGCTAGATACTACTGTTCTTGCACGTTTCACACATGTAGTGGCGTACACATCAGTTGTTAAAAAGAAAAACCAGCATCGGGGGGTCTTTGCATTTGAGTACCGTTAGCCCTCAATGATCTGAGATGGCTTGGAGGGCAAGTCTAGCTTTTAATCTGCATCGTCCTCATTGTCACCAAGGAAGCAAGACAGTGATTTGCTGCCATTATTCACCCTCTGTTATGTCTACGGAGGTGTGTAGCCGGTGCTCAAACTGAGAGTCTCATCCCGATGATGGTGATGGGAAGTGTGTGGACCTGAATGTGGGAAATGCTGGTGTCCTGTCCTCCTCTTTGGTTTTGTTCCCGCCAGCAGAGGGCAGCAGAGTGTGCGCCCCACCTGCCTCCCAGGTGTGCAGGGAGCAGAGGCAGGAGTTGGTCTTCCAATCATGGCAGCTCAAGTCAGCAAGGTACTGAAGGGTTATCTCCTCCAGCTGGCTTTTTTTTTTTTTTTTCCCCAAGAAGCAAATTCTGGCATTTATTTTAGGTTACAGGAATAGTTTATTCCCATTCACTTTCAACAATCTTTAAGAGCCATCCAGCTGGCCTTTGTAAGCTTGAATGCCTCTGATGACTTTGCTTCAGGAGAACTTCAAGAAAACCCCCAAGTGGGATCTGAGACCTCAGTCCCTCTATTCCCTTTCCTTCTCGTGAGAAGAATGGACTTCTCAGGCTGTGCCCTTTGTTCATTGCTCTTACTTGGATACATCAACGCCTTATATTCCTTCTACATGTAGCTCCCTCTCACTCCAATTAGGGAGAAGGATTATACAAATTCTAACTACTTTTTCAATAATTTCTAATAGTTCCTTTTTTGATAATTATGCTAATGTTTCTTTGTTTAAAGCCCCCTTTTTTATTGGTGAATTATGCTCTGTTTTTGTGTGTGAACCTGTATGTATAGGTTTTCATAAAAGATTAGGGACAAGCTTGTCATTAAATGAGCTGTTACCTATGGTTTACTGAGTGCACACAAGATGCTAGGTGTTGAGGACACAGAGTGAAGAAGACACCTTCAGGGAATCTATATTTTACAAGCTGTCATCTCAGAAAAGAGGAAAGATTATATTATCTATTGCTGTGTAACAAATCACTCCAAAACATAGTGGCTTAAAATAGCAAACATTTAATGTATGTTTCCCTGTTCCCATGGGTCAGGAATTTGGGAGTGGCCTTAGCTGGATGGTTCGGGCTTGGGGTCTTCCGTGTGATTGGAGTTGACGTTGGCTGAGGCCATGCTCATCAGAAGGCTTACCTGAGGCTGGAGAATCTGTTGTGAAGATGGTTCTCTCACATGGCTGTTGGCAGGAGGCTCGGTTCCTTACCATGTGGGCCAATCCATGGATGGCTTGAGTGTCCTCACAGTATTGCAGGTAGCTTCCCCCAGAGTGAATGATGAGAGAGAGAAAGACAGAGAGACAGAGAGAGAGGGAGAGAGAGAAGGGAGAAAGTTTTGATGCCTTATATGACCTACGCACACACTGCGAGTTCTGCCATACTGTATTTGTTAGAAGTTAGTCCCTATGCCCACCTCTCCTCACACTCCATCTCTTGAAGGGAGAGGTACCAAAGAATTTGTGGACCTATTTTAAAACTGTCACATAGATGTTTAACTATGTTTGTATCCATCTACCAATGTCACGATTCCCTCAAGATGCAGAAGCAGGCCCTTGTGCTCACATATTCATTCATTCATTCAACAGGTATTCATTGAGCACCCACTACTTGCTGGCAATCCCAGCATAGAAACATAACTCTTTGTTTCGTCATTGGGACTCTGGAAAGAATAAAAAATACTCTCAGCTTAGTTAAAAATTTGAAGAGCTATCATATAGAGTAACCAAGAAGTAGACCATCTCACCAAGGTAAGGGTGCACTCCAACCAGTTGCAAATTAAGAGTGCAAATGTACTCGAATCAAGTGTATGCTGGGTGGCTTTTTATTTTGGAAATCCTTCTGCTTTTGTAACGGTTGCCTAGCAACCAGAGCTTTGTTCTCAGTTCACACCAGGAGTGTTGGAACAGAGTTGCTCAATGGCATTAAAATTCATTGGGTTTCCCAAGCAGCAGAGAAACTCTGGATGCTGAGCCCTGTTGGTCACCTGGCCGTGCACAGGGTTGACATCGACGTGGGGAGACCCTGGAGGGAGTGGAGTTTGCCTAGGGTCGGGGGAGGGGTGTGCGTACAAGGCCGGTATTTCTCCTTGTGGATGGCTAAGAATGACATGATTCACATCAAAGAAAGGATAACACTTGTTTTCGAATGTCCTTGACACTTGCTTCTGCAGCACTTGTATTGAAATGGGAGTGACACAGGAAATACAGCAAGGCCTGTTTGTGAGTGAAACATTCTGCAGTTTCATGATTAAAAGCTGTCCGTTTTGGAGATGCTGGCACATAGATAATGCAAATCCAGCTACTTCCCAAAATTTGCACTAACCCTAAACAAGAAAATCTTATTTTCCTTTTTTAATATGTTTTGAAATAAATGAAATCCAGTAAACAGCTATCGAGCACGTGCTATATGCAAGGCTCTGGATTAAATGCTGTGCAAAAAGTGATAATGTTTGATCCCTCTCATTCATTTGTTCAATCAATGAAAATTTATTAAGGGTACAGTTTGCCAGGTACTCTGCTCGGCGCTGGGAATATAGACATAAATAAAATTGATATATTTCCTGTCCTCATAGTAAGGCATTCTAGTGGGGCTCATGACATGATGGGAAAGAGAAAACCTCGTAGCTCTCCTGGGGAAGGAGAAGGGGAAAGGACTCCAATGGGTGGATGAGAATTGTGACAGCTACACAGGAAACCCAGAGCTGCCCAAATCTGCATTTCTGGAGGCTTTGCTGTGAACCCCATCCTCGAGTGTGGATTTTTTTTTAAATTGAGATATAGTTGATTTACAATGTATTGCCAATCTCCGCTGTACGGCAGAGTGACTCAGTTGTACATGTATATACATTCTTTTTAAAATATTCTTTTATGGTTTATCCCAGGAGATTTGATATAGTTCCCTGTGCTCTACAGTAGGACCTTGTTATTTATCCATTCTAAATGTAATAGTTTGCATCTACCGACCAAACTTTCAGTCCATCCCTCTCCCTTCCCCCCTCCCCCTTGGCAACCACAAGTCTGTTCTCTATGTTTGTGGCTCTGTTTCTGTTTCATAGATAGGTTCATTTGTGTCATATTTTAGATTCCACATATAAGTGATATCATGTGGTATTTGTCTTTCTCTTTCTGACTTACTTCACTTAGTATGATCATCTCTAGTTGCATCCATGTTGCTGCCAATGGCATTATTTCGTTCTTTTGTATGGCTGAGTAGTATTCCATTGTACATATGTACCACATCTTCCTTATCCATTCATCTGTCAGTGGACATTTATGTTGTTTCCATGTCTTGGCTATTGTGAATAGTGCTGCTATGAACATAGGGGTGCGTGCATCTTTTTGAATTATGGTTTTATCTGGATATATGCCTAGGAGTGGGATTGCTGGATCATGTGGTAATTCTATTTTTAGTTTTCTGAGGAACCTCCATACTGTTCTCCATAGCGGCTGCACCAGCTTACATTCCCACCAACAGTGTAAGAGGGTTCCCTTTGCTGAGGTGTGGATTCTTATGTAAGAGTCTAGTTTACAAGCCACACCAGCCCAAGGCGCCCAGTTGGGCTACAGGAAACAAAAGGAAACTCTAACTCTCTCCCTCCCAGTGATTATGACATTACAGCTTCACCTCTTTTTTAAGTCTCTCCCTCTCATTCAAGGAGGGCTCTGAAATTTCTCACTGAGCTTGCAAATTGCCATTCTCTGAACACCACAGGGCCTACAGTGGGGAGGCAATGAAGGCTTGTGAGCAAGGGAGAGAAATGATCAGCGGTGTCTTTAAGATGAGTTCACTGACAGGGAATAGAGTTACTCGAAGTGGAGTGAAATTGGAATTAAATACAATTAAGAGGCATATTGGACAGCTTTTTTTTTTTTTTTTTTTTTTTTTTTTTGCGCAGTACGCGGGCCTCTCACTTCTGTGGCCTCTCCCGCTACAGAGCACAGGCTCCGGACGCGCAGGCTCAGTGGCCATGGCTCACGGTCCCAGCCGCTCCGCGGTATGTGGGATCTTCCCGGGCCGGGGCACGAACCCACGTCCCCTGCATCGGCAGGCGGACTCTCAACCACTGCGCCACCGGGGAAGCCCTGGAGAGCTTTTTTTTTTTTTACCTCTCTCTCTATCATCCATCTTTCTTTATATCTCGTTGATCAGCAGTCTTTCCCTATTTTGGGCAAAAGCTCCTCATTTTTGCTTTGGGGGAACCATCCTTCCTACTGAAGGTCATTGTGATTTGGGTGGGGCTGACCTGGAGCTGGGGTTAGTGGATTAGATCTGACTAATGAGAGCACACACATCAAATTATTCTCAACCCACAATAGTCATTTATAGAATGGTTGCTGGGACCCTGGGTGAGACACCTTCTTACGAAGGCAGTGGCCAGTTGGTAGGATGTAAGCCCAAAGCCATGTTTGCCACTGTATGGGCAAAGCATGGCTAGGAGTGAAGTCAACTCAAAGAATTAGATCAGGGTGAAGTCAACTCAAAGAATTAGATCAGGGATAGGGAGAGGGAATATCTGCTAATGATGAGGCCTTGGATGCAGCCTTGCCCGAAGCCTATGTTCAGTTATACTAGTCAACAAATCACCTTCTTTATTAAATCAGTTTAACTTGGGATTTCTGACAGTGTCACAGAAAGAATCCCGGCTGACGTGGCAGAATACGTAACACAGGCGAGCAGTAGCAAGGCTTTAACAGAGTAAAGTAACTGAAATTAGGGAAATTTTTGAGAAGAGCTGCAAAGGGATACAGCAGGTGAAGGAGAGAGGGAGGAGGCCAAAAAGATTTGGCATCTTGAGCCTGATGATTAGGATGGTGGTGTCCTTAACTGAAACAACGAAGTCAGGAAAATGATCCGGAGTGAGGCAAAAGCGTGAGGCCCATTGTAGATGTGTTGAGTTGCCAGTGCTGGCTGGGCATCCAACCTGGTAGCTGGAAATTTGGGACTGCAGCTAAGGAGAGAGACTATTTTTAAAGGGGGAGGAAATAGTTAAAAACAAAAACGTAATGAGTGAAATCACCAAAGAAGAGCACGGGGCTGGGTGTATTAGTCTGCTTGGGCTGCCATATCAGAACACCAGAGGCTGAGTGACTTAAGAACAGAAATTTATTTCTCATGGTTCTGTCTGAAGGCTGGAAGTCCAAGTTCAGGATGCCAGCGTGGTCAGGCCTCTGGTTTGCAGAGAGCACCTCCTTGCTTTCCCTAGGTGCATGTACGTGGAGGGGGAGGGGGAAGGGGGAGGGAGAAGGGATCTCCCTCTTATAAGGACACCAGTGTTAGCAGAGTAGGACTCCACCCTTATGACCTCATTTAATCTTAATTACCTCCTAAAAGTCCTATCTCCAAATATAGTCACAATGGGTGTTGGGGCTTCAACATATGAATTTTAGGGGGACACAGTTCAGTCCCTAGCATGTGTATAAGATGGGCCATGAATAGACCCAAGGAGAGGACCCAGGTTTAGGACTTGAGAGGGGAGAAGAGGAACCAGTGAAGGTGATTTCTTGTCGTGTGTGTGTGTGTGTGTGTGTGTGTGTGTGTGTGTGTGTGTTCCAGATCCCCTGGGATCTACTGCTCTGTGTCAGTCATATTGCTCTGTGTCAGTCATTCTTTGAAGACAGTTCAGATGGCGCCTCTTCCAGGCAGTCTGCCCTGCCTGTCGCTCACATGCACATGAGGTTGGGCTTCCTAATACCTATTTCAGTTTCCCACGGTACTTACCACGTGTTTTTTTTTTTTTTTTTTTTTTTTTGCGGTACGCGGGCCTCTCACTGCTGTGGCCTCTCCCGTTGCGGAGCACAGGCTCCAGACGCGCAGGCTCAGCGGCCATGGCTCACGGGCCCAGCCGCTCCGTGGCATGTGGGATCTTCCTGGACCGGGGCATGAACCCGTGTCCCCTGCATCGGCAGGTGGACTCTCAACCACTGTGCCACCAGGGAAGCCCTACCACGTTTTATTATCATTATGCCTATGAGTTTGCTTCTGTAACAGACTTAGCTAGGATTCGAAACTAGGATTTGAAACCAAATCCTAGAACCCATGCTTCTCCCATTATGCTTTGCTGGGATGATTTCTAGCTTGACTCCAGTGCAAGGCAATTGAGACCCTAAAATGAAACGATGAATATGAAATTGCTTTGTAAATAGTGAGTTAATATTTGATTATAAGCTGACATTCCTATTATAAGCCTTTATAATTTATGTTTGTGTATGTTTAAGGTGGCGTTATTGCAAATGGCCATAATGTTTGTGCATATGTTCATTAATATGTAATCATGTGTATATGAACACAGAATAGCATTCATATTTTATGTGTTTGGAATTATTCTTTTTTTAAAATTAATTAATTAATTTTATTTTTGGCTGCACGCGGGCTTTCTCTAGTTGCGCCGAGCGGGGGCTACTCTTTGTTGCAGTGAACGGACTTCTCATTGCGGTGGCTTCTCTTGTTGCGGAGCATGGGCTCTAGGTGTGCGGGCTTCAGTAGTTGTGGTGCGCGGGCTCAGTAGTTGTGGCGCATGAGCTTAATTGCTCTGAGGCATGTGGGATCCTCCCAGACCAGGGATTGAACCCGTGTCCCCTGCATTAGCAGGCAGATTCTTAACCACTGCACCACCAGGGAAGTCCCTGCAATTATTCTTATAAGTGTATTTATACATGATATATGTGTGATATGTATGATGTTTGTGTACGGGGGTGAATGTGTGTGTTTTTATCGCAGTACTCTGAAAACAACCATCATGTTACTGGCTTTTAAAATGTACACTATTAAAGGGGAATTTAGGCAAAAAAAGAAATGTGGCATATGTCCTGGTATCAGAACATAAATACATTTGTAATCCTGGATGTTAATAATAATAGTTATTAAACTTTACTTTTAGTAAATTTGTGGGTTTTAGCCTATAAAGCATGGTCATGAGCACCCTCCTATTTGTTCTCACCACATCCCATGAGGGCGCTTGATTTGTATGTTGGGAGAAGCACATATTTTGACTGGGGAACTCACCGGGGCTTCTATTCTGGCTGCTGCCAATTTACTAGATTTGCTATTTTTATAATAGTTACATTTTATTATAATAGTTACATTGTTGAGTACCTTTTATGTTGAAGTTCTTTTACCTATTAATGTGTCTAAAGTTCATATGAACTCTCTAAAGGGTAGAGATTGTTATTCCTATTTACAGATGAGAGCACTGCCTCTCAGAGAAGTTATATGATCCATGTGGTCAGGGAACACACTTCGTGTGACTTGAATCCTTTTAAATGTATTAAGATCTTTTATGGCCCAGAATACCATCTATCTTGGTAGGTGTTTCATGTACCTTTGGGAAGAATGTGTATTATGCTGGTATCGAGTCGTGTTCTATAAATGTCAGTTGGGTCTTGATGGTTGATTGTGTTGTTCACATCTTCTGTATCCTTACTGTTCTAGCAAATCTTAAGAGACAGGTATTGAAATCTCAGTGTGGAATTGCCAGTTGGCTCAATAAGGTTTTACTTGGCAGAGTTTTTAGTTGCGATTGGTGGAGGAGATAGGCTGTGCTCAGCTTACTCCATCTTGGCTGGCCCTGATGTTTTTCCTTGTCTTTTTCTTCTACTTGATGAGAAGCTCCATGAGGCAGGGGCTGTATGTTATTCATCATCGTCATTTTCATAAGGCGAACGACGCCACTGTTTAAGGATGTGGGTAAGGACCTTAACCTGCTATGATGAGCTCATTTTCATTTTTAATTGCAGTATAGTTGATTTACAATGTTGTGTGAATTTCTGCTATACAGCAAAGTGACTCAGTTATACATACATACATATATATATATATATACATTATTTTTTCATATTCTTTTCCATTATGGTGTATCACAGGATATTGAATATAGTTCCCTGTGCTATACAGTAGGACCTTGTTGTTTATCCATTCTATATATAATATTTTGTATCTGCTACCCCCAAACTCCCAATCCATCCCTCCCCCACCCCACTCCCTCTTGGCAGCCACAAGTCTGTTCTCTATGTCTGTGGGTCTGTTTTGCAGATAAGTTTATTTGTGTCATATTTTAGATTCCACATATAAGTGATATCATATGGTATTTGTCTTTCTCTTTCTGACTTACTGTGCTTAGTATGATAATCTTTAGGTCCATCATGTTGCTGCAAATGGCATTATTTCGTGATGAACTCATTTTCTAACCGGAGGATACAGAACACTTGATGCCACATGTGAACGCAAGTGTAGTTTGTGTGGATGATACAACACAAATGCATGAATTTTCAGCCAATTTAGGGAGAAAATTTGAGGTTTCATTCACACAACCCATTGAAACAGAATGATTAGACATTTTATGTAGGACTAGCAAATAATTTGGCACTATATAAATTATGAAATAAAATAATATAACTTACAGGAAGATGTGTGTTTTCAAAACCTCTGCTCGTGCGAAGGTGCCTCAAGTGGCTTTTAGAGCAGCTTACTCACCGGTGGTGTTAACCAATGAGAACTCAGCTTCTCCAGCTCCATGCCGGGCCCACGTGCACAGTCACAGGTTTCCACCAGTCCTCTGCACTCAACATCCAGACCTGTTTATGTGGCACGTCCTGAGCAACGTAATAAAATGCAAAGCATAGTGACTGTATTTGTTTGCCAGGGCTGCCATAACAAAGCACCAGAGACTTGGGTGGGGGGCTCAAACATTTGATAGACATTTATATCTTCACAGTTCTGGAGGCTGGAAGTCCAATATCAAAGTGTTGGCAGGTTTGGGTTCTCCTGAGGCCTCTGTCCTTGGCTTGCAGATGGCCATCTTCTTGCTGTGTCCTCACATGGTCTTTCCCTCTGTGCACGCACATTCCTGGGGTCTCTCTGTGTGTCCAGATCTCCTCTTCTTATAAGGACACTAGTCTGATTGGATTAGGGCTCACCCAACAGACTCATTTTAATTTCTCTAACAGCCCTGTCTCTAAATAAGTTATATACTGAGGGTCTGGGGGTTAAAGTTTCAACATACAAATCGTGGGGCGTGCAATTCAGTCCATAACAGTGACGGGTTTTATTTTATTTTATTATTATTATTATTTTTTGGCTGTGCCACGTGGCTTGCTGGATCTCACTTCCCTGACCAGGGATCTAACCTGGGTCATGGCAGTGAAAGCCCGGAATCCTAACCATTAGGCCACCAGGGAATTCCCAATGGTGACTGATTTAAAAAAAAAAAATCAGAAAAGGATAGGATTATACCAATGACAAACAACAGGAGTGAAAAAGACAGACGATGTCGATAAGCATACAAAGAATAATTTTGGAAAAACGTAACTTACCTTCTAGATGCCTTTTGCCTTGGACTTTCCTACCTCTACAACTGTCTCTAATCAATAAGTGTTTGTTGGCTGTGGCATTGCCCAACGTTTAGCCATTCCTGAAACACCTTTAAGGTTTTCGCCGTATTCTTGTAACACATGGGCTATTCTTTAATTATTTTAATTTATAGTGACACCCTTGTTTTACATGAAGAAATCTGACAAAAATTTTTTTTATATCATACCATAAATGAAAAATCAGTATCACTTGCCATGTATAGATGACAACAGTGAAATATAGGTACAGTGAAAATGAAACACTATTAAATTCTCTCTTGCTGGCCTGGCACTGAGCATGAAATATGTTCTGTCTTTGTAACAATCATGCCCTTTGGGAAATACTGATTGGATGGATAGGTGGATAGATAGATGGATGGATGGATGAATGAATGAATGGAAACAGACTTTCTGTCTATTCATGAACTAAAGATGTATTGAGCCTCTCTTCTATGACGGCGCTGAATTGTCTCTGGTATCACAGCGATCACGCAACAGATGAGGTTTAGGACCTCAAGGCATTTTGGTCCGGCAGCTCTCGTGAAGGAGAGGAACCAGCCTTCACCTGAGAGCAGGTTTCGATGGGGCCAGGCCTGGGGTAAGTGGACAACTTGAAAAGCTGTGCGGCGGAAAGGTCGTTAGGGGTCCAGGCCTGCTGCCAGCTGCTGCAGACTCTCCCTCCCTCCCTAGGATCCGGCCTCCCAGATTTTCCTGCCCTCCAGCTCGACCTCAGCGGGGATGGGTAGTGTGAGCTGCTTCCTGTGATGTATTCGGAACCATCTCTCAGTAACAGAACTGTCTGTTTCAAACATCTTTACTCAGCATTTAGCGAGAGCCCGACCTTCTTCCACCCAAGGCCATTACTTCTGTCCGTGGCTCTGTGTGTGCTCTTAGCCAGGATAAATCCCCCCGAGTCAGGGGCGATAGATCATGAGCGCCATCATTTACGGCCTATAAATTAAAGGGCGGCTGGCTTCTGAGCCTGGCTGCCTGCTCCTTCGATACACAGTGTCACTCTTTTTCATCAGGGGATCGCGGGGGCAGGCTGTCTGGTCCCCTTCTGAACCCCCTGAAAGACACTATTTACCGGCTACGGAAATACCTTCACCACATGTTTATTTCTTCGAGATGTTCTGCCCCAAACTCATTGGCTCCTTGTCCTTGCCTCTGTCCCGAGCTGTCTGGGCATTTAATGGCTTGGGTGGTGTGCTGTCCACATTTCCAAGGCCCCTCAGTGGCAGCAGAATATGCTTTTCAAAAACCCACCACACCCAGAGTGTTTGGGGTTTCATAATGGCAAAGAGTGGCTGTCTTCAGCGCTCTGGAGGTTGCATTCCTCAGACAGGGTGTTCCTCTCTCTGCACGGAGGCCACAGAGCTCCACTGACGGCCGGGACCGTCCCGTCCCTGCTCCTCGAGAGACCTGGCGCCACTCTAGGGGCTCCGGCCTCCCCACGGCCGTCATGTCCCCTTGGAGAACAGACGCACGACTGTGGAATCACAGATCTCAGGATGAGCCTTGACTTTATAGGGAGATGGTTCTCAGAGACATCTCTGCCAGGTTCAGATTTCAGAGAATTGTGCTGCCTCTGTATCTGGGACGAAAGTGTTATCATGTAAGCAGTCCTAAGATGCCTCGGTTGAGCCCAAAGATAACGCGTGGTGATCCAGGAGGGGGTGGGGTGAGCACAGGGGAAGGAGCCTGTTGCCATCATGGGACTGCAGACTTGGAAGGTGTTTTAGAGGTCGTCTGGTCCAACACTCTACTGAACGAAAGAATCCCCACCCTGACCTTTGGGACAAAGGCTCATCCAGCTGCAGGCTGAAAGGTCTGGCCCTGCCTGGTTCGCAGCCTTGGGACGCATCTTTCGCTGTCAGCTGGAGCTCTCAGGACCCCTGCTGTCCCAAGGCTGGAGAGCTTCTAGAAACCCTAGGTGGGTTGAATGAAACTAAAATTCAGGCCCCCCTTGGGCTGCTCCTCTATGCCCCGTCTTTGCCCGGTTATCTGGTAATTGGGATGAAGCCATCCTGATACCAGCTACCCATCCCTCCTCATTCTCTGTGCCAAAGTCCCCATTTTCATAGTGTAGATACTTCCCAGCCCTGCCTCGTCCTAGGAAGATCGTCTTCCTGGGGCTTGTAGCCTTGTCCCTGAGCCCCACGCCTATGAGTCAGGTCCTGCTGGCTGAAGGCAGACCTCCTCGATGTAGACTTGTACTTTGAGCGTAAATTGCTCCTGATTTTTTGTTGCTGTGCTCTGTCTTCTGTGGCCGGTAGAAGCCCTGAGCTAGCCCCCATCACTAGTGAACTGCTCTGCGCCAGAGTCAGGCTGCTGGGCTAGATGTTTTTCTAGGACTTGTAGCTCGGCCCGCGCACAAAATGTTTAATTTCAAATCCTGGGTTGTCCGGGACCATCTGTCTGTATCATCCAGCTGTAGCTACTCAGGATATTCCTAAGCACCTACTGAAAAATGAGAATGAATCTTTGGAGGTGGGAAATTTATTTAAGGATAAAATGTGTCCTGTATTGAATACGTACTACAGGCCAGACACTTTGCTTGTAATACTTTACATGCATCAGATCCCCAAAGCCTATGAGATGGGTGGTTTTCTCATCCACAGAATAAGACCATTAATGACCACTTCCAAGGGTTGTGATGCATTTAAAGCATTTAGAACAGTGCCTACCTGGCCTAGAGACGTTGAGTCACGTGCCTGGCAACACACAGTAAATGGTAGAGTTGGGACTTGCAAAAAGGCTCTCTGGCTTGAAGGCTATCTCTTCCTCTGCATCTCACTGCCCCCTTTCTCAGCCTTGGAACTGGGAGATTAGCCCAGGTGATGCCTTAGGTGGCAGTTCTTTGCAACCAAGGCCTTGCTTTCATTGATTTTGAACTAGTCCCTTTGCATCGGTAAAGACCATGTTATTAATCTGCTTGTCAAGAAAAAAACAGTGCCTCTTGGTCTCGTGGTTCAGAGAACAGAAATGGTTTTGGGAACATTTGCATCTGGGATCAGCCTCTGCCACTTCCCAGCCGGGTGATCTTGGGCAGGTCAGCTGATCTCTTCCTCCTGTTGTTTTCTCACCTGTAAAAGAAGGAGAATGAAATTTCCCTCGCAGGGCTGCATTGGATTCAATTAGATTGCGTGAATGAGAGTGGGTGTGAAAGCATCTTGTTAACCGCTTCAGTTTTCTCCTTTGGAAAGTGGGACGATTACTACCTGCTTGTAAGGACTCAGTGAGAAAATGCATGCACGCCACCTGGCACAGAGCGGCTTCTCAATTGACGCTACCAGCATTGTCATCATTCTCATCCTTAAGACGTCCTGTGCAGATGCAGACAAGAATCCACCTGTTTTCCTCTGATGGAGGCTTTCAGCTAAGCCATCCATGCGATGCCCTCCCCCCCAGACAAATGCATGAATTTGCAAGATGGTCGCCCAGAGTTAGCGCACAGAGCGTGGCTGCGAAGCAGATTTTCCCTCTGCCTGCCGATAACTAGTCTCTAGGGGGCCTCAAACCCGTGACCTTGCCTTCATTAGCCATGTGAACTGGCTGGCCCGGTCTGCCCTTGGTAATAATTCCTGCCAGGTCACAAAGAATATCTTACCCCGTGAGCCTTGGCTTAATACCAACCTTTGACCCTATTCACTTAAAAGGTAATAAGCAACAGAAGCATCCATTCATTTATCCAGAAGACATTTATCAAGGGACATTCTTGAGTTTCTTAGTTCATCATGACTCAGTGTGCCGGCTGCTGACTCTTTCAGGCTGCCGCATTCTTCCTGAGATAAGAACAAAGTCAGGTATCTGAGTTTCCCCGAATTGGGGCCATTCATCACCTCTTCTCTTCTTTCCACACCCAATCGAGTCAGGAACTCGCATTAAAAGGGCTTTGAGCGGAGGACTCTGAGAAAGCCCAGGACCCTGGATCCCTTTCCTTTACGATCCCATTAGCGAGCTGATGGGTGACAGCCATGTGAGAGAACCAAGTGTAAGAAAGCCCCACTGACAAATGCAGAACACATGTTGGCTGTCGTGAGGATGTGGCACTTTCTTTACACACACAGGTCTGCTTAATTCAGTTCAGTCCAGCAAGTTTTGGGCAAATGCCCAACTGCTCGTTCATTCAATGATTCGTTCATTCATTCATCAAACATTTTTTGAGTGTTGTATACAAGCGCTGTACTGTACTGCATACAAACGAAATCTATAACGCTTACCCTGCCTGCATCCTAATGAGAGATACGATTTGCATTTGCAAAACACCCAGAAAAGAATTACATGCATAGGGGAGAAGAAGAAAAATATTACTTCCCTCAGCATTCATCCATGCATCCATTTAGCAAGTACTTATTAATTACCAACTGTGTGTCGTGCCCTATGTTAGATGCTGGTACCCAGAGATGAGCAACAAGTACATTGTTTCTACCATCACGGAGCCTTGGGAGACCTCGTTAGACTAGGTGATCAAAGAACACCACAATTATTCTGAGATCTCAGTTAAGAGAAGGAGATGGTTATGCCAGACGTGGGGAAAGGGCACTCCAGAGGGGACAGCATAAGAAACGGTTCTACAGTTCTCCTGCTTTGTGCTTGAAGAGGACTTTTAGCCGTTTTGTCTGCCGTAGGTGAAGGGTGGTGGCCCAAATTTCCACCTGGCAATGCTTGAGTCAGGGCCAGGTGTGGGCCACGTCCTAACAGGAAACCCACCTGGCTGCACTACCGGTGACAAATGGCTGGTCCCATCTAATTGCAGTGCCCTCCCGTTTCTGATCTGATGGCATCTCTCATCAGCGTTTATGCAAGACCCTCTTCTTTGGCTAGGACTGGAATTGCCTGGGAATCTGAGTCCTGGTGAGCCTGGAAACGTTGTCTTGACCCTTTCCCCCTTTCTAGGCTCAAAGAGGTTCCTCTGAGGCTGGGTTTAGGAGGCTTGCATCTGCTTTCTCTTGCTTCTCACCCCACATTTTCATCCGTAATTCCCAGGGGGAGACAGAGCCTTGCTTGCTGTCCTCTTGGCAGGACCTGGAGTGTTTTTCTCCTGGCTAAGGAGGCTCCCCGAAGTAACCAGTACTCCCTCTTTACCCAGGTCTAACTGGCTAAACTTGTCTGTGGGCCTCTGGGCTCTTCAGGAGCTGCTGATGCTCCAGCCAGGACCTCATCAGGGCCATTCCCTTGTCTGTGAGCCCTTGGTCCCATCTAGGCAGAGCTGGCATCATGGGCATGTGACTCGTGTAGCCACATAGGGTTCCATGCTTAGAAAGGCCCCAGCTTGGTTTCGTGCTCTGTTGCCACAGTCTTGAAATCCTTAATCTTATCCTTGACCTTGCATTTTGTCTATGGATCTAATGGTGCAATGAAGCGTGCACAACACGTGTGTCCACAGTGCCTTCGCTCTCCACTCACGGGTAGTGTGTGTGATGTGTCGTGAGCACCGGATTCTGACACGTGGGAGGGCAGCATGGTGCACATGAGTACAAGGTAGGCATGTTATGTCTACACCCAAGTAAGTGGAGGTGCTGACAGCCCCGAGAAGCCGTGCTTTGCATTTGAGCTAGAACTTGGTTTGAACGCAGAAAGAAGGCAGTGGCGTTCTAAGAAGCATGAACCACCGAGGGATCTTATCCTATCCTATCTGTTCTTACATGTGTTGCTTCCTGGTATGAGTCCTCACTTATGCTGGGGATGACGGCAGAGAACAAAAGGCAAAGACACGGCAACCCAGAGTTCCCTTTCCTGAAGCCAGAGGATGGGTAGAATGTGTGTGCATCCAGAAATGAAATAAAAACGGCTGACTTAGTTTCTGCTGTTTCCACTGTTCTGCTAAGAATGAGGTACAAACTACCAAATTCAAATTGTGTAATGTCGGTGATTCTTCATGAGTTAAGTTTGTTTACATTTGCGTTTAAAAGCATTGCACAATATAAAGATGAACAGTAAAATTCATGCTAATAATTTAAAATGCCCAAATTCATTCCTTAGAATAATGTTAAATAGCACATAAAAACACACTATGACTAATTGAAAGGCCACGAAAGAGAGGAAAACCCTTTGTATTTCAGTTCCTCTAAGGGCGCATTCGTCCTCCCTCTTGAACAAGGAGTCCTATATTTCTGTTTTGCACTGGGCTCCGCAAACTATGTAGCTCTCCCTGCATTCAGGGCTTATCCCATCAAATATATATATATATATATATATATATATATATATATTTTTTTTTTTTTGTGGTACGCTGTTGCAGCCTCTCCCATTGTGGAGCACAGGCTCCGGATGTGCAGGCTCAGCGGCCATGGCTCACAGGCCCAGCCGCTCCGCGGCATGTGGGATCCTCCCGGACCAGGGCACGAACCCGCGTCCCCTGCATCGGCAGGCGGACTCTCAACCACTGCGCCACCAGGGAAGCCCTCAACTATTTTTGAGATGCCTCACCTGCACAGCTACACTACTTACCTGAGCTGGGGGACAGCAGAGCTTACCTTGGTTCTTTCCATTCTCTCTGATCATGTCACCCTTCCAGAGGCTGGGCATCCAGAGATAAAAGGATGCAACCCCTGCTCTGTAAGGAGTTTACAGTCTAGGGAGGGGAGCACAGAGCAGGGGCACCCTGGTGTCTGGGGAGGTAGGGAAGGCCATGTCTGGGTGAGGTGCACCGACCCCAGGCACAGCGCCTAGTACAGGGTGTACTAAATATTTATGGATCCATAAATATTTGATGAATGAGCAAGCGGTGTAATGGACGTGAAAGCTCCATGTTAATTGTCGAACACTATAGAAATAAGAGGGTTATCACTTCTGTGTCTGTCCAGATGAGGTTTCTATCTTGGGGTGAGTGGGGCTTCCTGAAATCAAATGACTGCACAAAATTCAGACTTTCCTTCCACAAATATATAATGAACATCTACTAAGGACCTGGCTCCATTTATGGGCCAGGAACCATCAGCACCCAGACAAAGACAGGACCTGGAAGCCATTCATTGCGTGCACTCATTCCCAGACATGGACTCGCAAACTGGTACTGTGGAGTGATGCTTTCACTGGGTCACAGAAGAATGGTGAGACTAGCCTGAGGTTTCAGAGAGCTAAAATTGTGAATTTAAAGGATTTCCTTTATTGTGAGATCATATTCTTCCTTCTTGTTAAAATGTGAATGTGCCCTTTTATTTATTTTTTTAACAGAATGGCCACAATAGGAGATGATAATTGAATTTGTTTTCATAGCCACTGTGGGCCAAAAGTTGGCAATCCTCTGTCAGTCCTCTGGTGTTTTGGTGGGGAAAACTTTTGTTGTCCATGAAATACAAAATCTGGGGAATTCCCTGGCAGTCCAGTGGTTAGGACTCCAAGTTTTCCCTGCTTTCACTGCTGAGGGCAGAGGTTCAATCCCTGGTGGGGTAACTAAGATCCTGCCTATAAAACCTGGAAAGTGCTCGTGTCCAAGTGGCAGTTCTGAGTCCCTCTTCCAGCGGGATCACCATCCTGCACGTCATCCTGAACAGAACACTAGTAGAGATGCCTCCAAGGGCAAAGAAGCTCCCTGACTCTTTGTAAAAATTATTCTTAAAATGTCTTTATATTAATTACCATTTTATTTCCCTGTAATTTCTTGTATCAGGTCTCTGCCTGTGAGGGCCATTCAGATGTTATGCATATGAGTATTCATTGGTTGATGATTACCTGATCGCCTTCTCAATCATTAGCTAACACTGATTAAGTATGACTGAAACGCCGCATCCTACCAGGAGCTGGGGACACAAAGATGAAGATGACAGAATTGCCCTTTCATATATTTGAGGACGACTTCTGTGCCCCCATTCATTCCTCCAAGTTTCTCTGCTTACGAATAACCATCTCTAGTTTTCAGACCCTTTTCATACGAGAAGGCCTTAAGTTTCTACACCATTTGGATCCATCTCCTTTGAATGTCCTTCAGTTTATCTAAATTTCTCTTAAAATATTCCCCCCTGAAACTGACATACACAGTGTGTGGTCTGATCATTGGAAATTACATAAGTATTAGCACCTCCACCAATCTACAGATTATATTCTCATTAATGCAGCCTAAGGAACCTTTGACTTTTTTTGAGGCAGGCAGCTGCTGCACACCATGAATGCCAATAGTAATTGCTTATATGGTATTTACTGTATGGCAGCCGACGTTCTAAATGTATTACATATACCAACTCGTCTAATCTCTCGATAATCCTTTGAGTATTTTATAGAAGAAGAAACTGAGGCACAGAGAGGTAAATGGCTTAGGCCTGTGTCCTTAGGAGAAGGGGCATCTCAAGAATGGACCCGATGTCTAGGGGCAGCAAGGCAAGTCCTTGGCTGAGCTCCCAGGACCCGGATGAGATTCTCCCAGGTTGGGGGAATGGAGAGGGGTCTGCAGGCTTCAGAGCAGTGGTGACCCGTGCAGCACACCAGGGAGGCCGTGAGATCCGCATGAGGGAGAGCTGGCCGGTTGTCACAGGAGCTGACACCCGAGGCAGCTGGTAAGGGATTCCGGAGGCTGGAGCTTGGCCCGGAAGCAGTAGAGAGCTGTCCCACCTGGAACACTTGGGGATAGGGATACGAGCATCTTTGCAGCCTCCTGTGTGGACGGGTGGTAGTCACCAAGGCTGCCCTCCATGTGCTTTCACACCGAGTAAGACCCTCAGAACCTTAAAGTGACCCTGTTGTGTTAGGGGGATGTTCCCAATGACCGAGGGGGTGGAATCACAGTTTAAGAAAGAAAGTGTTTGTTTATAGTGTCCTAAGTGTGTGATGCCAGAAGGAAGGAGGCAAGAGGGAGGGAGGGAAGGAGGAAGGGGGGAGGGGAAAGGGATACCAACCCAGTTGCCCCTGTGTCCTGGTTCCCACACTTCCCTCGAGGCGAGCTGTGGCCTCAGCTGTCCTATTGCATGAGCGAGTGAGAGCAGGGCTGTCTGCACTTGGCCATGGGGAGCGAGGAGCCCGTGCGCCGCAGTGATTTACTGCAGGTCAGAGCGCTGCATGCTGGTGCCTATCACAGAAGCTCCTGAAGCCTTGGGATGAATGAGAAGCCGGGTACCGGAAGGGGAGATACTTGGCCTGGAAGCAGTGCGGCTCCGCGGACAGAGCCCAGGCTGGGACAATAGTGCGAGGCCGAGCATGGCCAGGCTCTAGACTCATGGCCCATGTCCTTGGGCAGGTTGCTTCTCTCTGGGCTTCGGTTTCCTATCTGTAAAAGGAGGGGGCTGAGCAAGATGCTTTCCTTCGGGTTTGGGGGGAGGTCAGTTGTTTCCTGTGCCTCCCCTATTCTGTGCTGATCACCAGCAACTATACCCTCATATTCTTCTGCATCTGTGTCTCTTAGCGGGACCAGTAATGGCAGGTCGTGTGGTCTATACCATCTTCCTGGCTTCCTTTCACTTCCCTCCCCTTTAAATCCCAAGTCTGTCGTGGAGCCTTGGGACCCCGGCTCATTTCATGCTCCAGGTCCTTGCCACTTTGCTCCCTGCCACCACGTGCGTCTCGCTGCACCCTTTCTGGTCATCTCTGAGAAATGAACCAGAGAATCTTTCTACGTCTTGGAGTGTTAAAATCTAACTTCTAAAATCATGGGGACTTCCGTGGTTGTCCAGTGGCTGAGACGCTGTGCTTCCACTGCAGGGGGTGTGGGTTTGATCCCTGGTCGGGGAACTGAGATCCCTCATACCTTGGGGTGCAGCCAAGAGATAGAAAAAAAAATAGTATTGCAAAGAAATAAAAGCTGTAAAGAAAAAAATCGAAAAAAAAAGTTATACAGTAGACAAAAACCTAGATTTATCGTGAGAGGGATTTCTTCCTATTCCCCCCCTTACTGACCACTGATTTCAAACATTAATTGTATGTTCAAACCAACACACTGCTCTATGGTGGAGTACAATGCACAACGCCTTTAAACTTTAAGCCGAGACCAGAAACTTCAAAGAACTGTCCTCCCCCCAGGGGGCTCATTTGGGCTCCCGTGTCTGACTTCTGCGATTACCTATCCATCCTCTCCTGCCATTTGGCCTGCATCCTTTGCAAACTCTGAAAAGCACTTCGGTCTTTCTCCTTCCTACCAGACCGCATAGTTTTGTGACGCCCAAGAATTCTGGAAGCCTCAGGACTCTCTCCCCTGCTGTGGAGCCTTGGTGGGCAAAGAGCAATCTCGGATGGGTGAAGATTTCGGGGCCCAGGCTGGATCAGGAGAGGCTGGGGTGGGGTTGAAAAGAGTCCCTGAGCCTGGAGAAGAGATTCTTGAGTCAAGTGAGGGAGGAAGGGATGCTGGGGTCCAACAAACCGAAGAGAGGAACCCACCAGGCAAGACACATTTCAAAGCAGGGCCCTCCTGCAAGCAGACCTCCTGTGGGCACAGCTCTGCTAGTGTGACACAAGGAAGATTTTCTCAGGTGCCTGAGGAGGTTCAAAACTCAATCCAGTACAGGCTGGCTGTGCCACTGAGGTGCTGAAATGAAGATGCAAGAAGCTGGCCTGGATGTCCGGGCAGAAGCCAGGAGCTCTGAGAACAAGGGTGTTGGTACCACATGCTAGTGTGAGGTCTGAAAAAGGAGGGCTCTGAGGCCGTGGTCTAGAAAAACAGCAGCGTCTTCCAAGTGTGGTGTGGGGCCAATCTGCCTAAAAAAGTCACCTGTAGGGGAGTTCCCCGGTGGCCTAGTGGTTAGGATTGCGGGCTTTCACTGTCGTGGCCCGGGTTCCATCCCTGATTGGGGGACTGAGATCCCACAGGCTGCGTGGCGCGGCCAGGGTGGGGTGGTGACATCACCTGGAGATGCTTGTTAAACACGCAGCTTCCCAGCCTCCTAACTGGACCTATGAAATCGGTGATCCTTATGTACACTGACGATTTAGATCCAGAGGTGAACCCAGGAAGAGCAGGGCCGTATGGTCTAGCTCAATTTAAAGAAAAAGGCCCAGGATAGGGTTGAACTTGAACTCAAGCAGAGCCCTCAGTGGAGGAGGTTTCAGGCTCACTGCAGGCTGGGAATGGAGGGCTTTTGACCCTGAAAAGTTCTCTGACTGTCCCGATAGCCCCTCTGAAGCACACAGCGCACTGCCTGCCCCACACAGTGGGTGCTCCGGGAAGTGGGATCCTCTGTGAGGACCAGGAGGACCCTGGGACTTTGGCCTGCGTCCCCGCTGTGCTCAGAGCTGCAGGGGCGTTTCTGCAGCCCTCGGGCTCGGGGCCGCCCCGTCCCAGCAGCTGGCCCGCGTCCTTTGCCACCGCTTCTCCACACTGTGGGGCCCGGCAGTGCCCGCTCGCTGCAGAAGTCTCTGGCCTCCCTCCAAGACCCTGTGGTAGACAGGCCTCCTCTTGAAGGACGGTGCTGGGCCGAGAGGTGATTTCATCCTGCTCTTCAGCTGGGCCCAGCTGTTTCCAGCTTGGGAAGGACCCTTCCCTTCCCGTTTCTCATTTGTTCTGGGATAAAGCTCAGAGCTTGCTTCAAGGTTTCTAGACCACCCAGGACTTCGGGCCTTATTGGAGGAGGCGTTAGAAACGCTCTTGGCTCTGGAGGCCATCGTGGGGAGGGGATATGACGGCCAGCAGCGGTGGTAGGGCGGGGCAGGCCAGGACTGGGGAGGGTGTGGGCCCTGGGTGACTGGGGTTTGGATCCTGGCTCTGACAGGTGGTTCCCTTGGACACATTGGTTCTTGGGCATCAACCCTTCGTCTACATTATGGGAACCATATCACCATCTAACAGGGTCTCATGAGGAGTCAGTGAAATAAGGTGTATGCAGGCAGTATCTTAGCTCTGTCTGCAACCCTGGGAAAGATGGAAAGGTGCAGTTCATGACCAGGATGAAAGCCACACACTTAGATGACCGTGCCCGGAGAGAATCCAGGGGGAAGGCAAGAGGGAGCTTTCCCTCGGATGTGGACATCCGTGAGTCCCTCGTCCCTGACAATCCCTCCTTCACCCGGCCCCCCAGGGCGCCCATGGGGCAGTGCTCCATCTTTTTTTAAACTTTCATTGCAGTATAGTTGATTTACAATGTTGTGTTAGTTTCAGGTGTACAGCAAGTGAATCAGTTATACATATACATATATCCACTCTTTTTTAGGTTCTTTTCCCATATAGGCCATTACAGAGTATTGAGTAGAGTTCCCTGTGCTATACAGTAGGTCCTTATTCGTTATCTATTTTATATATAGTCATGTGTGTATGTCAGTCCCGATCTCCCAGTTTATCTCTCCCTCGCCCTTACCCCCTGGTGACCATAAGTTTCTTTTCTACATCTGTGACTCTATTTCTGTTTTGTTGATAAGTTCATTTGTACCTTTTTTTTTTTCCAGATTGCACTTTTAAGCTATATCATGTGATATTTGTCTGTCTGTGTCTGACTTACTTCACTCAGTATGACAGTCTCTAGGTGCATCCACGTTGCTGCACATGGCATTATTTCATCTTTTTTTGTGTGCAGCCCTCCATCTTCACCTCACTCCCCACCAAGAGTTCACGTTCTGCTTCCACGAGTACTGTCTTGTTACTCTTTGACAGTGGTTTAGGGTGGAATGAACGCCTTGGCTCCTTTTGAAGCTGGAGGTGGGAGCAGAGAGGGGGTTGGGGGAGGGGGAAGTGGGGCGGAGGCTTTCATCCGTGAGTGGCATATCTACGAGACAAACTTTTTTGTTTGCTAATATGGACCCCCTTATTGCATACTTGCAGCGTGCTATTCTATTAACAGAGGCTACATTTTCCTTCTTACCAAAACACCCTCCCAGGAAAAGATTGGGAGGGATGAACGGCACCCCGCCCCCCCTGCCGCCCTGGGGTCTTATACACAGTCTCCAGTGCAGTGGCAGTGACAGGTGATGGCCATCGTTATTGTTGGTAGCAGTAACGGTAGCAGCGGTATTTCCCGTGGGCATGTGAAGGTTCTGATCTCATTTCTCTAGCACTCCAAAATAGGGTGGTGAATTGGTGTGCTGACAAGGTGCCCCAGAGCAGAGGACAGACTCTCAGCCAGGGGGTCTCTGGCTCTCACCAGTAGGGGTGGGGAGCACGGCTGGGTGGAGCGCAGGTTATCAGCAGGGCAGGGTAACAGAAACCAAAATACTATCTCTGGCAAACATACGGTATCTAGGTTGTCAGTCTCAACTCTAACAACCTTCTAATGAGAAGCTGAGTGCTCAGAAATGGACAGTGGCCTGTGTTCAAGTGAATACCTTTAATTAAAATGCAGAAGAGCTGGAGCTTTTAAATGACCAGCTTCTTGGGGGAGGGGAGAGGACTCTTTTTTTTTTTTTTTTTTTTTTTTTTGCGGTCTGCGGGCCTCTCACTGCTGTGGCCTCTCCCGTTGCGGAGCACAGGCTCCGGACGCGCAGGCTCAGCGGCCATGGCTCATGGGCCCAGCCACTCCGCGGCACGTGGGATCTTCCTGGACCGGGGCACGAACCCGTGTCCCCTGCATCGGCAGGCGGACTCTCAACCACTGCGCCACCAGGGAAGCCCGGCTCTGTATTTTTAATGGAAAGAGCGATGCAACCGTTGGGTGCCTCCTGTGTATGTTTGCAACCAACACTTGAACTAATTATGTTTATTTTAGTGATGGAACAGTGAGGCTCAGAGAGGTTAAGAAACTTATCCAAAGTCACACAGTAATGTATAGAGGCAGGGTTCAAACCCCAAGCCCAGTGCTTTGTCTGCTCTGGAATGCTGTGTTTCAAAAGGTACACATTAAGGACGTCCCTGGTGGTCCAGTGGGTAAAACTGCGCTTCCACTGCAGGGGGCATGGGTTCGATCCCTGGTCGGGGAACTAAGAACCCACATGCCGTGTGGCAAGATTAAAAAAAAAAAAAAGGTACACATTGTAAGCAAATAAACTTATGGTCTTACTCAAATCTGTATTGGTTTTCTATTGTTGCTGTGAAAAATTGCCACAAACTTAGTGGCAAATATCATAAATTTATTCTCTTGTAGTTCTGGAGGCAAGAAGTCTGAAATGAATCTGAAGTGGCTAAAATCAGGGTGTCAGCAGGCTTCTCTTCCTTCTGGAGGCCTCCTTGCATTTTCCAGCTTCTAGAGGCTTCCCACATTCCTTGACTCATGGCCAAGGAATCTCATTCCATCCCCTCTTCTCCCTCAGCTCCAATCATCCCATCACCTTCTTCTATTTCTGATTCTGACTACTCGCCTGCCTCCCTTTTATAAGGACCCTTGTGATTACATTGGACCCACCTGGATAATCCAAGATAACCACCTCACTTCAAGATCCTTAACTTAGTCGCATCTTCAAAGTCTCTTTTGCCATATAAAGTTACAGGATCCAGGGTTGAGGTCATGGACGTCTTTGGGACCGTCATTCTGCCTACCACAATATTGGAGTAAGGTTTTAAGTCAGTGCAATATCAGGGTCATCTCCTCCCCTTTCAAACCCCATAATCGGCTCTGTTCAATACAGTTATTATGTTCGAATGAAGACCCTTAGCACATGAAAAGATGCTCAACATTGCTAATTATTAGAGAAATGCAGATCAAAACTATAATGAGATATCACCTCACACCAGTCAGAATGGCCATCATCAAAAATTCTACAAACAACAAATGCTGGAGAGGGTGTGGAGGAAAGGGAACCCTCTTGCACTATTGGTGGGAATGTAAATTCATACAGCCTCTGTGGAGAACAGTATAGAAAAGCCTTAAAAAACTAAAAATAGAACTACCATACAACCCAGCAATCCCACTACTGGGCATATATCTGGAGAAAAACATGGTTTGAAAGGATACATGCACCCTAATGTTTATTGCAGTTCTGTTTACACTAGCCAAGGCATGGAAGCAGCTTAAATGTCCATCGACAGAGGAATGGATAAAGAAGATGTGGTGCATATATATGCAATGGAATATTACTCAGCCATTGAAAAGAATGAAATAATGCCATTTGCAGCAACATGGATGGACCTAGAGATTGTCATACTGAGTGAAGTAAAAGCGTCAAAGACAAATATCATATGATATTGCTTATATGTGGAATCTAAAAAAGAATGATATAAATGAACTTATTTACAAAACAGAAACAGACACAAAAAACTTAGAGAATGAATTTATGGTTTCCAAAGGGGGAAGGGTGGAGGGGGAGGGATAGATTGGGAGTTTGGGATTGACATGTACACACTGCTATATTTAAAACAGATAACCAGGGGCTTCCCTGGTGGCGCAGTGGTTGAGAGTCCGCCTGCCGATGCAGGGGACACGAGTTCGTGCCCTGGTCCAGGAAGATCCCACATGCCGCGGAGCGGCTGGGCCCATGAGCCATGGCCGCTGAGCCTGCACGTCCGCAACGGGAGAGGCCACAACAGTGAGAGGCCTGCGTACCGCAAAAAAAAAAAAAAAAAAAAAAACAAAACAGATAACCAACAAGGACCTACTGTTAAAAAAAAAAAAAAAGAATGAAGACCCTTAGGACTTGTCCTGTGATAGTAATTGCCTACATTTATTGGATGCTTACCGTGTCTCTGGCACAGTTTTAAGCACTTAACTGCAATCTCACTTAATACTCACCAGCCTTATGCAGTCAGTACTATTATGATCTGTGTTTTCCAGGTGAGGACAATTACGGCACAGAGAGGTTTAGCAACCCACCCCAGATCACACAGGTAGGAAGTGGCGGACTGGAGCCCTGCACTCTGGTCCCAGAGCCTCCCATGGCTGTGTGCTCCGGGACGACAGAGCCTGAGTCTGTTTTACTGATTGTTGTATCCCCGCGTGTGTCTGTATGGTGCCTGACTACAGTAGGCGCTAAGTAAACATGCTCTGTGAACGAAAGCATAACACACCCGAAACCCAGCGACTTGTTTCTCTGCATGGAGTCATTGAGCAAGAGAAGAGGAATCAGGCATGGTAGAGAGACGGAGTATCCTTCCCAAGAATTAAATTAACCGTGTTTTTGCTTACCTCACCAGTAAGCAGGAAATGAAACCTTTTCTCTTTTACCAGGAGTTTCTATCATCTAAGCACTGTAGTTAACGGGCTTTCAGCGGCTCATCTGTGTGAAGAGGGAGACTAAGACACATCCATCTCTGAGCTACAACCAAAGGCTCAAATGTGGCGACAGTACAGGGCTTGATCTTGTGTGAGCAGGTGGGTGGTCTCATGTTGGGTCACAGAAGTGGGTAAGGAAAAATCCCTCTCTTCAAATCACTTCTCCCAGTGAGGTCTTGAGGATTCCTTGCCTTCCATGACAGGCTTTGCCTGGCCAAGCTTCCTTTATTGTGCAGATACTCTCTGCGAACGTACAGCATTTGAGGACGCTAATTAATCATACTCCTTTTATTACTCAGAGTCTAGAACTTACTAAGAAATTGAGAGAGGAAACTGGCAATTGGAAGCGTAACAGTTAACTTAATTACTACTAAGAACATCGCTGTGATGTGAGCCCCAAGTGCTTCTCTGTTAGTGGCAAAGCCATGGTCTTATTTGGAGGATCTGAGTCTCAGCACACCAGCAGCATGCCAGGCTTGGGACTGGGGGCCTCCGATTTCCATACCAACCTATCAACTTGCCTTTATGCCCTAAGATGGCTTAAATCACATCCAGCGCCCCTCCCATTCAATGGGGTTCGACCCCTATATTCCCTGGTAATGCTTGATGCTTAATTCTTTGTGGCCATGGGGGTGGTAGTGTATTTAATGGGGGAGGGGGAGGGATGAAGGCACTCCTGGGTTAGGCTGCTGGCGGGGGTCTGGGCCCCTGAGCTTATGCTGTGTGGTGATGTCATCCACGTCCAGCAGATGGCGATGTTGCTACATGCACGAGGAGTTGTGGAGAGTGGCTCGAAACTTCCACCTTCCTTTCCAGAAAAAAATAAGCAGGCAGGTTTTGTTTTATTTGTTTGTTTTTCCTTCTTTGAAAACTGGGGAGAGAGCTTTCTAAAAGGATGTATACTTCTAAGCTTTAGGTAGGATTTAAACTGAATTTGAAAGAAAGTATATCCTCTTCTCAGGCTTATCCTGTCTTTCCCCTCTGCTGGATTCAAGAATGTCAATGGCCCCTCCCTGCTTCCTCCCTCCCCCCACTTCCTTGCTTCCTTCCTCCCCCCCTTCCTTGCTTCCTTCCCTGTGTTGGCAACACTTTATTTAACACATGGAATTTTTTTTTTTTTTTTTTTTTTTTTGCTGTACACGGGCCTCTCACTGTTGTGGCCTCTCCCGTTGCGGAGCACAGGCTCCGGACGCGCAGGCTCAGTGGCCATGGCTCACGGGCCCAGCCGCTCCGCGGCATGTGGGATCTTCCCGAACCGGGGCATGAACCCATGTCCCCTGCATCGGCAGGCGGACTCTCAACCACTGCGCCACCAGGGAAGCCCTAACACATGGAATTTTAAAACAATGTAACATAAATTAGGAAAGATGACATTTGTACTTGTTAATTGCACAAACAATTCCATGTCAAAAAAAGACTAGAAGGAAATATGCCAAAATGTTAACAGGGGTTTCCTCTGCGGCTAGGAGACATCTTTGTAGTTTTTTGATTTTTATTGATTGCATTTTTTTCAGTATTTGTATTTTATTGATTTTATTTTTTCAATCATCCTAGAGCAAAATTGACATATGTTGGTGTACAATTCTGTGAACTGTAGCACATGTGCGGATTTGTGTAACTACGGTATGGCTGCTTTCTCTCCTCCTTTCACCCTCACCAGCTCCTCTCAGCCTTTCCTCATCCTCCTGCCTTTCTGCCCATTCTTTCCTGCTCTTCTCACCTGGCTTCTCCTTCTCTAAACGCCTCTGACGTGCTGGTGTTTCAGCATTTTTTTTGTTTTTTTTTGTTTTTTTTTTTGCGTTACGCGGGCCTCTCACCGCAGTGGCTTCTCCCGTTGCGGAGCACAGGCTCCAGACGCACAGGCTCAGCGGCCATGGCTCATGGGCCCAGCTGCTCCGCGGCATGTGGGATCTTCCCGGACCGGGGCACGAACCCGTGTCCCCTGCATCAGCAGGCGGACTCTCAACCACTGCGCCACCAGGGAAGCCCCCAGCATTTTTTTTTAAAAGAGGGACCGTATCCCATGGTGATCTCACCTACTCCCCTAAATGCTATCAATCACCCTCATGACAAATGGCCTCTGGACTATAACCCAATGCAGACGTCTGGTTCCCCTCCAGATCCACTTGCTTGCATACCTTTTGGACTCACCGGGACGCCCCATAGGTAACTCCAACACTGCGTATCACAAACTAAACTCATTTCTCTTCCTGTTTTGGGTGTGCGTCTCTTGCTCTCAAATCGCTGTTAATGGTGACACAGGAAACCTGGCTCCCAAGCTAGAACCTCAGAGGTGTGTTCATGCTGTTTTTCCATTGCCTCCCGTGTCACTCTATGACCAAACCCCGTGTGCTCGGTTTTGGGCATGTCCCTTGCTCCATTCCCTTGTCTCCATCTTCGTTCTTTTTTTGCTGTAATCAGGGCCCTTATCGTATCTCGCCTGGGTTCCCCTTGAAAACCTCCTAACTAGTCTCTTACTCCCTAGTTTCTCTTCTCTCCTGTCCATTCTTCCCATTGCCAGCATGGGCTGGAGCTAAAAGCAGATGTGATCATCTCTCTCCCATGTTTAAAACCCTCCCAGAGCCACAGCATGGCATTCAAAGGTTTAGGGTGACATCCAGAGCTTTCACGATGGCCTCAGGAAACTTGGTCAGTCTCATCTTCCTCTGCTGTCCTGGCCCAGCTCCGTGACAGTGACTGGGATGCTCCAGCCACTCCAGGTCTTAGGGGCCTTGCACATTCCTCCACCTGCTAACCTTTTACACTCAATAATTAGGTCAAAATCACCTCCTCTATGCCAGTGTTCTTGACTCTCTTAGGAAAATTGAATTGCTCCTTCTTTTGGGGTCTTCCACATGCTGACCATTGGGCAGTGGGAGTTACTCTCTAGAAGGGATGGTGAGAATCTAAAGGACCTTGATTTTCATATCCCATAACAGAATGGGATAAAGACCAAAAGAGACATGGAATAGGAAGTAGGAAGGAAAACAAAGGTTTAAAAACCAGAAGGGGTGGAGACTTACCTGGTGGTCCAGTGGTTAAGACTTCACCTTCCAATGCAGGGGGTGTGGGTTCGATCCCCGGTTAGGGAGCTAAGGTACCACATGCCTTACAGCCAAAAAAAAAAAAGCCCCAGAAACAGAACAGAGGCAGTGTTGTAACAAATTCAATAAAGATTTTTAAAAAGTGACCCATCAAAAAAATTTTTAAACAAAACAAAAACCAGGGGGGATGCTAGTGAGTACTATCCTAGAATGAACACTTCTTAAGTGCCCCCAAAGTTGTATGGTATTTCTTACATAGTCTTCACAATAATCATAAGAATCTAGTTTTCAGATTAGAAAGGTGAAGTTCAAAGAATTGGGGTAACCTGCCCCAAGTGACACAGTTGGTGTCAGAGCCACTTTTGTGTGAGTCTGAAACCTCATGCTTCCCAGTGGAGCTACTTTGATCCCTGACTCAGCTCTGGAGGGAGCACTTTCTAAGCCAGAACGTGACTTTCCTTCTGGGTGTCCACAGAACCAAGCGGAGCAGACCGAGCCGTCCTTTGCTAATGGTTCGCATCCTCTGTGGTTGCTGGCATCCAAAGGAAGCCTCTTCAGCACAAACCCGATAAAACCCCTAGAGCCAGGAAAGCTGTGAAAGCCAGCTCAGCGGGACGACAGTGGTCATCCAAGCTTCCTGCTCAAACTGATCCAATACACACCGTGGAAGAGAGAACAGAGTCGTAACAGGGTCCAGAAGCAAGACCACCTCCTGGTCTTATCAGAGTCAATCCTGGCAAATGATGTGGGTTCCCAGAACCCTGGACCCATCTGTTCTCAAGTGCAACAATTAATAAACCGATCCAAGTGAAGAAGCACAAGAGAACAGGAAGTAGAAAACCTTCTGTGCTGAGATTTAGGAGATCTGGGTCTAGCTCTGACACTCATGAACTCTGTGGTTCGAGCCAAGAACTTAATGTCTCTGAGCCTCAGAGCCCCTCTGGTCACATGTGGGTCATAATGCTTACCCCACTCGTGAGGACTTGGTGAGATTGCACTACTCATAATCTACAAATCATGTCTGGTCCCCCAGTTGCTTGTGAACTCCTTGAAGACGTATGGAGATGCTTTCTTCATCTCCATAGTCCTTTTACATAAAAATAAACAGTTAAGATATATATCAATGGCTTCATAGCTCTTATAAATATAAAATTTTCTTTTAGGATTTTGATCATAATACTCTTCTATGTTAATTAATTCACGATTCTATTCATTTGGTCAACGATTTATTGATCACTTACTGTGTACCAGGCAACGTGTAGGTTTTTGGCAGATGAAGATGAAAAAAGCCAACACATCCTTCACTATCCTGAGATTAAAGTATTAGTGGAATACAATCATTACACATACACACACACACACACACACACACGTACAAACTGAGTTCCAAGAAGGAAAAAAAAACACACCAGGAAAAATGGATGAATGTGTTGGGAGGAGGGGCGTGAGTGGTTGTGGAGAGTGGGCCAGGCAGGCACCTCTGAGGTGGGGGGCATCGTAGGGGAGACCCGAAAGCTGAATAGGAGCCGGCCAAAGGGTGAGGATGGGGCAGCTGCTGGGAGGTCCCAAGCAAAATTCACTCTAAGGTACGTGTTGGTTTGATTCCACTTGAGGGAGATCAGTTCAGGAACTATATTTTTTGCTGGCCGTGCAGCACAGCATGCGAGATCTTAGTTCCCCAACCCGGGGTCAAACACTGCCCCCTGCAGTGGAATTGCGGAGTCTTAACCACCAGGCAAGTCCCTGGAACTATCTTTCAAGAGAGTTTCGAAGCATGGGCTCCAAAAGCAATTGTAGAGTCAGGCTCCTGGCCACAGGCGAGCTGGAAGTGGGGGTTTTCGAGTCACTGCACAAGGGCAGTGCATCAATACAACTGATGTCAAGGTCCCCCAGGGGTCCAGGGAGAGGGTCTTGGGGCATGTGCAGGAGCTGCCAATAACAAAGAGATGCCTGTTCTCACCCGTCCCCACCTCCACCCTGGCCCAGGGGCACAGCCTCTCGTTTGACCCTTCCTTCTGCCGCATGAAGTGTGAAGACTTCCCACTCCAAACTACTTCAATGGCAGGAGGTGGCTGGGAACAGCTGGGAACTGTTGTTAGCTTCTGGCAACATCCTGGAATGTCTTCCTTGTGGATCCTATGCCCCTGAGCTGCTGGGGCCCCCTGACTTGACCTGAAGTTGAACTTAGCTGAGGGGTCCAGGGCTAGGGCTGCCTCTGTGTCAGCCCTGATAGCAGCATGAAATTGCACAATCTTTCTGAGAAAGCCAAGGCTGCCTTTCTCGCCATTCCTGGGATGGGAAGACTATCAGAGGCCACGGAGTCTGCAAATCCATTCACGTTTTCCAAGGGCAGGATGGTGCATGAGAGAATGACCAGATAAGACCCTGGCTTTCGTTCACAGACACCCGGAGGAGGTCCCATGTGAGATAGCAACGCTCCTGGTGGGGATGAGGCAGAGAAGGGTGGCTTCAGATAAGATGCTGTTTGAGGAGAATGGCTGTTTTCGAGGGTGGAGGTGCAAAACATCCGTTAATGAGTTTGTCCAAGGGTGAACTTTTCATTCACAGAACTGGAGAATGCGGGAGTTGCAGCAATTCTAGTCTTTTGAAACCTTTTTAAAAAAAATGTATTTATTTATGGCTGTGTTGGGTCTTTGTCGCTGTGTACAGGCTTCTCATTGCAGTGGCTTCTGTTGTTGCGGAGCACGGGCTCTAGGTGCGCGGGCTTCAGTAGCTGTGGCTCGAAGGCTCTAGGGCACAGGCTCAGTAGTTGTGGCGCACGGGCTTAGTTGCTCCGTGGCATGTGGGATCTTCCCAGACCAGGGCTCGAACCCGTGTCTCCTGCATTGGCAGGTGGATTCTTAACCACTGCGCCACCAGGGAAGCCCTTGAAACCTTTTTTGAAGCATTTTTTTTTTTTAAGCACAAGGAAAAAGAGTCCAAGAGGGGGGTAGCGACTTTTCCTAGATCACGCAGCGAGTCAGAGGTAAAGCTCTTTGGAGAATTTGGAACCTCTGACGTGGAATCCACTGCTTCTTCCACTCTGTACAGTGTACCACTTAACCTCTGCCTCCCAGTACGTCCCTCCTGTCATCTCTGTGCACATTTATTTATTCATTGACTAACCCATCCATTGGTTCATGCATTCCTTTATGTGTTCACACATCAACATTTATTAAGAATACAAAGATGGACATGACAGCTCTTCGAAGAGTAGTCAGTGTGTTGGAGTGGACACCCACAAGTGCAGGGCAGCGGTACCAACCAGGTGGCATGGAAGAGGCGGGGGGGGGGATTGTCATGGTGAGAATGCAGAAGGTTCCATGGGCAAGATGGCTTTTGAGCTGTGCCTTAAAGGAGGAAAAGGATTGCATTTGTTGAAGGAAACAGATGCTTTAGCTCTGTACCTCTAGAGGCAGCATGAAGGATGGGTTGAAGAAGTGAAATGTTGGCCCCAAAAAGATGAGTTATAGCAGCGAATTCATCCAACAAGCCAGCGATGCACACTTCTTGTCTTCAGGGGCCATCCTTGGTGCTGGGCAGTGCGGGAACATCAAGATGAAATGATCCACCCTTTTCCTTGAGCAACATGCCAGCTAGTGAGGGAAAAACCAAGTGTGGGCAAATAAAACGATAAAAGGCAAAACTAACAGTGACCTAGAACTTGTGAGCCTGGGGTGTTAGCCGTGCTCTGCTTTTTACCTGTATGGTGTTTCAGCACCTTGGTTTTCTCACCTCCCCAAAACTGAAACTTGACCTGCCTTCCTATCCTAGTGGAAAGGAGAGGGCAGTGTCCAGTTGTGAGCCTGTTTCTTATTAGTTATGTAACTATGAGAAGTTATTTAATCACACTGGAGCTCAGTTCCTTACTGACAACATAAAGAGTCGATTCACACATATTTTATATTAGTGTGTATCTACATATATTTCATGCATTCATGACATACCTAACTTTTTCTTAATGTTTCTCGATATTTGTAGGCTATGCTACTCATCTGTGAGTTTTTTCAAATTGTTGCAAATCTCCAAAAAAAATGTCTCCAGTATAATCATTGAAAGAAATCCTTGCATAAGTGGACCTGCACAGTTCACACCCATGATGTCCAAGGGTCCTCTGTCTATGAAATTTCCTTATAATAGGAAATGCCCCCATGGATTTCTTACATGGGGAGTCCAGAGGCTCTTGAGGTTGGGCCTTGCGGCCTCTCCTCCAGTCCTTTCTCCTTGTAGTAGGTCGCTGGACAGGCCTTCCTCTGGACCCGTGCATCCTTTCCCAGAGGCACGCAGAAGGCAACAGGTATGAACACGGCGACAGACTGTCCTTGACTTTCTGGCCCAGAGACAGCTTCAGACACCCTGCCTCATTCCTCTTGGGAGGACCTGTTAGCCTGTGTTGTGGGTCAGAAAATGGGTCCAGTGTGGGTTCAACTCAGCCACAAGCAACGACTGCTGTCCTCACATTGTTCAGCAAATCCCTTTTGTGCTTTCTTCTCCACCATCCCCATGCCTACTGCTACTTTTCCAGGCTCCTGCAACCTCCTGCTTACTTCATGCCTTTGTCACTCTGTGCTTTGCTTCCACCTCTAACATCTGATTGAGCCTCCTTCCCTCCTTCTGGTCCTCTCCACAGTGAAGGGATCCTTTCTGTTTTGATCTCAGGGTTGCTATGGAAGCGGAAGATGCAGAGGTCCAGAAGAAGCAAGGAGGGTGCCGCCCCTTTCCTGTCTGCACTTTGTTCTTGTGGGGGTCTTCTCTGCTCTCACGTTGTTTTGTGTTTATAAGGACAATTATTGCATTATAATTTCATTTTTTTTTCTGCAGAAGGATCAAGGGCAAACACTTGCCATTCAAGGCAACGCCCACACTGAATCCAGCCTTTTTCAACTTGTTCACAACAAACTCCTTCAAGTATAACATGGTAATTAAGAGTGTGGACTTTCAAGCCGGATGGTGTTCAAATCCTACCTCTGCCGCTTACAAGCTGTGTGATCTTGGGCAAGTTATTTAACCTCTTTGGGTCTCTGTAGTCTCATTCATACATTGGGAATGATTATACTTCACACCTCATAGGGTTATTGTGAGGGTTAAATGAGATGATACATGTAAAGCTCTTAGAACTTCACCTAGCATAGTGAGTACTCAATCAATATTACCCATCCCAGAAATCTCCATCCTAACTAAATCCATCTCTGTTAATGGCCTCGAGTGTGCTTTTGACTTTCCTACCTCTGATTTCAGATGCTCTTTTCACCTGCTTGGAATGACCTCTCCTTCCTTTTGCTTGTATACAAATCCTCCTTGTTGTTCAAAGCTGAGGAAACAGGAAAAGGCCTGGACCTAGACAGACCCTCCCTTGCACTCTGGTTTCACAGCTGAGTTACTGCAGGAGATCATTTGGCCTCTGGGTTTAAGCTCCCCACTCTGTGAAGTGGAAATTATATATATATATATATGGTTGATTTACAATATTGTGTTTCAAGTGTACAGCAAAGTGATTCAGTTATATATATATATATTTTCAGATTATTCTCCATTATAGGTTATTACAAGCTATTGAATATAGTTCCCTGTGTTATACAGTAAATCCTTGTTGCTTATCTATTTTGTGTATAGTAGTGTGTGTCTGTTAATCCCATACTCCTAATTTATCACTCCCCCTTCTCCCTTTGGTAACCATAAATTTGTTTTTTGTGTCTGTGAGTCTGTTCTGTTTTGTATACAGATTCATTTGTGTTATTTTTTAGATTCCACATATAAGTGATATAATATTTGTCCTTCTCTGTCTGACTTACTTCAGTTAGTATGATATTCTCTAGGTCCATCCATGTTGCTGCAAATGGCAATATTTCATTCTTGTTTATGGCTGAGTAATATTCCATTGTATACACGTACCCCATCTTCTTAAACCAATCGTCTGTTGATGGGCACCCCAATGTTCATAGCAGTACTATTTACAATAGCCAAGACGAGGAAGTGGAGATAATTATACAGACCTGGTGGAGTTGTTGAAGTAAAATCCTCAAACTCTGGCAGGTATTTGGTGCTTAATAAATGATAGATCTTATTAAGCCAAGTCTTGCCAGTCCTTCCTGTCTGAACGTCCCCTCTGAACTCTTCTAGTAATTAATGATTCTAATATTTATCTGGTTAGTCATTGACCATGTAGACCGTGTAGTACTTTGTGTTACCTTTTTTTTTTCCCTGCTTGGAACTAGTATTGGAATGTTATGACTGTTTAGCCTTTCAGACACACATAGTATCCTCCTCACTGCCATGAGGGGTCCTTGAGGGAAGACCCTGCACAGGCATTCCTAACTTGACCATAGTTTATTGAGCAAATTGCTGTTCCAGAAGCCTCATGCGGGGCTTGAATTTTCCAACACCTCATTGACTTTCCACGGTGGTACCTCGGCCTGGTGCAGCTATGGCTTCAAGGTCCCAGCTCTCTCATAAGTTTTGTGGTTTTTTTTGCATCTTTACCTGTGCATGGGACACTCTTCCTCCCTGGCTTTGGACCTTCCCGGCTGCCCCATTGACCAGCTGTGAAGCTTAGGCCAGCCCCTGAGTCTAGAGCTGGGACAGAGCAGATAAGGGCTCATTCTCAGAACCAGCTTGGTGATCGTTGGGTGCCTTCCTCGCCTCTCTTTCTTCTCTGTGAAAACATGAGCTTTGCAATTGTGTTCCAAGAAACATGTCAACGGTCCTGTGCCCTGAACGTGGCCTCACCTGAGATAAGGCCTGGATGTGGGCTCTAGGGAAGGAAAAGGTACAGCAGAGAGGATGATCTGATCAGTGAAGATTGTTCAGGCAGGGGCCCCACCTCTGGCAGCAATGGCCCGGAGCCTGGGCTGCCTGGCTGCATGTGAAGACCAGGCCCGCCCCCAGAGGAGGGACTGTTGGCACTGCCTGGACATCCTCTCCTGTCCCAGGCAGGTGCCTCCTGAGAGGTGTGGAGGCTTGCACCTGCAGGAAGCACTGGGGCCCATGATGGCAGCTCTCCAAGGCCTTACCCATGGAGCCATGTGGCTGAGGCTATAGCTCCTGGAGCACATGGGCCCTGGGTAAAGTCTGATCCAGGTCGTGTCACTCAAGCTCTTTGGACCTCAGTTTCCTGCCTAGAAAAGAAACGTGTCATATCAGTGGTTTAGACATTTTATAAAAAAAAATCAGAATGCTTTTAAGTTTTTTCCAAAAGGGAATCGTGTGCATATTCCAAGTTTATAAAACAGATAAAAGGAGCAGCTCTTTCCTGCCTTTCACTGCTACCACATGGCATGTACCCAAGGCACATCTGTGTAAAACTGGCTTCCCCAGACATGATTGAAACCCCGTGGGCTACTTACTCTCAGCTGTCTGTTCGAGGTCTCCCAGGCTGCTTCAGTGATTCTCTCTGTCAACAGAGACGACAGAGCAGTGCCTGTGTACAGGGACAGGGGTCAAAATATTTACCCATTATGACCCAGTCACAAACTGATCAGAAAGGATGCTGGTTAGTGAACTGGTTGGATGTCAGTCATGCTTTTGTGTTAGAATCATATGGGAAGTGCTTTCAAAATACATTCTTTGGGTCCCATTCAGATTCATTTGAAAAAAATTGGAGGGCTATTATTTTCATTTATTTTATTTTTTACTTTAAACATTTTTTATTGAAGTATAGTTGGTTTACAATGTTGTGTTAATTTCTGCTGTACAGCAAAATGATTCAGTTTTACATATATATTCTTTCTCATCTTCTTTTTCATTATGGTTTATCATAGGATATTGAATATAATTCCCTGTGCTCTACAGTAAGACCTTGTAGTTTATCCATTCTGTATATAATATTTTGCATCTGCTAATCCCAAACTCCCAATCCATCCCTTCCCCAACCCCCAATGCCTTGGCAACCACAAGTCTGTTCTCTATATCTGTGAGTCTGTTTCTGTTTCTTGGATAAGTTCATTTGTGTCATATTTTAGATTCCACATGTAAGTGATATCATATGGTATTTGTCTTTCTCTTTCTGACTTAGTATGAGAATCTCTAGGTCCATCTTTATTGCTGCAAATTTCATTCTTTTTTATGGCTGAGTAATAGTCCATTGTATATATGTGCCACGTTTTCTTTATCCATTCATCTAGTGATGGACATTTAGGTTGCTTCCATGTCTTGGCTATTGTAAACAGTGCTGCAATAAACATTGCGGTGCATGTATCTTTTCGAATTATAGTTTGGTCTGGATATACGTGAGGGCTATTATTTTGAACAATGTCCATAGGAAATAGGTAAATGCACTCCTTCCAACAACCCTAAATCAAAACACTAAAACCTTTATTCTGTCTCTTTGGTCGGGTGAGTGGTGTCCAGGGGGGGATGGCTAAAATGAGAAGGGACTTAAGTTAACCCTGAACACAGTCAGGGCAAGAATCCTACCAATGATACCATGAAGCACTTACTCTGGGATGGGTACCATGCTGAACAGTCTATGAAATAGGATTATATTGGTTTCCTAGGGCTGCTTTAACAAATTACCACAAATTTAGTGGCTTGAGAGAAACACTAGAAATTATTTCTCTCATGGGTCTGGAGGCCAGAATCTGAAATCAAGACGTTGGCAGGGCTGTGCTGTCTCGGAAGGCTCTGGGGGAGAACCTTCACCTCTTTTAGTTTATAAAGACTCCAGGCATTCCTTGGCTGTTGGCTGGATAACTGCATTCTCTACCTTTGTCTTTTTTTTTTTTTTTTTTTAAGAAGGTGTTGGGGGTAGGAGTTTAGTAATTTATTTATTTATTTTTGCTGTGTTGGGTCTTCGTTTCTGTGCGAGGGCTTTCTCTAGTTGTGGCAAACGGGGGCTACTCTTCATCGCAGTGCGCGGGCCTCTCACTACCGTGGCCTCTCTCGTTGTGGAGCACAGGCTCCAGACGCGCAGGCTCAGTAGTTGTGGCTCACAGACCCAGTTGCTCCGCGGCATGTGGGATCCTCCCACACCAGGGTTCGAACCCATGTCCCCTGCGTTGGCAGGCAGATTCTCAACCACTGCGCCACCAGGGAAGCCCCTCTACCTTTGTCTTTGTACAGACATCTCTTCTCCTGTATCTTCCCGGTGTCTCTTACAAAGACACTTATCAGTGGATAATCCAGGGGGATCTCATGATCCTTAATTACCTCTGCAAAGACTTCTTTTTCAATTAGGATCACACTGATAGGTGTTGGAAGTGAGGATGTGGACATATCTTTTGAGGGGGAGCCATCATTCAACCCCCTCTAAGGTATTATTAACACTGTTGTAGAGATGAGGAAGCCTGGGCTCAATGCATGGAGGTGATTTGCCCATGGTCACTGGTGGGTGGCAGAGCTGGGCTGGGACTCACCCTCAGGCTTGCTTTGTGCACCGTCTACTAAAGAGCGTCATGAAACCTCAGAGAATGTAGGACAGTCCTTAGCAATCCGGCTTTCAAGGCTCTGCTTCGCCCACAGAGGGCGCTCAATGTAAGTCTGTTATGGAGTTAGTTATTGATTCTGAGGCCTTGACCTGAGCTGCTGGGGGATGGGGAAGTGATCTATCTGCCTCTATATCCCTAACACAGTGCAGAAAATGTCAGACAAATGAAATTTAATGCCCATAAGAAGACACTGTGCTCCTATGTCCACGTGTCTATAGCTTAGTTAGTGGTAGTGCACAGATGCCATGGAAAAAGGCTGTTTGGGAAGGCATAGCTTCCTCAGATCCGTTCCTTGCCCACAATCTACTTAAGGGACATCAGATCAGTCACTCTGCCTTGCTTTCCAAGGATGTAAGGTGGGGTTAGTTAGTAATGCTCACTCTTCCTACACATCTCATAGGGTGTTTCTATGTTTTGTTGATTTAGGGGGGTGCTGTATGAAGGCAGGAGGAAGTAAAAGATAAAATTTCCAAGCCCTTTCAAGCACTAATGTTTTAGGAAAAAATTTAATTATGTTGTACACCACCAGATGTAAGCACATATTGTAACTGTGAGGGCAACATGAAATAGGGGGCAGTCATGCTTTTTTGCTTAGATTAGAGCAAGGAACACTGCTTACACTTCGATTGGAAGGATGGAAGTTCGACAACAACCCCTTTGTGATGTTGGGGGGTGTATTTCATGGGAAAGGGTCCTGACACTGACTTCTCAGAGGAGAGTCTGGGAACCAGGAGGACGGTGGGGTGTAGAAGGCAGGAGTTAAGGGTGATGACACATTTTGACTTAAGGAAGCCTTTCCAAAAGTTACGGCTGTAAAACCTTGCAATGGTTGACTTGGGAATGCGAGACGGCCTCGGAATTAACAAAATGGGGGCCAGATCCTTAACTCTCATCTGTGGATTTGGAGGGCTTCCTGCCTGATAGAGGGATGAGAAGCCTCTATCTATCCATCTTGTTTAGAGCTTGTGCTTTGGAGTCAGACAGACCCGGGTAAAGTTCCTCCATTATCATTTACCAATTATTGACTTTGTACAAGTTACTTAACCATCTCAGGTTCCTTGGCTGTAATAGCGATACTAGTACCCACTCCTTGAGGCTGAGTGTGAGATCAGATGGGTCAAGGCAGGAAGAACACTTAGAACAGCGCTTGGCGCCCAGTAAGCATTTAGAGGTTCTGATGCGTATGTGGGAAACCCTGTCGCCCTCGTTTATGCGGTGTGGACAGTTTGGAAAAGCTCCAGGTTGGGGCAGGAGAGTCCTTGTGTGGTTAACGGACGAATGCTTTGGGACTTCCCTGGTGGCACAGTGGTTAAGAATCCGCCTGCCAATGCAGGGGACACGGGTTTGAACCCTGGTCCGGGAGGATCCCACATGCCGTGGAGCAACTAAGCCCGTGCGCCATAACTACTGAGCCCGCGCAGCGCAACTACTGAAGCCCACGCCTAGAGCCCGTGCTCCACAACAAGAGAAGCCACTGCAATAAGAAGCCCGCGCACCACAATGAAGACCTAACACAGCCAAAAATAAATAAAATTAAATCTTAAAAAAAAAGACAAATGCTTTCTGTGTTTCAAGATGAAGGCACATTGAAGCTTGGTATTTTTGTTTATTAAAAACTGTAAGTCAAGGCAAGGCTTGGTGGAGCACCAGAAGGTCCTCGTTTTCTGTGATTGTGGCTCTCGGGCAGGGTTTTGGAATGCCCCTGCTCCCTGGGACTTCCTTCTGCTGCTTTGGTGACTGCCCACAGACAGGCCAGCTCCCAGGCATCTGAAACACCACTCAGAAGGCAGGAATTTGCGATCCATTCCAAGCTGGAAGTGACTTTCATGTGATGGGGCCACCCTGCTCTGTGACTCTGTAACTAATTCTCCCAGTTCTGGCAATTCTCCAAATTCCTGGGACGTGATCAAGTGACCAAACGACTTCAGGTCAGAATCAGGAGAAGGCTGTATCTGGAATCTAGTGTGAGAGCATGCGAAAAACTGAAGCCCCAAGTTTCTTTATGATTTTCCGTATTCTTTCCAGGCAGCTCTTTTAAGGGAAGGAATATACAACCCTCAAAGTGGGAAGAAATTAAGTTTAGATTTAAAAAAAAAATCAGAGGTGCAACTCGATGACCAAAGAGGTCAGTATGAATGGCACACGTTCATTTTTTTGGAACCCAAATCAATGGAAATGAACTGAATTGCCTTCAGTACATTTTTGTGAGTGAGTTTGGAACATTTATCGCTCTAAAGGTGACCTTATACGAGGAATACTGCCGTGTGAATCCCAACCCTGGTTTCTATCACTAGTTGGGCCTCTAACTCACTGTGAAACTGTGAGCAAACCTCCTAACTTCTCAGGAAGTCAGTTTCCCTATTTCTAAAATTAGTTGGCTTCAGAGTTTCCTTCCCTATTTAAAATTCTTTGTTGTATTTTCAAGTGTTAGATGAATTCACCCTTGATAAATCATTACAGAATTCGTAAGGATGTCTGATGTTTGCAGAGTGCCTCATTGTTTCATTTGTTGTTGAGAAGCTTCCGAGCGTGGCAGGAAGGTTTTGTTACCCTAGCATATGGATTAGGAAGCTGAAGCTCAGGTCAGCTGAGTGTCAAGGCCAGGACTTTCTGGCTGGTGATCAGAGAAGGTGAGACGAAACCTCAGATCTCCTGATATCTAGTCCAGATATGAGTTCTTCCCAATCTTGCCACCTAAATTGTTGACAGAGCAAGAAACCATATCTAACCAGGGCTGGTCTCTGCCAGAGACATAGTCCTGCTCCGCTTGCTTTTCTGAACAAGCCACCTCAGGCGGTTCTTCTAAGGTTCCCGTTTGGAGTCCAGTTTACAGTCAAACGTGCTCCATGTTAAAAATGCAGATTTCCAATGTGGGTCTTATAATCAGGCCTGCAAAGGCACCAAGGGAATGGTAGGAGGGGTCTAGATTGGAAACCAGGCAGGTGGGCATCTCTTTTCCACCATTAACTGGCTGCTCCTTTACCTTTGTTTTTCCATCTTTAAAATGGGTCATATCGTATCCAGTGTTTAGGATACTCGTACAGGAGTTCTCTTGCTCTCTTCCTCTTGTCTTAATCATTTGTAAATGGAATATTTGACATTCATTACAAATGATGCCATATAGGGACGTGGAATGCTAGAAAGATGGTTGTCATATGTTGCTATGGGAAACAAACAATACAGAGTAGTATGTTTTGTATGAATTCTTTTTGTGTAAAAATGTAAAATAAGGTATACAATGAAGACAGAAGGATCATCCCCCGTGGGCTAGTTATGGTTTTCCTTAAACGTATAAGTTGACTATATGTTATGTGTTAATTCTTTTTTTTTTTTTTTAAAGTTTCTTTTAAAGGTGTGCAGGTGAGGATTCTATTTGGGAAAACAATTGGATAACCAGTTTACTTCCAGGTGGTGGTTGAATAAGACCGATTCCCACAAATTTTCAAAACAAATTGTGTTCTTCCCAGTAATTGCTGCTTAACCCTCTTTTTGTTCAAGACTGGCACTTCCAGCTGCCCGGGGGTCAGTGGGATTGAGGATGCCACTGCCAAGCGCAGTTGGGCCTCTGGGCACCACATCTGCTGCTTGCCTTTGCCAAACAGCTGTGTTCCGAGCAAGCAGCGTGATGACACTCACCTGCAGGAAATGTGGGTCGTGCACTTTGTCTGCAGGCCGGGGGACAAAGAGCGGACGGTTCCACTCCAGCAGGTGGGCCGGCCCATCGAGAAAGGGCTAGAGCAATGCAGAAAGAATGTCTGTTTCTCTTAGCAGTGAGTGAGGGTGCCCCAGCTGTTGGACAAGACCGTGGGCAGGATGCTGTTGCAATTTGGCCGAGAACCCACAGTCCCTGGGCTCGGGACTTTCAACACAGAGGATCCTGAAGGGAGTTTTCCCGTAAGCTCCCTAGTAGGGCTGGAGAGACAGAAAGCGAGAAAACCACGCACACACACGCAGAGGCATCAGTTACACATGTAGAGGCATCAATGTAACACACAGATTCCCTGCTCCAAGGTGTATTTCTGTCACATTTCTCTCAGTCTTTTTTTTTTTTTTTGGCCTTCCTGCGTGGCTTGCGGGATCTTAGTTCCCTGACCAGGGATTGAACCTGGGCCCTCGACAGTGAACGCGCAGAGTCCTAACCACTGGACTGCCAGTGAATTCCCTCTCTCAGCCTTGTCAGGAGCAGAGAGGGTACCTTTCTTTGCTCTCAGTAAGCAATGGCTCCAAAGTTGGAAAATGAAATAACTATTTCATGCCTGAATGTCATTTTTTTTTTTTTTTTTTTTTTTTTTTTTTTTTTTTGCGGTATGCGGGCCTCTCACTGTTGTGGCCTCCCCCGTTGCGGAGCACAGGCTCCGGACGCGCAGGCTCAGCGGCCATGGCTCACGGGCCCAGCCGCTCCGCGGCATATGGGATCCTCCCAGACCGGGGCACGAACCCGCATCCCCTGCATCGGCAGGCGGACTCTCAACCACTGCGCCACCAGGGAGGCCCCTGAATGTCATTTTTAAGAAACATTTATTTTATTGGAGTATAGGTGATTTGCAATGTTGTGTTAATTTCTACTGTCCAGCAAAGTGATTCAGTTATACACACACACACACACACACACACACACATATACATATCTACACTGAATATAACCTTTATTTTTATTTATTTTTTTTCTTGCGGTACGCGGGCCTCTCACTGCTGTGGCCTCTCCCGTTGCGGAGCACAGGCTCTGGACGCGCAGGATCAGTGGCCATGGCTCACGGGCCCAGCTGCTCCGCGGCATGTGGGATCTTCCCGGACCGGGGCATGAACCTGTGTCCTCTGCATCGGCAGGCGGACTCTCAACCACTGCGCCACCAGGGAAGCCCCTAACCTTTATTTTAATTTTTGTATTTCTTTTTATGTATTTCATTTTGTTTCATGGAAAGTGACATTGTTTTTCCATTTCTGAAAGTAATGGCGTTCTTTTAAAAGTACACTGATGTAAGTAAAATGGGGTCACTTATAATGTTAATAATATTGTTAGAATGTGGAATTGGCAAAAATCTTTCAAGTGATGCAAACCACTGAAATGTGGGCAACACCATTCCTCACTGGCCTGGGAGTTGAAAGACCTGCGGCTTTGCTGTCTCACCTACTAATTGGGTGAACGTAAGCCAGCTGCTCCCGAGCTTGTCTGTACATTGGAATCACCTGGCGGGGGAGTGGAGGGAGGGTTTCAAAAACTACTGATGTGTGTTTCTCATCCCCAGAGATTCTGATGGAGCAGACCTGGGGTATGGCCTGGGTGTTGGAGTTTGTAAAAGATCCCTAGGTGATCCTAATGGTAGGCGCATTAGGAACAGCTGCCCCAAACAAATTCTTATATCTCCCCTTAGTTTCCTTATCTGTAATATGGGGGCCTTGAGTGTCTACAAAACAGGGTCTGCCCTGCCCTCCACATTCTTAAAAATGCAAGCAAGTAGCTTCAAGTGAATGATTCAACACTTTCTCCCTGAAAGGGATTGCTGGACAGTATAAGACTTCAGCGTTCTAGAAGGAGAGGAGAATATCAGGTCTAGTCTGGGGCTATTGGTGCAAAAGAAAGAAGGTGGAACAGAAAATGGAGAGGAAACGGTTGCCTCACAGCAACTCTTTTCTCCAGGCCACACAGCAACTCTTTTCTCCAGGCCAGCTTCGCTGATAATTCGTATTTTTAGATAGGAACAGTGTGGGGTGGGCTGAGCTAAGTAAGACCTGGATCTAGGAGACGTGGGCTGCCCTGGGCTAGCGGTGTGACCTCAGACAAGCCACTCTACCACTTTGGGCCTCAGTTTCTCCATCTGGAGGATGAGGGGGTGGACTGATTGCTCCCTAAGTTCCCTTCCCTTGTGCCTGGGGAGAACCGCTAAAGCTTACCCCCTCCCCCTCCTTTCTCCCCCCGCCCCTCCCGGTCCTTTTGGCTTTTTGCCAGCAGAGTCCCCAGCGGGTCGGTAGATGGCGCTAGAGACCTTTGAATTAGGCTTTTAGGGTTGTTGGGTCCTCCTGATTCATCCTCTCACCCTGGCAATGCTGGGAACGCTGCCCTGGAAGGAAGGCTTTTCTGTTGCTGGGCTCGACAGCTGATGTCTGAATTTATTCATTTGTGAGCCACAAAGGCGCAAAATTTAAAGGAAAAGCATTTCTTTGGCGTTCCCAGCCCCACTAGGGCACACTTGGACCACGTTGGTGCTTGGATCCCAGTTATATCTTTCCTCTCTCACTGGGGTTAGACTTCACCTGTGTCTGATATTTGGTAGATGTTCCTGCAATGATGAATCAGTGAGGGAGCCTGGGCATGCTTAATAGGACTTTAGGGGTAAGAGAGAAACCTGGGTCATTTTTAAAAGCAAAACCAATTTCTGGGAGGGACTTCAGTTTGGATATACTATATTCCATCTCCATGAATGAATGAAGCGTGGAGCTCTCTTCCACATTCCAAGAGTTCTGCTGGTACATAGGTAGATTATTACATTGTGATGCAGTAAACACAGTGGCAGTTGAGGCCCAAAGAACAAATGGCCTCGAGTGTAATACAGACCTTGAAAAGCAAGGACTTTTACCTAGAGACAGAGAATTGTTTCCTGTACAGGACCTGAGTTTTCTGTTTATAACAAGAGCTGTGGATGAATACATCTAATGCTCCTGGAAATTAAAATGATATTCATAGAGGGGATACTTAGAACTTGAATGCTACGGGTAGTTAGTGTGATGTTACCAGATTAGCCAAAGACCCCTTTCAGACCCCCTTTTTTTTTGGCTGCACCGTGCAGCATGCAGAATCTTAGTTCCTCAACCAGGGATCGAACCTGTGACCTCTGCAGTGGAAGAGCAGATTCTTAACCACAGGCCCGCCAGGGAAGTCCCCCCTTTCAGTCTTTGGGGGAATGTGCTGGGAGGGCAAGAGGATGGGGGGGCAGTCTGGGCTAAACAGACGCAGACTAAGAGCACTGAGTGCCTGGTATTTAAGCTGTCATGAGGTCACTTGGTTGGCTTCCCTGTAATTCCCAGGGTCAATCTGGTGTGATAAACTTTTCCAGCAGTCAAGTTTATCTAGGATACGCTTTATCTTGGAAGTTACAGAAACTTCCAAAAAGCAGCCAGCTGGGTTTTCCCTTGCTCCTTGTATAATGCTGCCTCAGCTTCTCCACGTTTACGGTGTTTATGAAGATCCGTAACAGCTGGCTCCAAACCCGGCCCCTAGGAGAATCGTTTCCGGGAGGATTCTGAAGACGGTGTTTCAGCTTCAAGACCAGCGAGAAAGTAAGTTGAAAATCCCGGGTTCATAACATTGCAGTTATAATCATAGCCGCCATTAATTGAATGCCTCCCAAGTGCCAGATGGTAGGTTAGGGAGTTTTCACTTAATTGCACTGAAATCCACGAGAAGCCTGCCAGGGCCCCGTTCTTACACCCGCGTTCGTGGAGGATTGGAAGCGGGGGATGTCGTTTGCCCTCGGCTCCCCTAGCTGGAGAGCAGCCGGGCTGGAAACGTAACCGGGGTGCCCAACTCAGCCAAGTTCGCTCAGGACTTTCCCGGTTCTAAGACTGAAAACCCCACGTCCCAGTAACCACGCGGGTCCTGGGCAGCAGGGATGGTTGGTCGGCCTAATATGCCTGTGTGTTGGGTTCTCCTGCTGTGCCCTGGCGGTGCTGAGAAGGGTCCTCCGCTCCTCTCATGACAGCCAGCAGTATGTGGTTTGCGCTTCTCCTTGAAACCCCCTATGGGACGTGCCATGTCCCTCCTTATCTGTCCCCGAGTGTCTGCTCCACCACTGCCCAGGCCCTTGTCCCCTCCCAGCTGTTTCCTGGCCCCTCCATTGCCTGCTTGCTCTTGTTCTGAGTCTGTCCCTCTACCGTTCGTCTGTTTGGAGCTTCCCCCAAGCACCCAACCCATGGCTGGCTACAAACCATCTGAAGACTTGAACTGGAGGTCCAGCTGAGCCCCCTCCTGGCTGTGCCCCAGGGATCCCTGGAGCCTTTGCTTTCTCATCCAATATGAGGTGATAGCTGTACTCACCTCAAGACACTGCCATATAGTTTAACTTAAACGCAAGTTATGAAATTGGTTTTGAACCTGAAAGGCACTGCACGCGTTGGCTATTGTTGCTGTCGGTGGCTTCCTACTTGCCCTGCCTACCTCGGGAAGGACACATGAGTTTGGTGGCAGTGTGGATGCTCCAAGCCTGGAAGCTTTTGGTGTCTGCGGGCCTGGATACCTATGGCTTGTGTGTCTTGGGTTTCTTCTCTGCATTTTGTGGCTTTAAAAACAGGATTTTGTGAGTGTTCGAGAAATTAGCTTGTGAAATGCTTAGTCTTGGCTCTGGACTGGCTTCAAGTTGAAAAGGACGTTGCAACCATGTGTCTTCAAGTCAGCCCTCCAGACCCAGCCCTGGGAACACTGGCTCACAGTGTTGTCCATAAGTATTTGTGGCGTGAATGAAAGTGACGATAAGTGATGGGGAGGACCTTACAATGGGAGGTAAAATTGCTTTGCGAGGCTAAAAATATTCAATGCAACAAACCAGCTGATCTCTCACAAACACCTGAAATCTTTCTAGAACAAGGTGGCTCATGAAGAAATACATTAAATAAGAAGTGTAATCCTTTCCCTTTTCTTCTCTGCTCTAGTTCTCTTCACCCCTTGCTATGGCCCTTCCCACCATAATCCCATCCCTCTTGTCATCAACTAAGCACAGGTATGAGCCATTTTAATCGTACCTATTTTAGCAGCCCTCAAGTAGGTTATTTTGCCCCCTCGCCAAACCAATCCAGGTGTGGCCATTTTCAATTATTTCTGTTATTTCATCTTATGTCACTGGCTACTTCTCAGCCTCCTTTGCTGGTTTCTTTTTTCTGCTCATACCTCTTACATTAGAAAGCCCAGGGCTCCATCTTTGGAGCCTCTTTTCTCTGTCTGCACTCCTTCCCTTGGTGATCTCATTCAGTCTTTTGACTTCAATTATTATGTATATCCCATGACTCTCAAATTTGTAGTTCTGGTCCAAACCTCTCTCCTGAATTCACACATTCAACTGCCTACAGGGAATGCTCACTTATATTTTTAATGGACATCTAAATTCAACTTGTCCCAAACTGCGCTCCTGGCCTACCCCTCGCCTGCCCCTCCCAACCTGGGTCCCCTGCGCTCTTCCTCATCTCACCTGAGGGCGGCCCCATCCTTCCCGTTGTTTCAGGCCAGGCCACGAATCTTGGAGACATCCTTGACTCTTTATCTCTCATCCCCACTTCAAATCTGCCAGAAACGCTTTAGTTCAACTTTAAAACACTCCATTTCCTTGATACTAAGATACAGACCATGTCAACTTTTCGTATCTCCAAATTAGGAATGGGCCTCATGAACTGGCATCTTAAATTCAATGAGATATGGTATAGCAAGGGTTTGGCCATTTCTCAGCCATCCCCTGTTAACACTTGGGTCAAGGTCACCATCATTTCTCACTTGGATGACCGTCATAGCTTCTGGAGTGGTCCCCTTGCCTCTCCCTTGACAATCCATTGTCTATTCTCAAATGATAGCTGGGTGACTCCTTAAAAACATAAATTAGAAACCTTCCAATGACTTTCTGCCTCAAGAAGAAAAAAAGCTGATGTCCCCGTAGCATCTGGCCCTTCCTTCCTGTCTACGGCATCCTTACTCCGTTCATCCCTCACACACGCTTCCGCAGCCACACTGGCTTCACTGCTGTTCTTCAGGAAATTCACACATGCTTCCACTTTTGGGCTTTTGCAGTGGCTGTGCCTCCTCTGTAGAAAACTCTTGCCTCAGTTATCTGTTTGGCCGACCCCTTTATCTCTTTCATGTTTTGCTCAAACATCATCTTATCAGTGAGGTTGGCTTTGACTCTCATTAAAATTACAACCATCTCGTGCCCTCATACTTACCTCCCATTCTCTGCTGTTTGATTCCCATAGCACTTATCACTTTCTAGCATATTTCACAATTCAGTTATAAATACCCATCTTCCACTTCTGGAATGGAAGCTTCACCAGGGCAAGAATTATTTTGTCTGTTTTACTTACTGATGTGTCCCAAGCACCTAGAGGAGGTGCTCCTCCATATTTGTTGAATGTGTGAAGGAATTTCAAATTCAACAAAAGCAGCAGGCATCAGAGAACCCAAAGTCGAGTATGCAACCTTGTCAGAGACGCTGGTGTGATCTCAGTGACGACACGAAATGTTTTCCCTCCTTTCCTTTCAAAGCAAGACTCCCAAAGCTGAAGCTATTATTGAAAGCAGCAGTGGGGAAAGGGTGGGAAAGATGGCTCGTGGAAAACAGTGAAGTCAGTGTCTTTAGTAGCTTGGGTGCGTCAGAAGCTGGGTAGCCATGTCTGACTGTCATTAATCCTCCTCTTCACACCACATCCACACAAGCGACAACTTTTGTCTATACCTCCTGCTTCCAGTGCCATGATGTATGGCCTGGGAAGAGTCCTGGGCCCTAATAGTTGAAGAACCCGAAAAGATAAATGCTCACGTCTTGGCCTGTGAAGGAAGAGTTAATCATAATGAAGGGTGGATGGACGTGCAAACCTGCTTTGGCTTTGGCCTCCCAAGCCTGATCTGGCTGTTCTCCTTATACGGGGTCCTGGTGACTGTTATCCCTGAAGAAGAAATGGCACTTGTGCATAGCTTTGTGACCACTTGGTTGCATGGCTCTCCGAGAAGTTAGCTGGAAAAGAGAACAGAAGAGGACAGGGTTGTAAGATCAGGCAGACAGATTCGGAACCCCCCTTTTCCATCCCGACAGAGAGCTCCAGGTGAGAGCACATTATGTGGACAGAGATAAGGACTTGGATCAAGAGTATCATTTTGCTATTTCCCACATTCTTGGGCAAATTATTATTTTTAGTTTTCCCCATGACTTATGAAGTGATAGTCTCTTGTGGCTGTGTAGAATTTTGGATATCACCAAGGGCTTTAACTGTTATTAGCTAATGTGGTCCTCTCAATTCTGTAAGGTCGGGGAAGGTCTAATTATCTCATTTTACAGACAACCCCTCCCCACCAAGATTCTGAGAATTCAAGTCATTTGTCTGAGGTCACAAAGCTAGTAAACAGCAAAGGTGGAATAAAAATTCAACTTCTTGTTTCCTAGCCCTCTAAAATTTCAAGAATCTCTTAGGTATTCAGATCTAATTTATTGACATTGAAGTGGAGTAACCAGTGATAACCCTCCCAAGGAAAGATTTTCTTAAAAACGTAAGGTGGAGGAAGGGCATAAAGACAGTGGTTGACCGGAACAGCTGAATCCTGAGTTACAGTTCTTCATTCATTCATTCATTTCAAAGATTTTTTTTGAGCATCTGCTTTGTGCTGTGAGCTCTTCTAGGTATTTTCTCCTATATTTTGATGCTTCTTAAACTGGGACACGTTTTACAACCAATATTACGTTATTGTTAATATTACAGCATCTGTCAATACCCAAATTAGATGTTAAATAGATGGTGAGTTTTAAATTGCTGCTATCTAGAATTGAGAGAATACTATGTGTACATGTGGGTGCATATACCATACTTTCCCAAATATACATGTATATATAGTGTTTTCTCAAATACACATATATGTATATATTTATATTCTGTAGTGTGTGTTGACCATATTATGTTGTGAGCATTTTCTCATGACAGTAAATGTTCTTGAAAACATAACGTTTAATGGCTGCCTAGAATTGAATGTACGGATGAACCACACACTCTTTGATTATTCTTAGCCCTTTGAGCTCTTTCCAGTTTTTGTTAATATATGTATGTAGTTCTACGATGAACTTCCATGTGCATGTATCTGGTTTTATTTTTCAAATAAATTCCAGAAGTAGCATCGCTAGGCCCAAGACAAATGTCTTTTTAATTGACCTCAGAACAGGGTCTAAGCAGCTCCTGTCCAGACCCACCAGCCTTACTCTGCTCCAGTTCTACCTTCGAGGAGCATGAAGAAAGACAGATAGTAGTTACATGCCCCTCGGTAGCTGCCAGAGGGCACTTAAACCTTCTTTTGCAAAAAGTATGTCAGCAATTTAAAGAAACACATTCCTTCTTCTATAAAAGACAAAATAAAAAAAGTAAGATTTTAGCAAAACTGTTGCACGGTGACTGTATCCTTGAACCCAAGTTATTTTAATCCTGTATGATACAAGCTCAAAGTTGAGTCTTGAGAGCTGAGTCCTTGAGTCCTGAATGCCATAGGCTCCAAAGTGTCCAAAACTCTGATGTGAGGCGGGTCCAGACTGACTTGGACCAAGGAAAAATCATAAAACAAGAGAGCAGCTTTCATGAAAGCATGTTCTCGTCCAGCTTTTCAACATGAAGTAAACACCTTCTGTATGTTGGCACCGTGCTGGTTCTGGAGACGCCATGATGACCAAGCTTCAATTCTTACCTTCAAGAGGCTCAGAGACTAGTAGCAGAGTGAAACTGGTAAATACATGAGTTCAAGAAAGTGTCACCGTTGTTTTGTTGGGTTTACACATAACAGCCAGGGCAAATGGGAGGAAAAATTAACTGCAGATGTGAGACGAGGAGGTTCAAGAAAGATTCACAGTGAAATTTGAGCTGAGTCTGGAAAGATGCTGAAAATTTTTGATTTTTTTTGTTTTGTTCCTTTCTTCCTTACTAGCACCAAACACTCCCTTTATAATTTTTACTGAAGGTCCAGTTCTGCTGTGTCCAGGGAGGACACTTTCATACTCATCCCTTTAAGCTGCTGGCCTGAGGGGAAAGGCAGACCATTGGAGGACTTTTTTGGGTTGGTCAGTGAGAGTAAACCTGGGTAAAACTCAGGCTGGGATGATACTGATTAAGAATGGCCTCTTCTTGCAGGATGGCAGGATTGCTCCTTCCCCAGCATATTTGTTTTCTGTCATAATTCAGTTTTGCTAAGAAGGCAGAAAGGGAGAGAGAAACTTTCTGGAAAATGCCCCTGAGATGTGGGAGCAGACGTGAACATTAGTCTGAACAGTTTAATGAGCCTCCGCTAGGGGATCACACCCAGTAATTTAGTAGGACGTGGATGAGACCTTCCTCATTCAGAGGTCACTTATCTGGCCACATTGGCTATATGACAAACATCTGAGAACCAGGAAATGAGAAAAAAAAAAAAGACTCAGAGATGTCAAAGCCAGAGAGTCAAAAAGGCCATGGAGTAAAGCAAGGTACTTTCTTTCTGGCTTTGGTGCAGAACTTATTTTTTTCTTACTTCAGAAACAGTTCTGGGACTTCCCTGGAGGTTCAGTGGTTAAGACTCCGTGCTTCCAGGGCAGGGGGCGCGGGTTTGATACCTGGTCAGGGAACCAAGATCCTGCATGCCGCGTGGCACGGCCAAAAAGAAGTAAATAAAGAAAGAACTTAAGAAACAGTTCTAACTTGGCAACCTCGTTTCCCAATACCTAGCCGATTAGATACAGAAAATTAAAAGTGTGACGAGGAAGGGGTTGCAAGATTCAGCTCCAGCTGCATAAAATCCAGAGACCCTGATATTGACCAACCAGGAAAAAGCAGAGAAAACTTCTCTGGCTGTCTTCTGGCATTTCATGCGAAGACAACAGTGTGCTATTGGTCACTAATTCCCTTGACTGTTGCAATGCAACAGACCAACAGACCAAGGGCAGACCCTTGGTCACTGAACAGGACTAAAATTATGTTTAATGCCCTCAATTTACAAAGCCAAGAGAGACAAGACACTTTTCCTTCCAAGATAACGAAGATATTTAATTCACATTTAAAAGTTTTTTTTATTTTTATAATTTGGAAAATGCATTCATTTGAGATTCTTCTTTCTTGATAAAACTAGGTTAAAGAAATACTACTATCTCAGAAGGCAGCTATTATCAAAGGGTTAAGTGGAACTCATCTGTGTGTTGGGAGTGAGAAAGTAGTGAGTGCAAAAAAGGGAAAGAAAGGGGATATTAGATATAAGCAACCCTGAGTGGTGAGTTATGGCTTCATATAGGTTTCCGGGGAGCGGAGGGGAAGATGAGTTTGGAGATGTTAACAGAGGTCAAGTCATGGAGAATACCAGTTACTTCCTTGTCTGCACTTAGCATTGTTCTGTTCATTTTAGACATTCTAGTGAATGTGTAATGGTGTCCATGGTGATCTTAATTTGCATTTCCATGATAAGTAATACTTCTGAGCATTTTTTCTTGTACTTATTGGTCATTTGTATATTTTGTGATGCATCTCTCTTCCAGTGTTTCACCACCCACCCCCTCACCAATTTGGCTGTTTTGCTTATTGAGGTGCATAGTTCTTTACTTCTGAGTACAAATCCATTGTCAGATATATGTGTTGTGAATATTTTTTTCTAGGCTTACCTTTTCATTTTTTCAGTGGCGTCTTTAAAAAGCAGGAGTTTTAAATTTCGATGGAGTCCAATTTATCGATTTTTTCCCTAATGCCTTATTTTTTTCCCTAAGAAGTCTTTGCCTAACTCAATGCTACAAAGATTTTCTCTTATGTGTTCATCTAAAAATTTTAAAATTTTAGTATTACTTTTAGATCTATAATCTATTTCAAATTAATTTTTGTGAATGGTGTGTGATAAATGTTAAGGGTAATTTTCCCCCAGATGAATATCCAGTTGTTCTAACACCATTTGTTGAAAAGACTACTCTCTTGCCATTGAATTACCTTGGCTTCTTGGTCAAACGCTAATTAACCAGTTCAAGGATCCGTTTATTAACTCACTCTTCTTCTCCTTTGATTTCCGTCTATCCTAATGCCAGTATCACACTGTCTTGATTAATGTAAATTTATAATAATTCTTGAACTTAGATATTGCTAGTCTCCAACTGTGTTCTTTTTCAAGATTGCTGACTATTCCAGGTGCTTTGAAGTTTTAGTATAAATTATAGAATCAATTTGTCAGTTTCTACAAACAAAAAAGCCTGCTAGGATTAAGACTGGAATTGTGTGATTCTGTTGATTAGTTTTGGAGGAATGGCCATTTTAACAATATTGAACCTTGCAGTCCATGAAAATCACATCTTTCTATTTATTTAGGTCTCCTTTAAATTATAGTCTTCAGTGTACAGGTCTTGCATATAGTTTAAATTTATCCCTACGTGTTTCATATTCACGATACTATTGTAAATGGTATTTTAAAAACTTCACCTGCTGGTGTATAGAAGTACAACTTATTACTATTTTCTTAATGTGACCTCCTACCCTGTGACCTTTCTAAACTCCATTATTAGTTCAATAGCTTTTTATTTTTGTAGATTCTTTAAGATTTTCTTCACATATGATCAGGCCATCTGTAAATAAAGACAATTTTACCTCTCCCTTCCCAATATGTTTGCCTTTTGTTTCTTTGTTTACCTTACAGCACTGCTTGAGACATCTGGTAAAATTCTGATTAAAAATGATGAGAGTTGGGACTTCCCTGGTGGTCTGGTGGTTAAGACTCCGTGCTTCCAATGCAGGGGGTGTGGGTTTGATCCCACATGCACTAAGATCCCAAAAAGTGAAAAAAAAAAAAAAAAGGTGAGAGTAGATATTTTTGCCTTCTTCCCAAATTTAGAGATAAACATTAAATCATGCATTATTGTGTATAATGTTAGAATAGGTTTTTCATAGATGCTCTTCATCTGCTTGAGGAATTTCTTCTAATCTTATTTTGCTGAGAGTTTTTTATCATCAGTGGGTTTTGACTTTTGTCAAATGCTTTTTCTGTACCGATTGAGTTGGCTATATGGGGTTCTTTTGCCCTTTATTCTACTGATATGGTGCGTTGCATTGATTAATTCTGAATCTTAAAGGAGATTTGAATTCCTAGAATTGGCTGTTGGTACATCCTGTTTTAAATTCCTGCCATGGTCCTGACCCCTTTTTAATTTAGCTATAAGATTGCTTATGTTTTGAATCCTAAAATTTCACACATGACATGAAATGCTACTACTTGTTATGAAAGAGGCCAGGTTGAGATAGGTATACCTTCTCATCATCACCATAACACTCTGTTACTTTTTTAGCATGTACATTTTTCACCAAATTACAATGGTTACTTTCCTTTTTTACTTTAGTATCTTCCCTCACTAGATTTGAATTTTCTAAGAGCTAAGACTTTGTCTTCTTCATTTTGGTAACCCTGATGTGAAATACATGATAATAGAAAGGAGAATAATAGCTGTGAAGCGGTGCTTTGCCTCTATTACTTCTAATCCTCCCCAAACTGTACTAGGTTGCCCTTCCTAGCCCCTTTAGCAGACCCCAGGTCACCTAGCTGGTAGGCACAAATCCATGACTTGAAACTTGTTCTCTTTCCTCCTTGTTACAGAATCTCTTACATGGTAGGCTATTAAATGATGAGTTATTGGCTGAAGAAACAAATGAACGAATGAATGAAAGTAGCCTTTCCCCCCCCTTTTTTTCATGAATGGAGCAGGTCCCCCTAATGAGAAAAAAGTCAGCTTGGAGACTGGCCTGTTGGCAAGGCATGAGAGAAGGGGAAAGGAGTGGGAGCTCTGGCTAAAAAAGAGAAAAGGAAGTATAAGCTATAAATTCACTTGACAGGGTTGCATCTCTGCGGCTTAGACGTTGGGCACTTCATCTTGGCACTATTATTATATAACAGGAGGATGGAGAAATGGCCGGAAAGTATTGCTTCCTATTACATAACTCTTACTATGTGCCTGACAGCCTTTCTGATAATGAGAGAACAGAAAGTATGCCTCTCTCTGAGTGAAAGGCTTTTGAGCTCCTTGCAGTGGAATTAGCCTGGTCTTCAGCCGTTTAGAGCGTTAGGGAAGCCACTGATTTCCTCAGGCTGTCTCCCTGGTCCCGTGTCTCTGCACCCCCTGCCCCAGGAAATGTGTTATATTCACATTCCTTACAATCACTTTTAAGATCTTCTAAGTATGTCATCCTGTAGAACCAAAAGAGGGATTTCTGGTGGAGAATGCACTTGCATAGTTGAGTTTTGTCCCCGGGTCACATTGGCCCCGGCTGAGCTGGGCCATGTCTATTTTTTGTTTCCTCATAGTTTGGTGTTTTGGTGATAAGAAATTGGAACAGTCTTTGACTAGTTCCTACTTGTCTGGTTTGCGTGTTTCACAACGCTGTATGATACAGTAGGGACTACCTGGTGGCTCTGTGGTGGCCTCTTAGATGGCTCTGAGTGGAGCCACCTTGAAGTCAGTTAGTGTCAACCTTCAGAGCCCCCAAACCAATTGTGCTTTCTGTCTGTGCCACTCCTTTTTGACCTTCACAGAGTCTATTCTTTGGCCGGCAATTGTTCTCTGTTGATACATCGAGCCCAATGAGCACAGGCTGGAATCCTTCAATGTCTTTCCCTTTCGTGCAGCCCTCCAGCAACTTCTGGTGGCTCTACCGTCTCTTTGGAATCCAACCCCTTCTTACTCTCTGCTCTGCTACTTCCACATGCAAGCCACCTCCCTGCTTTTCCTCCTTTCACTTTTGCATCTCTAGCATCGATTTGCCAAGCAGCGGCTGGAGTTAATATTTTCAAACTTGTAAATTAACGCATGCCATAATGCTGCGAAAAATCCTCCAAATACTTTCTATCCCAATTAGAAGATCCCACCTCCTCCTCACGCCCTTAATATCCACAGGATCTGGTCCTGTTCACCCTTTGACATTATCATCTATCTCCCTTGTTCCAGACATGCTGGTCTTCTGTTCCCCAGACACACTTTGTCTTAAGCTCTTTGTTCTTGCTCTTCCTATTACTTGGAAAACTCTTTCTCGGAATCCTGGCATGGCTAGTTCATCAGCATTCTGGCCTCACCTCAAATGTCTTCTCCTCCTGTGCTACCCAATCTAAAGCTCTCTCTATCTTATTAATTATACTGCTTTATTCTATTCATAGAACCTACATTTATCTCCAGACTTTTGTTCCTCTCCATTTATTTCCATGTTTATTGTCTATCTCAGGGGTTGGCAGTGAGGGTGGGTCAAATCAATCCTGCCTGTTTTTGTAAATAAAGTTTTATTGGAATGCAGCCATACCCATTTGTTTACATATTTCTAGTGGCTGTTTGGCTCTGTAAGTACGAAGCTGGAGTTGTGACAGACATGTTGGCCTCCAAAGCCTAAAATATTTATTTTCTGGCCCTCCACAGAAAGCACTGTGGACCCCTGCTCTCTTTCCCAACTTGTCTTGTTCACTGGTGAGTCCCTGGATGTTCCAGGTGCATGGTGGTGCTCAGTAAATATTCATCAAATGAATTTAATGAATGAGGGAACACAGGATGTTGTGACTGGTTTTGACTCTAGGTGTGTTAAGTCTTTGGAACCCATATATCTTGCAGGCAGAAGAACTAATAGGACCATTTGTGTGTATACGTGCACGTACATATCTGAGTGTCTGGGGATGAGAAGGCAGGGAGGCAAAATTGACATGAGGCAGGTTTTGCATCCATACAGATCATCATTCCAAACCTGGCTCAGTCACTTAGTATCTACATGACTTTGGAAAAATTATTCAACTTCTATGCTTCAGTCTCTATCATAAAAAGGAGAAAGCGATGCCTACCTTTTCTGGTTCTAGTGAGCATTTTAGAGATAACACTGGCTGACTGTAGATGCACAGCCAAGGCTGTGGAGTGCATAGCAGACTGTGCTTAGCCTTCTTGAAGTAGTTTGAAAGAACGGAGTAGGGGGGGAATCTAAAGAACAGCACTGACATTATGGCAGTTCAGTTCCATTCAATCAACGGACCCAGTGGATGTTTATTAAGTGCCTCCTGCCCTCCAGGCACTGTGCTGTGTTCCAGGAATGTAGACGCCATCTGAGAAGAGCTTAACAGCCCTCACGTTCTTGGGTGCCTAGTCTGCACAAGGCCAAGTGCTTCGAGCTGGGGAATGCAGAGACCAACAAGACACAGTCCCACCCTTGCAGGCCTTCTGATCTTACATAAGAGATCGCAGGAGTTCACCTACCACACCTTAGCAGTGGAAGGTTGTAAGAACCACAAGAGATACGCAGATGCCAAAGAAGATCTACAGGAGGGCCTAGGACCACATCAAGTTTATTTTTAGGTTCCAACAGAGAGGCCTACAGTAATGTCAGCCTTTTTTCTTTAGATAATTTCCAGTCCCCTCTGATTTTATTTTTAAATGGACTTTATTTGTATATCATCTATTCTGATATTTCAAATCTTACATTTTCGCCAGTTAGGTGAACAATATATATTTAACGAAAACAATCATAATACAAAAGTCTAATTTTAGACTTTTGAGGGGAAGATAGGCAAACATGTGATTATTGGTAGCATTCTAATTTTATTTTTTCTTATGTGGAAAGAAATCTGAAGATCGGCTTTGGGTGTTAGTTCATTAGTCATGCATGGCTCAATTAGGCAGGCACATCTCCTCCTGTGTATTTCACTCCAGGTTTTGTGTATTAACTGAGGGACGAGTAACAGCATGAACATAGAGACACTGAAGAAACCTCATTCAGTCATTCTTCTGAGAACATATTAAATAACTCGTAGATACAGTGCTAGGACTTGAAGATACAGAGATGAACAGTCAATATTTTAAACCTCTGAGTTCTGTGCTCATTAAATGCTATGTACATTTCTTATGAAAAAATAAGAAAAATATGAAAACTAAGCCACTCTCATCTCTCAACTATTCACTGAGCACAAACTTTGCCTGAGACACTAAAGTTTGGAACAACAATCAAACATGATCCCTGTCCTCTGGGAGCTTCTAGTTTTGCGGGGATATTGATTGGTGAATAGTCACTTGCTGTGGATTGTTTTTTAGTTTTATGATTGAGAGTCAGTGTATTGTACGTTCAAATCCTGGGCCCACCCCTGCTAATCTGTTTGACCAGAGGCAAGTTATTTAATCTTTCACTACTTCAGTTTCTTAACCTATAACAGGGAGATAATAATAATGACTAACTGTTAGCATTATTGAGAGGTTTGCAGGAGAAAGAACAGTGCTCAACACATGGCAGGTGGTCAACAAATGTACTGATGATGGTAGAAGGAATCATGTGGAGCTAAAGGAATATAATGTAGAGGCTGGGATGCTCAAGGGTGGGTTCTCCACTTTTCAGAAAGGACCTTTCCTAAAATTTCCCCTTGTAATCTAAGAATGATTTCGCCTCACCTGTATTGGATTGATCCTCTGTGACATCTATTCACTCACGTTCCCTGTTTTTTTTTCTCTCCTTCACTGGATTTCTCAGTCCAATGAGTCTAACATATTTCTTTTCTTTTTTTCTTTCTTTTTTTTTTTGCGGTACGCAGGCCTCTCACTGTTGTGGCCTCTCCTGTTGCGGAGCACAGGCTCCAGACGCGCAAGCTCAGCGGCCATGGCTCATGGGCCCAGCTGCTCTGCAGCATGTGGGATCTTCCCGGACCGGGGCACGAACCCGTGTCCCCTGCATCGGCAGGCGGACTGTCAACTACTGTGCCACCAGGGAAGCCCAAGTCTAACATGTTTCTGATTTTGCCTACTGGAAGACATCTACAGCACTGACATTGCAGCTATTCATTTTTTTAATGTTTTTTTTTAATCAATTAATTATTTATTTTTGGCTGTGTTGGGTCTTCATTGCTGCGCGCGGGCTTTCTCTAGTTGTGGCAAGTGGGGGCTACTCTTTGTTGCGGTAGGTGGGCTTCTCATTGCAGTGGCTTCTCTTTGTTGTGGAACATGGGCTCTAGGCCCATGGGCTTCAGTATTGGTGGCACACAAGCTCAGTAGTTGTGGCTTGCAGGCTCTAGGGCGCAGGCTCAGTAGTTGCGGTGCATGGGCTTAGTTGCTCCGCAGCATGTGGGATCTTCCCAGACCAGGGCTCAAACCCATGTCCTCTGCATTGGCAGGTGGATTCTGAACCACTGCGCCACCAGGGAAGTGCTACAGCTATTTTAAAAAATTGAACTTTTTAACTGTGTCATTCAATTTCCGTTAATAGAGTCATTGGAAACTTAAACATTTCCCTCAAAGGTGGAGGAGATTGCAGGTAGCATACTATATTTCACTTTGCATATTCAACTGATAGAGTAACAGTAAAGTATGTTAGCTTCAATCATAGTTTATGAAACCATGGGGAGACATGATGATTTTCACATCCCATACAATTGGGTACAATATATATCTAGCTAGCAACAGATAGAGAAGACAAAATTCATTGGGTTGCTACTGTGTGCCAAGTTGTACGGAAGTCACTGAGGATAATGTGACTGAGACATTTTATGTCTCCTGCCTTCATGGTAATGCAAAGAGAAGTTGAGTCCTTATTGTTTTTGGGGAAAGAAGAATCAAACAATACTAATTTACTAACTCCTGTGTTGGGACTCATATGTAACTTTAAAATTCAATTCAATCCAATTCAATTCATTTCAGTTCAATTCAACTCATTTTTTCTTGATAATCTAACCTGATCCACTCCAATTAGAGGCTATGACTTATTCTTTAATAAAATTTTTTTTAAATTTTACTTTATTTAAAAATTTTATTGAAGTATAGTTGATTTACAATGTTGTGTTAGTTTCAAGTGTACAGCAAAGTGATTCAGTTATACATGGATATACTCTTTTTCAGATTCTTTTTGATTATAGGTTATTATAAGATATTGAGTATAGTTCCCAGTGCTATACAGTAGGCCCTTGTTGCTTATCGATTTTATATACAGTAGTGTGTATATGTTAATTCCAAACTCCTAATTTATTCCCCCCTTTCCTCTTTGGTAACCATAAGTTTGTTTTCTATGTCTGTGAGTACATGGCTTATTCTTGATCAAAATTTCTCCACTGTAAGTTAACTATCTCTCTCTTTCAATACCCTATTCTTTGGAAGTGAGCCCCTAAGCCCAGCCTACACTCAAGGAGAGAGTAATTAAACTCCACCTCCTAGAATGGGGAAGACCTATGTATATTAGCAAAGGTAGTTATTAATAGAAATTTT